>NC_045639.1:77574312-78774312 GCF_009829145.1 Chiroxiphia lanceolata
TGGAAAAAACTTCATGGACGGAATGAAATCTTCCGAAAATCCCTAAACAATATTTATCTATTCAAGCATCTTCAAAAGTTGTAATTCCTTCTCGGTATTGATAACCTTCTATAAATAGCATAACAAATTGGATTGGAGAAATTTTATGGCAGTGACCAGAACACTACAGAAAATATTTCTTGGTATTGTGTTATGAATACCTTAAATAAAAAATTCTCATTGTCTGACTAAGAAAAAATAACAAGTATTTAATCACAGAGAAAATGTAGATGTAGGAAGGAATCCTTATTTAGAAAAATGACTATGTACTTACTTTAAAGAGTGTAATTCAGTACTATTAAATATCTAAAGGAAGATCACTGTGAGTTGAAAAGTAAACATGACACCCGTGGGTAGTACAAGAATATGTATTCTTATAATGCATTTTAAGAAAAAACACAAAAAGTGTTATATGCATCTCATAGTTCAAGCCCTGACAATTTTACTTCTGTAAAAATATCTGTATTTATTATATACTAAGTTAAGATAATTGCATATGTATTAGACCCCTTAAACAATCATGATGAGGTACATGTGGATACAGGAGTTGGATTCCCATATATAGGAATGTTTTGGCTATGTTTATGTTTTCTTAAGAGAGTTTAGAAATTGAAAGAACCTTGGCTAATCATTCCAATTTTCACTTTTTTTCACTGCATGGATTAAATGTGTTGTAAAGAAGTGTTTGGACATCTCCTCCAAAGATGCCACAGAAAAGCCATGTCAATAATATCCCATGAATATTTTCAGGCTGTCCTGAAATAACACAAATATTCTGGTGTCCACCATTTCTTTTCTCTTTTCTCCAAATATACCTTTTTGGCGTTTTGTCTTCTTTACAGAGACTGAACTGTTAATGATTAATGACTCAAACATTCGACCACCTTCAGTGACAGCCCAGGTAAGAGACTGGACTATTGGTGCCCATTGCTCAATCAACAGTGTGTTTTGTTAACAATATGCAAAGTGGTCACCCTGGCCAGGGGCTGAAGGTGTGCATAACCCACACTTCAGATTACAAGCGGGGTGTTAAAATAAGGAAAGAGGCAAACCCTGTGAGGTAGAGTAGTGTTTCTTTTTCCTTACACAGATGCTTCAACCATGATAACTCCCCAGAATGTTCACACCTAGCCTGAAGATTTTCATCTCTTGTTGATGAGCCATAATGGGCCATGATGGACTCAGCTGCACTGATGTAAGAGATCAGCTGCAAAGTATCTCATGACTCACAGCATTACATCATCCAGTGTAAAACTCCCAGCCCCAGGGGAGGTACAGGAGGCAACCTCACCTGAATCTGAGCATATTTAACTCTGAGTTTCAGAGCTTTCCTCAATTACCCAGGGCTTTGACTACCACCTTGGTGGGTCTGAACTGAGACCACCACTTAGACAGTACTACAACCACCACTTCAACCATTGAAATTGCAACAATCAAGTCTCCTTGCTGGATCCAACAGATGTTTTGCAGGTCTTTCCCGTCACCTGGGAGATCCTCGGCCCTGCTCTGACTGCCTGTATCAGCACCCACCACAGCCTCACTCCAGCCCCATGCAAGCATCTGTCAATACCAAATCCCAGCTATTCACTATTTCCTGCCAGCACTGACTCTTCAACCACTCCTGCCATGTTTTCCAGGTGAGGAAGAGGTGAAGAGTGTGGAAGGGTGGCCATCTTTTCTCTGCCATGTGGCCACGTGTTTTTTCCAGGTGGGGGAGGCCAGCTGCTGTCTCCATTTGGTCCAGTGGGCAGCGCTTGGGAAGTTTCTCCCCATCAGTTGGTTTAACCCAGTTTTATCATTATTGTTATTAACATTCTTCTCAGTAAATAGTTATTTTTTTCACTTACATCAGAGTGTATTTAGTCTCTCTCTCTGTATTGGGGAAACCAAAGGTATTGAAACTGAGGGAGAAGACTTTTTTTCTGAGGTCTCCACACCTCCAAATTGTCTCAAACCAAGACACATGCTCAGTTTATAAAGCCAAATAAAACACTTTCAGTTGGAAAAAAAAAAATTATTATAGAACTCTGGAGTAAATTTGACAAAATGGTAAAGAATTTGCATATTTTCAAGATATGCTGCATGATGCCACAGAAGATAGCGTTAATTGTCAAATCTAAAATTTATTCAACAGGCAGAGAAATGCTATTTCAGCCATTCAAATTGCCAGTTTTTGCCAGCAGGAAATACAACCAAAGTCCCCATGCTACCTAAATTTCTTAAGCAAGTAGGGATATGTAATATAAAAAGAGAATTACAAGTTCATTAGGCAATATTACCTTTATATCTCAAAGATCAAAGTGTTGTAAGAAAGAGCTTCAGGCCATGCTTACATTGCTATTTTGCTTCTCTCCAGGCCCTGTAAAATCTTATTTTCTTTTGGTTCTCTACAGTGTAGATAAAAAGATAAATCTCTTGCTACCATCCTTTTTATGGGGAAAAAAAAAAAAGAGAAATTTCTAGTGACACCTATTGGTACAATTTGAAAATGTCTAATTAGCAAATTGCCTCACCATATGAAGAAGAGAAAGTGAAAAATATGACCTGTTGAGTACCAGAGAAGGAAATAAATTTTTCACTATGATATTTTTTTAAAAAAAAAACCAAGTATTTTAAATATTTAAAAAATTATAAGCAGTTCTGATTCAGCCAGTTCTTAGTAGGAACATAAATTCTATTCTGCTCCATGAGGCATTTAAGGAATAAAATAGGAGTTCAAATTTAAGTCCATTTATAAATTTAGTTGAACTAGGCTAATATAGAACCAGAATAGCTATTGATAAGAAGGATGAGAGAAGGAGGAAAAGTCCTCAGGAATTATCAAGGTAGGACAATCAATTGCAAAAGAACTAAAAATAGTAAGTTATTACGTATATCTCAATATCTACTTTTTTGATTTCCTTCTATGGGATGCTTCCTTGATTTCAGGAAGGCTTGCCAACAAAATTCAAAACAGTAGCAGAAATTAAGCAATCATTAATATCTTGCAATGGTCTCATCATTCAAAACCACTGCTGTCTATCCTTTAAGATTCTAGTCATAACAGCCATTTATTTTTCCTTTACAGTCAACGAAAACACAATAACTTCTGAGGGCCATTCATCTCACCAGTCACAAACACCTTACCTTTGGGTGGAAGGTATTATCTTATTGAGACAGCCATCTTTCTCCATTGACCACAGAGGAAGACAAGATTATTGTTTTGGACTAGCAGATGAATCCTACTGCTGAGATGAGTGGTAGACCCCAAGGGGTGGAAACCCCTGGAAGTTTTGAAGTTCTGTCCAATGGGCGCTCCTGCAAAAATGTAAACATATCACAAGCACCGGAAGAGACAAATTGTAGTTTTGGTTGTTAGAAGAAGTAGCCATGTTGTAGAGCCATGAGGAAGGGGGCTCTGAGCCCCTCGGGGCCTTTGGCCCACCAGCCCCCGGGCTGGGGGAGCTGCAGGGACCTAGATCAGCATAAAGCTGGGCTAGGTGCCTGTAGTTATGCTGGGAGATGTTTTCTCTCCATTGTGGGCAGGAGTAGCGGCAGATGCAACGTCCGGAGACTCTGGCTAAGAACCAGGATAGATAAGAACTGAACTGGAGAAGCAGCAGAAGCTAGCAGCAGAGCAACAGAGTTCTTGGGGGTAAGAACTGATTCCAGACCCCCCAAAACTCCTTCGAGACCTCCGAGAAGGAGGAATAGATGGACTCTTATTTGAGAGGAGCCCTGGAGTACATGCAGCAGTGGAGAGAGAGAGGAGCTGAGAAGCTCAGTCGTCCTGAGAGCTGAGCCAGGACGGTGTGGGAGGTTGGCCTTGGGGGCCCTCCCTTGCTGCAAGCTACAAAGAAGCTCGCAGCCTGAGACAGGGCACAGAGGCCCTGCAAGGAGCTTGAATTTCCTGGAGATACCAGACCGTCACGAAGACCCCTTGCGTCTTCGTGATATGACGTGGTGAAACGACCTTGTCGGGGTTACGAAGCCCACGGAAGACCCCTTTGCCTGCCTCAAGGGGCCGAGGGAGCTTGGATACCTCCCTCGTGAGTGCTGGCAGAGATCCAGCTATCAGCTGCATGCATGAGATGAGGAGAACCTGCTGCCTTAGAAGAAACTGCTGCCCTGAGAGACTGGAAGGGATCTGTCCTTCTTTCACTCCTGGACTTTTATTTGGAGGGGAGAAGAGATCTGATCCATTGTAAATACTATATGTCATGGTAGAGATAGTTGTGATTGTGTGTATAATGTGTTATAATATTTATTTGTACAGTCATTGTAATATATTCCCTTTTCCCCCATTCTGAGTCTGGTTGTGTTTTGTCTGGAAAAACCCATCTCACATTGGGTTGAGATGTGGGAGGAGGAATGGAGCTAGGGAATTAGGATTTTGGGGCTATCTCAAACCATGACAGGGTACAAGATTAAAAACCAAATGAACATAAACAAACAGCAACAAAAAGAAAGAAAATGTTCACACCACCTTCACTAAAAAAGGTATTTAAGTACATGCCTAGGTTCAGGAATGGGAACAGCTTTACCGAAGTCAATTGAATTTTTCATTAAAGACATTAGAAGGGAAAACTAAATATTGACAGCAACCTTCAAATTGGTTTCATTCAACAAATTTCAAATTTGGCTCATTTTCGTTTTCCTGAAAGCACTGATGACATTAATCAATGGTTATATAAGCAGTTATTAAAATATTTACTCAAGTCTGTTCTTAGTAAAAAGATAAAATAAAATCAAAATATTTCATTAACCATTTGAAAAAAATTCTGTGATTTCTACAAATACTGATTAAATTTTGAAATGAAATTAATTATAAACAACTTATCTGAAAGAAATTTATGCTTGCACAGGATTTCTTTTTTTGCAACTGAAGCAACATTTTAATGGAGGCATAAGAGATACTTAGATCACCTCTACTATTTATAATCTTGAAACTCAGCACTAGTAAATAATTTTATTGCATTGGGATCAGAACCTAAAGTTCTGTGTAGGAATTCATTATGGAAAAAAGCCCAGTGGTAAAACCAATTAATAAGTATTTCACCCACTCATCACAGAAGAGACAAATGGGAATTCACAGTGTATGTTAGGAGTTTAAACTCTGCTTTCATTTTTTTATCCCACTTTTCATAAATAATTTTTGTCCTTTGATCATAATTGAGATTTACCTGTTCACCTACTCTTGATATGCCATGTTTATTTTGGTTATTTAAAAAATCAGTGTCAGAAAAAAAGCAAATGAAAAAGCACTACCAGAAGAGGAAAATTTATAAGAGGGAAGATAAAACAGTAGAACCCCCTAGGATGAAGGTGGAGAACATAGGCCAAAAAATCAAAGTGGAGAAGTAGAGAACAAGAACCAGACTGGTAGAGAGAAGCAGGGGTGGAGAATAGCAGCCTGTTTTTTCTCCCGCTAAAGTCAGTGGGCAAAGTCCTATTGTCTTACAAAGGAAAAGACCAGACCATCTTTACAGCTTCTGTTTATTCTTCTGCTGAATTGGCATTCACGTTTCTGTATAAGTCTAAGTCCATGATGTAGTGCTCCCTTCATCTTATCTAGCATCTCCTCCTTTGAGTTCCTCTGTGCCTTTTTTTGCTCCTCATGGATGCTAGCTATCCTGAATTCAGTTACACTGGTGTCTGTATATTTGATTAAAAGATAGTTGTCTGAGTCATTTGAAGTTCTGCTAGGAGAAAGACTTCATTGTTCAAGGGTTATTATTACTCTGTCTCACGCTCTATTTCTCTCTTTCTCTCCTAAGGTACTGCAGTGCCTATAATGAAGTGAATCCAAATGACTACTTTGAGACTGGTGAAGAATCTGACATGCACACAGAATATTCTTCTAACATTGGTCTGAATTAATCACCCAAAAGGATTTTCTATTTCATTTATGGGATTTGATTCTCCCATGTGTTTTTCTTCTAATGTGATTGTACTGATGCAAAATCAGAAGCATTGGTAAAAAGGCTGGCGTGCTTTCAGTCTGCAGGACTTCATAAAAATTCTGGAGAGGTTGAACTAGCCTCTGGCTGATAATGGGGGAAGTCTAATGGAATAATAGCAACATGGAAGGCATTAGCACCTGTAGAGTAAATTCCCTCCTGCGTCCCTTTTTTTCACTATGCAAATATAAGAGGATGTGGGCTTCCCTTGGTGGGTGTAAAGGCCGTGTGGCTGCTTGACACTTGAGTTTCTGTTCCCTTTGTACTGATTTGACTATCACAGGGAGCTGGTAGGTTAAAGCCTCTGATACAAAGTACTAAATCAGATGAAGATATTTTTTCAGTAAAAGAAAGCTTAGGAATAAAGTCACAAAATTTAAGGTTTTAATATAAGCTGTGCATCTCAGGATGACATTTAGAATTTTCCTCTTAATTGTTTTTATGTTTGGGATTTTTTTTTAACTAATCCCCCATAGAGTAAGGTTGACAAAGAAGCCTGAGTACTGCTATCAGCAGATTCTGACAATATTTCCACTGGAATGAGCTGCATTTTTTCTGCAGTGTTGTGGTCAGTATTGTCTCCATCTTCCGGTTCTTGCCACTCATTCTTTTCATCAGCCTTCCTCATTCTTCTACCTTAACAATTTTTTCTCCCTTTTTGTTAAAATTGTCTTTTTCCTGTGTCTTGACATGTCTTCACAATTAACTGCCTTAAAAAAACCCAAACAGTTCCAACAAATCAACAAAGTATCATCTTGTTGTTTCAAGTGAACTTAGCCTTCTTTTTCTATGTTTTGACTTTTCTTCCCCTTCTTCCCTACAACTATTTACCAGGAAAGCTTGAGACCTGAAGCAGTGGCTGTGCTTCTGTGATGGATCACAAGCATTGACTTGGGTATGCTTTGGAAACCAAACTGTGGTTATAAATTCTGGGTAGAATTATGGCTCTATCTGAGAAAAGTCTTTTCAGTCTGGTACCGGCAGTTTTGAGTGTGCCAGCTAATGTGTAGGCTGTAAGGAAGGATAGGAGTGGTACAATCTTTAGCTTTGAGATGTTGCTACAACACTTTTCCTCACTGAAGATGTAGCATAAAATATAAGCATAATGATACTGGAAAGCTGAGCACAGAGCTATCTATGTCTAAGTCCTTCATATGCTTTAAAGGGATTGAACAAAGAGTCGTGGAATTTCATATGCTTTCCAAAATGTTCTGAAGGTAAGATTTCTGACCATGTGCCCTACCTCTCCCATTGTACTGACATATAATGCAATAGGCAGAGTAGGGTAGTCTAGATAATTAGAAGCTATTACGATAAATTTGTATGTTTTTGAAGGTATGCACATGGAAATATGCGTCATGATATAAGCTATATATGGAGGAGATGGGTGAGTAGAGGCTTCATATAGTTATAAATGGGTGTGTGTACCTGAACCACAAGGTGAAATTCACATCTCAGGAGGATGGAACAATTTTTGTATTGCTGCAAGAGTTAAAAGGCATTTACCTAAGGAAAGAGATTCTTAGTATGAACAACCTACCGAGGACAAATATATGAAGAATACTTTGCTTCTAGTGTAAAAGTAAGGAAGAATTTTCCTTCACTTTTTTCTTTGCCCCCCCACAAGAATAACAATTCATTCTATGGGGTTTTTACGAGGCAAAATACAGTCCAAAAGACTGTAGAAGTCCTCTAACAGTGGAGATGTCCTCTTTGAGGATCACCAAGTCCCAGGCTATTTCATTATTTCAGTCATTGCCCACTCTGCGTACAGAGGCCTAGTTTTGGTTCACCTTACGAAGGTCAAAATTCTAGGCATTTTGTACTGCTGCAGTTCACTTCCAGATTCATAAAGCTCTAGGACAATGCTAATGGCAGGTGTCCTCCTAAAACTAGGTCAAGACTAGGTCTTGGTAATGTACAGAGAGTTCACACATACTAAGTGGAAAAGGAGAATTACTGTGTTTTCAAATAATACATGTTTTTTCAAACTTTCTACTAGTTTTCCCAGTGAATGTTAAGTTCAATTGATTTTACATGCATCAGCATATTGGTGGCATCCTATTTTTCCCTTTTATAAATAGACACACTCTACTACACAAATGTTCAGCCTATCATATGAAAACTATCCTTTAAAAAAAAAAATAAAATTGTTTGTAAAACATCAAGAGACAAAATCCTGTGGGAAAATTATGCCTCATTCCATAACTTTGTCACTAAATTCCATTCCTTTTGTTGCTAAATAGAACCCTAAACCTCTTCAATGCCTTTTATAAGGAGCTTTGCTTCTCAGATGCATTAAACCCACCCACTTCCTCTCCATATACTATTGTCAACCCCTTTGAGGTTTGTTTCCCTGTTTGTCCTTTCCAAATGCTAGCATTTATAAAAAGGGTTTTTCAAACTCATTGTGGTCAAGCCTAGATGGCAAAGGATTTTATCGATACAACTACCCATACTTCTTTCATTCTTTCTGAAAAGGAATCTAAAAATAACAAATATTAAGCCTTTAGAATGGATTTTGTTTCCAAGTGTCTTCATTACCTCCAACGGTTTAAAAAAAAGGGTGTTTTCCAGGGGATTTCTCCCGCTGAGGTTGACATGAACTCTGTCTTTCAAACAGGTGAAAGTAAAAGTTGGCCCAGACTTGTATAGCTGTAGGAAGTATTGTATATCCCTATAGACCAAGACAGGTCTATTCAAAACTTGTTGGAAACAATAGGAAAATATTGAACTGGTTTTTTACAATTTAGAAATGGAAATAACTTTATACATGTGTAGCACCTACTATACTGCATGTAAAAGCCTCAAACTTCCATGTATATTCTTGCAGGAGCCAGATCAAGTGTTTCATAGGCTGGATTTGTAGCTCAGGTAAAACAGTGTAAATCAAGAGTAATTCCATTAAGATTATTAAGTTAGTATACCAATATGAGCCCGGAAGAAGTGTGTGAAGGTTGAAACTCTGTAATTACATTTGTTTCCACAACAGATAGAGCATCGTTGATATTTAAAAGGACATTGTTCAATAAATTAGTAGCAAATGAAACACTGCAGAGAAAGAAAACTCACAAGATATTAAATGGTGTAGACCTGTCTTACTAATATTTTTTTATTTATTTAAACATTGCCTAAAAAATATGGAAGCTCAAACCCCCTAATCTCTAGCAAAATCTGACATTGTCAGATCCCCAGCTGATGAAAAAATGAAGCCAAGAAAATTCACATAGGTTAATAAATGAGTGAAAAGGATTTTGAAATTTATTTTGCATTTTTGTTTGTGTAATTTTAATTTTTATGTAGTGTTAATATTCAAAAATTTCCTTAACCAGGTAGTTTTGAAGTTTCAAATGGATTTGTGTAAACTTTGGGTGGATTTCTTACCATTTGTGGATTCTTTGTAAATTACCCCCGAAGGATTTGAGTGTCCAAGGTTAAAAAGAAATGGCTCAGGAAGCCCAAAGAGAGAGTAAATAATAAAAAGTACTCTCTGAAATAGCATGCTGTTCAAAACTGTTGTTATTGAAACAGATATGGATGCCTGATTAACCAGGGAGCACCAAATTATTTTCTGCAAAATGTTTAACTCTAATAAATCTAATTGCTAATTTAACTGAGAGAGTCCAGACTTTTTTTAATTTAGAAAGTAATTTTTCCCCTATGAATTATGAGATTAAACCAATTTATACTTAACATATTTTCTGCTTTTTACCATTATTTATTTTGAATCTGATAGCAAGTTCTTTATTTCTCAGCAACAAGTTAACAAGGAAGCATACAAAATACAAATTAGTGAGATTAATATCAAATTAATTAAATAATTAAAAATGTTAAAATTGAGAATTTTACAAGACTCTTACTCATTTCTGCAATATACTTCAAAATTAATAGCCCAGTTTTTAATTCTAGTGTTTGGTAACCTTTGATCACTGACTTGCCAATACTTTGAAGCTTCCATTTTTAAAAACCTTCCTCCCCTTAAATATTCTTTGCTTTAGTTTTTCAGTAAGTGGACATTGATGCAAATGTACCTTATCCTTTTCAGACCCTAATTCATTAACTAACTCTCATGTTATTTCTATTTTTCATCCTGATTTAGATAAGTGGTTCATATGTAATAATTTTGCTGTATGACAATAGACATTAGCTTTCATTCTTGTCAGCTTCCAGATTAAGGGATAAAACTAAGTGGGAAACTTTTGGATTAAGGGATAAATTAAGGAATAGTTACTTGGGCAATTAAATCAGTGAGTTAGCAAAATATGTGGATTTACTAGCTTTGGTTCTTGGTCTTTTTTCAAGACTAAAGGTGAATGGGTTGAAGAAAGGGAAATACTATCTTTCTGTTTTCTTAACCCCTGGATTTATTAGAAAGATAACCTGCCATTGCAGAAAATTTAAAGTAACATCATGACATTCTAATTTGCACCATCTGTTGATAATTGCCAATTCCCTAACACGTCAAATGTGAAAGGCTGAGAGGATGGAACAAAGATGGATATGCTTCATGCATAACAATCAGTTTTCTTTGTAACAGACGGAATCTGCAGCATCTGAAAAAGAACTAAAAATACTTCAGGAGCCATAACAAAAATAGCAGCATGAGTTAACTATCACAAAACAAGGTGGAGAGAGGAACCTCTGTCTCCTTATACTTTGTGATAGCAGCCACAGGGCATCTCTGTACTTTGTATTTTTTCTCAAGGATGATATTTAACAGAACAGAGGATATGAAAACAGGACATGTTTTTTCTCAGTCCTGAAAATAGTTCCCGGAGTACACAAGTTTAAATGCTCTTGTAAAGAATGTGCCTGGACAACTGAGCATCTCTTCTTGGATCAGTGTAACTGGAATTGATGCTGTCTAGGCTGTACTTATTTGTAAGGCCTCCCTACTACCAATTTCTGCTGTTAAACAGATGGAGCCAGATGAATAAGTCAGGCGAATCAAATTAAACAACTTTTAAGTACAAGAACAATGTGAGGATTACTGTAAATTCAGATATATTAGTACTCTTCATCTTTTTTTCTCAGGCTGTGAACAGACTCTGAAGAGGTCTGTAACTCCAGATGTCACTTTAGCTCACCTGGAGAGTACAGTATTAAAGCCCAGCAAAAGTGCTCCCATGAGCACTTCCTAATCTGTTTCAAACATAAATCATCTGAGTTAGTCTGAAGAGTTTAAATAGGAAGCACCCATATAATTCTTTCTGTCTACACAGTTGAGAGGGTAGGTAGGACCTCTGACTAGTGAGCACTAAGGAGTAGATTTGGGCTATTCTATTTTTAAGAATAAGCATTAATCTTCTCTCTGTTCAGGCTAATCCTATATTCTGAACAGTAGGAGCAGCTAATATGACTACTAATTCCATAGGGAAAAAAAATTCACTTCTGATGAATATTTTTGTCAGCCACAATTTTTGACATTTTCTAAAGGAGCTCAAATTTAGCACCCTTTAACAAGTAGGAGATTTCTTCAATATGTCTGTGGCTTTTTTTAGTAGTTAAAAGTGATATATTAGATTTAAAAGGAGAGAAACACACAGAATCTTCACACTTTTTAAAAAAATAAATCTTTGGATCTTTTCTGTTTTGCTGGTGTTTATATATGTAATTTTTTTTTCTATGTATGAACATATATATAGACTCTAACTATATTGCAGAGAATTAGGTTGACGATATTGATACAGAAATAAAATCGACTCAGTCGCTAAAGTTGATTTTATATTTCTGTATGATCAACACAATTTTTAGGAAAAAAAAAAAGATCCTTGACTGTGCTGTAGCTGCTTTTATAGTTTTATGTCTGTAAGAAGAACTCTGGTTTAGAAAAGTTTCACAACTGAATAGCATGTAAATATAGTAAGAAATGTGTAAACTAAAGAAAAATAATCATATTAACAGCTCAAAAGAGTCTTGTACTGGGAAAGATATGAAAACCTTTCTCATAACTGAAGACAGGGAATGTGAAATCAACTACTGACAGTTGAAGGTGAAAGAAAATATATTATTTCTGTTTGCTTACCCTTGGTAGAGTTTAAATTGTTTCAAGATGAAAGACTTTTTGTTGGAATTGAGCTGATTTAAATCTGTTTGCTCTGCTGCTGATCTTTTTATAGCACCTATAACATTACCTTCTGCTCAGGTAACTGCTGATGGGCAATAGACTACCAGCTAATTCCAGCAAGAACAAAGAAAGATATTGTACAATCAATATTCAGGTAGAGATGTACTTATTCTCAATTTTCTGTTCCTGCCACTGACGAGAGCAACTACACAATATCTGCAGTCAGACCACTTCAATGGAGATAATCTCAAAAGTTAACCACGGTGGGGTTCGTTCCATATTTAAAGAAGACACTTTCAGGAAAATTATATGATATAATATTCTGCAACATACTATGAATTATTTTATATGCAAACACTTTCCTCTTAATATCTTCAGAAAATTAATAAGGAGGAATTAAAATTAAGGCTTTACAAAATTTACTGTCCTAAAATAGAGTTTGTCAATATAGTCCTCTGCTTGTTCCAAATATCAGCTGTTTTTCCTATTAAAAAACCTTATTGTTCCACGTGTAGACTCTTCTCTGTCTCTGAAAACAGCAGTGCCTACTTCACCAGCTAGTCATCAAATGAGCAAGAAGTTCCGATTCTTTAGATGATTCTTAGTAAATAATTACAGTACAGACTGTGTGGTCATGGCACAATCATAGAAAAACAGTGATTATCAGTTGTTTGTCTGTTGTTTAATTCACAGTATAAATAAAGATACATGAAGAGTCCCTTTGTTGGTAAGGTTTTGTTTTTCGAAAGATCAACTGCTGCTAAACTACAAGTAGCAGACAGTGAAACCAACTAGTCTGTAGCATTCAGGAACTTGAATGAAAGGAAGATCCAGATTTTATTTAAACCAAAGGAGAAAAATCATCTGAATCATATAAGTAACTCAAAGGAGCAGGAAAACAAATCTTTCAGTGCTCTAAAGCTGACTGGGTAAATAAGCAATGCAAGGAAACATTGGAATGAAAAGAAATCAAATGCAAACAGAGTGTAGAATATTTAGGGAAAAAGTAAAAACAAAAAAGAAACTGGGAAGGTTTACACTTCTATACTTCCTATACATTGTTTGTGAGTCAAACCATAAGAAATTGCTTCAATCACACAAATAAAAATATAAAGAATAAAAGAATGAGTAGTAATAGCCAATGAGAATAGGAAGATATCCACTTAAATTAGTATTTTCCTGATAAGAAATGATGCTGAAATTGAAAACATAAGTAAGGTGATGAGTGTGTGAATAGCAGTTCGGAAATGGATATTACTGCAACTGAAGTAGACGCAAAATACAAAGATCTTAAAATGTTCAAATCAGAGGAATCAATTCTTTTTATTCCAGAATTTGGAGCAAAATGGAATATAAAATTTCAGATTTCACAGTCAGATTTTTTTCTTTATTTCCCGAGTTGTTTCATATCAGTGGAGAGTAGAAGATCAAGTATGATAAGGAGAGCAGAATGACAACCCATTAGATTGATAAATAATAATATGCAAGGCTTCTTCTGAAAGACATTCTGAAAGAAAGAATAAGATATTACCATAAGATATCAGTCTAATTTGGTAGGATTCATTGAAAAATGATTGATTTTCTAGATGGGAAAAGAGAACAGATCTAATCAGTCTGATACCACACAGGAATTGTTAGTTAAAAAGAGAAGAGAAAAAAAGGGATTAATCTGGGAATTATAAAGTGGGGAAGGGACTAAAGGAGGGGTGACAATAGGAGTAAAGAACAGGAAAAAACTCAGGTAGAGGGAGACTGCCACTACAGTTCCTCAGTCTCTTAAGTGGTTTCATTAATATTTTCAGTAATAACCTTGAAAGAAATATGATACTGAATTAAATGAAATGTGTAACTAGTTAGGAAAATTGGGATATCACGCAAAAAGATTTGGATGACCCTGACTTCTGGAAAAATAGAAACAGAATGAAATTCAATAGTATGAAATATATGGTCATGTAACTAGGAATTAATAACAACATCTTTTTCAGTAAAACACGAATTCATTATTTGGAAATGACTGAGGAAGAAAATCTGTCTCTACGTGTCATAGACAACTATGTACCATCATAATAGTACGACCATGAAAAAGACAAATGTGATCCTACAAACTATCATTTGTAGTGCTTTCAGAGGAGACAGGCAGAAATCAATGATATTGTACAAGGCAAAGGTGAAATGTCATCAAAAATACAGTATATAATTCTGATCACATACAATCAAGAAAAGATGCATTCAATCCAGGATAAGTTGGAGGAAGGCACCTAAGATCAGGAGAAAACCCTCTAGCAAAGAGAAAAAAAATGTTATTGGGTAATTTAGACATAGAAAAGAAGGTCAAGAAGGACTGAAAACATATACAACGAGTGAACACTAGGAAAAAAATTAAAACTCTTTAAGTTAAGCCAGAATGATTACAAAGGATTTAAACAAAACAGAAGACCACTAGTCAGGTTATGAATAGACAAAGGCAAGAAAGGAGAATAAGATTTCTGCCATAAGAACAATGATGTGTCTACAGAAAGAGCAAAGGTAAAAAAAAAAAGATCCAACTTATAAGTGGAACTTGTTTAATTTAGTAAAAGTATTATGTGACATAGGTACTTGTAACATCAACTGATTAACCACATCTAAAAAATTATATTCATTCTAGTCCTATGTTCCTAAGTGTTCGCTGACTTACTAGAAAGACAGACTTATCACCATCTAATGTAAATCAAAATGACAGATTTCAGCCTTTTTCATTCTGTCAGAGGAAATGCTTAATCAACAACAGCAGTACATGTTGCATACAACTTCTCATTGAATTATATGTAACATATCATTTGGAATTGGAAGTCTATGCTATATCAGGATATTTCCAATTTTTATTTATATTATTTTTCTAAAACAGAGGCTTTTATTTGTCTGCAATCAGTGCCATTATACTACCATATGCATCTTCCAATTTTTAAAAGGTAAGTGTATAGGGTAGGTTAGTAACTGGCAAGATTGCAAGTGTGAAGAGTCTGTCACAACATACCATTTCAGGACTTTCCAGGGACTCCAGTTAGAGCTGTGTAAGTCCCTTTGGGAAGGTAGGAACCATCTGTTTCTAATGGGATAAAGCTTCTGTTTCTAACCCTTCAGGGCTGCAAGTTATTGAACTTACACTCTGTCTTATATTTGAAGGTAGAATGCATTTCAAAAAGAAGTTTGGGAGCAAGAAGGAAGGAATTCTCTGGGAGTTACTACTTGAATTTACTCTGAGCTTGAGAATGACAGAAATAATCCACGAAGAAATGGCACAATGCAGGAGAGACTGAAAAAAAATTATTTTAGACTTTGCCAATTCATGGGGATATTGAGACAAAACATTCAGGTATCTGCAGGTGGATCATGAGGACTGAAAAATATAAACTGAACTTAGTAAAATTTTCAAAGGAAAAAACTGTGTAAAAAAACAACTAGGAGCTCTATTAAAAGTTCTAGAGAATGAAATTAAGCAAGTCAAACCAAAAAGGCAAACCAAAAAGGTAAAGCAAATTCCCTTTTATTGATGTTTCAATATAAACTGAATTCATCTTCCTGATAGAGATGATTAAGTACTTCCCCTCCAAAAATGTGGAGAACTAGTTCTTGCAAGGGTGGGTTACAGAGATACCAGAATTCGTTACCCTCAAATGGCGTGAGAAGATGCCTCTGGGGGCTTAGAGAGGGATATGCCGTATGCTTCACTTCAGATTCTGCTACAGGTGAGAGAGCTCTTGCTGGCAGTATTTTACATACTGTTAATATTCTATGTTGGCAGTTTATACAAAAAAAGTGCCTCGTTCCATCATGTCATCCTGAAATTAGGATTTAAATCTTCTCACTTCTTCTCCAGAGAATTCAGGAACAAAGAGGAAACAAGAATTGCCTTTGTCATTTGGGGTCCATTCAGCTCACAGTTGCCCTTGCCAAAGTGCTAGTCACCCTTTATACTGAAAGGTAGCAGTTAGAGCAGCCTTGGGAGATAAAACAGGATGCCAGTCCCAGAGTAGGGACAACAATTTCATTCTCATCTAATTCCTTACTTATCAGGCAAGTATCAGTCTTTCTTTTCTCTTACCCTGCATCACTTATCTCTGCGTGATAGTAAACAAGCTGAATATGGCAAAACTCTACAGATCTGATAGTCTGGACATCCTGTCAGCACGTAAGTGTTCAGTTCCCTCTTGCTGAATAGCCTGGGACCTAGAACAGGGTTTTAGCACTAGTCTAGATCAACCCTCTATGGAAAAAAATTAAATCCTAATCAAGAGACAGCATGCCAGAGGATGCTAAATATAACCCTATAGTTCATGTTTGTCAAGCGTCTCTAAAGGCTTTGACAGAGTTTGGATGTCTGTTTGCACTGCCTGGTGTAAATGCGGTTCCTATATCTGGGCAATTAACATCAAGCACCCAGGGGGCTTTAATCTAAGAATTAAAATACCATATTTAAATGCCTTAGGTATTAGACTATTTCCGAAAGTACAAAAGTATTGGATTTATTTTAGGTACTTTGATGGGCTTTAGGCAGGGTGTATGTCACCTTGAATTCCTAGACTTGGATTTTCAAAAAAACTGAAAAAGGTGCACTATGAATGGATTTTAAAAGTAAGTTGACAGGTTGTATGTTTCTTGCATATTAATAAAGTCCTGTAAATAGACATTATTAGCTATAGAAAGGACTGAATTTTCTTTAACTTAATTTTAAGTTTTGTTAAGATAAATATAAAATTGTGTGTCTTTACTTGTGTACATATACTTGTGAATAATAATACAATTTTATCACATAAGTCTAAAAGCCCGATAACCTATATAATTTATTTATTATGCAATTCAGCGCAATCCACTTTAATAACTTTAATTTTTAAATACAAGGCAACTAGGAATGGATTAATGAGGCCTAATATTATGACAAGAAAGTTAATGATACATGTGGAGATAATACTTCACAACATAAGCCAGAGGGGGACTATTCTCCATTAAAAACCCAAGTTTTGTGAAGGTTCAGTGATGCAACTGAATGCATTATTTTATTAGCAGATAGTTACAGTTTGCAGAACTGTGGAAATTCTGTTTTCTTACAAGATATTATGGGCAGATAACGAGTGAAAAGCTCACCCAAACACATTTGGTCCTGCTGAAACCCCTGAGATAATTATCTTTCCCAAACTTCAAAACAATAATATGCAAGGTTATAAAAAGAGCAACAACGTTGTCAGAAACATGGAATTCCTGCACCAAATGAAATTTAAAAAGCCTATTGTAGTAGGTCTCAACCTTGTAAAGAGTTCACATTCCTACCTTTAGCTGTGTGTATAGGTATATTGATTCCATATTCAAAAATCTTCCTGGGATTAAGGTTTAAACTGGGGTCAGATGTCTCTGGTCACTTCTGTTGCCCTTCTTGAACTCCACAGCAATACTCACATGCTCAAAATTAAATGTTTGCAAGGTCAGAGTCTCAATCTGGAAACAACTAAAGTAAAGCAGATACGATAGAGAATAATTTTGTATGGTAAACTCATAAAAAATAAGTCAAAAGCTTCTCTTTATATTCATCTATGAAGATGCTTAGACTGAGTTCTATAAAATATCTTGGTGAATGGTCCCTCAGGAATGTATTTCCTGATACCAGTTTGGATTCTGTCTTGTAAGAATTAGAAAAGCAAGAGGAATAGCTACATAGGAGAGATTTAGATGCTAGTCTTCAGGCATATGGCTGTGTAACACGGTTAATAACTCCAAATTCTATATAGTAGATGAAGGTGTATACATTTCATATGTCTGAGGAAATCAGGCCACATAAAAGAAGACACAAATCCAAAGTTATGTGGGTAGATCCCAGTGGCAGCCTGAGCTACTCTAATTGCTGGTCTTGCCTTTTTCTCCACTGTCGGTGGAATTTTGAGTTCCCTCCTTACCCCACCTCTGGTGTTTCTCCACTATTAGCTTTATGAAGGTCCTTCAGTGCACTGATCAGTCACTTTTATTGTCCAATTTTCTCTAGATGTACTGAGTTGAGGTCATGCAAGAAAGTGTCCAACAAGTACCAGTATATTTCAAAGCAAACCATAGCAATATCTGACCACGTAGAAGATAAAGGACAGAAGTTTCCGGTTATGGATTTGGAATGTCACAAAACTCTTGAAGAGCTCTATTTCACCAGAAACTACTAAGAGATATATTCCTCCAAGGACATCACCATGATTGATATTTGTTCAGTTTTAAGAAAAATTCACAGGCCTTGATTAAGCATTAGCATTAAGATTGATGCCTTTAAAGCAGGTGTTTTCCCTGCTCTGCCTTCTTTATCCTACTTAGAGCACTTACAATATAGCAAGAAATACACCATTCCCACTCCCCCTTTTCCCTTCCCTATTTTCTGAAGAGGTATAAACAATCATCTACTATGTAAATGAAAAAGCCTTGTTTAAAGATGGGGGGACACTTCAATTTTTACCTGCTGAAGCTGTTTCACCCTTTTTGGATTATTTATGTTCCCTTGAGAAGGTAGTGATCCCATATTCCAGGTGAACGCTCTAACTGGCAGGCTGGCAAATTGTTCTGCTCTCCCACTGGCTCCTTTGTTATTCAATTATTTCCTGGAAAATGAGATAGAAGAGGCTGAGAAACTCCCATCCTGGAACACCTTATCAGTGCTACCCTCAGGCAGGTGTGGATTCAGTCAGAAGAGAAGTCAAAACTTAGCTTCTGTACATCTCACCAGCCACTGAATTGCCCCTTTAGAGATAGAGCAGCTTTGCCTTTCTTACGGGCTGACTACAAGGTGAATCCACTCAGGTAAAACAGTTCTGGAGATACCTGTTTTATTAATCAAGATGAGATTTAGACAGGATCTTGGCACCTCACTGTTTAATGCTAACAGAATTAAACTCTTGTGTGTACCAGGATTAAGTGTCTAGGAGATTCCACTGATGGGAATTGAGGTGCCCAAGGGCTTTAACCTTGGCTCCTACAGTTAGTCATGAGGTTGAGGGTTGTGAAACCTGGTAAGCGCTATGAACAAGGATGTGTGTTATCACTCAGGTATGAAATCTTTGTAGTGTGCATCAAAGTTTCATCTGGAGAGTATCCCCTTCTCTCAGGAATATAGTCAGTAGAACACAATATTACATCCTATTTTTTAGGCAATTATATTTAGCAATCAAATAGAGATGACATGTATAACTCTGCATTCAGATTGCAATTTTCTTTAGCTACTGTACATCCAAGAACTACTTTAATGTCTCAGACTATAAAATAATCACTGATCACTAGTTAGAGAAGGAAATTTTTTTTGTGTCTAGCAATGATAGTTCATCAGAGGTTATTTTCTCTTTCCCTGAATGGTTTTACTGAAGGTTCTACCATGTTTCTTCTTCTGTTATACTTTTGAAATCAGTATCCCCACCGGGATGCATACATCTTTTACACTGTTTTTTCCAAGTATGAGCTAAAAAAAAACAGATGAAGAAATCGTAGGGTGTGCTTAAAACACGCAGCTAGAACTAAAGGACATAATCAGATTACTTGGATTTTGCTAACGTGATTGCCTATTAATTAGATAAGAATTCAAATAAATTTCAAATATAAGTATCTTAGTAACACAGAATTCTGGAAAGCCTGTAAAAAGTGAATACTGAAGTCATATAAGCACTTTTGAAAATCTCACTCCACAGATGAGATTCATTCCTCTTAGTGCAGCTGTGTAAAAGCTAGCCCAGCCTAAGAAACCTGTCAGGTTTCCTTTTCTAATCAATGGAGAGAGAGAGGCATATGCAAAAGGCAACTTTTCTCATTTCTAAGGCTCTATGGAAGGGGAAGAGAAGTCCAAGGAGAAGTCTAATTTTTGTTTGATTACCTTTAGATAAGATGGGTCCTACATTTGACTTTCTACGACACTCAATTTTTGTCAAGATTAAGAGGATGAATATTTTCTGATTTGTTAAATACTGATGATCAAAACTCGAGTGTGTTTAATTTACTTCTACTTCATTCTTCAGCCCAGACTCCCACTGGTGTAGACTCCTGACACACTGGACATTGTGCTAAATCTCTCAAAAGTTTGCTAGGCTTATGACGATAGTTGTTGGAAATGGGGAGTCCTCACCTGTTTAAAGTTCAAAGATGCTTAGGCTGAAATTCTTAATTTTCCCTGTTTTTTTCCCAATGTATATACAAGGTCAACAGTGCTTATAGTGCAACAGAATATTTGAACGTAAAGTTAACACTGGTTTTCATTAATGCATTATTTTACATTTAATATAATTACATATATGTTACTTATGATGCTAATTTTCACTGGGTTTAGAATGCATTTTTCTCAAAATTTTCTTCTAAGTTTTTCAGCCCAAAGCAAAATAGCAGTCTACATGTATTTACTGATAATCAAAACATATTTACAGGTATTCCCACATTCTGTAATAGCAATGAAGTATTTAACAGTAATTCTGAATTTAGATAAAAATCAATCTTCTAACACTGAAATGGACACTGAAATGATGAAGCATAGACTAATTTCACCTTATGTAAAATCTGTATTCAAAAATTTTTGAGGAAAACCCTCATGCTGTGCATTTATTATTTTAAAGCATCCTTTAAAGCATTTCTGAAGCTTTGTAAACAATGCACATACTTAGTAGTAAGTATTTTTGTATAACATAAAATAGTCTCTGGCACTTTGTTATAGTTTTTTGAATGCATATGTCCTTTGTGCTCACAGCTTCACAGCACTGTTATTTGTATATATGGATATATCTGAATCTGGATGCAGCTGTGTGCAGGATTCAGCTGATGATAGCATAAAATGTATCTTTTCCAGATTCAGTTGTGACAGAAAAAAGCTCGGATTTCTATAGCAGTTTCACCAGCACAAGTCAAAAGAAACTTGGATAATCAGTGAGGTGACTTTGCATTCCCTATAGTCTAAGTAGTGTATTTTACATAGGACTGCAACCCTGGAAGGCATTAGCTGAGCCGCTAGATTTATGTAACAGTGGATCCAGGAATGAGAGTTGAGAAAATCTGGGGATAGAAATTAGTTCTACCTGTCTGTTTCAGGTATGCTCATTTATTCACATGGCAGCCAAAGCAACTCCATCCTTATTGCTATTTTTAACATGATTTTGAGCTCCATTACGTGTCCCTACCCTTGTGTTATATTCGTATTTCTTATTTACAGTCTCCTCAAAGCCTAAGCAAGATCAGAATTTGTTCCTCATGGAGTCTAAAACCCTGATTTGACAAAAAGAAAAAAAGGCATTTTATTTTTATTCATTTATGTTATTTATTATTATTGCTATTTCCTGTCAAATCTCATCTTGCTTGTTTCTTTCACCCTTGCTGAGTATCCTCCCCACACTTGCAGAACTGCCTGCTGGCTGCCTATCACAGGCAGGCTGAAACACCTGGGTGCTCGTCCTGCACAGCTGTACACATGCCACTGCCCAGCCATCTGCAGAGCAGTCCATATGGTGATTTCTGCTGTAGAGTGGGCTGACAGGCAGCTCCATCCAAGGGGGAATGTTTATTCTATAATTAGAAAACATTGCATTAGAATTAGTTATAATAAGGGCAGTATCAAACCTCTGCCCCAAGCCCAAGTTCAAGGACATTTAGTTTACCAGTTTGGTTGTAGGGGGCGGTTTTGTTTATTTTTTGAGTTTCTCTATTTTCTCCTGCCACCTGTGAGCTGAAGTGCCAAAATGCCATTGCAGTGACTGTTCTTGCCATGTTTATTCTGGGTCTACAAATGGAATATTTTGAAAATTCCATTTCAGAACTCTTGTGAGTTTAATTCTACTCCAGCCCAGAGAATAAGTAGGGATGTCGTTGTCTGAAAAGTAGAAAGGAAAGAAAGTCTTGGAACACCAGAAATATGTGATGCTCAGATGGTGCAGAAAACAAATCAGGTATGAGAAAATGTCTTAACACTGAATTTAATACCCTTGCAAGTTGGTGGGGTCACTCCCACTTGCCATTTTGTACACAGTATAAACTACAGTATAGAACTACAAACATCATCAGAGACACTTTGGGATACAGTAGGAAGAAGGGGACTGAGAAGGAGAAGAAAGAAGAAGGAATGAAAATCTCAGCTGATGCAAACTTGCACAGCTTCGGTGACTTCAAAGGGATTACGATGCTTTAATTCTGATGAATCGATCCTGTACTTCTTACAAATATTCACATTGATGAATTACATTTTTCTTCACTTTCTCCTCTTATTTACTTCCTGAATTTTCACCACTGATTTACCACAGAAGAATTACAATGTGACTATCTATTAGAGATAGCACTGCATTTTTAACCTACATAATCATAGGCACAAAAAATATTTCTCAGCAAAAGGGAGCTGCAAGTAACATTTTCCCCTCCTCCAGCTCAATTAAGAAACAACATGTTTTTCCTCTCACTGCTTACCTTTTATCTATTACTCTTCTCATGTTTCTCTGTTATTTTTTCTCCTTCATGGTATAGAAGTGGTACTGAATGCTGATGAGATAATAATAAGTTTAACCCCATGAAGTCCTAATTTCTTCAAGTACTGGAAACATGCACTTTTTGAGGTTCCCTCATAGCCCAGAAAGCTGATACAAAATTTCACAACACTCCCACTTTCTCCAGGACCAGATAATACAGAATAGTTCAGCTCTCTCAAGAGCAGAAGTTGGGAAACAACACACTCTGTGTCAAAAGCAACTGGTAGATGCTGTCAGACTTCTTGCTAACTTCTTATTTAGTTTTCTCTTAAAAAAAAAGTGAGACTTGTTTCCAAGACAATGACTGCTCTATACAAACGATTTCTATCACAGTTTTACACACAAAAACTGAAAGTCTGTATCAGAAAATTATTTTTATAAATATCAGTTTTTATCACACACTGGGACTGAAGGGAAATGTCTTATGTCTGAATATATTCAGCTTTTATAATATTCAAATTATGGATGTTTGAAAAATGGTAAATATAATGGCATTTGGCTTTTTTTTTTCAACAAAATGAAAACGACAGAATACTTAGTTGCTAATATTGTAACTAATATTTGTTAGCATTCAGATTTGGTGATGACTATGAATTTAATAGCTTTACTTCAACTGTATTTATAAAAATTTGAGAGTTGTTATGATGAAAGAATTTCCTTTATGATATGGATAAGTATATTAATTTCAAATTAATGTTTTTGCTGTTATAATGCATACTTTTTCTGCAATGTATGCTATAAACTATAGGTTCCTCCATACCACTGAAACCTATTTGAAAATTTGAAAAGACTATCGATTAAAACACACATAACAATGCATGAAAAATTTAACAAGGCTCTTTTGTTTCTTGTAGAAGAGTGAAAAATGTTCTTCTGAAATGTGATGGTTTCTTCATTTTCTAACGACCATTGATTGCAGATTAATATGTGCGATGAAAGTTTTCATGAACAGGAGCAAGGAAGAAAAAAAGATGGACTCATTTCTATTGTCAAGGTAATATAAAACTGAGGTTTTAGTCTTCATTGAAAATTATCTGAATAGTATGGTTTCTAATTATTATTATTTTTTTTTAAGATTATTGAAACACAGATCAGGGAAAAGCATAGGTGAAATTAATAGAGAAAATTTCAAAGATGAAGAAAAAACTAACCACTACATCAAAATGCTTTTGTTCTGTTCTCTCAGAGTCTCTTACTATCCTGCTATCCTACTTTGTTTTATTTTCTCAAGTATCTCTTCAAATATAAACTTTTGCAGCTTTTAGAAATGTTTTTCATACTATATATGAGTTTGCTCACAAGTTGAAAAATTGCTGAGCTAAAAAGTATATGAAAACGTATATAAGTAAGCTAAAATTTGTGAGTTGCGAGGAAGGATTACACTATTGGGTGCACTGATTATCTAAATATCCTTTAACAAAATTGTCTTACCAGATAACCACCATCATCTGGTAGAAAAGCGACTCTGTTGAACATACTGTTAAAGCCTTCCAAGTTTTCTTTGTGATTATTACAGAAAATCCCTGTTGCCTCTCCATACATTGTATCTTAGTTTATAGAAATATTTGCTAACAGAAAAATCTGTGGACAGTATTATTTGCTAATGGGGGCCCCAGTCAGTTTTCAGCATCCTTTCTGGGAGCATTGGGAACACTGCACTTGCTGAGGAGTCTCACTCTTCACAGTAGGGCTTATTACCAGACAGAAACTACCATCCCAACTAATTTAATAACACAGGATATTGGTTTCAGATACACTGATGACAGATTGAAATCTAATGGCCTACAGGTGATAATGTGAAAAAATAATAACCTGGATACATAACAAAACTTCGTGTATATAGTGACAGCCACTGCATCAGCAAGGAAGATGAGAGTTGTTCAATACCAAAGTGTGTGTGTGTGTGTATATCTATATACATATATTGATATATATATAGATATATATAAAATGTTTTTTAAGCTACAAACACTATAGAAAAGGTCCTTTCTAATAATACTGACAGTGTATAAGAATGGGAATTCTGACACTACTGTATAATTAATTTATGTTGTACAGATGTTAGAGAGACTCAACCAGCCATATAGGACTAATGGATCTTTAGAGAATGGAACAATTAATTGTCATTGTATTTGCAAGTGAAAGCCTACAGAAAGAATTATTTTTTAGAATGAATTTCAACTTTCAGCTTTAGAAAAGGATGCCTGGCACCTAATAATTAGCAAACCAGAATCTATGCACCAAATTATTATAATGTACATATTCATTTCATTAGATTCACACCACCGTGTGGTGTAAAGCGGGAATAATTAAACACCAGATGGTGGTGTAAACTCCAATAGCGAGAGCTTATGCATAATGCATGAAAATGGGATTTACTGTTGTTTTTATCCATTTGGAGCCATTATGCTTCTCTTGGACCCCAAACAAAGTCTCAGAGAAAAAGATCCCTCTATATTAAGCATTCCTCTATACCGAACAATTTGTTCATTTGCTCTGTCATATCCTCATCAGTTATCTTCCTGCTCAACTTCCAGAATTTCCGAGAACACATTATTTTCTGGCAGTGCTCACAAAACTCCTGAGCTTTTCCATCATACAGAAGCACCCGCACTTACAGGATATCGTTTTATGTTTCTGCCAGCAGTATAAAGTTTAAGATTAGGACCTTTGGAAATTGAATCTGATTTTTAATGATTGTAGTGTCACATTTCCAGCCTGAAATACTTTTGAAATATCATTAACTGATGTACCATTAATCATTTCGAATTTTTTGACCATTAAAATATCTTTTTTTTTCATTAAAGAAGTAATGAATATGAAAGTGAAGACAGGATATATAGTATATTAATGGCTGGCATGGAGAGCAGATTAGTATGCTTAATTCTCCTTCAATCAAGACATTCCCATTTAGGCGTTTATATTGTTCCTGAATAAAACAATGGCAGAGAGAAAAAACAAATGAGTAGTTCCCTTCCTAATCAGTCCTGGTAAAGGAAAACAAGGACATTAACATCTGACCACTACCAAGCTGTGAAAATCAGGATGATTAGAAATCTAGGCATACTTTCTAAACTTCTGCATGAGAAAACATATTCCTGATGAATACTTTTGATGTCTGCAACATTCACAGAAGTCATCATCCTCCCAACAGCAGAACTTCACGTTGCCTAGTCCGTGCTAATGTACGAAATACAGAGGGTCTGATGCTGAGTTGTTACAGATTAATCCTGCTCCCCTGCATCTGACAGTTGCCCTTACCTTCTGGTGCCCTGTCTGTCTGTCCAGAAAAGGAGAATCAGGATGCCAGAAAGTCCAGCTGTTTCACAGATACAGAAGCTACATGCAGTAGCAACAATTCTGATGATATTATTTCTCAGCAAGCCTTGTGAAAGACGTGTGCCCTCCAGTACCCTTTCAAAGTATGAGGACTTCGATGACTAGATGACACAGCACACATCCAGAAAGTATACATATGAGAAACAGAGGTAGTTTTAAGACATTTTTTGTCAGTCAGCTGAAGAGCAGATGAAGTTCCATATCTTACAGGGAACAGAGGTGAACACATCATCACAGAGGTATCTGATACCAAAGGATGGGATATTACAGCTCCCATGGCCCTGAAGGGAAAATTATCAAAAAATTTCTAACTAGCAGAAGGTAGCTTCACACATGTGCATGGTGTACATGATAGTAAGGGCAAAAGCAAACCTCTCTTGCCCCTAGTTTGTATTATCTGAAGTCCTCAGAAATATTCACAAGACTAGGTACTGCAGTTAGAAATCTTTTCTCAATCACCTAATAAGCCTGTGTCTGACTGTGATTCATCCTCTGCCTCAGCGGCCCTTCTGCAAACTAGGACCATTCAGAGGAAGGATAGTTCAGGAAAGAATATTTTATTTTTTTGTTCTTCTGCATAGTGTTAACCTATAATATGGTGGGAAAACACTGTAACTCAGCAAGCATTGGAGCAGCCAGAGCTTTCCAAAGAAACTTAGGTTTTCCTCAAGGGTTGAGTTTCAAGTTGCTTGCTCCATTTTGCTGAAACCAGCTACAGTGAGGTCTCAAACTATCTACCAAAGAACAGTTTTATCAGGTTTCACTCACCACTGCAACTCCACCTCTTTAAGTCACATAGTCTATGCTTGGCTCTTGAGGTAGTGCCTTCTTCTTTGCTTTCTGGATGCTGGTCTTTTGTACAGATCAGCCGGATTCCTACAGACTCCATGATCACCATTAATAACTGCTTGAGAGTAATTTAGTAGCAGAGTCCTTTCTCCCCAAGATTTTTTTTCATTTGAAAGTAACTCATACAACCTGAGCTTAGGTTCACAGTAGCAATGCTTTATTTCAGTACTACACTGGCAAAGGGCTTCTGTGTGGATGCATCTGTATCAGACAAATAAGCCCTTTATAAGTAGAATAAAACCATGCCACGTGCTGTGCTGAGGGTCTAAGCATAGGTGCTCTAGGAACATTAGAGATTTCTGCTGTTACAGCTGTTTCAGCCCTTGGTTTTGCCCTGACTACAGTACGCAACTGAGCTGCCAGGGCTCTGCATCATAGACTTATAGAAGCACACTGACAGGGGAATATTCACTTACAGGATTATCACTGTTTTCATAGTTCTGGGCTTTGATTCAGTTGTAAAATAGATATTTTTTTTTAATTAAATTACTTTCCTTGGAAGAGTTTTATGAACTTTGAATCATTTTAGTGAAGCATAAAACAAAACAAATTATACAGATCCTAAAGAATAAAATATAACAAGAGAATCTTGATTATGAATTTGCTTTGAGAATATTTTTTGATGAAAATTGTAAGTTCAGAAATGCCAACATTTCTGAATGGGTTAAGCGAAATAAAGATAAATATTTCCTCCTGTGAAAATGTAAATTAAGTTATTTTATTATATTTAGTAATCTGCTATTCAATTTCCAACTCCTTCAAAATGTTTAATTTCTAATTAATGACCTAGCTGTGTAAGGGCTTATGGAAAGTGCAGCTCAAGTCACTCTGCTCTCTTTTGCTATCAAATATCACAAAAATCTGGAGAAAACCCTTTTTTTCTCTTGAGTTAACTTCAAACATTTTTAAGGAAAGCTGAATATATTGAAATAATACACTTTACAAATGCAGTTTGCTTGTGCTCAGGGTTCAAAAATAATACTGCAACAATTGTGATTAACCTCTGCTTGTATTTCCTACCAATCACTGAGCTCAAGCACAAACACACCAGTCACAGTGAGGGGTATAGTGCTGACTTTCAGTGAAGCTGTGTGAGCACCTATTTGTGAAGGCCTGCAAGGATATATTCCAAGGTTAATATCCCTCACCAAACATTACATGACAACTTTCTAGTGTAGTTTAGTATGTGATATTTGCCTACATTTTGCCTACATTGAAACTTTTCTGCTCCTGAGAAGTTCAAACTCTATTGCCCATTTATTTGATTTCCCCAACACAACCCCCTGCCATATAAGCCAACATACTTTGTTTGAGGTAGAAGGAAATGGAAGATAGAGTCTGGCAGTCCATCAAGACACACAGTCCTAGAGCTGACCCTGAGTTTAGCTCAGTTGGTTAGACCATGGTGCTCATAACGCCAAAGCTGTGAGGGAAAAGGGAAAGGAGAGCATGCTGCTGTCTCTGCAATTTCTGTAGAATGCCACAGGACCCCATCCCTTGCTGTTGCTGCTCCTAAAGATCATTCCCTGCTAACTTGCTGGATAAAACAAATTTCCTCCTCCCCACCACCTCCTTCTTCAAAAGAGAAGAACAGAATCTGACATTTAGGGCAGAAAATATAGCGTTCATCATAGTAGCATACTTTTAGTATTATCTGTCCTGTATTACCTTTTTTTTCTCTTCAAATTTCTACCTATTTCTTACTGAAGACATTCAGAATAAGGAAAAAAGATAACACATGTTTTCCTTCAAAATCACCACTTTACTTTTTCCATGAACTTAGTGGAAATCTCTTCCAAACTGATGACAGTTACTGGGAGTTCTGTTCTGGATCTGGTAAAATTGAGAGTGAATGGGAAGTACAAATAAGAGTACATCCTGCAGTTTAAACAGCACTGGAACAAAGAAGATTTTGGTGTCATTTTATGGCATACTAATAGATATTTTGTAAATTCTATCTACCTTTTCTCAGAATACAAGAACAAATGGCAATCAATGAGATTGCAAGGAAGAAAAGCCAGGATGGATCAAAATGTATATTTTGGAAAAAATATTCTATGGAACTCACTGTCACAGGTGAATACTTAAAAGGATTTAGATATGTGTATGGACAAAATAACATATAGCTGCATCGTGAGGAATGTTAAAACACTACTAAAGCAACTACTTTGGAAAACATTGAGTTATTTTGTGCTTCAGACATAAACAGAGATTTAAAGAGGAGGGAAAAAGAACCACTAATCAGGCAGATAATTAAATAGGGGCTCACTCACTACAGTGTTTCTTGAATCTTTGTTTTGAAGAAACTGGCATTACTTACAGTTAGTGCTGTTCCTGCCTTAGAGGAACAACTGATCTGATTCAATACAGCAGTTCCCATGATTTTACTAGCAAAACTGAAATGGTATATATTTCCTAGGAGATCATTTCACTTGGTTTTTCAGCCTGGTATGAAAGCCAGGCCTCAGTAACTGATTTTGAAACGCTCAGGTGTAGGCAAACCTGAAGCTGGTAGGAAACTTTTCTAACTCTACGTGCTCTCAAAGCGTAGAACAAATGTACTCACCTGCTACAATCAATGAAATAAGAGTGAAATGTTGTATCCTTAGCTTGGGTTTATCTCCTGTAGACAAGAGTCTTATAAAATGGTGGAAATAGAAAAAGTTAATAACAACCAAAGTATATTTTGACAATTTTGGGCAAAGTGGCAGTCCTGACTACTTATGGATGATAAAAGTGTTTGCATATCAACTATTTCCTATCCTAGAATGACATGGCTGGTAGATGGCTATTCACTGATTCAATTTTCTACCTTCAGATTTTTTTTATTTTTTTTTTTAATATATTTTGTTTAATATTATGTTGAATCATAGTTCAAAAAGTAATCGGCAACTTTTGCCCTTTTTTTGGCAGCTTAATATAGTTTTTTCTACCTGGAACCTAAGAATATGCTCATTTTGAAACTCTATGAAAGGTACTGCTCTTTATTTTCAAAATATCCATTTTGATTACATCTCACAAGGAAACCAGGCCAAAAATCACGACAATGTTTATTAGGATAGTTATAACAAGTACGATGTAAAAATGCAGTTTCCAGGTAAAATGGCTACACTAACATCTATGATGTAAATAAAACTGTATAAACAGAAGATAATTCTGCATGTTTGGATTACATTAGAGATGGAAAAACTACTCCTGTACCAGCATTCCTTTTGTGTGACTCCTCTCTGCTATCTCTATGAAGCTACAATTGAGACATCAACATTTAAACTAATCAACCTGGACTCCCTGCAGACTCCATGGAGGTGTAATTTATCTTCCCTGTTTCAGACACCTACTTCAGGATATAGCAAACTGTGTTCTGAAAGTGCTAATATACAGTGCTATCCATACACAGGTTGGTTATCTCAGACTTTCACCACCAATATCTATTCAGTATATCCTACTTCTGAACATCACCCTAATAGGGCTATAGCAGCAGTTTTGTAATGTAAATTTTTAAATCTACCAGTAGTAGTCGAAGATGTTACTGTGTAGAACATAGCAACTGGATTGCAGTTATCCTTCCAGCAGCTCAACCATCAAAGTTGATTGACTAAGATATCTCTTTCTGCAGAGAACTGGTTAGCTGCTAAAAAATGTCTCCCAAATATGGCTTTCTAAGGCTGGAAAGTTACTTTACTGAAGACCATTAAAAGCACTAATGGTGAGGGCAGGTTCATAACTTTGGAGTACCCACTCCCACAGCTGAATGCAGATTCCTCCTTGAACGCTTCAGAGAAACAATTCAAGGTTACTGTTTGGGTGCAGAGGTACTTAGAGATGTGGTTATCGGATGAGGGATTAAACTAAGTGGCTGTCACTGCCCTCAGCATGAGCTCCAAAACTATATATGTTGTTGTTGCTGTAGGGCTGAAAGACAATGAGGCAGTTTGTTGACCAGAAAGGTTTCTATTCCTCTATCAGTGCCTGGAAAAAGTCTTATGATTGCAACAGAGAGTCAGTGGAGGATTTCATCCTGAGTGTTGGCTAAAGGGCTGCTGATAAAACAAATGTCCCACAGGATGATGTTGCTTTTTATTACAGAGAAGTCTAGAGGGAGTTCAAACAATTAGCTGTCAAGGGATGTTTTTAAGGATGCTACTGTACAGAAGCAGATAAACTAGAGAGTTTTTGTAGTATTCATAGTAGGTAAAACTAAAGTTATCTACAGATATGCATCATCTGGACCAAATCTGAAAAAAATACACTACTTAATTTGAGTTCCTATCTCTCAACCCTATATTAAAGTTTATTGAAATATGATTTTGTCCTAGATTATAAGGGATAGAATTTTTGTTTGTTTTTATATACCAAAACTCTTTTCCAATGCTGCATGCTACACGCATTTTATAATAAATATCCAAAATGCAACTGGAGACATCACAAACATTGTCTTATCATACAGGACTAGGATTTATTTAAACCTAATTTGTTGACATGCTGTGTTGGAAATATGGAGAGAAATTATGCTATTAATATTGTTTGCATATAATCTTCTAGCCTCAGGGATGCTGAATATTAAAGTAGGTAAAAAATTTACTGCTATTATAAAACAGATAGAGAACATATACTGAGTACAGTAAGTAAAATTCGCAAAACACACCTATATGACCTGGAGGCAATTTTCAAAAGATTTTGTCTTTGCCAGATTTAGATTTCGAAGATATCTAAATGCATGTAAAATGGGATTTATGTGTTTTGAAAACCTTGTCCACAGTGAGTATTTCCACATTACAGTCAATGTTCCCTCTATTCTTTGTCTAGGCTAAGATATAGTTTTTAAAAACGAAGATAAGACAAAAAGGGAAAAGGACAAAAGAAAAAGAAAGAAAGAAAGAAAGGAAAGAAAGAAAGAAAGAATGAAATAGAAAAAGAAAGAAAGAAAGAAAGAATGAAAGAAAGAAAGAAAGAAAGAAAGAAAAAGAAGGAAAGAAAGAAAGAAAGAAAGAAAGAAAGAAAGAAAGAAAGAAAGAAAGGAAGAGAAAGAAAGAAAGAAAAAGGTCATGAAAATTGACATCTCTTTGGAAGATTTTAGAGCTCAGTTCTACCATTTGACTATCTAATATGTAGAATATAGGTAATTATTATTTTTATTGCTTTAATTTCAGGAACTGTAATAATATTTAGTCAAAATCTGCCTGTAAACATTTTATTTAGTGCAGTCTGGGCTTGGATTTTTTTCTTTATTGTTAGCTTTGTCAACAGAAATTCTGAGCTATAACAGGGATGAAAGCTTCAGGCCAACATCAAATATTATTTTTTGTCATGAGATTCTTGGAGTTTATCTCATTTTTTCTGTGTTCAAACTTAAAAACACAATAACATAGGATAGAAACATAGAAATTCTCATTACACAACTTAGGTCCTGGATTTCAAACAATTCAGTAACATACTTTAAGACAATGAAATTATTTCAATGTGGAAACCCAACCTAATTCCCTGCTTAGACTGCTAAACTGGTATCTGAAATTCTTGAATAATAATCTTTAAATTACCATCAGAAAAGCCATCCACTCTTTTAGAAAAGGTTCTCAGTGAGCCAGGTAAAGGCTACATGTAGTATGCCCATATAGCCTAGTGTCTATATCACTGATCTAAGGATTAGGAAATCATCGGTAAGCATATTTTCTTATATTCAACAGTGATTGTAAAGTTTACAGAAATAGCTTAAACCAATGAAAGCTGGTTAAAGAACTGTACTACCTTCTGCAACCTTAGCATACTAGGATGTGTGACGCACTGTTCCTGTGACATCATCTATCCATTATTGCAGGCATCTCTTGGCATGCTCTCCATTGTCTCCCAAGAGCCTAAACCTTTCCATATGCTTTATTCTGACCCTAGTATCAAACTCAATTGGCTGTTCAGCTTGGAGGGAGGAAGATAAACAGCCGTATTAAGAAAGATAAAGGAGCAGCCCTCAGCACAAGTGCTTTTGTGAACCCAACTTAAGTGCACAAATAGGAAAGGATTTAGCAGTCAAATTACCTAGATTTTTACCACAGGAAGTGAAGAGGTATCATAAATCCTTTTACATATCTGGACCTGGGTGACTTTTGAACTCAGGACTTCAATGTTTTTGAAAAGTTTGTAGCTTGTATTTGTCCCAATACAAGGGAATAAAAAGAAGACTAACTTCTGCTAATGAAAAGAGAGCTGCATCATCTAAATTTATCTGCCAACTGTTGTTATTCTATTAATTAAGTTACGTGTGAGATGTTAGCAAACCTCTACACTAGTTTTTCAAATTTTACTTTTAGCTTCTTTAACTCTATTGATAGGGAAGATTGTATCAAAAGCTTACTATTTCCTCCTTATTTTTTTAGATCCTCTTGGTCTTAAGATACAGGCCTGTATTAACAATCTGGAACCTCCAGATTGGCAGTCAGTGAGATATACCTTCGGGTATATGACTACTAAAAATGGTTTGACTGCATTCACATCAATCGCTTCTTCCCTGGATTCATCCTGATACTATTGAAAATGTCCTTTTTACATAGTGGTGTCATTGCTTTTTGCACCAATGTGGCTGGCAATCACACCTCTTCAAGACAATGTTCCAGGAATCCTTTAAGACTAGCCACCAATCAGTGAAGCAATGTTTCATTTCCAAAATCATCTCTTTAAGATCTGTTACTGGAAACATTAGAAACAACATTTATCTGTTATGAAAGGAATTCACGTTTCTCCTGAGTATTCTCCAGTGTAAGTTGCTGCTTCTATTTAAAAGCATTAGGCTCTGTCCAATTCTCACATCCAATGAATCTGCTTTATGCCATTCCTCCTAGGCCAAGGAAGACTAATTAATTAATCCCAGTGGAGGAAACTTCCGCTACCATTCATCTCTTGTTGCAATTCTTCAGGCTCTTTTTTCCACTGTCCCAATTCACGATGTATTTTTAGGAGCAAGGAAATACAGGGAAAACAGCTGAGACATTTTTCTCTGCAGGTAATCTTTAATTTCTTTGTGAATGCACCCCAGAGCAAGAGATTGTTGATTTCTCCCCAGATTCCTGTGTATCTCTTCATGTACTCTCAGCTGCAGATGTATCTTCGTCTGCTCAGGCTGTAAATCTCTCTTGCTATTCTGCTGGGACTTTCATTGGTGAAATTCACTACATTTGTTAATGAATAAACATGAATAATGGATATTTATTGAATAGATTTTCATTGTGCATTGGTTATAACATGTCATTGTTATCATTCACCAACTTTGTGCATGTTTTCCCAGAGCATTAAGAATAATAGGGATAATAATTAAGAAAAAAAGGAGGGAATCAAAAATTGCAGCAAAGTTTAGAGTCAGATGGACAGGCAGACTATCTAGATAGATGTCACTTGGCACTAGATGACAGTAAGCTGCCTTATGCTGTTCACTGAATGATGGATGACAAACCTTATTGTTATACAGATGCTTAACCCACTGGTGTGCATTATAATTTTGAAGATACCATCTGATTTGCAGAAATTAGTATGCTATGCAGCTATAGATGTGTTGCAGGCAGTAGGAACTGGAATTGGGTTATTTTTTCCTGTTGTTTGTTGCCTGACAGCTTTGACTCCAAGACCCATTCATTATAGCAAACTGAATTTATAGAGGTCTGGACTTTGGCTTTTGCTTCGGTGAAAAAAAAACAGGTTCTCATTTATTGGATTTGCAATGGAGATATAATATGTCTAGCACCTACACAGAGATATTCTTGATAGAAAAATATTAGAAAATATAGAAGATCATGGTGAAGTTGACTGGCACTGAAAAATAATGAGATGATAAGAGAATATTTGCATACTGCTCACCTAAACATATCTTTAAGTTTACTTCTGTCCCCATTCAGCTTGGCATGGGTCTTAGAAGAACTGTGTACCAGGGATAAATTCCCAAACAATGTGGGAAAGAACATCTGCTGAGGGGTTTATGTAATTTTCCACTCAATTTGTTCTGTCAAGAAGATAAAGTATTTCACTCCTTTGAAGAGACCAATACTATGGGTTAAAAAACTGAAACTTAAAATGGCACAAATTCAGTATGAAGCAAACTTTCTTTGTTAGTTCCAGTTTCCTGTATTATTTCTCCCCGTTCTGAGTCATCGATTTGCTTTTTTTAATATTTTCCTTTTACCTTCGTGTCTCTTTGCTGGGGTAAGACATGCAAAGATCCAGGAAACAAGAAGCGTGACATCCCTAACCAACTAGACAGAACCATAATTCTTGAGCACTGGGTGCACTTCTATCAAAACATGCAATGGCTGAATGGCTATTTATTACTTTACCGACATTCATTGAACATATTTGTCCTGGACTGCAAATAAAACAATAAAATTGTACCTTTAGCAATAGAATCACAGTCTAGAAACATTCAAAATGAGTAAGTTTGTGCTTCCTATTTTCCACATTAGAGCAGACTGAGGAAAAACATTAAATGCATAAAATTGAAAGGCTTCTAAAGCATTATAGGCTTGCAATATAGTACCTTTAGGGCTCCCCAAACAACACAATATGATTTATAAACTGTACTGAAAGCCTTCTCCTATAGTGCAGTGGATGTTATCATTGGTCTCCTTATTCACATTTCCTGTGGAGGAAATAGCTGTTATCAAATACTATAAATATTAAATAATATCAAATAGCACATGCTTTACTGCCTTCAGTGTGTTGCTATGTATCTGAGTCATTATTTTTACTTTATTTTATTTTACTTATGCCATAAAAAGCTAATATTAAAGTATATTTACCCTTTACTAACAGAAAGATATGACATTAAAAGTGCGTATAGAAGGTGTTTAAAATGATAGGCTTAACTGACATGCAGCTTGTCAAATACCTTTTACCATTCCATGAGAGCAGCATGCTTCACTACTGCAGGGCAGCAAATCTGAATAGGCTCACTGGTGCTAGGAAAGATGAGCATGTATCTTGCTCTTCTCAGAAATATGTAAAACTTTCATTTCTCACAACATTTAAACAGAGCTAAAACTTTTTACATCAGCTCCAGGAGGACATGAATACAAGGGCTTGTATATCTTGGGAGAAACCAAGGGGTAGCTGTCCTAAGACCTATTTCTGCCTTTGTTTTCCAAGTTGGTTGAACCAGAAACTATGAGCACTCACGCAGGAGGACGTGTTGTCACATAGCTCCCACATGAGACCCATCTGGACAAATATTTGAATCAAAGACCCTAAGAGACTTACAAAACTCTCAGTCAACTGCTAATTGCCCTTTCACGTTAGTACTTCAACCATCTTGGTTTTGGGAAGTTGATAGCAGAGTTCCTAGAGAAGCCAATATTGTCCTGAACACAAGTAGACAGATTTGAGTTGCCTGAAAAGCCAGACATGAATTGTTTTGATTGAATCTCTGGATTCTTTGATGTCACCTGGTTACTTGCTCCTCTTGGACAGCTGTGAGTGAGGGAAGGTCCACAGGGTGAGAGGCCTCTGTACCGGGGGGTTCAGGAGTCCGGGAACACCCAAGCAGCAGCCCAGAAGCCCTTAGCAGCCAACTGGGAGAGAAGGGGACGGTGCTGGGAGCTACCAAGGGGAATTTAAACGGCTCCAGGGAACATAAGCAAACCAGAGTGCTCCAAAGTGGAGCAGGCAAACAGTGGCATGGCACAGCAGTGAGGGTGTGATACAATAGTTCGCACAGGAGTTCAGGCAGGCAAGGCAAGCAGGAAGGGCTCCTCTCTGACCATCTGGGAGCAGTCAATAGAGGCAGCAAACAGACTTAGTAGCTGGTAAGGAAGTGCAAGGAGATATCTTTTCAGCTCCAGTCTTATCAACATACTAGTTTAAGCTTCCTCAGTCAGGGTGTTGATGTGCCATACAGCTCAATCAGCTCGTACAGCTGAAGAAGTCACTGAACCAGCTGTGTCAAAGGCCTCCAGACAGACAGACCTGCTGATGGCAGACACAACTTTTCAGGTCCCGGGTTGCCAGGAGCGACTGATGCCTCTTTGTGAGATTGGGGCTGACAAAAAGTTATTTTGCAGAAGATGTGCTGTGGTTGAAGAGCTGTGTCGTCAGGTGCAGGAGCTACAGGAAGAAGTGAAGAGGCTTTATATTCATTCAAATGATCAAGAGAGAGGTGGATTATATTCAGAGACACTACAGCCTCAAGACTCTCAGGAGTCTTGAACCTTCATTGTAGTTGAGAAGCAAGTGGAGTCAGAACCCTGTAGGGTATTTAGTCAACGTACTGTTACTAAAGGGTCTATTAAAGATGAAGGATGGAATTTTGGAGAAGATTATTCTGGGAAGTATTGAAAAACACCTGAAAATCAACACAGTCACTGGTCATAGCCAGCATGTTTCCATGAGAGAAAAGTCCTGCTTATCAAACCCGATTTCCTTAACCCACCTAGATGATCAAGGGAAGCCAGTTGATGTAATCGACTTCTGACCTGTTTTTTACTTATATATTTACTTGTTCTTGTACTTTTATGTCTATCTTCTAAAATGTTTCCAGGCAACACAGTTCTTTTGTACACGTGGTAAACCTTAAATCATGGCAAGTAGTTGCCCTTGTTTGCCACTATGAAATGTGATATTTAAAGAAATTATTGTACATCCTGTAGTGATGAGGAAACTGACAATGACCTAAATGAGGAGCAAACATTAAAAATTTTGAGATATTGATGTCCTGGGTAAACAAAAACTCTAAATTAATTTCAAAGTCATGTGGCATTAAGATTTTTGATGTAATAATAGTTAAAAGTACTATGTAAGTTGAAATGTTTTAGCTCTGTTCAGTTTCCTCTTCACCCTGACCACGGGAGAGCCATTGCCAGCCCTGGATGTGAACTGGCAAATTCTGGAGCAGGGACCAGGCATGCCTGCAGCATACTCCGCTTTGCTGGAGAGGCAGCCGGCTTGCAGTGATCTTTGCAAACTGCAGTGTGCTACTAGCCTTTGGTGCTGTTGTTGATTGCAGAGAAAGAGAGAAGAAAGATATAAAAAAGGGAAAAGGAGCTGCAGGATAAAAAGAGGGGTAATTTTCTCATTTGTAATTTTATCAGTGAAGCTGTCATTTGTTTTCCGCTGGGGCCTCTGGGTTTTGCCCAGTAGAATAAGACTAAAGCCTGTGGTAAAATGAGGTAATCTCATTGGTTTGTTTTGTCTTTCAGGCAAGGTAGCAAGAAGTGGGTAAAGTCTATATTGCTGACAGTGACTGTGGGCAAACTCTGTTTGCTTGCATTTACCCCTGATTGTTTCACTACCTAAAACCACCTCTGGTTTCTGTCACGGACAGTGCCATGGACTGTATCTCTCTCAGGCACTCGATGACCTGGAACCAGTCTGGCTAGAAGATTAACTAAGCTCTGGTCTGGAGACAGTAACTGAGAACTGCGTCTTTCCGACACAAACCCAGGGAGGGTGAAATTCATCTGAAGGGGAAGCAAAGCTTTTTGAAAGTTGTCTTAAAACTGGGAACTCTCACAGAAACTAAGGGCAATTAGAAGTATCCCCTACATCCTCAACTAGTACAAAGTATACTTCTTCACCCTGTACTGTCTAATTGAAATTACATCTCAGCTCAATGTGTCTATATATTCCTTTAATAGTAACATGGTTAAAAACAAAGGCAACAATGAGATGTTCACTGTGTGCAGTAGTCTTAAACTGTGAAATAAAACAAACCAGCACAATGTTTATCTCATTCCACCATGCAGTACATATACTATGCACTCAAGTATTATGGTGAGCAAACCAGTATAAGAATGTAATGGAATAGAACTAATTACTGCTATTGACCCATATAGAGTTGAAAGCCTAAACTGCAACTCTAATTAGTCTCCAACTAAAAATGCCTCTATTTTATTCATCACGCTGATTTTCCTGTGTGTATTCAACATGATATCCATTTACTGACATAGTCTAGCTTTTACTTTTTATCAGTGACAGTCCTACAGAAGCAGAGAGCTCTCAGAAAGGTTATTTTTTTTTACACATCAATCCACAGAATTAAATTCCTGTGGCAGGTTCACTCTTCAACCGAAGTGTACAAATTACACTCCAAGATACATACATCAGTGTAGCCTCATTGAAGGAAGAGATTTACACTAGAAACCCAAAGCAGAATTCATAAAAGAGAAGAAAGCCAATGCTGTAATTTAAGGCTACTTTTGCCCTTCAGAATATTTGTTGTCAGGGGTGGGGTATGAACAACAACAAAAAAAAGAAAAGCCTTGTATCTTTATTTTCATATTCTAGATTTAGTTTGCAGTGGTGGCAAGTAGGAAAAAACTCAACTTTTTTTTATTTTATTTGCTATACAGCACAAATTTTATACTAAAACAAACAGCAATAAAAGTAGAAGCTCTCATTGACAATGACAACAAAAATGCTTTGCACTTTGATACAGTTTTCTGTAGGTGTTTGTTTATATTTTCTTAAAATTTAAGTATCAAAATATATTATTAAATTTATATTGTAATTATTATTATATTACAATCACACATTCTCTTAACATTAAATACCATTATAAATAAATCTATTTCCTTGTGACCTTATATTGTTTTTAAGAACATAACAAAATCTATCCTATGGAATTTTCTCTATAATTTTTATGTAAAATTAGTCCATTTTCATGTCTGTGTCTCCATATAGGACACCATAATTTGTGTCACAAACACAATTCAATGTAGACCAACTCAATGTAGCCACTAGTTTAAGTCAGAGGAGCTTACCCATAGGCCCCCTGTTAGATCTTTATGGCCTTGATGAAAAGTCCAATTATGTGAATGTGAAAAATAATAAGAAGTAGCAGTTCTTCTACTTTCCCTTTAGTATAAATAATGTTTAAATGTTTAGATAATGATTGGTATAGACTCTTTGCATATCCTTTCCATAGAAAGTCCAGTACAAAAAACTGATCCCTTAGCACGGTATGATTCCAATCACTTCCCAGTATTAGAATCCATCCTGGTGAGTCCTGCAACAAAGAAGAAATTTTGAAAAGATTTCATTGGCAAAAAAATACAGAGAAAAGGACCAGGGAGGTGAACTGGAAAAAAGGCATATTTCCAGAATCCTAGTAAGATAATTATGATATATATTATTCTTCATTTGCCTAATATTGTCAGATAGGGTTTCATGAAATCAGCAGTTTGGGTTTTCGTCTACTTTCATTTTCTCCCAACATAGTTTTTATTTTCTCTTAGAATAGTTTTCACAGCAGGAAAAATTCACCTTAAACTCAAGAAAAATTAATCTTGCAAACTTAAATTTCTCTTCCAACTGACGAAAGTGCATGGTCTTTATGGTCAAGGTAATGCAGGAAGCTGGCAGCAGCAAAAGAAATTCAGCATATATTTCCCAAGCCTCAAACCTTAACGTGGGGACCATTCTCTCTTTATTGCTATGTTTATGATAAACAGCTTTGAGAAGTTCTGTGCACCAGGAAAAGGCACAGTGCAGCTGACTTTGAACTGTATAACTGCTTTAGACAGATATTTTATATATTTTGAATCAGAATATATCACTAAGGGTTTAGCTTATATTTGCATGAAAAGGATATAGCAGATACCATTTACTGTGACTGTGTGTAAGCAAGAACTCATTAAAACTAGAAAGCATGTGAGGGAATTAGGCACTGCAGTCTCACAGGATTCTAGCAGGAACAGAGTGACTAACTTCCTGAGATATCATTATTGCCTAATAATGCATTAGGCATTGACTGTTATAAATTATGTTCACACACTTGAAATCTGAATGGTTTAAAATATTGTTTTTCTTCAGAGAGTGAGTGGGTTCTTCTATTTCTTTTTGACTAGATGAAAGCTTAGCTTTATACAAATCTGCAAACAAAATCACCAATCACAACAGTGTTCTTTGCTATCGTATGTGTGTGATGAACCCCTAATGAGAGAGAAATCCTTTTCATTCAGTTTACTCTCCCTTCCTTTGGCTTATTTACCATATCAAGTTAAATGTTAATTGCAGGCTACAGAGAGGTTGCTTATCCCTTTGTAATCAAATATCTCATTCATTAACTACCTATGCAACAAAATATCTGTTGTTGAAGGTTTAACTGAAACTTTTTTTCTCATGGCAATAACAAGATACCACCAGTCAGGGTTAAACATGGAGAAAAATAATGTTTTTATTTTTAAAAATGTATTTAAATAATAATGCTAAACCACAATTAAAAAAAAATACAGAGATACATTCAAGAACACTTTTAATTTTATTAAAAGAGTTTTGGGATTCAATAAATCCACAGAGATTAAAAATACCTTTTTTTCCTTCACTCATTATTACTTTCTCATTATACATTGACTTACTGTGTGACCTTAGGCAATTAATTTACTCTCTAGCCAAAATTTTCCAACCTGAATATGTAAAATTAAACATCTGAATCTATTTTTAGATGCTAAAATAAATGGCCTGATTTTCAGAGGTCATTTGTACCCCAAGTATTCATTAAGTTGACAGGGGCTCTGCCTGCCCTTTGCCTCTGAATAACTCATTACTTCTTGCGTACATAAGTATGGATTTAGACGCTTAGCTCCTGGTATCAAACATTATCCTCAGGCTTCTTACACAATGGGGTATGGGGCAGGGAATGCCTGAGCTAGCAAGACCCAAGTAAAGTGAGTTTGAACAGCTCAGTATCAGTCAGGGTCACAGGTGATTCTGCTGTACTTGCATGTCTCAGCACACGACTCCCCAAAGATTTTGCTGGCAAAATAAGTTCAAATGTCACTCTTCTCACATAGTACGTATGTCTGAAGAGATTTAATTTTCCTGGATATAATACTGTGCATTTCACTTAGGTGCTTAATTTAGACGTTATGTACAAAATCCTTTTTGGTCCTAGAAAGGTGCTGAAGTTTGCCTACCATAGTGGAGAGAGAGAGAGAAGGAGTGCTTCTGAAGATAAGCAGAGGGAAATCCACTCATATTTTTAGTGCCTATCTTTCCACTGAGAGTATAGAAAATTAATAGAAAATGCTAGGTGCTTCCATCCACTGAGGACCCAGAGCATTTTAGCCCTCTTCTGAGAAAGTTATCAGGTAAAGGTGACACCGTCTTATTCTTAATAGTCTAGTGGTTTGAGTGCTCACTGAGTAAATGAGACGTTTGCATTCCCAGCCCTGATCGTCTTACAGGGGGCTGAATCCACCTCTCCTATCACCCTCGAGAGTGACCTAACCACCACACCATGAATATTTGGAGTGAGACACTTGGTGTTCCTTCTCCTGAGGCTGACTTGCTGTGCACCCAGAAATGCAAAATTCATTATTCTGGGAAAGCATCAGGGAAACAAGTGTTAAATTGTAGTCACAGGGATAGGTCTGAGAAGGGGAGGTCTTCAGCTTTCAGCTTTCTCTTATGGAGCTCAAACACATCTCACCTTGTGCAGCAAGGAGTAAAGAAAAGGGAGGGAGCCCTCTCTATTCCTATGCCTCTCCATTTGAGTATATGCTTTCTCATACACTACCTCCTGCACTCAGAGCTCTTGTTACTGACTTCACACACACTCAAATTCAGAAAACCACAGCTGTTCAGAGTTCCTGGTGGTTTACACCTTGGCAAAGTGTTTTTGGCACAAGTATGATCCCCGAAGCTGAGAAGGGTATAGATTTAGAGATTTCATCCTTTGTTTGTAATAATGAGAGGGACAAAGAAATCGTCACTTTTGGATAGTAAGGTATGTTGTGTCAGGATTCAGGGCTCTGTTAGTTCAGGAAGGGTAAAGTTTATTTGGTGCATTGGGTAGGCAGGTTCTTCTTGAAGAAGAATTCCTACATGTATTTGCCACATATTCAGTCAGATTTAAATCTGCCTGGATTTGTTTCCAAGTTATTTCTCAGACTTCTGTTGCAGAGTGCAACTTTCAAAGATTCCTTTATTGTAAGCAGGACAGGATAGCCCACTCTGACAGGTCTTGAATGACAAGATGTTAATCAGCATTTTGAAATAATCAATCAACCTGCCTATAAATGGGTCTAGATATCAAACTGCACTCAGTAAAAGATGCCTAGAGCCAGGTGTAAGTCCAATAACTTCTCCAGTGTTCAGTCTGAGGCTTAACTGTAGCACTCGCATTTTGTCTTCCCCTGTCCCTCTTTGATAGCTGTCTCTTAAAGCAACAGCTCATTATTAACGTTGTTTTTTAGTCTTGCTTTGGTTTTACACCAATATAGTCCAAAGAAGACTTGACTATTTACCAATGGAGAAAAAGAGAGAAAGACATAACAAACAGCTCAACTCTAGAAAAATTTATTAGAAGGCTGCACTTTTGAGATCTTCACTGAAAATAGTTCAGTCCGTGGTATTCTATGCTTTATTCACACTTGACGCATGAGAGGAGCCCCGAAGAGAAGATGCAAGGACTCCCTGAAACAACATCTCAGCCTCGGCCATATTGATCACCATAACTGGTCTACTCTGGCCTCCAACTGGGAGGTCTGGAGACACACCATCTATAACGCTGCTGATGCATTTGAGAACGCACGCAGGATCACTCTTGAGGAGAAAAGGCAACGCAGAAAGAATCGTGTCTTGCAGAATATACCACCTAAGGAGTCTTTCTGCTGTGCCTTTTGCAACCGGACGTGCCTGTCTTGTATTGGCCTTTTTAGCCACCAGCGCACTTGTAGCAAACATGAGTAGAGACCTTTCCCTAATCTTCGTTCACAAAGCCTAACCATGATTCACACTTGACATACTTTAAACTTCAAAATAGGAAAATTAATGTGCAGTTTTTCTTGAACTATCTGTTACTATTCACTTAACCATACAAAAAATACAACTTTAAAGTGTTCTTTACCTATACTGTCAGACGTATGGGATAACACTTAACAGCTTAGTGGACTGCTGATACTTCTCTCCATAATCCTACAAGTAGAGATTTTACATACAATTTATTTGGTTAAACAATTGAAACATTTACCTCAGTACACAGCTGATGCATGGGTACAGTCAGGTATGTAGGTATTTGAACACTTCTAGTGAAGGAACAATTTTCTTGTACAATATAGGAGCCATTAAAACAAAAAATGTCATCTTTATTACTATGTAACCTCACTCAGAAACCACAGGAACTTAATGTGCTGAAAATCTATACAGAGTTGAAGACTACAAATTCCAAGGGCAAATGGGATTTTATAGCTTAATGGAGAACTTAAATAAAATAATTAGAAAAATGTAGGGAAAAATATTGTGAGGTATCTGGTGGTGGTAAAAATCCTATGAAATTATGATTCAGTTTTTAGGTAGCATAATTCATTGCAATATGTCAGAGGGACAGGACCCAGCACTCCAAATGTGTCTCTACTCTGCTGAGTAGAGGGGAAGGATCACGTGACCTGATCTGCTGGCAACACTCCCACTGTTGTGGTTTAGGAATTTAGTGCTCTCACTGAAACGCTCCAAACCATGTGCTGCTTGCTTATTTCCCTCTCTCTCTCTCTCCCTGTGACAGGCTGGAGAGGAGAATTGGAGGCACAAAAGGTAAAGATCACGGTTTGAGATAAGAACAATTTACTGGACACAACAATGAAATAATGAATAAACAGTAACAATAACAATATTAATAAAAGCATGTACAAGAAAAGGGCAAACGATTCACACATCATGGCTCATTGCCCCAACAATACCTGACCACTCCCTCCACCACGCTATGCAACCCAGAGAGACTTCTTCCCCCAACACCCCTCGGCAATGACATGAGGTAATATAGAATAACCTCTGCGTCCTAGCCATGCCCTCTCCTGGCTACTGCAAAATTGAACTCTGTCCTGGTCAGAACCAGGACCCTCACTTATGCAGCCCAGGATGTTTTTTGTCTTATTTTCCCTGAGGGTACACTGCTGACTGGTGTTCAAGTTGTTGTCCAGTAGGACCCCCAGGTCTTTTTTCCAAAACTGTTTTCCAGTCAGTGGCCACCCACACACACACACTCCGTGCTTACTGATACATGGTGTAATTCCTCACCAGGGGCAGGACTTTTCATATCTTTTTGGTGAACTTAATGAAATTTTTCTTTTGCCCAGTTCTCCAACCTGTCCAGGTCTCTCTGAATGACAGCACACCCCTCTGGTGTAGCAACAACTCCTCCTAGTTTTGTACCATCTGGAAACTTGCTGAGAATGCACTCTGTCACATCATCCAGGTCATTCATGAAGATGCTGAACAGTATTGGCTCACTTGTGACCTGTCCCTAAATGGACTTTGTGCTGCTGATCACAACCCTCTGGGACCACTTATTTAACCCGTTTTCAATCTATGTCACTACCCACTTATCTAATCTACAATTTATCAAATTATCTATGCAGATGTTGTGGGAGAAAGTGTTAAACACCTTTCTAAACCCAAGGGAAACAACATTCACTACTGTCCTTTTATTAATCACCTCATTACATTAGATTGTATGGTTGGCCAAACATGACTTTATACATCCAACAACTTCTGATGACCTTCCTGTCATCCATGTGTTTGAAAACATTTTCCAGGGTTAGTTGCTCCAATGCCTATGCAGGAATTCCGATGAGGCTAACTGGCCTGCAATTCCTTAGATCTTCTTTCTTGCCCTTCCTGAAGACAGGAGTGACATTTGGTCTCCTAGTTTTCAGGAACTTTTCTGGATCATCAATACCTGTCAAAGGTAAAACAACAGTGGCCTCACAACGGCATCAGCTAGCTCCCTCAACATACCTAATTGCATGCCATCAGGCTCCATGGACTTACATATGTCTATCTTACCTTAAGTTCCATAACCTGATTCTTCTCATTGAGAGTAAGTCTTTCTTGCTCCAGATTCTCTGAATATTGTATTATTCTTTGTTCTTCTCTTATTTTCTGATGAACAGGGAATTTTCTTATGCATATACCATAATTTTATTGTGAAACACTTATATGTGAAAACCGTTGAAGTTAATGATACTGTTGGATTTACATTTTACTTTAGTTGCACTGGAGCCCCTCTTGTATATAAAAAGCTTGCCATGTGACATTTTTGGTGTCCTCATGGGGAACGTCTCATGAGGAATATCAAGACACATATTGTGGATAAGTAAGAATTATGAGAAAGAAAATGAAGGCAGGGAGAGAAAGCCATCAGAGAAGACACTGTAAAGGATAAGTAGAAAGATGTACTTATTTTAATAAATCCCAGGAGAAAGACCATTCAAACCTAACTCTGACATCTGAAAGCAGCAAAAGAAAAAATGGTAAAGTTTTTCTGTCAATTATTAAAAAGACAAAAGAAGAAGTAAATGGGCGTTCTTAACTATAAACTGTCAGAAAAAGTTTCCTAAAAGGCTCTCCTTTTTTCTACAAAGGAAGACAGGGCTTGAAGTTCCAGATGATAGGTGATAAGGAATAATTAGTGATGGAGTCTCTGGACTGTTAAAAGGCCAGCAGCTAAATATGAGGAAAGTAAGCATTAAGAGATCCAAAATCTTCTGAAGAGTTACTAATGAGGTATTCACCACATTGCAGAGGATAATTTCTATCATTTGACATCCTCTATATAAATTGACTTTCCATAAATTGATTCGATCCTTATGATTCATTCCCTGCTTCACCAGATTAGTGAAATACTAACCAGAGTGAAACAAAATAGCTCTCTAATCAATATGTATATTATAGGAAAAGTAGCTATAAGGTAATGCCTCTTGCAAAATAACAATTTGAATATGCATTTCTTAGGAAGTTTCTGGTAAATTTTATTTTTTATCAAAATATTTTCCACAGCTTTTTAGAAATTTCCTTTGATCAAAGATTTCCAGTTTATTGATGAAAACCATAGCCTAAGGTAGAATAATAAAGAAGAAAGCTAAATTTTTCAAACAAAAAGAAAAAATCCTGCTAGAAGTAGTTTTTAAATCCATTGGATGCCCTTATTATTCAATGACATAGAAGGGAAGCAAAATGTTACATTTTAAATAAATTTTAAAGTTATATTTTTAAACTCTGCAAAAATAATCACAGACCTTTATTCATTATTCTCTCATATTTGTATGCATAGATGAATGTTTATATGTTTAAGTATTATAATATTAAATCAGAATTTATATGTATTTAGTGACCAGGAAAATGTTAGCTGTCCATTTTAGCCTTACAGTTGTTTCTTTATGCTCTGGATAAAATCAGGGATGAATGAGGAAAAAAAGAACACAATATTTTACAAAAGCAATTACAACAAAAATAGAAAATTGTACTTATGATAGGAACCAGTCCTTAAACAATATTAATAAACTGATGACTACTTCATGTACTGTGCCATTAGTTTATTTAATTTTAGCAGCTTTCTACTCAAGATTTTGTCACAATATTTTGAAGACTGAACTTCTTCTGGGTATCCAGGTGGCACAACAAAACATATGATTCGTTAAATAGTATAGCACTGAACAAAAGAAAAAAAAAGACAAGCATCATTCTTCTGTATCTGAATGACCCAACAAGGTCTAGATCTACTTTTTCCTCCTAAAAAACATAATCTATTAAAAGAACAGAATGAAGAAGTCATATATTAAATGAGAGCAAATTTATTATAAAGTGAAGTTAAAATTAGAATTATTTTGCATTAGAAATATTTTATTTATTCTTTATGAAGAGTGATTTGCAAAACTCATATCAGAGGTCAGCTGCCATGAAACACAGCAATAAATAACTTCTAAGGATTGAATTTAATCTAAATAGTTCCGTTTTCACATTTCAACTGAGAGTTAAACAGAAACTTGAAGGGTGCTTGTGTATTTTGTTCTCCTTGATATATGATGCATAAGCACCACTAAAATTTCTTTACAGGAGAGTATCTGCTTCACTTGTTAACCAAGCAGAGATTCTCATTGCCAGGTCACTCTCACATGTCATTCAAATATTGACCAAAGAGTCTGACCCCATCAGACTATTACCTCTAGTCAGAAAGTCTAGTAAGACTTGAAAAATATGGATCTGACTCTTTCTCCAGTGGCTGAAAGGGACATAGAAATCAGGTCTTTAAAATTCTGGAATGAGTGTCATGATCATGGACCCTAAAGGCAGACAGCACCTCATCTTCCTTTGAAAAAGAGGAGAGTCAGTGCAATGTACTGAAATATGCAATGACAACACAGTGATGAGAGCAAATGGTGCTAGTACAAATATACACTCCCACTTCACCACTAGTTATTCTTACATATTTTTCCTTCACAGAATCACTGTAGTTTGGGTGAAATATTTAAGCAGTCAGCATGCGACAGAAATTAAGGATGACATTACACCATCTTATTGATGTGCTTAATTTCACAGTATCTGACTGAAATTTTAAGGGGTTTACCTAAGTGTACAAAATTCACTCAACCTTAGGTCTTCATAGTCAATAAAGACGGGTAAGTACCTCCAGTGGAAATTATTTATTTGTTTACCTTAGACAGCAATTTTAGAATGGGATATATCATCCTATCAAACAACTTGCATTATTGGAGTTTAGGCAATTTAAAGTAGACACTGAACATTTTTAAACTAGATTTTCTGATACTTTTGAAATAATTTTGAAGTATCTCCAGAAGACAACCCATGTTATTCAGGAAGACCCTGATATGTAACACTTCAACTGAGAATTTAGAAACCTAAACAGAGGTTTTTAAATGCAGAGGTGGAGTTCTTTCAGCTCTGTATTTAGTCTGCCCATTTCTAATGGACATTTATTGTTAGGAGGAAAATGTTGATCATCTCAGCTCAAACAGTATTTGGGATATAAGCTCCCAGCTTCTTGAGTGAGCCCTCAATTCCTTACACTGTGATAAAGTTGTGCCCTACTGCTGTTCTTGATCACACCTATCTTAACCAAGTTGGGTTGATTTCAGACACCCATCTGTCTAAATGTAAATCTCTTCACCAAGAAGGACGTAGATGCCTATCTTCTCAAAACTAACACATCTGAGCATGAATAGGCAAGTTTGTTTTCATGTAACTTGTAGGCAATCTTTTCACCAAGTTCCTCAAGGCAAATGCTTAAATCACTAAGTCCTTTTAGTATGTGTTTAGGTGCAGTTTGAATTTCATCATGAGATATAGATGTGTAGTTCTCACATGACTTGTCTGCAACAAATAGATAGGGGTTTAATTTTTTAAACTGTAAATGAGCACCCACTTTGGTTAAACAAAGGAACAAAAAAATATATAGAAATATGTCCTGTCAGACAGCTAAAATAGTAGGTAGATTTTAAACATACTGACAAAAAACATTGAAAAAATAAATCTTCCTCCTTTATACTGCTTGTCATCTGCCAATGACCATCTGTCAGTCACATATGTCAAGACTAACATAGTTATATCTGCAGAAATTTGGAAATTTCTTAATCAATCCAAGTGCAACAAATTAAAAACAATATTCTAACAGAAATTTGTCTCTGGCAATTTCTTAGTGTAATACTCTTTCAAGAGCCTGATTATTTAATCAGTGTTGTTGTGATAAATCATAATAGTTAAAACTACTGTGACAGCAGCATCTTCTTGTAATCTCATTCCATCACATTTCTTAAATTACACAAATCATACAAAGATTACGAACAAATCTTGGTGTAGGGTTCTCCAAATCAAGGCACTGACTGGAGCATCAGATATCATGAGAAAGGAAAGCTCCTGACTAAAATAAACTAAATCTGTTGGAAAAAGTATGAATACCATCCTATCTGTGCACAGCTTTAAGAAACGATGATTTTAGTAAGAGATATGAAAAGCTATAACTTTCTTCTACAAAGCAGGTAGACATGATAGGACTTTATGATATGGTTTAGTGGACATGGTGGTATTTGGTTGAAGGTTGGACTTGATGATCTTGGATGTATTTTCCAAACTTAATGATTCTATCATTGTTTTCATACAAATTGGGTAATGAGAGGTTGAAGAGTAGCACTGTGGAAAAGGGACCATGGAGTCCTGGTCAACAGGAAGTTGAATATGAGTCACCAGTGCCCTGACAGCCAGGAGAGCCAACCATGTCCTGGGGGGCATCAGGCAAAGCATCACCAGCCAGTCAAGGGAGAGGGGATTGTCCCTCTCTGCTCTGCACTGGTGCAGCCTCACCTTGAATATTGCGTGCAGTTTTGGGCACTGCAATAGAAGATATTCAGCTATTAGAGAGTGTTTGAAGGAGGGCAAGGAAGATGGTGAAGGGCCTAGGAGTGGCTGAGGTCACTTGGTCTGTTCAGCCTGGAGGAGACTTAGGGGAGACCTCATTGCAGTCTACAACTTCCTCATGAGGGGAAGAGGAGGGGCAGGCACTGATCTCTTCTCTGTGGTGACCACTGACAAGACTCAAGGGAATGGCCTGAAGTTGTGTCAGGAGAGGTTTTAGGTTGTATATTTGAAATTGATTCTTCATCTAGAGAGTGGTTGGGCACTGGAACAGGTTCCTCAGGGAAGTGGTCACAGCGTAAAGCTTGTCTGAGTTCAAGAAGCATTTGGACAATACTCTCAGGCACATGATGTGACTCTTGGGGATGGTCACAACCTCTTAGCAGGGCTGAGGGTTGGACTCAATGATCCTTGTGGGTCCCTTCCAATTTGGTATATTCTGTGATTCTGTGATTCAATGTTTCTATGACTTTTCTCCTTCTCAAAGGCAGATTGCTCTCTGACTAAAGTTTATTTTTTCCTGATTAAGTGGAAAATAAAAAAATCCACCAAGAATTCTGTCATTTTTTTTTTTCCTGGGAGAAAAGATAAACTTATAAATTGAGGAAATAAAAAAAAGAAAAAATGCAGATACCGAAATTATTATCTTAGAATAATTCCTTTTTTCCTCTTTCTGAAGTTTGGCTTTTCAAGATTTCTATATTTTGAACCACAATAATTAGTGTCTAAATATACAACTGCTAGCAATAATGGAACATATTTTCACCTGAAGACACAGGGGAAATACAAAGCAAGGACTCCTAAGAAATTGTGGTCTACGAAAGCCAAATTAGAAATAACAAGATTGAGAGATCAACAATTATAACACTATGTCATAGAACCATAGAATGGTTTGGTTTGGAAGGGAACTTAAAGATCATTTAGTTGCAATCCCCCTGCCATGGACAGGGACACTGTTCAGTAGACCACATTGTTCAAAGTCCCATGCAACCTGGTCTTGAACACTTCCAGGGACCAGACTTTCACGACTTCTCTGGACAACCTGTTCCAGTGTGTCACCACCTTCACAATAAAGAACTTCTTCTAATATCTAATCTAAGTATTGGAAGGCTGCTATAAGGTCTTATTGAAGCCTTCTCTTGTCCAGGTTGAATAACCCCAACTCTCTCAGCCTGTCTTCATGGGAGGGGTGCTCCAGCCCTCTGATCCTCTTCATGACCTTCAGCATGGGTTCCCTCCAACAGGTCCATTTCCTTATCTTAATTCATATCCTAATGCATTCACCACAGAAAGACATTGATTAAAACAAACATTAATCATTTTTTCATCAGAGATTAAAAATTGGATTGCTGTCTTACAGTTCAGATTAATAGATCACACCTGGTGTTGTCTAAAGCAGTTAGTAAGTGTGTTAAGAGAACACAGTATTCAACAGATTCATACCAGGATAGTTGTATGATCTATGAAGATAAAATGTAGAAATATATGTCATATACTTTTTATATATATGTATATATAAATATATATATAAAAATATACATAATAGGTGAAACATCTTTTAAAATCTTACAGGGTTAGTAGCTCCACAAAGTGTGCATAATAGTATCCTATAATTAGTGTTTTGCTTACAACACTCAGTTGGGTTCAAATCTCACTTTTGAAAGTTTTTTGCATCCTGATGTAGAAGACTTTAGAATTTTTCCCATTACAATACATTCTTTACATCTCCAAGATTAGGAGCCTAGGCTACCTTCAAATACTACACTGGGTCTTGTGTAGTTCTTGTAGTTCTTGAATTACTTAAAGCTGAATAATGTGGCACACTTGTGGACTTACACTCTTCCAGAAATTAAAGATGTTTCTTTACTTTGCCATAGAGCAATTAGAATGACAACTTTTGGTTTTGAAAAAACTTTTTAAAGATGTAATTTGTGACCATCAGGGCACTGTAGAAAAACCTACAATGGGAAAATTGAAAAGACAGTCTTACAAAGGTAATCAACTTGCCTTTGGTGGCTTTTTCATATTATTTTATTTAGGAAGGTTTTAGTATGTTTTTCCATTTTTGTAGACTGGCTCATCCAAATGTTTTTGTAACTTTATGAACATGCCAAAGGTCCTCTGTGGGAATTCTGTGGGAAATATGTAGAATGACCTGCCCACAAGGAACAAGGAAACTATCACAGCATGAGGGAGTGTGGAAGCTAAAATGAAATATATTCAGCTCTGTCTGTGAAGCTTTAAAAGCAGTGCAATAGGAATTCTGTGCTCACAGACTTGTTGCACTTCTATGTTTAGATTCTAGTTCCAAAACTTCATTTCAGCATTACTAAGTAATCAACAGTTTAAAAATGAGTTAAGATATCGGGGGAAAAAAAGACTGTTTTCCTTTACACATTTTTCACTACAAACTTGCATTAAACAATTATCTCTCTTCAGGCTTCTGTTGGCTTGTACCCTCCAACAAATGAAAGGGAAAATTTACTATCTGCTAGACACATGGAATTTCCAATGACATTATGTGATGAGCTGACAAAGCTGTCACCAATCATTGGCCTTAAGTATGAAGGAAATAAAGATGTGAAAATCCTGAGAGATTCACTACTTGCATCAGTTCTAGCTGTACCAACAAAATGAATAAGTTTCTGACATTATAGCACCTGAACTGCCAAGTGCCAACAACAACATAAACCACTTAAATTTAGGTTCTGCTTTCCGAGGTTGGTGCAAGAGCTGCTCTGTGTATGAGAAGAGTGTCACAAGATAGTGAGTACTTAAAAAAACAAACCAAAACAAAAAAAACCCCACACACCTCAATTTAATTCAAACTAAAGATGTAGTTGAGTATATTTCTAATGGTCTACCAGATCACCAGAAGTAATTTCCAAGCAGTAATCTGTTAAATCAGGAAGGGGGATTGACAGATTCACAACAACTCTAAATGCATTTGATGAGAAAAGTAGGTCCTTAAATCCCATAATCTCTAACCTTGGACAAAAATGTAATTTATTTAACTAAAAACGTACTGTAAATGATTATTTTTCCTCCTACGTAAAAGGCAGTATGGTAATCTCTGTGGCAATTGCACAGTTATGCAAGGTTAAAAGCCTCATGTGACTAATACAGCTTTTCAGATAAGCATTAACTCTTGTCCAGTAAACGTCACAGATCCCAGTCTACGACCTGGAATGCATGCCAAAAGAGCTAATGCTGCAGTGTCTCGTAAAAAGGGGAATGCTTTTAAGGACTGAAGAAGGGTTTATCAGGGACTGTAGGAGCCACTCAATGATGCAAACTGAACAGCTTTTTCATGAAGCATGGTAGAGACACATATGGGCTACATCAGGTAGTTCCAGCTGCCACTGCACTAGAAATTTCATGGTCTCCTGTTCTTTTGAAGTAAACAACCTCCTCAGGTTCTCCATTTCCTTTCTGTGAGTTCCTTATAATATCCTTTATTTCCTTTACTGGTAACAGCCATATACAAGAACTTTAACTCCACTGTTCTAGTTTAGCTAAAATTCTTGGTTATTTATGCATTTAAAGAGAGCATGTACTACATTCTTCACTCAGATATTAACTTACCTAAACCTCTGGTTTTGCATGGACAAAAAGAAAGGTATAGATTGAATTACCAATGCCACCTCATTTCCTGCTTTTAAAACACTATCACACTTGTCATTCTGTACACAAAATGCTTATATTTCCTCTCTAGCATGCACTACTCGAAAGATTGTCATCTATTTCGGTCCTCACTTATGCAATCTGAAATGAAAACAGGAAAAGATACAAGAGGCAAATTCATTTGTTTAAATTCATTCTTCCAACAGACTGTGAATTGCTGACATATTAGATACTCAGTATTGTGAAAATAATTCCAGTCACATGCTGTATGTCTCTTCAATTATTCCGTATAGAAAAATGAACTAATATAAGTACTTATTTCTTAAAAAGTGTTACATGGAATTGAAAAAAATGAAGAGAATTTACTGATATAATGTCAATTCAGAAAAACTACAGTACCCTTTTTCAAAGGACACTGAGCTCACCTATAACCTGTAACACGTAACCCATCCACCATAGCCCAGTAAGTCTGAATTTAACAGGTAATTCTTTTGCTATCACTTCAAGAAAAGTCCATAGATAAAATTTATCTCCCCTAATTTCAGATGTGTACATGTCTACACCTAAGCTAATCTCCCCAGGATCCCTTTATTGGCAATGGATTCAGCAAAAAAAGACACGCTGGGGCACTCTTCATCTGGCCTGTATTAGAAGTCTACTATACACTCAGATGAATCATGCCCAAGAAACTCTGAATTTCAGTTCATTGATTAAAGAGATAGCAAAGGGTGCCTGGCACAATAGTAGGTTGTATTAATTCTAGCCTTTATACACACACAGGGGAAACCCCACCTGAACAAGATCTGAAAAAGGAACGCATACTTTGGGATGCATCTACTGTGGGTGTTTGGTGAGAAGATCTACATTAGGGATGAATGTCAAGTAGGTTTAGGGTTTATTGTGTGATGATTTAGCTTCTTGAAAGCAGATTTCCAGAGCTGGAGAGGACAAGTCCTGAACAAATTCTTTGATACAGCTTTGAGCAAGGGTAGAGGAGATGAGGAGCAGGGAGCACTTCCAATGAAAATGATTCAATGACTCCGTGAATGTCCCAGATCTGGATCCAAAATGAATGCACAAAAATGATCTGTCACTTTTGGAAACCTTTCTCTCCAATTCTTGCTTGTTGTGTTAAGTGGTGTTCTGTGTCTTGATCTCTTTAGAAGCAGGTCTTGAATAATAATAATTAAAACAAAGTAAATTCTTGCCTAATATCATCATGAAAATATGAAAGTCCTGCTAAATATATTTGAGATTTGAGGTTCCATGTGAAGATGAACCTTGGATTATACCTCTTCTGTCTACATAACCTTATAAAATAATAATCTTGGCTAGCTATCTGATTAGTATTTTAGTTTAAATGCAGACCACTTCCTCTGAAGAGAAGAAAACTTCAGCGGGCAGAAACTGTGCAGAAAAAAAAAAAAAGAGGAAGAAGAAAACAGAATGACTGTTTCTTTCCTTATGGGGAACTTTTTAATAACTCACCTAGACTGAAGTTCCTTATGAAATATGGACTTTTCACACCCGGGATAAAACCCATAATACTTACTCCTTACTAGTGAGGTATATTAATGGTAGATTCAGCTTGACATAATGGTCATTAAGGCCCTCAGGAGCTGTGCTATAAACGTCAGGAACTGTTATCAGATAGTTAAAGGCTTGTTTCATGTTGGCTATGGTAAATGTATCTTGTTTTCTGTCATGTTATAGAGATCCAATGTTCATATATAGTGAAAAAGAACTGAAATGTACCTACTAATACATGCATTAAGAATATTAATGACTCATCACCATCAAATAATATTTGAGTACTTACCCTGTTAATTTTACTGTCTAAAAAACCCATAGAAAATAGAAGAAAAAAAATTAATTGGAAAGGCAACAATAAAGTACCAGCAAAAAAATAATGTGCTTAAAGGATCATTTGCACTAGTGATGGTGTTCCCAGATGCTTTCAGAAAAAAACATGCCCTTGGCTGAATTGGTTGAATTTGCAATTCAACTGAGCTGCTACAAGGAAATGTACTATGTCCCCACTTTTACTGAACTCTAGTAGCGTAGCCAGTTGTGGGTCACTGCACTCACACAGCTAATTCATTATAAAACTGGGCTAAAATTTATATTATGCAAATAAGCTTACTAGCCCACGTTAAATTACAAGTGTGCTGTGATGCACATTAAACCACTCTATAGGGATTCGCTGTGGATTTTTTATTTATTTTCAGTTCTTATGGTAAGCCAAAACTAAGCAGAGATGATTCACCATGTAAACACTTCAATGAAATTGAGCTACTCATTGTCAAGAATCAAAAACAACTTCTCCGTACTAGAGGACAGAGAGTAGCTTTATTCCAGAGAGCTAAAATGAAGTCATACTACGTAGAGCCCTCAGACTACCTGCATTCAAATTTCTCATCACAGTTCTTTAAAATGTCTTGTTAGCAAGTTGTGCAATTCTATTGAACATCCAAGTATCTTATCTTGCAATGCATATATATTGACTTTTGCTTAAAAGTGAAAATATAAGCAAGTGAGTCTATTGCAGTGAAACGTGTTTAAACTAATGAGTTGATGTGCCTATTCTCTGAATTAAACGTGATTCTGGTCTGAGATAAACTTCTTTCAAATCAGAGATAAGTCAGAACTCTTTTTTTAAGGTTCAGAATTTGTCTCTGAAACAAGTTTCTGTTTGTTTGTTGGTCTAAAAGCCCTAGCAATTGATAAAAAATCATGCACAACTTTTGCAATATGACAAATCTCACACTGAAATTAAATAATGTTTCTGTTTACAGAAGAAAGATGGAACAAAAAAGAAAGCCAGACAAAAAACACTGTGTTTTTCTTTCCTGAAAATGAAAGTAAGGAAGTATATGAGGTCCAGAGCTCTTTTCACTTTCAAAAGATTCTGAAAAAATTTAAACAAAAGGCAGAGTAAGCTTTTCCTCTCACATCTTTTTTTCTTACTTTTAGGTTTTAGAACTGTAATCAATGCCATACATTGTCTTTTTCTGCTCTTTATTTCCCATTACTTTGTTAAAATGCATCATAATGATGTTAATCCTATTATTTTCAGAGTCTCAAGAAAATATACTTTCTGTGTGTTCACTGAGGAATATCTTACCTTAATGTTAGGATTGAGCCACTGGAGAAGAAGGCTGTTTACAGACTTTTCTCACATATTTGAGAACATTATGTTTGCTATGTGACTTTGTTTTCTTATAGAGCTGTAAAATCTATTGAACTACATTCTCTACTTAGGTATGCTTATATAGAGAGGAAGCAAAATCAATATATATCATTGAAACAAAAATTAAGTGAAGAAAAAATTCAGTCTCATAGAAACTCATAGAAACAGTTAAGACTCAGTAGAACAGTAAAAATAGTTAGATAATTTTTTCTTATAGTGCAGGGTCCTGATAATCTTAATAGTTAGACAGATGGCAGTAAAATTTCAGTTGTACAATGAAAGAAATCAATCCTTCCAGAGTATTTATTGTGTTTAAATGTTTAAAGGTGTTACATGATTCTACTATGAAGCCACTGAGTAATTACAGGCAAAAATGAATCAGTGTTTGAAAAGCAAATGCAATAAAAGGCAATAAAAAAAGGGCATCACATTTTTGGTGAAGTCCCTGTCCGAGCAAACTGCTACTCAGGATGAACTAGGGAAATAAAAATCCAACTGAAAATATAGAAGTTATCACCTTGAAAGTGAGGTAGGAATTATTTTGTCTAGTTCTACCATTTAAACATTAATCAAAGTCTAACCTAGATGTCTGCCATCTAGGCTCCGTGAACAGTGAGTGTAAATGGACAGATGCTCCAGTTGCGGCACTTTTTTTGATACAAATGTGGACCTTGGAGACTTACTATTTGATACTCACTCATATCCCTCCATTGACTTTCATGAGACAACTGGCTGAGCAATCTAAGTTCTATATAATTGAAATTGGCTGACAAGTCCAACACTGAGCCAAAACAAAATTTTACTTTGTTACTAAAAGCTAGAAACTATCTGCAAATTTTAAGTAAACATTCATTAAAATCAGTCAATTTAATTTCTATTTTGATCAGCAGAGAGCTACAAACTTAACAAAATGTCTTTGCATGTCAGAACTGCAGAATTCCTTTATTATCATAAAAGCACAACTGAACTTTTTTATTTCTGTATTTTTGGTGGGTTTTTTTTTAACAATTAGAGAAAAATTAATGTGTTGGGTCTTAAAGCTACTCATCATTCACAAATTTCATTTTTTTTTCCTTATTCTCCCTATACATCCCTCCAAGTGAAAAATATAAAACTCTTGGACAATTAAATTGCAGCTGTGGCACTCCTAGTTGCTGAGTCATGGTTCCAGCAGCTGCAACTGGAAACTCTTGGTGCTGAAGTGATCTGAAAGATGGTGAAGGGCAATGGTATGAGACTGTTGGGCCCTTGGGGAATTCAGGGGGCTGCAGAGGTGGCCCCAATCCAGCCAGAGAGCTGATCCAAGTACCCATGGTTATTAGAATTGCCATGCACACCCCAAAGTTGCTGTTGCTTGATCCACTGCATATTTTTAACATCTCCTAATGATAAGTGAACTGTGCATAATGTGGGCCTGGTAACTAAAATCAGCATCCTCTCAGCTCTGTTTTTGTCCAATTACATAGGTCAGAGTCTCCCTGGAAGTCAGTCATCTTTATGGAGCCAGTGGTTAAGGGGTTAGCACCCCATCACATGCTAATCACATAACTTCCCAGTCACAGCTGAAAGTATCTCTTCATAACTTCCCAGTCACAGCTGAAAGTATCTCTTTTCCTGTCACTTAGTCCCTGCAGCACACAGATTTTTCCTTGCCCCTTTCCTCTTATTTTGGAGAGCAGTGTATAACTCTGATCCACTGCCTCTACGTGCAGCCTGACAGAGGACACTCAGTGGTGTCTGGAGTTAGTAGTTGATAAAAAGAGTAGATGTCTTAGACCAACAAACACACATCACACACTGTAGCTCCATCAGTTAAATGAGGTCTTTATTTTTCCATGACAAAAAGAGTCCTAGACCCCGCAGCGGCTGTATAAGATATGGTAAAATGTTAAAACTTATTGAAATACAAAACCTAAGGATGTGAAGTAGATTCAGCCTCTTAAAAACTTATTTCTGATATTCTGTATGCTTCAGTGGCCTGCCTCCTGCCTTTAGATTTGAAATTAAACAAAACAGAAAGCAAAATGAGAAGGAAACACAGTTCCTCCTCCTCCCTCTGTACTCAGAAATATTCCTCTGGCTAAACACAAAGCAAAACAGTGGGGGTGTGTGCACTCTTGCATCTCTATCATTAAGATGAGCTTTCCTATGCCTTTTCTGAATCTACCTGTGACAACTGTGGTGCACATAACCGTACTATAGCAGGCTTCTGGATGTACAGCTTCTGCTGTGGACTGCTTCTGAATATCCCAGATACCAACTGCTTCAAAGAAATATACTTGGTATCACCATGCTCTTATCCAACATGTGTTTCCAAAAAAAGCTACCCTCATCAAAAAGAAGACAAACGTCTAATCCTTTTCTCTTCCTGTTTCCTATTGTTTCCAGTGCTACATAAGGGTTCTCTGAAAAGTCTGCTGGTTTTCAGACATTTGTATTTTATATGTGCATCACTCACAAGGAAACTGTACTAATTTCACATTTGAAACTTCACTAGGAGAAGCCATCAGACAATTGTGCTGGCATGTTTAATTTTAAAATGTCCAAAAGTCTTACAAACTGGAATTAAAGGTACAAGAGCTCCATATTAAGCATTTTTTTTTTTGTACTATTGACAGATTAAAATGTTTAGGGAGGGAATATAGTCCCAGTGAACTCTTCAGGTGTAAGTGGAGCAAGATATGGTTACATTTTTTTTGGAAAGCAGATTATGGTCTCCATTTGCTTCTTGGAGAGCACGAAGTTTTTTCCACAGAAATAATAACCTCTCCTTTTTATGGTAAATTGGGCATAGAAATACAAAATGTGCCTTCATTTGCTGAAGAAGTACAATGTGCTCTGAGGCTGCAGTTTCAAGGCAGTGACTGGCCAGCTGTCCAGAGCCTTTCCAAAAGGATGTCCCACAGCTTTACATAGGGGAGTGCAGTTCTGGAGGCAAATGGCGACTGGATTGATGTGATAACATAGGAAGCCAAAAAATGGGTGGATTGGGCCAAAAAAACATCTCTATTACTACAATTGTAAATCCCTTTTCATCCACACACCTTTAAAGGAGAGAAGCCTGTGGAATGGGAGAACATGATTAACCCATGCGACTTCTAGTGGGAAGTAAACAGACAAAAAAAGAGCCACTGAGGTTTTTCCTGTCTATATAGGAAAATAAGCAATGTGAGACAAATTTGGCTTTCTTGGCTTTACAAATATCATCTGGGAACATATTCATATTCATGTCCAGGCAAATGATGGATGACATCAAGTCCTGTTAATCAAGATGGTATCAGAATTCATATGTGTCAGAAAACTACGGTATTTATGTCACAACAGGCAACAGTCGCAGCAAAGTAGCTACATTATGAAATACAGATATATTATTTTCACCACTGGAGGGCTCCCATATTTTTCCATTAATTCCATAAAAATATATTAGGATTTGAGGAAAAAAAACCAGAATATATGACTTAAGCGAAGTGTATTTTCTTCTTCTAAATGCAAGTAGAGGCTCACAGCGAGGATTTTTTACATCTTCATTACACCTTTTTTTCAAAAGTAAAATAAATACAATTTTATTAACAGCAATAATATGCTGAGATAACATATGTCATAAAGTAATTGCAGGATGTTGTACAATGAAAAGTGGGATTATTTGTCATGGCTATGTAGAAAGAAATGAGGAAAACTGAGTGATTTTTTCCAAAGTTGCTTATCAGGCCAGCAGATCTCAGCTCATGTCTCCTTCAGGTTTTTCCCTTTATGTTAGAATCATTAGAATGCCACAAAACAAACACTCAAGTGCAACACCTTTTAGTCTGCATTACCTACACAGCCCTCATTACTGTAACAGCTCCAGTGTATTTATCCTCAGGAAGCATTGCAGCACAAGGAGTTTTCATTAATGCTAAGGTATCCCAATTGTCTTCCAAGCTCTAAGCTGTCGCTCCTATCACTGGACCCTCTTTCCTTTTCCTAGTATGTTGTTTTAAATGAATTGTACCCGACCTATTGGTAGCAGTTTTTATTATTATTTATAACAACTAAAGAGGTGTAGGTAAGGTTATCACATAATCTAAAAACATTTAAATAAAAAATGGTTGGATTTTTATTTGCTGAACATGATTGTGAGATGAGCCTTCACTTTTGATGATTCATTTGACTATCTGTTTAAATACCATGGCATATATAATTGTTATTCAAAACTGTCTATATATATTAGGGTTTTATTACTTATTTAAATATATCTTTCAGGCATTTGCCTGAAATCAAAATCATCAAGCTGTTTAGTTTGTCCAATACATGTCTTTAAGTATTGCATGTGTAAGAGGATCAGATGAGTATCTTTTAGAGCTCTGCCTCTTTGGATGTTTTAGCTACTCTCTTGGCATTTAAATATAAACTAAAAAATATCCATCCACTTGCAAGCCTGACACTCACAAGTATTTTAAGTGCTTGGATAACCAGAGAACAGTTTTAATACATGACAGACCAGGATATTCTGTAAAATGAGGTCTGCCAACATTGCTGTACCAGGAATATGCCAAGAAGAAATAAGCTGTCACTAAAAATATAGCTCCTAACACCTTTGAAAATTTTTGAAGCAGATGAGAGTATTAGAGGAATGGTGGGAGGCAGATGTCTTCTAAATAAATTATGGAAATTAAACAGTCCCACAAGAATGCTTCTCTAAGAGCAAGGAATGTAGCATACATAAGACTGCAACCTGAAGATGCTAATTAAAAACAATGAGGCTGCTCAGTTGGACAGTGACACAGTACACAAGTTCATTTCTGGATGTAAGAATTTAACTGTATGTAACAATCCTATTTTTGTGACAGAAGTTTGCTGGTATCTTATTATTGCAAGAAGATATGGGAGAACAAAGACACACAATAGAGGTTTGTTTCTTTATTGGAAGAGTGAACAAATCAGGAATAGCAAGGCTATTTTAGAGAAATCTCAGCATACTAACAAAAACATCTTTTTCAATCCTGTACTTCTGAAGGGCAGTCTTGTTTAATTTGAAAGGAAAATCTCAATATAATCTATTCCTCTGCAATTACTAAAAAACCCTTCAGTTGAAATGTTATCCGGCAGCACAAGATAGGGTAAAATGTGTTTTCCTTTTTCTGGAATAAGGTGTCCTTATGACGGTGTTTACATTTTACCCTGTTTTTCTGGCTGCCCAAAATCTCTCAAATGTTTAATAATTAGCATCTGATTGGAAGTCAGCTGTTTTAGTGACTGCCTCTCCTGCTTTTCTTTGCCAAGAGGAATCCTAATATCTCAGGAAGGAGCCAGAAAGAAATATATTGCCAAAATATTCTCAGCATCACATCCCTGTCATCTGAACCCAACCTTACCAAAAACTCGCTAGAATTTCATGCTATAGTCATAGTCCTCCTCAAATATACTTAAAATTAGTTTCTCTGACCAAGATTTTCACAATTAATTCACAGTTAACATTTTTTTTTCTGCCATCTACTATCACCAGCCTCCTTGTCACTGTTCTTTTTAGCATCAGGGGTGGACATAAAATCTCTTCAGACTCAGAACACTGCCCCCATAACAAATGTCAAGTAAACTATTAAAAGGCTTGTAGGAAGTTAGTAGTAAAGCACACTACATCACCCACATTTAGAAAAACATATATAGCCCATTGTATCTTCAGATAATTAAAATATATCCAGTGCAAAGTTATAATTACCATTATGTATCAATGGATTTTTAAGTCATTTATGTTAAGATATTATTTTTTCTACAGATAGTTTTATGTTACATTTTTGATGAGTCATCACCTCAGGTATGTCTTAACTCTGTTTAGGAGAACTGCTTGATATTTTCCATTTCTCTTCACTAAGCTTTTGACATTTCTTTTGAACTTGCTAGTATCACATTTTGTCTGTCTTATTGCATCTTCCCTTCCCTAACCTTTTTTCTTCGGGAGTGTGGGTTTTTTCCAAGTACATTAGCACAGTCAGTTTTAATATACTCTTTTTCCATGGCCATCAGAAAGAGAAAAAGACATTGATATTGAGAGAAATAAAACAACTCAAACACGGTACCTCAGATTACTCTAAATTAGTTGTGAAAAAAGCAAGTTAGATATGTTGGTACCCTATTTGGAATTACTACCCAAGGAAATTTAGATAAATATTTGCTTTTGTTGTTAGAGAGAGCCCAAGCAGATAAGGATTGATAAGTGTGTCCTACTTGAGTGTTAGAGTAGATTAACATTCTGTCCTAATTTACTAATTGCTTTCTCCAGTGTCAGTAGGATGATTTGCTGTGTTTCATTGTTGCTATTGGAAAAGTCAATAACACTGCAAGTACTAAATCATAATACCAATATTGTAATGGATATTTTAAAACTTCAGGTTAAAGGAAGACTGTGAATTATGGAAATATGGACTCAGGTTTGATTCTTATTTTACAGAGGCAAGGCAGCATGACATTTCAAGGGAAGTTTTTAACAAATTGATTTGTCCATTTCTTTAAAGGAGAAGGAGGACTTGGAATATTGTACTTTGTTCTAGTATTTTTATAATGCTGACAAAGACATAGGATGAATTAATGAAAAAAATTCAATTTTAGGACATCTTATGAGTTCAAAAAGACAGTTCAGAAGGTAATAAAATTTAATTTCTTTGTCTGAAAGATAATTCAAAATAATTTCTGAACATACATTGAGTATACCTAAAACCAACATTAAAATTTATTCTTATTAGCATCTTGCCATTACACAGAAATAGAGCACAGAAAAGAACACTGACAACTAGTCATTGAGAGATAATAGGGACAAAACCTCCAAGTATTTAGGTTTGCCAAAATACTTGGTTTATCTGATTTGTCCAGTGTTTCTTCTAGGTAAATGAAATTTCCAATAGGTATAACAAGATTTATGGAGATAAGCACCTTATATCAGACAAGATTATGTCTTTAAAACTACATTATGTACATTATGAAAGAATGGAGAAACAACTACAGTAACAGCAACAAAAAAGCAACTATGAGATGGGTGTTGTGAACTCTTAATGTTCAGTTGAATGCATTCATTGAGCCTGCAAGAAAATGTAAGCCTGAAGAGAGCATTAAAAATTGTGCCCTCTAAATTTCCATGAGGATGTGAGTGGAGATTATTGTTAAACCAAAAGGTCAGATACAGAATAAAATTATGGATGGTTTTATAAAAATATTTGATTCATACAGTGGATGAAGTTGATTGTGAAAATATTTAAAAAAAATATTTTTCTCATAAGAAAACCCATAGCTGTATTAAGAATGTTTATTTTTAACAATCTTCCAAATTAAAAAAAAAATAATAAAGAAGCCCCTCAGATCTGAAAAAAAAAAAAAGGATTTCAGACTTCAATGATTTTGTATCGGTATTTAAAAAAAACAAAAGCAAAACCAAACCAAACCAAAACACAACAATAAAAACAAAACAAACACACACAAAAACAAAACACAAAAAACCAACTTTATCATTTGGATACAAAATGGATTCTCATTTTGAAATTCCCTGATAACTCAGAATAAAAACTTGAAAAAATATTATATAACCCTTGAAATCAAATGTTTCAATGTTAAGAAATAAAAAAAAAAGTATGTTTATCTCACTATTTTTTCTCTATGTCATCTTTTTATATATGTAGATATATATATTCCCAGATTCTTACTCTATATTCCAAAATGATACAGAAAAAACTTACCTTCAAAATCTGTCACAGGACAGAAAATTTATACAGCTCTGGTTTTGCATGCCATCTGTTTCCTTTTTCTGTTTCAGTACAGGGCAACCTATTTTTGATGATGCACAGTTGTACTCAGTCTATAGATGAGTTTGATGAACTAGTACTAGTTTAGGCCACTTGAGGAATTTTAACTTCTAAAACACAGAGAAGTCAGTAGAATATGTTGTAACAAAAAAGGAAAAGAGATTCTTTTGGCTACTGTGTAGGTAGGTTGACAACTCCCACCAGTGAACTCCCACCTTATATTTCTTCTCTTATTTTCACGTATTTTTCATTTACCTCATTATGTTTCTCAATTCCAAAAATCAGTGTGAATCTGATTTGCATGAAATCTTTGGATAGAACTTGTCAGCATAAACTTGGTTATAGGTTTTGAACTAACATCCTGTATGGGAAGAGAAATACCCTGTGCAGGAAGAAAACTATCCCCATATTTATCCCCATTTGCAGTTTAAAAACAAAACAAAAAGACCTCAAATCTACTAAAAAAGATCATTTAGGTAGATGCAAGTTTTTGAGAAGATAAAAATATGAAGTTTGAGTATTTTGGTTTTAATTTTTCCCCCACAAACTATTCATCATGCAACATAAAATCATTCACCTCTGAGAGGACTAAACTGTACCTGTAAGACCCAATTTAAACAAGAATGGGCTTTGAATCATATCAAGGTATTCAGAGACTATCTAATGAATAGCTTAACTGCTGTTTCTCTGATGGAGGAACTGAACCCAGCTTTACGCACGCTCCTTTCTGTAAGAATTAAATATTTCTTTCAACTTGGCCCTGAATGGAGGTTACAGCTTTTAGTACATCAGATGTGTAAGAAATGAAAAAAAAAAAAAATTACCACCTGTAATAAATGCACAAAATGAGCCAAAATCATCAGACATAAAGCATATAAAGAACAGACTTACAAATATGCACCCACATAAAGTGTAGTGAGACTACACTTCTGGTCTCTCACTCTTCTCCTCTACACACTCTAGTTAACTTATATTTGTAATATATGCATGTATTACAATTTCTAAACTGATACGGGACTAACAATGGACCCTTAGATAATAAGTACAATCCCACACAGATAAGCACTTGAGATGTCAGCTGGAAATCCCTTATACAGGTAGCACATAATGTCGAGTATATTTCAAAACCTCAAGATAATATATAATGAAAATCAGTATATCTGAGCCTTATTACTGCTTTAAAAACATATCTGGAAAGACAGGCAACTATCTGAAGTATTCAGCATTCAGTATTCATTCTAACCCAGAAATAGTATCAACTGTTTTATGAGATATGAATACCTACAGTAGTAAAAGTGATTATCCTGACCAAGGTAATATGCAATTGATTTATAGTGAGAGAAGTATTTATTAGGGAATCATTAATGACATACTAAAGTTTTTTTATTTTCTTTCTAGAACCTGTCTTCACATAAAATATTCATGCAATGGGCATGAATTTGATATCTGTATGCATAAGGGTATAGTTACTGTTGCAAATATATCAGAAAAGTGTATTTTATTTATTATGTCCATAAAGTTTCATAGACAAAAACAAAGAAATAAAATCATTGTATCATGGTATTGTAAGCAATATGGCCATAGGGAAAGGTGAGAGTAAGTGAAATGAATTGGTGCTTAGGATAATGAAAGTGAGGGACTAATGGGACCCAAAGGATCCAAGTAAAATACAGTCAGATTCCAAGTAAACTCCCTTCAACTCCTCAGAGAGTAATTCTGCTTGGTTTTTACCAATAAACTGCCTCAGTCCTTAATTTCTAATCCCAGGCTTTCTATAAGCAGTTTGCCCACTCACACTGAATAGTGTAAGAGGAAAGCAGTAGGAGAAAGTGAATAGATCTGCAAGGACTGATGGAAAATAATTGAATCGTTCCATGAGAAGTGAAGGGTTTGTGATTAGAAGCATGGAAGGATGTTACCTTCCTTTCAGAGTACAAGGAGAGAATTAAATGGATTTATGAGAAATGTTGGAGGAGAAATAAATTGAACGAAATATCTCCCTCCCTCTATCTCTCCCTCCACTCCCTTCTCCCCACCCTCCCCCTCTCCCTGTCTACCTATCTACACATCTGCCTGAGATGTTTTCCTATAGACACACTGAAGCTGCACAAGTTCATACTGTAAGTGGTACTACTTCTTTGTTTTACAGGGTCCTCATTCCTCAGGGATAAAAACAAGATCTCTCGGTGTTATAGGCATATGACCTGTGATGAATAATCAGCCCTAGAAACGATTTTGAAAGGCACTGAAATTCACATAAAATTATTTTTTGATCTTCTTTTATTTTTTTCCAAAAAATATTTTAACAGTCATTTCCCGGTAGGACTGAAAAGCAGGAGAAGTCACATGAGAAATCTTTCTTTTAAAAATTAGTTTCTTTTTTAAAACAGCTCCATAGGTCCTGGGGTTTGAGTGTTTGCTCTGGTTAAGCATCACTGTATTCTTAACAAATCTTGACTTAACCACTGAACCTTTTCAGTTTTACCCATCACCGCCTTTTGGCATTTAGGCTAAATAAGTAAGATATAATAAGTAATGGGTATGCAAACCTCCCTGAGCTGTGAAGAATTTCTCACCCATACTAGCTGTGGGACTTTTTCTTTTCCCTTTGGTTGAGCATACACAAACAATGAGCCTCATTCACATCTCATTTAGTCCAAAGGAAGTGCACGATCATGAATCTGGAGTCAACAGGATAGCTCTTAGACTTTACCTGTAGCCCTGTTAGACTCAGACAGCTGCATTAAAAGAATCTAAATTGGTTAGAATTGAATTCAAATTGGAGTATATTCATTCAAACCACCCAATTTTTTTCTACCCTTTAGTGAAAAAGGGTATATAAATACAAGATATGAGTAAGCATTGCTAATTAGGACCATTACTAGTGCAGCAGATTAGCACCTAGTGTGTTAAAAAAAAATTACTAAAGGAACAAGTCTATATGATAAGATAAATGAAAAGTAATAGGCATCAATCTTTCACATTTAACACAATAAGAATCTGTTATTCCGACTCAATTTAGTTGCTCACTTTCCCCTAAAGTAGAAAATATACAGTCTTTTGCTAAAATATCAACATAGATCTGAATCTGAGCTTAAGGGTTATTCTTGGAGGTTTGAATGGATTAATATTCATTATTCTGTCATTTTCCTTTTCTCTTTAAGGAATTCTAGTACTCAGCTAGAATTGGCTAAGCAAGTTATTAGTTGCACGTATGCACCTTATCATTAAATGAGACCTCTAAAAGGCCTGCGTACTGGTGTTCTTATCTAAAATTAGAGCTCTCTGCTATTACTACAATAGCACAAAAATTGAATAAACAAGTCATCATTTTGACATTAGATGAAAATAATATTGGAAAAAATAACATGAAAATGAATATTAAATATGAATAAATTAAATATGATCAACAGTCACTCAGCAGAGAAAATAAAAAATAGCTTTTGTAGGAGCACATTACAAAGATAAACCAGCCAGTTAACTTTTGAATAAATCACTTTTTATCCACTTACTGTGACATACAGCCATGGAAATTGATAACTTCAGAACTCCAGGTCCCCATGAAAAATATCTTTTTCAGAGGTGGTCTGTGCCTTAAATCAGATATTGTGTGAAAACTACTTACAATTTTTTTTGTTATTTCCTCCCCTGGTCCAGCTTAAAAAGATTCCATCCAAACACCATTTTCAACTTCTGATGCAAGCAGATGGCAAAAAGCAGTGACCACAGCAATTATAGGATGGTACACAGAAAACAGAGAACCAAAAAGACAATTAAGGAAATCTGGACATTTTTCATTATCTAGTATTTAAGCAGGGCACCTTTCTGATAAAAGGGAAGGATTATCTCAAGGTTATTTATTCATTTACCAGTAATCAACCAGGTTCAGATAGTTAAAATCCTTGGTATCCAGAGAGTCAGTAAGAGGCCTCATGCATATGTTCTACTTTATGTTGCTCATCTGCAAAACAATGAGGCTTGTAATGATGTGAAAGGTTTAATGGACTCTCTCCTGGTTTGTCTTCTATCCAAGCTGATTGTTATTTGTGTAGTGTAATCTTCTTAAGACTGTAGTTCCCGCAGGGAGATGAGCAGGAAACGACTGGGCCGTGGATAACAACTCATGTCAGGGATCAAGGATCATCCAGTTAATAGTTTTACATTTAGAATTCCCTAATAATCTGGTTCTAAAGAGCAGCTTGCTAACACCTAGAGCTGGTTTTGGTTATTTTGTACAAAACCAAATTCCTTTAAGTGTCACCATTTGAAAATTACTTAAATACAGTTCAGAAAGTAATATCAGTCAGTTAATTAATATCTATTACCTTATTATTATCTAGACTCAAGGAGGCTGAGGCAATGATGAAGGTATTTAGCACATTAGCAGGCCATTATGTGGCAAAGGAAAAAAGAAAAGAAAAAGAATAATCAAGAGAGACAGTGTCTATATTTGAGATAGCTGTTCAGGAGAGGTGATGTTTTGATGCACTGATTAAGATACAACTTTCCCTAAAAATTGAGGCTTACCTGAATATTTTTTTTAAATTAGTAGGAAACAGGAGTTGAAATCCCATAGGCATCTTTGAAACTCTGAACCTGAATATTTAACACTAACTATCTGAGACATTAATATTTTACCTTTAATCTTCTTTTTATTCTTAAAAAAATTGCAAAGGAAATGAAAATTAAAAAAATATCATCTCTGTGGCCCTTTCTTTGCATCTTCTGTTGTCTGTGGAAAGAAACAATTAGCTAGTGCATGCTTCCAGCAGGTATCAGAAAGATGTTTTTTCACATACCATTGGCTGTGTCACATTTTCTTCTAAACTTACTTGTAGTCCCAAAATTAAAGGCCAAGTTAGTGTCATCAAATAAAATCATGAAGCTGTGATATTTCCCTTGGGAAATCTGTCACTTCTTAGAGAATTGTTTTAGATCAGGGTGAAGAAAATAAAACTGTTTTAAGGAAGGAACAGCTAACCAAAAAATAGACTCTGAACAAGATTAATACGATTCATTGATTCACAGAGTGAAAGGCCAAGACAACTGCCTTACCTACTTTGACCCGCTCCAAACCATGGGACATTGCATTCATGGACTTTACCTTGTATGGAGCCCAGTTACTTGTGTATGATTGCAGCAAAATTTGTGCTTTGCTAAAGCCCATCATCAGGAATTCATGCAACTTTGAAATCAAAACATCAAGAGAAGAATCCCATACATTTCTTCCAAACACTTTCAGTCATTTTTTTGTGATAACTAGTTCTCTGTATGTGAGTAAACATGTAATTTCTCTTTTGAATGTGTCAAATAGCTTCTGTTACGCCCTTTGCTCCTATTATTTTAGGGAAATGCCATTAGCATAGGTTTTAGAGTGAGGTAGGAAAGTAATCAGGAGGTCATCTAATGCAAACCTCAACTTGCAGACGGGACAAAATCAATATAAAATCTCTTTTTTTTTTTTTTTTTTTTAAGAAGAAAAAGCATTGTGTAATGTAATTTCTAGTCCTCACTTTGTAAAGGAATCAGAAGTATGTTGTATCAATTTCATTTTATCACTATTTAAAAAAAAATAGGTTCCAAAACTGCACAAAAACTGTAGTACAGGTCGTATGACTGCTATGCATCTAGCAGGTTATAATATGCAATTACTCCTTTTTGCTGCATCTCCACTCAAATAACTTGCATGCATTTAATTTTTCACTCTGCCTTTAAAAATATTTTCAGAACACTGATTTCCAATATGTGTTTTCTTTTTAATTAGCCAGTTTTTTTTCATGTGTGCAATTTTCCACGTGTGATGTACAATCCTTTTCCTGTAACGATATTTGTCTTATGAAGACATTTATGCAGGCCTTGATATATGAACTCATTTGATTGCATTATCCAGATATTTTAGAATTATTCTTTTGCCATCATTGTGGCATTTGTGCAGCTACAGATTTCATTCAGTGGGATTTTATGTTAACTTCCAGAAAAACTAATCCAGATTTTCATATACATGTATTTTTCTTTCTCTTCTGCCCTTTCTTCAGTGTCCCCCAGACACCCCAACTTGTTTTTCTTCTTTTGGTCTACACTAGACCACTGGACAAAACATTTCACAAACACTATTTCACATTTCACCTTTAGGCAGATCAACATTTTTGGATCCTCCTCTGCTCTAAAGATTTGGCCCCTCCTACTTGATTAAAATCTTGCCTTGTCTCCCTGACTACTGGTCTGATTTTTTAAAACACAGACTGAAGGTGACAAAAATTAAAGAGGGTATGGATTTTTTTTAGTTTTTTGTTTTGGTGGTTTTGTCTTTTTTTTCCCCCAGTTCTTTATAATTTTCCTCTTTTGAAATTTTCTCTCAACATCTTGACGCCGCCTCTCATCCCTGAAAGCTGTAATCCTGTGAGACTCAAAACTTCATGATGTAACTGACTCCATCATCTGTTTTATGACTCCATCATCCATTTTATATTGTCAGATTCTAGGTACAGGAACCTTCAGTACCACTACTTTCCACTACAAGTTGTATCTTTTCACATACAGCTACACTAGTAAAGCTTTCATTCAGGATCTCACCTGTTTCAAAGTGCTCCAGCAAAATATCATTTTCATAGCTCATTGCTATGATAATGACAGTCCCCTATATGCATCTTTCTATTCATTCAGCTTCTATCATACCAACTAGAAATCACCTAATTTTAAATCCAAGGTTCTTTGGAGTGAGCATCTGTTCAGTCTTTCTTGTTTACAACTGAAATGTCAGATCCCATTTCTGCTTGGTATTACTACACATTCTGGAAAATGCATTTGTATACTGCTCTGTGATAATACTTGCTGCTTAGAGCTTCCTAAATATCACTTGACTGTGCTTCTGCAGTTTCATCCTCACTAATTCCTTTTGCTGCTTATAGAAAGTCTTCTCAGCTGTGAACCGTCTTACTTGCACCACTGACCAGAAGTATCTCATTTTTCTTTTTCTTCCAGTACCCCTTCCCTTCTCCTCTCTCCCAGCTTGCACGTACCTTATGGTTTTTTCACTGACAGACAGCTGATTTACTGAAACAGGAACTCTTGGTTTGTGTTTGTGCCTATGCAATGCATAGCATAAATGGGACCTGGCCCACTGAGCGGATCATCCGTAACCCAGATCAAAGATTAACCTGAAGGTCAGAAGTCTCATTCCAAGTCCTGAAACATTTTGTGGTTTCTGTTTATTTGTTTGCTTGCTTGGTGGATTTGGTTTTCTTAGAGAAATAGGAAATGTTACCAGACTTTGCACTCCATGAAATTAAGAGATCTATAGGTGTAGAAAACTGAGAAGATGGACATTCAAGAAAATAAAAGGGAATAAATTAATTTATTATATGCTGGGGTTTTTTTAGATGAACAGAGATTAAAATTTCTCATTAAATGCAATTCAATTTTCTAATAAAAATCTCCTGGAGGAAAATGTCAAAATATTTCATACTCTAATTTTTGTTCTACTTGGTGTCTGTTAAAGAAAGGTGTGAAAAGAAATGAAAGTATCACTAGGGAAAATGTGAAGAACAGAAACTGAAATACTATCAGAACTTCCCTCACCCTTAATTTTCTTTTTTTTTTTGTCGTTGTTGTTATGAAACAGAAAATTAAGGAAAAAAATTTTCCTCCAAAATTAATATTAATAGCATTTTTCCTCTTTCTGATTAAAAACTTTCAAACAGAAAATACTGGCCTGTCTCATGCATTTGTATTCATGATGCTTTGAAAGGGTTTAAAAGCTCATAATCGTGTAATTGTTATTTTATATAACTGCACAGTCCTGTCATAGCTCTCTGCTTCATTCCATTACTAGCTGTGTGCATACTGCAATTACTTACACATTTGAATGAGTCAGTGGTCTATACCATTATTGTTTATATTGTCACACCTTTGCTTCACATGATTTGTTTCACAATATCATGAATGTCCCAAAACTCTTCTAAAATCATTTAACATATTCAATAGGAAATACACAACTTCTCCTTATTTCCCATCACCAACATCACTAACAACTAAAGTGCTGAGCTCACTTTCTGTCTGAAGTTACATATGTTGAACACAAAAAGTAAAAAATTATTCCTTAATGGTGTTTGAGAAGACCAGACCTTGAAATAGGAAACTAACCAAGAAGATAATTTCCAATAAAGAAATAGAAAAATGTCTATATCAATGTCAGAGACACCATGAGGATCTTAAAATAGTGTATACAATTCTGTTCATACATCCTGGAGTGAAACACATTAAAACTAAAGTCAAACTTCAGTCAGTTTGGAAAAGGGCTGTTTATTGTGACTAGAGGAAGTACACCCATTTAGAAGGGACTGTAAACTTATGGCTTTCTTAAACTGGAAAATCAAAGACTGGTGAGAAATATGTCTTCAGTCAATAAACATGTCAGGAGAAAAGCAGTAAGAGAAAGGTGAAGAGATATTTGAGCTAAAAGCTAATATGTGCATAACAATAAACAACTACAAAGTGTTCAAGCATAAATTTTGCATGAAAATTAGGAAGCGCTTCTTAACCTCAGAAGAATAAAAGACCTTGAAAACTAACAAAGGAAGTGGAGCCGATCTCAGAAATTCTAAGATGGAGCTAATAAAAAAGCTTTTATGACACATTTGCTCATGGTAGGGATATTTAAACAACACAGCCCTGGAAATTCCCCACAACATGTATGTTTAGACCATCCCCCATGTTAAAAGTGTCACATACCTCCCTATACAATATCATACCATAACATAGAATGGCTTGGGTTGTAAGGGGCCTTAAAGATTATCTAGTTCCTACTCCTCTGCCGTGGGCAGGGACATCTTCCACTAAACGAGGTTGCTCAGAGCCCCAACCAACCCAGCCTTGAACATGTCCAGGGATGGGGCATCCATAGCTTCTCCAGGCAACTTGTTCCAGCCCTCACCACCTTCACAGTGAATTGTTCCAGTGTTAATTTCAGGGTTTCTGTAAGTCCACAGGGTATATAAGCAATAGTACATTCATATGTAAACAATGTTTAGGGATGCTTAAGCTGCATGTGGTCTCTGTTGCACCTAAGAATAAAAAAGGACCATAAGGCTGCTCTGAATAAGAAACCAGCTCTGGAATGCATAAGAACTACCAACTGCAGAGCTTACTTCTGGTCTAATTGATCTATCAACTTTTCTGTCAATTTCTAATGTGCTTTTGTACATATATAATAGCAAGTTTCTAATAATAAGTGTTAGAATTCCTGTATACAATTATATATATGTATATTGATATACATATGTGTATATATTTGTGTATATGCATATAAAAGTACAACTATAGAGGTATTAACTAATACGTAATTAGTTAATACCATTAACTAATATGTAATACCTCTAATGAAGAGATGGATACCTCTAATAATAAGATGTTTACTGGAAGGCTGCAAATGGCTTTTAACACTTTTAGTGAAACACTTCAACATTTCTCTAACATAATGGTTTGAAAAGGCCTGGGGTCAATACAAATGTAATATATGGAGGCTAAAAGAAAATTTGACAGAAAATTTGTTCAAAGAGAACAGCAAGGTGGCATGTAAAAACAATAATGGTCCATTATGATGTCTTATTAGAGAAATTAAAGCATTGCACACACTGCCTGACTCATAGTGCCTGGCTTTTCCAGTGAACAACTTGAAATCTGCATTTTCAACTCAAGTAGTGATTTTTGAAGTAGAATTTCCTTTTCAACTCTAAATATTTAATAATATCAGATGTGGCAAACTTGTTTGGGAAATTCAAAAGGCAGAAAGCCATTGGACACCGACAAATACTCTTTGGTTAGGCAAGCACAAACTTTTGTGTGCAAACAGGTTAAATGAAGTCTTTGAAGGTGCAAACAGTAGCAATTCATCTTCTGCACATGTACAGAAAGATTCGTCTTCTGGGAAGCTTTATAGATAGAGCTGTATAGAAAAAAAAGTAACATATGTGTACTAACATATGGAGGATCTATACTACACAACCTTTCTAATTAGAAATGTACCTGCAGCATTGAATTCAGTTTGAAGGATATATTTACCTGAAGTCGTGCAGCATATTACCAGTAAATTTTCATGGCAGCCTTTCCTCAGGAAGGTGGAAATTCCCTCCAGTGATGTAATTTATACTAATACATCAACTAAAATGTACTTTAGCAACCAAACTTCCTGATACATTGGTGTGGTTACTCTTTCTATTACAAAGGAACTAGAAAAAATGTTTCTATGAAGACATGATTATACGTAGAAGCATTTATCATGCAGTCTACCTATAAACATTCTCTCTCCATCTCACTGTAGTGTAAATATTTGTGATTGCAACCCGAAGTATTTACTTGCAAAAAGAAAAAACCCACAAAACCAACACAAACAGTAAACAGCAAATGCTGCATTCAAATTTGTGTAGGGTAAAGGTTCAGAATTTGTCTCATCACACAGGCATTAAAGTACACTTTTCTATGGATATATATGGAGGATATCTGTCTGAATTTATGCTATTGGAAGTGACTAGTATACAAACTGCATTCATTTTATAGAAGAAAATAAATATAATTTTCCAATGTTTGGAAACATTAAGCAAATTAATTGGATTAGATTCCTTACTTGGGATAAACAGAGAGGGTACTACAGAAGTCAAGGATATGACTCATTCATTAAACACTTTATTTCTAGCCCTTCCACAACATTTATTGTACTAGCATCTAGCAGACTTGTGCTAGAAATGCTGGGAAGATTTAATGTGCATTCTACTTCTGTGAGTTACAGATTTACCACCTTCTTTTTGCTGATGCAAGTCTGAATCCCAGAGTCAATAAGCCAAAGTTACCCAAGTCTGGGAACTTGAATCCAAATCACTTGAATCAAGCAGAGCTGAAATAACAAGCTCCTCTCCCCTTCCCTCTTCAGCGGTACTTTATAGGTAAATGTGTAGATATGAAAGAATTAAATTGTTAGAAGACTAGATAGAACAACGGAAATTATAGCACAAATGTGTTTTGCAAGGACTGCTCAAAATTAGCTTATCCTTTTTTGGACTGACACACTTGGCCTGATTCATTCCTGCAGTTCTCTAAATGTTTTTAAGGTATTCTGTATTAGCAGTCTCTCTTTTTATTTCTTCCCCCCCCCACTGTTGTCCAAATGAAATCTTTCTCTATCAGATATATGTATGCACATGAGATTCTTTTTTCCTTCATTGAGTCAAGTTGTCTTGGTTCCAGCCAGGACAGGGTTAATTTTTGCTGTAGCCGGGAGGGGTTTGGGCTAGGACCTGGAGGTTATTCTATACGACCTCAGCACCTCATATCATTTTCTGGAGGCAGAAGAAGAGGTCCCTTCCAGCTGAGTAAATGTGATGGAGGGAGTGGTCGGGTTTTGCTGATTCCCTCTGTTATTGATACTGTAACAGTTACTGGTTTTTTTCTTATTCCATTGCTGTTTCCAGTAAATTGTTCTTATCTCAACCAATGATCTTTACACAACACTTTGTGCCTCCAATTCTGCACTCTATCCTGCCACAGGAGGAGAGGGAAAGGGAAGACAAGGGGGAAGTGAGCAGGTGGCTCGTGGTTTGGTGTGTTTCAGTGGGAACATTAAATTGGGAAAAAACATTTGTAAACTATGACACAAGCAGAACAGGTTTTTTGTTTCTTCTGGGTTTATCACATCCATTCTGAGTGTTTTCTTTTTTAACTGCTAAATTCCCAATACCCAGTATATTTTTCAGTTGTCATTTTTGTTCATATATGTCTGTCTAGCTGCACTGAATCACCAAATTTATATGTCAGTTTTGGTGATGTTGGTTGTTCTGGAGGGATTTTGTTTGATTTTTGTTGGTTTGGTTTGTTTTTTTTTGAGAAACAAATCAAAAAGGCTAAATAGGAAAAGGACCTCCTGTTTCTAGAACAAGTGGCACAAAATGCAGTTATTTTCTTTTTTACTACCCTTTGATGCTTCTGCCTGCTCAGGGACATATTTTGATTTACAGGAAAAAGTTCACATAGTATATGGACCACTCTTATTCTGAGGACTTTATGAAATTATCTCTGAAAAAGAAAAACATAAACTTTCTTAGCGTCTACTCTATAATCTCTACCTGGATCCTAAAATGAGCTTAAAGTGGCTGAACTTAAGTATTTGTGCCACTGTGTGTTTGCATTTACCTGTACTTACCATTCAATATAGACCACAGGTGAATCTTCTTCTGGAGCCTTTCAGTTGTTGCAACGGATAGGTCGGGCCGCTAACACAGAAAATGAAAACGATATTAAATTTTTAATTTGCAGAGCCTAAAATATTTGCCCAGGGATTTGTACTGTTTAGTTCAAAATTATATGAAACTTTATTTTTGGTGTAGCAAGGTTTGATAGCATAAAGAAGTGCTGACTCATGAACTGAATGGCAAGACATACAGTGTGAAACACTGTAGACAGACAAAACTTGGCAGCCTTCATCAAGACCTATGGCAAAAAATTCAAGGTCCTAAAGAGGTGCGGACTATCACAAACTCCATGGTGAGTGTTTCAAAATAGCAAAGAAGTAGAATGAACTTTTTGTTAAATTTTAAGATACTGTAAGCCTTTGTATTAGGAGGCTCCTGAGAAAGAGAGAAAAACAGCTGTTGGGAGTTTTGTACTTAAATCCCAGTGGCTGGACAGGAAATATTTTCACTTCTAACTTTTGTGTTTTGGCTCATCGAGAAAGCGCAATGCTTTTACCTTTTGACACATGCTTTTATTTCTGCCGGTTTGCTCTCTTTCCACCTCTACCGATCTTCTGAGTTTTTCTTTGAGAGGAACATTAAGATTTACTGCAGTAGGAGAGTGTATGGAAATTTTCTAAATGACCTAACATCATTCCTGCTCTTTGTAGAGACATGAAGGGAGAAAAGGGAAGACTGGGTCAGGGTCAGATGAGGTGGAGTCAGCGTTGTACCATGTATCTATTCCTTTCAATTGAAAGAGGACAGGAGCAATTCAGAGATATGATCAAATGACTGAATAGGAATTTGGAATACTGCTTCCTGCATAAAAGTTAGCAGAATCACTTAATAAGAGATACCTTTTGCCAGAATATGAAAATAACCTTAAAAGTCTCTCAGCCCTGACACATCGTGGAAGAGTGATTGCCTCACTTAGACTGAGTAGACACTTCTTGAAAGATGTACCTTTGTGTTATATATATATATATATATAACCTTATAATCCAGGTAAATGGGATGAAGAATAACTTTGGCTTGATTCAACAGCTACTGTCAGACTTCTCAAAAATTTCTGTGAAGAGGATCGGTAAAAGAATATTTACAAGTGCATAGTAACTATATTTACTATTTGATATTTTCTTCCGTCTTAGGGGGGTTTACCTCTACAGTGCAAAAATAATCCAGATCCTGGGAAAATCTTTACTTATTTTTTTCACAGACTCACATTCAACCAGTTCTGGAGGTGCTTCATAAAAATGGGCTTCTCTTACTGGAGTGGAATAAAAGATTTCCAAGGAAAAATAAGCTCAGGCCTCTCTCCTAAAGTTCACTGCTTTTCCCCATTGTGAACTCCACAAGAAACTTGCATTTCATTTCTTCCTTGCTTCAAATGCCCAACCATCACTACTCAGGTGGTGATAAAACATCTTGTTTACCTCTAGTCACATCATTGGGACTCTTGTCATGCTATTTCAGAAATGTGCTGCAGCTAGCTACAGGTACCAAAAGGAATCACAGAAAGGTAGAGGTTCTTGATTGAATTTATTTGTGTTTGAATCTGTCAGGGATAACAGTCAACAAATAATAAAATAGATGCAAGCCTCTGTAAGCCAGCAGCTACCTGCTGTCTCTGGGCTATTAGAGGGGCCCTCAGAATGACAACACAAATTCATGCTGGCAGGCCAATCACAACTTTAAAAAAGCCTTACATTAGCTCACCTCATCAACTTAGCAGAGTGACAGCAATGTTGAAATTTATTTTTTCCTGATATTAGTTGTGAATTGTTTTATCACATTATTTTTGCTCTCAGCCTTTTGTAGTCCTTTAAATGCTGATAGTGTTGATGGCTCTGAAATACAGCCTATCTAGTTATTCTTTCAAGAAATAAGAGTTTGGTTCTACTCTTTTTTTTTTTTTAATTATTATTTTATTTCCCCAAATAGGCTGAAGCTCTTGTTTCATTTCTTTCCCTTCTATACAACTAAATCATGTAAATTGCAGGGAACTATAAAAGTCAAAGTACTCATCACAGGTATCATAATTATTAATAATCAACTATTCTTCAATGTTAGCACCATTTCACTTGCTGCTCACTACTTTCACTCCCTTTTATAGAATGAGTCAAATTCTGTACTGTTTGTATCACCTGCAAATGTATAAATTACCCATAAGCATTTACAATGATACCTTACTTAATAAAGTTCTGTAAAGGAGCAGAGCGAAATGTACTGTTAGTAAACAGAGTGAATATTTAGGGATGTGAAAAGAAATTAAATCAATGCAGTAGTCTGAAGCAACAACATTTTTTTCTTTTAAAAAACAATGAAATCTTGTCCTCTTGCCATTAACTTGCAGGGGTCTGGGTTTCCACTCCCATGGACTGAATCTGAACAGAAAAGGAGGATCATAGGTTTTTGTGGGGTTAGTTTGGGTTTTTTCTTCTTTACATTGCTGGTTTTGAGAATACAGTCTAAAGCACCCTGTCTAAAGCACCTGAGGCTCCAGAACTGATGTTAGAGATGATGGAGAAGGGAGAAAATAAAAGAAACCTGTAAGTTATTTAATTTCCTTTTATTGTTTGTAATCACTGTATGCCAGTATTTGTGCTTATTAAAAAGTATCTTAAAGCTTTCTGTGTGATCTCATTTGGTTTCTAGAAAGTCTGCATTATTAATCTGAACCAGTTATGGAAGAGAATTCAGTTTGAAACCAATGAAGGTAATTGGTGAGGTTCACCTGGGACTGCACCAAAACTTGGATTTGGCCTTCGTACAAGGCCTTAGAAATTATACACAGGCAAATTTCAGCACCTCTGAGTTATCATTCATCTGATTTTCTTCAGACCTCATTATCACACAGTATATTTGGGAGAAGCCTGAAAGTATCCAGGAAAACTGGCTCCTTTTTGAATCCTGTGGTGTTACACATAAATGAAGAAATGACTTGTGGATTCAGATGTAGGGCCAAACATATAACACAAGCATATTGTAATATACTAATTTGTCTTATACTCTTTTTCTTCTCTTAAAATTCTATGAGCACTGAGCATGAGCATTTTCCTTTGCAACTCCGGCAACTTTTCATGGCAGAATTCCTTTGTTTTTCCATTATTTCTATTTTTTCTCATATTCTCTCTGAATCCCTTTTAGCAACCCCTTAGGATGTTTTGTAATTTCTATCTTGCAACTGTATTGTTTAACTATGAAGTCTAGTAAATAAACAAACACGAGAAAGACTTGGCTTCTTAAAGTTGCATTATGAAATAAATCTTTTCACTCCTAGTATACATTCACTTATGGTCTTGCTTACAGCACATAAGCACAGTTCAAGTAATTTAGAGGTGAATAAACCTTCCTATTTAAGTAACCGGTGTTGTGCTCCTGCTGCATACAAACTCCTACATATATCATAAGTCTGACACAGTCCAGTAATAGTAGAGTATAACTGCTGTGCAGAAATGCATGCAACATGTACAGAAATGTAAGCAACAACTGTCAGCTAAAATTCTTCGCAATTTTGTCTTGAAATAAATTTACCTTTTCTTTCTGCCTACATTACTTACAACTTGATATCACACAGAACCAGAATAAGATTCAATAACTTTTTAAAACACCTTTCCTATTTTCGTGATACAGTGGGTATTTTTGTAGCCAGATAAAAATTCATACTAAGAAAATTGCTTCTCATGTGATTGACAAGACATTAGCAAATAGAGTACTACTGGTACTAGAGTACTAGAGTACTACTGTAAGTCTAGTGTCTGAAGCTGTGTCAAGGGAGGTTTAGGCTGGATATTAGGGAAAGGTTTTTCACCCAGAGGGTGATTGGGCAGTGAAATAGGCTCCCCAGAGAAGTGGTCACAGCACCAAGCCTGACAGAATTCAAGAAATATTTAGACAATGCTCTCAGATACATGGGGAGATTTTTGGGGCTGTTCTGTGCAAGGCCAGGAGTTGGACTTCAATGATTCTTGTGGGTCCCATCCAATTCAGGATATTCTCTGTTTCTATGATTTTATGATCCTGTGATTTTACTAAGGAACTTATTTTTCAGGCAATCTTTAGAGTTTCTAAAAAGAAAAAAAAAGAAACTAGAATCTAGAGATCTCTATTCTCTTTACATCTGGGACTTCCCTTGTTAGAATTCTGCCTTGAATGATACACTGAAATATGTATCTTGTGTCACGCTGTTCATCAACATGTCACATTGTATCATGTCACTTTATGTGGCTCAATATGACAAATGCATCTCTAAAGCAACGCGTCGTCAGCCCCTTGGTATGAGGAAATGTGAAAAAAAATTCTTATTTTGTTTACACTACACTACTTCCAGAAATAGAAGGAAAAAAAAGGAGAAAAAAACCAAGCAGCATAAAACAAACATCAAACAAACAGCCCCTACTTAGTTTTGTAATATTTTATGCAAATGAAAGGAAAGTGTGGTATCTCCTTCATTCATCTTAAAACAAAAAAAAAAACAAAAATCAAACAAACAAAAATAGAAGTATACAAATAAATACGTGCTCAGAATGCGTAATTTCAATTTTTTGTTCCTTTGATTTTAATGATAGTAAGAACATGCCTATAAGCAAGGTGTAAGCATTTGTTATATGTGTTATATTTGTTATATATGTTATATTTCCTAGCTATATAGATAGCTAGGAAAATTACAAACTTGGGAAAAATTACTAACAGACTGAACATGTAGTAAATTCTTGTTTTCTTGATAAAAAATGATTGTATTTAATTATTTAAAACATACATATTAATTAATATTAGGGGTAATTCTATTTTTTTTTCTTTTCTAGTTTCTTTAAAACATATTGCTTTGTGTGGCCATGTGTTGGTAACTGGGAGTTTATAGGGGTGGTTTCTCTGAGAAGCTGCTAGGAACTTTCCCTATGTCTGTCAGAGCTAATGCTTGCTGGCCCCAAGACTGACACATCACTGGCCAAGTTTGAGCCCATCGGTGATGGTAGTAGCATCTTTGGGATAACAGATTTAAGAAGCAGTGGGAAAAATCCTGTAGAACAGCAGCCAGAGAGAGGAGTGAGAATATGTGAGAGAAACAGCTCTGCAGACGCAGAGGTCAGTAAAGAAGGAGGAGGAGGCAGTGATCCAGGTACCAGTGAAGACACACCCCTGCAGCCCATGAGGAAGACCATGGTGATGCAGGTTGTCTCCCTGCAGCTCGTGAAGATCTATGATGAGGTAGATATCCACCCACAGTCTGTGGAGAGCCCAAAAGCAAAGCAGGAGGCTATGACTCCATGGGAAGATGGAGCAGGCTCCTGCCAGGACCTGTGGACCTGTGGAGAGAGGAGTTCATGCTGGAGCAGGTTTGCTGCCAGGCCTTGTGACCCCATGGGGGACCCATACTGGAGCAGTCTGTTCCTGAAGAACTGAAACCCGTGGAGGGACCCATGCTGGAGCAGGGAAAGAGGGTAAGGAGTCTTCCCTCTAAGGAGGAAGCGATGGCAGAGACAATGTGTGATGAACAACATACAACGCCCATTTTCTGTCCCCCTGCACTGCTAGTGAGGAAGAGCTAGAGAACTGAGGAGTGAAGTTGAGCCTGGAGAGAAAGGAGGGGTAGGAAAAGGTGTTTTTACAATTTTGATTTTATTTCTCATGATACTACTTTGTTTTAATTGGTAGTAAGTTAAATTAGTTTCCCCAAGTTGACTGTTTAGCCCATGATAGGAGTTGCTGAGTGATCTTCCCCCTGCCCTTATCTCAATCCCTAAGCTTTTCATTGTATTTTGTCTCCCTTGTCCAGCTGCGGAGGGGAGCTATAGAGTGGCTTTGGTCAGCACCTGATATCCAGTCAGGGTCAAACAACCACACAAATTTTATAAAATAATTCCATATTATGTTGAACTGGCTCAGTGTGCAATACACTGAATTCACTAATATGTTCTGTTTGCTGTTTATTGCTGTGTTGAAATATGGTGTAAAACTACACTAGTTGACTGAGGAGGCCAGACACTGGGCATTGGGTTACTTTGGTCCACTAAGGTTGTATTTCCAATGAGTCAAAGTTGTTCTCCTGTAAAGCTGCATCTAACATTGCAGGTTAAAGTAGAAGGCAATGATTCACTGGTCACTGCTCCTTTCCCTGGCACCAAGCTGCTTTTCTGTTTCTCTATAATACACCCTCATTTGCTAGAGGCCACAGTTTTAATCACCTCCTAAGTTTTAAAATAGCAGAGACATTATTCACAGCTCAACCTTGAGACTTATTTTACTCAAGGTTTTGAATATGTGAGAAGAAAGGACTAATAGTGTTGGAAATCAGCGTCCTATGTACAAATACCTAGAAGAACATGTATCCAAACATGCAGAGGTTAATCCATCCCTGTCTGTTTGCTTTAACCCTTATCATAGAATCATAGAATAGTTAAGGTTGGAAAAGACCTCTAAGATCATTCAACTACTAACCAACTCCACCACTAAACCATAACCCCAAGCACCACGCCTTCCCATTTTTTGAAAACTTCTGAAAAGATTATATCAGGTCTTTGAGGGCTTAGAGAGTATACTCTTCCCATGTGCCTTGTCTTAAAGTCTGCCCCAAGATTTTGGGTAATATTGTGTACTTGTGTTGAGAGAAAGAAACTAGTATTAGATGGTGACAGCATTTGCACAGAGTGGGACAAGAAAACATCTGATCTGAACTCAGTCTCAAAACTCAGAGATTAAGACTCCATGATCCAGTTTCCAAAATGAAAGCAGATCAAGTCACCAGAAACAAACACCAATGGCTGTACTACATCCTCGATGTATGCATTTGTAGGTATCTGAGCAAAACGAAGAAATATACTGTAACAACATATTGTTCTGACTCGGAGTGCTTTCCAAGCTAACATACACCCTGAAAGATTTCACATCCATCCATATCTCTGCATTTGCAAGATCTAACCTAGATATTTTAAGCAGGTCTGGGCAACATGGGTAAACAGAAAGTCAAATGACATTGGGATTGTAGTATGGTATATGGTGTATTTTCATGTCTTAAAAAAGATTAAAAAATAAAAATACTGAATAATTAAATTAAAAAATCAGTGAGAAAAACTCCCAATTTTTCCAGTAAAATGTCAATCAATCAATTTTTAACAAGACAGGAATATTTTTTGTTTTCCTTCTGTTATTACATCCATCAAGAATACAATAGATCAGTCCACTGTTTGTAAACACTCATGTTATCACTCTCAGATTCACATCTTTCAGTTCAATTCAATACCAAGATTGATTTACTTCTGATGTAGAAAAAATGGGCAATTCTTTTTAACAACAAAAAATTGCATTCTTTTTCTTGATACTTCTCATGCTGTTCATATGATTTTCTTAACTAGGACCTGATGCACTGTGCCAGTTCTATTCCCGCTTATGCTTCATATTGTTCTTATGGAAAACATGGGGAAGACAAATGTTTTTCACATGATGTCAGATAATTTTAATGGACATACTTGAGAAAAGAGAGAGGAAGATGAGATTGCAAAGCTTAGTTATTTGGATGAGGACTTAATTAGGAACTCAGTTCTACAAAACTATTATTGCTTTCTGTTCTTGTTTGTGTAATATAAACAATGACATGCCAATTGTGTATGATTATAGGTAGTCATTTATGGAATTAGATTTTGTCTACACTTGATTATGCTTTTGCCAGTGAGTTAAGAATTCTATTACCACTGAGGTGTTTAATTGAACAAATTTTTTTACTTTTTTTTCTATTAATACGTGTATTGATAGCTGTTTTGGTCACCCTTCTGTGCTATTCTCCCTACTTCTTTATATGACAAATTTTCTGGTGACCAAATATAACTAATGTAAAAATCTTATAAAATATGATTATTTTTATGCATGTTTTAAAATTATGTAAATACATATCTTTATGATATATATTTCTATAATATATACTTATGTGTTATATTTACATGATTTCAATATTTTAAAATATTGTCTTGTAAAATTTAAGCATTAATAATAGTTGTTCCTATTAAATACTTATTTTTATTTTAGGAAAAAAGAATTGCCTGCTTTCCTAAATATATCTACATACTGTAACCAAGTCTGTATTCATGTGCATGTTCATGTGCAAGTATACACAGCACAATTTTTCAACAGCAGCTTTTGGAATTATTGGTCAGTGTCAGCCGGTTCTGAGAGATAGATACCTCAAAGACAGCAAGATTTGACAAGTTTTGTGAGAATAGATGACTGCTTAGAAGAAAAAAAATTTACCATTAACAATAGTTAACATTAGTTGTTAACTAATCTTTGCTTGACTTGAGAAAACCTAAATGGGAAAGGAAGACACTGGAAGCCAAGGAAATTATCATGGAACAAGTTTTTTGTCTTTTTTTTTTTATTATGGGGGGTTTTCTTTTTTCCCCCTTTGTATATAGGAAGTAAGAAACGGGTGCAGGAGAGAATACATAATGCATTCATATGCACAGTAATAAAGATCAATGAAATATGAAAAGGTATTAATACATTAGGGAGAGGGGATTTCTATGTTACTCTTCCTCCTAAAGAATTTGAGTATGTACTTTAAAGCATTATTTATCTACTTTGATTTGTACAGTCTAAATAAAAGCCATTTGTTCAATGTCTTGGGTGTCTATACTGACTTCTTCAAATCCCCTCTTTACCCCCCATTCCTTTTCCCTAAAGCATTAACACACGTAGAAAAAAATTCTGCATGCTAACATAATGAAATAACATTGAATCAATCCTTTAAACTTTCAATGTATGGAAATACATTCATTTGTCTTTAGAAGTTTCACATAGAAGAATTACTGTGTTGTTTGTGAAGTTTTCTTCTGACAGCCTGGATATCTTACTTGTGTGCATAAGATAAGATATGTATAATCTAAACTTAGGGAGGCAGAAGAGATGTATCTCAGGAAGCTGTTGACGGATTGGCAGCCAGTGTGGCTTTGTGTGGAAAAAAAAATCAGACAAAAAGCTTACCATAGCAAAAGAGATGACACGAGGGTTCCATACTCTAGAGGTTTTCAGAATTTCTCAGACTTCGTGCTTTGGAAAACCTCATGAAGTTCTGAAGAAAGATCCTGCAAGATTCTCTACGACAGCTAGTGTGATCAGAATCAAGCCACTGAACCTGCATTTTAAATTTCACCTACAATTAACTGTGCTTTCAATTCAAAAGGCTAAAAAACTAAATAGATTGAAAATAATAAATAACAGACACGTCCTATGTGGTATTCACATAAACTGGTTTATATTTGAAGGAATGTATTTTAATTAAGATGTAGGTTTAATTAACAGAACAGTACATTCCACTTCATCAAGACGTTTTCTGGTGGCATGAGATCTTGCATATGTCCATAAGGCTTGTTGAGTATGTGGTCCTCTCCTGCTAGGAACCTTATCTGCTTTTCAGAAAGATAAAGTGGTTCTTTGCACATAACTGAATTACCTTCCTAGGGTGCTCCTTTTTACCTTCTGTCACAGCCTCTTAGCCTGGAAAAAGAACCTGAAATATTTTTAACATTCAGAGGATTTTGAAAATTTATCTCAGTGTATCATGGAAGAGGAGAAAGAGATACCCTCTTTGAAGGTCACAGAAAGGATATCTGAATGTTTAACTTTGTCATAATGAAATGGATTTGCTAAAAAGTCCAATGAAGGAGTAAAAAAAAATAAAAAAAATTAAAAAATCACTCTTCTGTTTCAATGACAGTTCATATTGTCATAGCTTTATATCCTTTGCCGAAGGAAAAATCTTCTTTTACTGTACAGTGTGTGTTAGTTCTGATGAGCTTCCCTGAGCTTCATAGTATGCTGCTACCTGCTTTCAGTGATGCAAACTATGGAGTGTTTAAGGTGACTAATCCTTCAGTAGTTTTCTCATGGCAAGTGCAAGTGATACAGCTTCCACCACCCAGTCATCAACTTGTTAACTTTGCTCACTGTCCAGCAGAGTCTCAAGAACTCAAATACTATTGAATTAGGCATTATGAGAACATATGGAGAGAACAAAAAGGAATTTCTTATTTCAAGTATCTGCCAACAAGTGTAGGACAAGAGAAAATAGATGCATTGAGCTAAATTAGGGAGTTACAAGGAAAGAGAAAATATGAAAGAAGCAATCAAGCTAGTGTGAGATCATTCAGGCAACAGAAGGAAGACAATGCTGCTGTCTGGCAACTATACATGAAAAGACTCTCTCAAGCATGGAGGATATGGCAGAAGAAATTATGGATCATACTGTTTAAAAATGATCCAAATATTTACATTTCCAAGATAAAACTGTGAATCAAACCTTGAATCCAGAACTGATGTTTTAGCAGACTAGAAAGAGATCAAGAATGTTCTGAAAAGTAGAGAGGCATCATGCTTGACCAAAATTAGTAGACAGATCCAGTGGTTGCAAAGAAATATATAAAAAAAGTGATGGGGTCCTTTTAGCAGCATTCTGAAATAGCAGGTGTTGGATAGTGCTGCTTTGATATAGTAAATGTTGAAATAATTGAAACGTGAGGAGAAGAAATATGAACAAGAGGTTTAGCTTTATAGATCAAGAGAAATTACTTAATTTTACAGACGGATAAAGAATTGTAATTCTTACCACAGTAAACAGAAATTGAATAAGACCTGTAGTGGCACTTCAGTTAAATTTAAACTGATGTTTCAACAGTAAAATGGCTTTGTCCACCATAATGGAGAAATGGTTAATGAAGAACACTTTGAGGAAGAAAAAAAAAAGACATTTATAGTTTAGCTGAGTTGAATTTGAGCTACTAAATAAATACAGACACAAGCTAAAAATTTGCACAACTGATGATTCTACATAGTTATTTCTCTCTGAAAACATGGTATATTATCATAGAGCCTTTTAGGTTAGAAAAGACCCTGAAAGTCATTGAGTCCAACCATTAACATAGCCGAGTCCACCACTAAACCATGTTCCTAAGTGTCAGATCTACACATCTTTTAAATATCTCCAGGATAGTGACTCAACCAGTTCCTTGGTCAGCCTGTTCCAGTGGTTGACAACCCCTGTAGTGGAGAAATTTATCCTAATATCCAATCTAAATCCTCCCTGGCACAACTTAAAGCTATGTCCTCTTGTCCTACCACTTGTTACTTGGGAGAAGAGACTGACCCTCACATTGCCATAATCTCCCTTCACATAGTTGTAGAGCACAATAAAGTCCCAAGGGGCTTCTTATTCTCCAGGCTAAATGACCTTAGCACCCTCAGCCACTCCTCACAGGACCTTTACCAATTCTGTTGCTCTTTGGACATGCTCCAGTGCCTCAATATCTTTTCTATAGTGAGGGGTCCAAAACTGGATGTCCGTCAATCTGTTTTGATACTGAGATATTGTGTTACACAGATATGCTTTTCCCTTATGTTTTTATACACGTTTTTTAGTTTGGTCAAAATACATAAAATATCTTTTCCAGAGCTGTTTTCTTTCATGAGAAAAAAACCCACAGAACAAAACAAAACAATACAGTGAAACTGTGGTAATGTAGGGAAAACAGATGGAGTTTGCTTACCAGCTCTTTAATCTTTGGAAAGACTGTACATGAGAGAAGATACAAGAAATACATAAGGAATGGTGGAAGACAGATAAATGCTCTGATGTGACTAGCTTTGTCCTTATAACTACATTATAGATGAGAAAAACATGCCGTCTACACATTTTAGAGCAAATCACCAACAGCACATCAACAGATAAAAAGAAAAAAAAAAGCCTACCTTTTATTGCACTATGTCAGAACAAAATTCTCTAGAAGTGTGCAGCATACTTTAATACAGCTCCTTGTTATAACTAATAAGAAATGCTAGCTAATGGTAGCCATGATCAAATGCAGTTTCTGTTTAACAAGCAGTACAAAATAATAAGGCATATGATGAGACAACGTTTGCTCATTATATCATAATCATCAGGAAATAAGTCTATAAACTACTTCGTGGACCAAAACCATATTCCTTTGAAAGACATCGTGATATGCCTACCATCAAATAGCTTCTGATTTTTATTCATAAGTTTCTTTCACCAATAATTAGTTGGTAAAGAATGTGTCAGAATCAATCATCTTTTAGATGTACATGCTGTGAAGTGATCGGACAAGTCGCTGGGTATCCTTGTAAAACTGCACTTTCCATCGAACAATAGAAATTGTTTTCTCTTTAGTGTTCAAAATATCCCACTATTTGGTTCAAATCTCCTTGAGATACACACAGATAAAGAAAAACATTTCTAGGGATTGCAAAACAGTAGGCTTCTGTCAATCATGATATTTTTTGATGTTGAACAGTACCAAAGCTTTGGCTGGAACATCTTTTCATACTGGTAATTCTATGAATTGTATTTCTTTCTTTTTATGAAATGGGACAACTTGTGACCTACTAAGAAAAACTCAGCTATTTGCTACAGTTAATACTCTTTATCTGAACACTGTTACAAATATTTTTGCTAGTCCATGTCTGAATGATTCCAAAAGTTCCCAAGTTTCAAGATAGCTGCATGAACACTGCTGATGTGAGTTCTTGCACACAGACAGACTTATGGGAATCTTTTGCAAGGAAATCTTGTAAAGGTTCAGATGTGACATTATAATCTAGGACATAATTTGGAAAATAATTCTTTTATCCTTCATTACAATTCAGAATTATGGTTGTGTGTATATGTTTTTCCTCCTCAGTTAGCACAAATATTCCCATTTGTTCTTATGTTTGTTAAGAATGTTTGTTGTGACCAGTTATATGAAAGAAATTCAGAGCTAAATGAAAGTTCCAATCTACAGTTTCACTTTTAATGTATTCAACTGAAAACAATTCAAAATTTAAATGGAAATTCAAGGGTTCAGTTGAACTAAAATTAAAAAAAAAGAGTTGCTGAAAAAAGAATTCTGCAAGGCTGTATAGTAATTGCTGATCTCAGAAAATTTTCATATATTTTGGTTATTCTTTTCACTCCAGCTGGCATCTTTATAAACTGAGCCACTGAGCATGAGCAAATTTAATGCACTGACAGATTTATTTTCATGGAAAGTCTATAAACGTGGAGGTATAGGCTCCTTCCTTCCAGTTATTATATAGGAGTTTTACAATAGATATTACTCATTTTCATGAGACTTTGTTTGTTCTCTCCTTGGAGAACAAAATTTGCCTTCCATTAACTAGTTTATTAAGTTAGGTCATATGAGTCAGTTTAAGTTACTTTTCTTCCTTTTAAGTACTACAGTTTTTGAATGTTAAATTTAACACAGTTAAGTAGATTTATTTATTTATTTTTCCACATTTTAAAAGTCTTTCTTTACCCTACATTTTATCACAACAAGAAAGCTTGGTACTAAAAATTCCATGAGGCAAACTACTTATAAAATATCTCCAACTTGAAAACTAAACTGCAGTCAGATATATGCTAGATAATCATCTAGAAGTTCTAATGCCTTTAAGACTTAGAAGTTCATTGGCCTCTGAGGTAACATAGACACCTGAGGTAACATAGGAAAAGCTAATCTTCACTTCATTTTTTCTTTTTTTTTTATTTTTCTGTAAAAGAATAGATGTCAATATTGTAGTATTTTACAAATAAAAAGGTAATTCTGTGCTGTTTCTGAGGAAGTAATTGTACAAGTTTTGCAGTTAAGCATAACATTTCAGTCTGCATTTTTTTGATTCTTTGTGAAAGGTTATTTCAAACTTTTTCTTCATTTCTCTGGCATAGATACATAGCTGCCATTGAGCACGATGATCACTGTAACAAACACAAGTGCAAAGTTTTATCAGGCCTTGACTCTGAGAGTCAAGGAAATAGAATAAGATCATTAAATGTATGAGGTGAGTGGTGGACCTGATGAGAATGCTGAGAACTATTTTCGTAGTTGTGAAACAGAGTCAAAGCAGATATAGATAACATCACTCAGAGAAAAAAATAAATTATCATTTATTAGTATTAAGAATGATGTACGAATTCCAAAAAATAAATTTAGACCTTTAATGGTTAAATTTAGTATGTCAAACTCTGAAAACAGATTGCTTACCTGTTAGACTAATATCACTCAGGCATACAATCTGTTCTGCTAGACTGAGAAGAGCCAAGATAATTATTTTTTGAGAATTGAAAACATCCTTTTTTTATTATCATACAAATATAATAAGAGAAAAATGCACCTACAGGGAATATCTGTGTTGTTTTTCAATTAGCTCAATCAATCAGAATAAACATGATTAGTTAGAATAGGTTTACAGCCCTGATCATCGTATATCAAATTCCACAGGGGAATATTTTTGTCTTTAGGACGTGGATAAGTAAATTACGCATAAAATAATGGATTTCTTCCTATGTCTCTAAGCTAGTTTAAAATCAAAAGCATTCTATGAGGTCATCTAAAGCTGAAGTTACGTCCTCTTAAAATACAGATCATTACTCAGACTGTAAAAGACTTTTATTTCTTTCATGGTTTTTGATGAAGTTTTGTTTGTGGGTTTTTTTTCTTTATTGGTGATGTTTTGGTTTAAACAACAAAGAAGAAGATCAGAACACTTAATAACATACTCTCAAAATTTATAATTTCCTCAGACTCCTGTTTAGATATACTTAAATTAATTATCCTTGCAGGCTGAAGGACAGGAAAATAGAAAACGGAGCCTTGTTTCTTGTGGATCCTCAAAGAATATAAAATCAGAAAAAAGGATTGTAGATGTAGAATATCTATTAGCAATTTTCTCACTCCTGGTTTCATTAGAGTAATTTTTGGTTTTAGCCTTCAGAAAGTTAAGTATCAATTGACTTTTATCTCACAAGGATTTAAACGAAATCCTTTGTGAGTTGGCCCCTATGACATTTTTTCTTTCCGTGTTAATCCCTACATTTAACAATACATCACTTAAGACAAAGGAAAAATATCCCTGCAGGTCCATTTCTTCTCTCCTTTACACAGATGAAACTCCTATTGACTTCAGTGAGAATTAAAGAGGGCAAAACTCAAAGGAAAATGTGATGATGTATGTGTATGTCCAAGCAAGAATGACCATCTGTTATAAACTGTAGTATTAATGGCCTTACCAGCTCATGTCTGGAAACTGAAAGGATGATATAAGTGTTACTACTTTTAACTGTGTCCCTGTTGTTGTGTTGGGGCTTTTTTTGTGGGTTTTTGGTTTGGGTGGGTTTTTTTTGTTCTCCTAGTAGGCTTATTTAGGCATACTTTTTTTTTTTCATTTCTCCTCTTGAAGAATGGAGTAATGCTGTTACTTACTAGTTCAAATAATTTTGTTTCAGAATTCAAATGGGATTCCTAAAAATAGTTAAAGGTGCTTCTTGAACAGGAGAAATACTGTTATTTCTTTTGTAATCAGAAACCAGTTGTTTAAGTCTGAACAGAGACAGATAACTCATAGGGGCACCTAATTAACTTCATATGATACTCTTAAAGTGCACTGGCTGGAATGGCATGCATACCATTTAAGCACTGCACTGGAATATCTTTGTATTGGTTCCTTTGAGTTCAAGCACTTTACTGGAATTGAGGGAAGTATTTAATGACCTTTGCCTCATCTGGAGGGCTAGAAATGGTTCATAAGAAATACCACTACTAGAATTAACAACTAATGGACATTCTTCTTTCATACAATTGATATTGTCAATGTTTTGGGAGGAAAGAGTCTTCAGTTCAATTTCTAGGATTCTTACACAGGAGTTTCTGGCAGATTCCTTACACTGTGTGACACTTCTGATAATAAATTCATGAGCACTCAAAACACGACAAAATGTTTTACAGCTATCAAGATTGTTTCCAAGCATTTGAAAACAGACAACTCATGCCAATCAAAAATCCTTGGGAAAATGTGATCCTTGAAAATTCAGAATCATGAAATGTAATAAAGACATAAGATATATATTGAGAAATAGTGAAATAAAATGGTTATTTCTGAAATGTGGAGAAAATAAAAACTGTAACATACCACTTATAGTACCAGCACAAATTAGTATATTTAATAGAAGAGGTAGGAATGAAGATTTAAAAAAGAAAAGAAAGAAAAAAGCAAAGCTAATCTAAATAAAATAAACCCAGACATTTAACTAATAATATATATCCACTGACTACTAATAGAGTGATGGGGAATGTAGGCAATTAATTACACAAACATACAAGTGAACAGCACATTTACAGAGGTTATGAAATTTTATGGTTTTTTTTTCATACACATCAGTTTAGAACAGAAAATTATAAGAAATATCAGGAAATCATGTGGATAGTTACCAAAAATACTGGATTGTTTTAGTGATGTGATGTTGATAAAATAATATTAGACCTGACTTAAACAAATTCCCCCAGCAAATATGAAACAATTGGTATGTAACACTGTCCCTGCAAATCATCCTCTCCTAGCTCTTTTTCACAGCATTTCAACATGTACTGTGTTTTGAGGGTTAAATTATAATCACCACACAGTAGTTAAGCTCAATGGAAAAGCAAACTTGAACAAAGAAAAATCAAGTCTTCTTCTGAATTTTTGCCTCACAGCTAAGATCACTTTGAATATGAAACATATGAAAGTTTCTGTGATTAGGCCCCAAAGCACAAAAATACCAATTAATTATGATGATTAGATATGTCTTCATTAGCAGCCTATAAATAAATCATACACAGCACTGTGCAGCCGGTATTTCTGCTGCGCTGAAAAAAAAAATCCTTCAGTGCACTTTACTAACTATCTAATTAATTTTAAATTTTGTTATAATTTGGCATTTGTACCATATTACAGAACCTTTAATATTTTCTTGTGTTTATGTAAACTTATGTGTTTGTATATCTATAGATGTTTGCTAGGATTTATAAAATATCTAATTCTGCTGCATGAAGAAAAGATCTCTAGATACAAGGCCATGGTTAAAATTATTTTCATATCACTACAAGGATTTATTTGGTGTAAATATTTTTGTTAGGATGAAACATTTATAACTGAATGACTTCAACCTGATTTGTTCTCTTCTCCCTCTGATCTACATAAATCATGTTTCATCCATTTCTGTGTGGTGAAAGAGGAGCATATGGTACCTTATGAAGCTGATGGTTGAGTGTGGTCTACAGTAACAAATAGTACAGCCAAACAGGATTGAATCTGTGAAGTGAAACAGCTGATAATGAGGGGGAGTTACTTTGGCACAGCTTTAGTTTGATTCAGGATGTGGGCACTCAATTTGGATAATATTGCATGTGGTCCTGGAGTACATCTTCTAATTTAAGTTCCTGCAAGAACAATTTAGTTCATGAACTCTGAGCCCCTTCCACAGTATGAATCAAGGGAGAAGGAACTGTTTAATATCTGTATTGATGATCTGGATAAGGGAATTGAGTCTACCATTAGCAAATTTGCCGATGACACCAATTGGATACGAGTGTCAATCTACTGGAGCGTAGAAAGGCCTTGCAGAGGGACCTGAACAGGCTGGATAGATGGGTTGAAAGCAACGACATGAGGGTTAACAAGGCCAAGTGCCAGGTCCTACAATTTGGCCATGATAACCTCATGCAGCGCTACAGGCTGGGGGAAGAGTGGCTGGAAAGTGGCCCAGCAGAAAAGGACCTGGGGGTCCTGGTCAACAGCAGGCTGAACATGAGCCAGTAGTGTGCCCAGGAGGCCAAGAAGGCCAATGGCATCCTGGCCTGTATCAGGAACAGTGTGGCCAGCAGGACCAGGGAAGTGATTCTTCCCCTGTACTCAACGCTGGTGAGGCTGCACTTCAGCTACTGTGTCCAGCTCTGGGCCCTCAATTCAGGAAGGACATTGTGGTGTTGGAGCAGGTCTAGAGAAGGGCAACAAAGCTAGTGAAGGGTCTGGAGTGCATGTCCAACGAGGAGGCAACTAACAATAGGACAAGAGGACACAGTCTTAAGCTCCAACAGGGGAGGGTTGTGTTGGACATTAGAAAGGAATTCTTCACAGGAAGGGTGATTAGATATTGGAATGAGCTGCCCAGGGAGGTGGTTGAGTCACCATCCCTGGAGGTGTTTCAAGAAGACTGGGCGTGGCGCATAGTTCCATGGTCTACTTGATGTGGTGGTGTTGGGCCGTAGGCTGGACTTGATCTCAGAGGTCTTTTCCAACCTCATTGACTCTGTGGCTCTGTAATTCTGTGATTCTGTGATTCTGTGATTCTGTGATTCTGTGAAGAGGGGATGGTAGATGCTAGATCTTGAGAAAAAGAGGATAGAAGAAAGATCTCTTAAAAATCCTTTTCCTGCTTGAACATTAATGTAGATGCTCTTGTCAATACTCTTATGCCTAACTAATAGTTTGTGCGTTCCTCCAGTAATCTCCAGCTTTTCTAACATGCCACTCACCACGATGCTGAGCTGTCATTAGGTAATATAGTATGTATACAGGAAACCATACTTAGCTTGTATACTTTTCCAAAACAACCCTGAATTTAATAAATATCTTCAATAAATTTAACTCTGCAAAATAAGGTTCTTTTGTAATTTGATTTATATTCTAAAATTGATTCTGTTTACATGAAAAAATACCAGACAATCTGACAGTAAACAACCTCTAATCTCTTCCTTCACATTAGTAATTATTTCCTGGCAATACAAAATCTACTGCTAAATCATAAGTAATTCTTTCTTTTTTCCACCACACAATTTTATGCTACAGAGGTGTCATTATTTTACCCTTGATCACATCTGTCAGCATAAATTCTCCTTCTAGTCTTCTGTCTTACAGTTCCTCAAAGCCTTTTTTTCTTTCTTTATTGTCCTCCACAATGAACTTGGTCTTCCCATTTAGCAGCACAATACAATCACCCTTTTCTAGTTTCTGAATAACAAAATATCTGTACTTTTTTCTTTCCAATTTCAATAACTTTTACCTCCTTTTGCTCGAAGTGGTAGGCTTTGAGAGTTATTTACATGCTTTGACTTCCTAAGTTTTAAGTTTTAAAGACATTCATACTTTAAGGTATTTGGATGTCCAATTACAAATGAGATGAAAGTACATTTTCTTTTTTTTTAACATCTGAGGCAGAACTTTTAACATCTGAGAAAAGCTAGTCATCCAAGAAGGCCTTCCTTTCTAGTTATGCAGAAGTTCTCTACCATTCCCTGCCAAAAACCAAAACTTGGGAAATATCTTCATTCAGTGAAAACAACCAAATTCTCATTGAAGAGCATTTATGTAAAAAAACAATGATCCCAAAACCTCAATTTTCAACTGACTATCTGAGAATATTTCAACTTCAAACTGTGTAGATACACTAATGAGATTTTTTTTTCATTTCAACTGTTTACTTTAAAAATCTTTGGATGTTTCACATCATACTTAAGAACAAAATGACAGACTTGACAAGAGTCAGAAACACTGTAGATGCTCCTACTTTATGTGAAAACCCAGTGCTGCTTATAGGAGAAAAAAAAAAAAAGGTTTGTCAACTGAGTATTTTGTCAGTTAAATCAAGATCCGGAAACATTTTCCACAAACACACAAAATTTAGTGGACAGGCACATAATCATCCTAATTTTTTTCCTTTTTCAAATGAAACAGAAAATTGCTTTTTTGAGATTTTCAAAACTCTGGATGCCCTCACTCCAATTGACATCTCTTATTCAAACCTATTGATTCAGCCCAACCCACCTACAGGAGCATATTTGGCTCCTTCTCAGCACCCCACTTCTAGAGGTCTATCTATACGTGTACTGCCTGCCTACTTGGGAATATGTTTTTCTACCTAGTGGTATATTCAAGTATTTCTTCTCTTTAAAATTTATGAAAGTCAAAAAGGTAGACCATTTCATGTAGGTATCAAAATAAAGCATACTTGATGTCCTTTACACATTATGCAGAACTCTTATATATACTAAGAAGTCTATTTCTAAAGAATGATTCTGTAATTTTAGCAGTGGCACAGTGTATTCTGTACTTCTTTGTCTTTTATCTAGTCAGGGATTTACTACTGTGTGGCTTTATTACAGAAGAACTAAGTGCAGTATAATTCCACATCACCTATATAATCACAAGCAATGGGTCTAGACATTAAAGACATTGTCAGGCTTCCATTTGAGACAGGTAAATAAGCTCTGTCATTGATTTCAAATGAAAGAGTATAATTTAGGAGCATTCAGAGCTACATCACTTGAACTAAAAACACTGTCCAACAAGCAATTCTCATTTAACATGTATTTAAAATATCCATAACAATTTTATTTTGAAGGAAATTTCTCTTTTTCATGAGATTAATCAGAGAATTGACATCCCTTTACCTCAAAACTTTCCCTAGACTTTCATAAAGGTATATGTCAATTGCAACAAGAAAAGAATAAAAATGAAAGCACACGACAAGTTCAGTGAGAACATTTCCTACTAGAATAGACCAATTTCCTGGTTGGTGAAAAATGGCTAAGCTCTATTAAAGTCGATTGAGATGTATAAAGATATACCAGCAGAAAATTTGGCACACTAAATGAAGAATTAGTTTTCCTCTGGATCCAGAGATCTGGGTTTATCTTTGTTTCTAGCCTGTAAGTTATATGAAAAAGGGGGGGGAAAATTACTACAGCTGGGTTTCCTGCTGAACGGATATACTATATCTCTATCCTCCAGTCTCTCCAATCAATTTTCATTAGGGCTTTCCTGACTGAATTCTTCTCTTCCATTTCTGCAGTTACAATTCAGTTCTCAAGAATACAATGCTATATATTACCAGCATCATGCCACTAGGGATTGTGTAGGAGTCAAAATACACCACCAAGAGTTTATAACACTTTAAGGCCATTTCTAACATATATAAACTTATTTCTCTAAACTGCTACTGATACCATTGAGAACAGATGGCATGACCCTGTTATCCAAGAGCACTCGCCTCAGCAGCTTGAGTTAGGGGAATATAACTATTATTATACAGTATTAGGGATTCTGTATCTCCTGCTGTAGGTTAAGTTCCAGAGGAAGGCATGGCTGCCATTCCTGCTTAAATCTCACATCCTAGCAGAAAATATAACATTTTTTCATCTACACATATATATACAGATGTAGACGTAAACACATATATTTGTGAAGGCAAAGACAGGGAGAGTGACCTCAAAGGCATGTCATAAACCTTTCAGGTTTACTTTATGATACTTATGGCTTTTTCAATATTTAGAAAAGAGACTTCAAAAAAATAGTTGGAAAAAACATAAACCTGAAAGTTAAACATGTATGAAGAGTAACCATTTTTATGGAGCTCAGTCAGTGCAGTTGACAGGATTTTGTTATTGTGCTACTCCAGACAGTGAAAGGGAAGTGACATTTCAAGTCTAGACCTATGATCATCCCAACTCAAAGCCTTATACCCTTTCTCTTTCTAAATACATTTCCTGTTAACTGTTTTTAAATGGTAGTTAATATTGAGGACTTCTTTGTTCTTTTAGGAGAAAGAAGCTGAGATATACAGATGTTGTTGTGGATATTGTAGTAGCTATTGAAGTCTGAGCCTCAGTCCTCAGAATACAGCACAATGAAACTAAACAAGGGAAAGAACAGTAATGTTGGAAAATAAAACTTCAGTTATTTGTGATGATCTGAGTTGAAATCTCCCTGTAGAGAAAAACGGGGTCTAGTACAGGGCATAATTGTCTTTTCAAGACCTGGAAATATTAAAGGTATTGCTTTTAGTTCCTTTTTTTTTCTGGCCAAGATATGAAATATAAAAAGAATAAAAACAGAAAAGAAAAGAAAGGAAAAAAAAAAGAGAAGATATCAGTAGGCTTCTTGTTTTGTTTAAGCTAAAAAACCCCTGTCTTTCTGCATAAAATGTATAAATTGCAGAATATACAAATGATCTTTTAATTCAGTCAAATACGTACTGTAAACGTTTATGCAGCAGTGGCTGCAGGTTCAAAATATGTAACTGTTTTCTTGACTAGTCTGCCCATCTTTAGTCAAAGCTTAAGATGGATAGCAGTGAATATATCATAAAAAAATCACTGGGTTGCCACTACAAATGACTAGGATGTGAAACAGTTCTCTTTAGACAGTTTTGCTTATTAACTCTGCTAATATTTCTTATTTTCCTAAAGCATCATGAATCATTTCTGGTTATGACTGCATGGCTCCCCGTGGATCTGGGTGAAGATTTTTACATGCAAAATAATAACAGCTAAATTTACTTTGATGCTGGTACCACAAAAAACGAGAAATATGTATTTTTGCACACTGCCATGTCAGTACTCTGCTGAGCAAACCTGACAAATTAGTGCATAATAGGAGAAGAAGGCAAACTGTCAATTTCAGATTTAGTTTCTGGGATGCTGAATCAGTGTTAAGACCTTTACTACCCTTCAAAAACCCTGATTGCTTTTTGCTAGTTTATTGATATTGATGGACATTTTTGTGGTATCTTTTAGAACAGTCAATCTACTAAATAGAACTCATAGTAATACCAAGAAAATTATGATGTTTATGTCACTGAAACAGAGAGCTAAAGAAAATGTAATATTTTAAGGGACTTGAACAAGTCATGTAGTGCTCCTCCCTAGGTGGAAGCAGGATCAAAGAAATAAATGTTTAGTGATGGATAGTCCATAATCTCCATAACCTGTGTGCCAACATAAGTACTGAGATTTTGAAAGCAAAATCTATCAAAAAATACTCTCTAAAGTTCAGACGAGATTGTTGGAAATCACCTGTACGCTTTTAAGTGTTGCACCAACAAATTTGTTTTCAGCGTAGACCTAAATAATCTGACAAGTTACTAGGCAATAAAGTGTCTCTTTTTGTTTGACAAATCTGATTCCTTGCCATTATCAGATGACTTCCTAGTGTCAGAAATTAAAGTTACTTCTCAGTTTTCCTACACTTAAATTATCAGTTTCCTTCAACAAGTGAAAATTCTACTTTCTCTTATGCTTTCGGAAAACAATACACATGGTGTCAGTTTGATTACAATTGTACTTAAAACCAGCCCCTGATCTCTTCCACAATATATGAGTTTAGCAGCTATTACAGAAAAGATAATTTCTCGTATATTTTCTTTACAGAGGAAAGGTAAATGCTAACTCATATTCATTTGGTAGATAAGCTACTAGACCTCATTTCTTAAAACATGAAGATATTACTCTCATTCCCTTAATAAAATTATGTTTCTTAAAGGAGCTTTTAATCGTATACTCAAGTTTCCTTGTAGTCACTTAACGTGCAGCACTTGACTTAGGTTGATTATTTTGACCTGTTGTGGGAATGCTTATTCAAGTAAGTACTCAATAATTTGTTTTCCAAATCTGTCTCTTAGAAAGTATCCAAGACACTCCATTCACTTACAAGTAAGACAAAATAAAAAAACCCAACTCTTTATGGAAGAGAAAAAGGGAAAACAAACTCATTATCCATAATCTCAGTTTTTAAAGTTATTTGAGACAAAACAAAAAAAAAATTGAAATTATTTCTCTTCTCAAAACTGTATGAGTCATCTTCATGTCATGAACAAAATGATTTCTAAGTCAAAGTAGACGTCAGGAAACCTGAGATGTCCTCAATGATAGAAATTTAAAAAAAAAACAACCACAAAACAACTTTAGATTATAGGCGGTGTGCATACTTTGGACCACAATTTTTTGTCAAGAAAAGTAACTGTGTCTATAGAAAAGTTTAAAAGGTGTCCATGAATATTATTAGACTTGCAAACTGCATAGTTTTATTTCATATAGTTTTATTTTACATCTTGAACTGTGATTGGAAATTGTCTAAGAGTTTGCTAAATGTCATGGGCAAAGGATTAGTAATATTTTTTTTTTTTTAATACAGAGAATCTTGTCCTGATGCCTCTGAAAATTCCTGGGCACTATTTGATTTATTAGTATAGATGTGAGCTTTAGTTTCACCTAAGTACAACATTATATGCCAACATGTTATCACAGTATTCTTGAAGCAGTAGGAGTATAAATCATTCTGTTTTCAGTCACCAACATGTGCTACTAAATGTGTATGTTTGTATTACACATTCAAAACTGTATTTTATGTATGTTCAAATCATGCACTCTATAGATCCTTGAAATATGGGAGCATTTATAAATAAGGAAAAAAAATAAAGCATCAAAATCCCAAACCACAAGTATGATCTGGGATTTATGAGCACAAGTTTGTGTTTGAGATTCAGAGTTTATATCCAGATTGCAGCAAAATTTTGTATGAGGTGGTATTAGTATCTCAAACCATATTTTTTTCATCGACTAAGTAGGAGTAGTGATCATATCAGTCTACCTGATAAAGATATTGTGAAAGTAAATTACTTATTTTTTATACTGTTTGCAGTTGAAACAATTTCTTGATGTAAGTATAAAATTTTGATTTTCTTTCAATAAAAAAAGGATTTATGTAAAAACTAAGTGAATGAATACTTCAGCAGTAGCCATGATAATAGGAGACTTAGGTCCTGGTATATCCACTGTTTTTAGCCATCAATGAAAACACTTCATATTAAAGGACTTTCTTGTTGCTTTTTCCTTGGGGCTATCTTTTAGGCTGTGATTTTAGTTTTTTTTTTTTAATGTATTCAAACAAAGATCAATAACTCCTAAAACTTGAAACAAATATTTCTGTCTCATATTGAAGTATAAAGGAACCTCTTTGGCTGTAAATTGGTACTTTGTGGTGGGGTGAGATGCCACAGCCCAAGGGTAAAAGGAATAGGGACGTGACACTACGCAAAGGGTTCTGACACAGTAGAAGGTCAGGGTGTAATGGCCAGTTTATTAGGGAAAACAAGGACTTATATAAGGTTTGGGTAGGGGGAGGTTCACTAACTGGGGTGGAGCATGGGATTGGCAACTCAGGGTGTAACAGGATTGGGGAACAAGAAAAAGGTGAGTGGAATTTAGGAGTATCCAGGGGAAAGGGACCAATGGGAGCTCACTCTGCATTGCAGCACCCATCAGCCAATCAGTGAGACATGAGCGGGAAAACCAGGGGAGAACAAGGGAGTAAACAACTTTTGGTAGGAAAAACATGAGGGCAAGTCCAGACAAGCCCTGAACAGTATAAATCAACAAGGGAATCCACATGGGGGTACACTGAACATGGTATGAAACTGGGAGATAATATGAAAGTCCGTGGATTAATAGTCCTTTCAGGCTCCATACAAGTCCCTCCAGGCCTTAAATCTCTCCCAATCGCTTGGGTGATCCTCCTCAGTGAGACATTTCTGATCCTAACTGGATTTCATTTCACGCATTCTCTCCACATAACTAAAAAATAAGTGATCCCATGCAATCTGAAACAGGCTGTAGTTATAACAGTTGTTGGTTCTTGCTGCTTTGGTTGATCTCTGTAAAGAAAGTTTAACTGGGTAGCGTACTAAGGGACTAGGGCAATAGAACGTAGTGCTCACTGTCTACAGGTTTTATTTTTCAATAAACCCCTGTACTACTTGTTCTGAATGGATGAGTAGCACAAGTTTCGACAAAAAAAAAGTCAAATAGAAAATGTAAAAATGCTCCCACAATTCTGTAGGGAAAAAAAATCCATCAACAAAACCAAACCCAATGAACTCCCAAAAAGCAAAAATACCCCACCCACAAGCCAAAAAAATGCCCCAAGAAACCAAAAGGTTTCCTGTGCATTCTGTGAAATGGCATCTTTCAAGTATCTTTTAAACTCTTGAAGAATTCAATTTTGGCTCTTATTTTAAAAGATATTCAAGCAGTTTTCTAGGTAAAAAGTTCAAATACAAAATGTGATGTAAGTTCTTCCACATCAGATGCCAAAAGCAGAACTATTAGCACTCTGAAACATGATCTAGGAAGGAACAAGGACATTTTCAGCTGAGTGATCTATTCTCTAGGCTGCAGACTCAGGCTATGCTTGTTCTCCTAGTACCCATGTATAGTGGGATGTTTTTGACAGGAAGCTTGACCTTCTGGACACATTTGAGTATGTATTTCAATATGCTCAGGCGCAGAAAGGTCATAAAGCTTGTTAGGTTGAGGTTCTGCCAAGTCTGCCCAGAGTGCTGACCTGCAACTTTTTCTTGCAAGTGTTTCACATCAGACAGATGAATACTTACACAGTTGTCCCAACCACCAAGCTAAGATGGGCTCCAAAGGGGTACTGAGGAACCTATAACCTGCTTTGCCACTGACTTTTTTAAGGTGCTCTGTGACTGTGATTTACATTAACATTAAATATTAACATTACCATTACTTTGGTGAGCTGTAGTTTAAGTGAAATTTACTGTTTCCTTTTAAATGTCTTGGCAGTTTCAGATTAGTCCATCTGGGCAGTTGCTTTGAAACTTTATTACTTCAGCTAAAATTCAGAATATTTTCTCCCCAGACTATCCTGTTTTCCTCAAAGCTTTTAAGTTAATCATTGTATCATGTAACTCCAGCAGACACCAGTAGGAGACACCTTAAAATGAGACACTTTAAAGCAACAGGAGTCAATAAATCTTTAAGAGAAATCAATCATTAGCATGAGAGTAAATGATAACTGCCAATATGGTAAAGTAAAGGTGTCATATTGTCACAAGGCACTCCTTTACCAGTTGAATGCACAAATACAAAGTGTATGAAAGTAACATACATTTGAACTGTGAAATTTAAATAATGTGGAGTTAAGCCATAGCCTGCTGTTTTGCAGAAGTTCGCTATCACAGGGTCTGTCATTACAGCATCATACCAAGCTGTTTAACATGCAGCTCTATTTAGCAAGTAAAACAAGGGCACACAATGCCATAGAATTGCATTACTTTATGAAAACAGCATCATCATTCATTCTATACAGTGTATTGTGTACCACATACCCCTTCTAATTCCAGCATACTTACCTCAGAAAGGCTGGAGGCATGTGCTGTCCAGTCCATCCAGGTGTCTGACCACAGAAACCAGTCCTGGCATGCTTGGGTGAGAGCTCATTTAGCTTCCTGATACAATGATATAATAATTTGAGTTGGAGGGGACCTTTAAAGAGTCATCTGGTCCAACCCTCCTCCAATAAACACGGACATTTTCAACTAGATCAGGTTGCTTAGAAGCTCATCCAACATGACCTCTAATGTTTCCAGGGATTTGGGATTTTTTAGCAAATGGGTCATCTGACACCTCTGTGGGCAACCTGTTCCAGCGTTTCACTACCCTCTTTGTAGAAAATTTCTTCATTTTCTGAATCTCCTTTAGTTTAAAACCATTACACCTTGTCCTACTGCAACAAGCCCTACTATAACATCTGTCCCTGTCAGGTACCATATTTCTATAACTAGATATACAGGCATTAGCTTCGTTCATGGCTTCCCAGTCCTAATTAGTGCTGTAATCCTGTTACTATTTAAAATACTGTGGTGTCCAGTCGGGGGAAAAAATCAAAAACGTGCAGCCTTCTGCAGGCTTTTTTGCTACCTTGGAGATCTTGAGCAGTGTCCAGGACATACTAATGAGTCTGTGTCAGTGAGCATGCAAATGCACATACAATTTCACAAGCCATTGTGAAGGCACTTGCCTTTGCAAGCCTCTGCCATGCATGCATCTGAAAGGTCATAGAGCTGGAGGACTACATTTCTTTCATCTTGAAAAACTGTTTCCAAGACATTTCATGCTTACCTACTACTCCTAGCAAAATAACCATTTGAAGTGACTTATCTCAAATTTTATTTCCCTTTATGTGAAATGGATAATACATCTTACTGGAGAAAGTCAATAGAAAGGTTAGAAATTGTAGCTATACATAAATTAGTGCAAGACTGAAACTTGCACTAAGAATTTGTTGAATCTCAAACACACATTTTAATACTGCTTCATATGTTATTTAATAATTAAGTAAAGTATTATGAGACATATGAAAGAAAGATAGCAATGTTAATCTTGCACGTATTTTACATGAATAAATCCTACAAATTATTCTTGTCTGGATATTGCTTGCCTTTAATTATATAAAAATTATATTTCTAAAGTGATAAATGTGAGATATGGCAGAAATATCCACAAAATTAAATAATGCTGGCAGCTTTAGGTACAATATATGAACATGCTCTACTGCCCCATTTCTCCCTCAAGTTCTTCCAGCCAGCACTGAACAACCCCATTCTTGCTCTGCTTATAAATCTAACATGATTACAGCCACTGGCCATTCAGCAATTTTCTTGTTTTTACATTCATTGAAGCCTCAGGAAATGAAATGAAAGGACCAAGGATGAAATGAGTGTCTCATGTAAATTGTGTACTCTTAACACTGAGTTATGAATCACACAAAGCTTTAACAAAACTTGCTAACACATAGAGAAATGTTTTTCTCCTACACGCAAAAACATATGTACACATGCATACAGTACTGTTTAAAACAATTACTCTTGCAGTGAAGCAGATTTCAAACATTTCTGCCTTCAAAATCATCAGAATTTTGAGGTTTTTTTGTTTATAAATTTTAGGCCAAAGTTCTTTCCGAAATCATGCATCTTGTAGTGATACACAAGAAAAAGGATTTTTTTAAAAAAAGTTTTATTTTATTTTAAAGTCTGGTCAGGGAAGTGAGGGACAGCGCTATTTCTTCTCACCTATATATGGTTTAGTAGTTTGAGTTTTGACACAGGAATGTAGAAACAAAATATCTTTTATCCAGGGGACTTCAAACACATATCTTCATGATTCCTCCATCTACAAATTTTGGGAAGAGGAAAGAGGGCAGAAAATCATGTAGAAATATTTCAGCTGTGCAAAACAGTATTTAAGCATCACTGACTGAGAATCTCAGAATCATGGAATCCCAGTTTGCACTGGTGGGGACCTTTAGAAGTCTAGTCCAAACTCCTGTGATAAGCAGAGACATCTTCCACCAGATCAGGTTGCTCAAGGCCTGTCCAACCTGACTTTGAGCACTTCCAGGGATCGGGAATTTGCCAACTCTCTGGGCACCCCATTCCAGTGTTTCACCACTCTCACTGTAAAAAATTTCTTCCTTCTATCTAGTCTGAATCAACCCTACCTTAGTTTAAAACCATTAACCCTTATCCTATCTGAACAGGCCCTACTAAAATTTCTTCCCATCTTTCTCATAGGCTCATTTTGGGTACTGGAAGCTGCTATAATGTCTCCTCAGACCCCTCTCTTCTCCAGGATGAACAACCCCAACTCTCTTAGCCTTTTGTCACAGAAGAGGTGCTCTAGCCCTTCTCTGGACCACCTCTAACGGGTCCAGTAATTTTCCTGTGTTGAGGACTCCAGGACCAGACCACAGGTGGGGCCTCACCAGAACAGAGGAATAGAATCACCTCCCTCTACCTGATGGCCATCCCTCTTATAAAGCAGCCCAGGATATGGTTGGCTTTCTGGACTGCAAACCACATTACTTGGTCATGTCCAGATTTTCTGTTCAACAACTTGTGTGCATTTGTTTTATTTTTCTTTCCCCATTCATTCTTCCAACATCTCTTGCACTCCCTTTTGCTCTATAATCAACAACATCCTGTTTGCTTTTCGATAGGCCTAATAATCCACTCTGGCCATATTAAGTATTCCATAATAACACTGCTGAAACCAAATTCAACAATTCATAATCCATTTCTTATCCCACACTAATACTCATTACTGTCTCAATACTAGACTTAAATATTTGTGAGGACTTATGGTGAATCAAAACTGATGCATTTAAAAAGGAGTTCAGCAAAAGGAAAAAACAGTTTTTTCCAGCAGGATCAGTTCCACGGTCCAGTGCACACCCACACAAGCTGTTCTTCAGGTGAACATAAGGAGTAGCTAAAGGCATGAACAATGGACAGGAAAAAAACTGGAGTTTTGAGTACTGCTGAACTTAACACTACTGACTGAAAATATGCATATCAAATTGTGTTGTATATATAAAAGTGCCTTTGTGAAGCCAGGTTAGTTGATACTCTAAAGAATGGTACAGAAATACAATATACTCAAATGTTAAGTGCAAGATACTGTGACAATTGCTGCTGGATTCATTAGCGCTTTGTGTCAAATTCCCAGCAGGATTTCCTGATGATTTCCTTGGATTTGACACTAGACTTTTAACCTTCAATTCTATAAACTCATACTGGACATAATAACTTGAGTAAAGCTGCCAGCAACCAATGGGTTAAAATGTATATATTATGAATTATGTAATTTAGAAAACACTTATATATTTAATTATACAACCAACAGTCTAAAACTGAACATACTGATTCTTATGAGAGCATGATACTCTGAGTGCAGGAGCATATCAGTATCCCATGTTGAAAACCGAAAATCATAGGGAAAAGCTGTTAAAAATAAACCCCTTCTGGGATGGAATTTCCAGGAGTTATGTATTCTACCTCTAAGCTTAACTTTTCATTCCTATTCTTCAGAAAACTGTTAAACAGGTTTTGATAGCATAATTGTGGTGTTTTCTGTGTTCCTTTCCTTGCCTAAATTGGAACTATATTTATAACAAAAAATTTATGCAAATACTTGTTCTAAGAATTACAAAAGAAAGAAATAGATTTTCATCATATCTGTTGTTTGATTATGAATATTGTTGGCTATTAAAGAATACTATTATTAAAAATTATAAAGATTAGATCATCTAATTATTTTTCTCAATTAAATTTAGCTCTGCTGAGGAAAGATAGTCTGTTCTCCTGTAAATTTATGTCCATTTCAAACAAAAAAAAAAAATCCTTGAAAATAAAAATTGAAAAATGGTTATATTCTAAAGACCTAAATCCCAACTAGCAAAGCCTCCGTAGTTCATAAGTTTTGATACCTTTGTTGTTCAGGCAAAATTCACAGGAGTAAAATGAGAGAAAGAGTAAAGTTCATCTTCAAATATGAGATTCAAGATGCTCAAATTTAATCATTTTAAAAGGTGATAAGAAATGTATGCTTTATGGTTTGCAATATCTTTCCATCTAATAGAAATACAGACATTTCTAAAATGTGATTTATCTCCTTGTCTTATATATCATATCTAGGTTGGGACAAATTGCACTCTAAAGGACCTGTCTGTCCTTTCACCCTGTTGTGTTAATGCTGAGAAGCTGAAAAGTTTGATTTTGTTGAGAGTGAGTCTAGGTTTCAGAATAGGAGAAGACCACATAAAAGAAGTGGCTTGACTTACAAGAGTCAATATCATAACTGGAGGTTAGCTGCAATAATAAATGAAACAGCGAGAGAAGGGAAGTTACAAAATTAACCCTAGTTGAAAATTTCATTTGTGCTTAGACCCAAAGAAAAACGTAAGCAGCAGAAACCTCAATTAATGACAAGAAAATTGCTGTAACTGCCATAACTAAAATTCAGTGGAATATGTTATATAGTTAGAAGATTGAAATCTTCTATAGCATTTTTTAAAACCACAAGATTTAGGAGGGTATTTAGTCAATATTTGCTATAAATCAAGAGAACCAAGGAGAGAATTGCAGGTGGTGTATCTGGAGCAGCAGTCTTGGACACAGGAAGCAAAGTATTATGGGGGAATTACATAACAAATATTCTGAAAGTGCTACACGGGCTAGTAATACAACATCGGAGTAGCTAAAAATTATAAATGATGATTTTTTTGAAATAAGAGTTGTTGTACACTTTGTATGCAAATGTTAGTAAATGTATTTGGGATTTCATGTTATTTGTAAAAATTAATTGAATCATTGCATTCAAAACCGGTATTTTTGTGAAGTATATACAGTTGGACAGAGGAAGCCCTCAACCATAATATTTGTGGTGGTTCAAAGAGAATAATTTCCCAGGGCTGTGGAGAAGTTGTTAGAGTTAGAAAAACAAGAAAAAAGAAGAAACTAAAAAGTTTGATTGAAAACAAGGAGATCTTTCTAAAGGGCTATGTAGAAACTTTAAAAAATACCTTTCCATAACTAAATAAAGACACAACATTGGCAAAACTATTTCAGTTCATGTAGAAAGCAGATTTTTTCCACTTTAAGAGTTAGTCAATTTATTTTATTACGAAATTATTACAAAATTATGAAATACAGGGAATAGATACCCGAATTTCAAAGACTCCAGATAATTGTTACAGGTGTCAGTGAACTATAGATATTTAAGGACTACTAAAAAACAAAAAAAGCCACAGCTTAAAATTTTAAAAATAAAGTTATAAAATTAAATAATAATTTTAAAAAAACTTTAAAATTATACAGGGACTCAAAGATTCTAACAAATGTTCCTAACTTATACTTGACAAGATGCTGGTTGACATTCTTGTAAAGCATAAGATGATGAAGTAGAGTTTCCAGCCCATTAGTAACCAAGACTTATGCTAATGACTCACAGAAATAAACATCTTTAAATCAAATGCACTAGAGAAAATATCCAAGTGCCTTAAAAAAAATGTTGAGCTGAATGATAAATGACATTTTAATAAATGTTTTAATCTTAAAGATACTGATGGCAGTGTTTATATAGAATAATCAAAACAGCCTAATATAAAATGTGTCGGGGTTGACAGAGAACCTGTCAGCAGCCTGGCAATTAGTGATGAAGAATTTAAACAACTTTTAGGAAATATTTACTGTAATGGTGGACGGAACAAACATAATGCAGCCCAGACCAAAGGTCACCAATCAAAATGTGTATAGTGTCACCAATAGCATGTCACAGCATGCACAGTGTCTTCAGTGTCACCAATAAGAGTGTGTGCAGTGTCTTATGCTTGAGACTTTTGACCAATTGTGTTGTGACACAATAGTGTACAAAGAGTATAAGAGAAACACTTGAGAGTAATAAACAGCTTCCTGATCACCTTGCACCTGGACTATGTCTGACTCTGATATTTATGTCGCACTGGCCGTTCCGACATTATCAGCGACATATGGAGACGCCGACGTGATTACAGCGTTGAAGAAGGATTTATCTCCAACTCCGAGAAAGAGTTTGGAGGGATTCCTCTCCGAGAGAGAGGGGCTGCCGTGACTTCCCTCCTAGAGGGGGAAAGAGCAGAGGATTTTCTCTCCTAGAGAGAGATTGGACCTGTGGGGCGAGGCACAGGGGGAACGGAGCCCGGTGAAGCTTGAGAGCGGGTGGCTTCCCGCCAAACGGTCCGGACCTGAACTTTTTGAACCCTCATTAGGTAAGCTAACGGGGGTGCCACCGGGGACTATATTTTAACGACGGGTCAGCATATAACGAAGGAGGAAAGTGTAGTTCTATCTACGTGGAAATCCCTCCTTAATTGAAAGAATGTCAAGGTTGCTGAATTTAATTTACAACGTGTGCTGTTATAGTACTGAAAATAAGGCTTTGAAGCTACTACGTTAAGTTGCATTTCGTGTGTTTGCCTGACACTTGCTCCGTGAGACTTTGAAAGATTTAGAAGCGTACGGGAGGCAACAATCTATGCAATAATTCATATAAGAACTAAAACTCTGAAACGCAGTTGCCCAGAAAGATAAGCAGGTTGCCGATGTAACAAATTGTCCTTGAACTACACCTCCAAGCAAAAAAATGCAGAAAAATTTAATAATTCACTCCCGGAGACAGAAAAGAAGTAAGGACCCCCCCCTCTCCATTGCCACCGCTGCAGAAAAAGCAGGTTTTTTTCCACCAGATAACTCCACTGAGAAAACAACTAAGAAAAGAAATTCAAGTCAAGATATTTAAGCAAATGGAGAGGGACAGAGATAAATTAGAACAGTGGGAGCTGGGCAGAAAACAAGACAGCAAGGCCCATCCCTGTATAAGCCTTTGAACTTCTTCGCAGCCTGAGTTACTTATTTTTTTTGTTCATGTACTAATTGGCTGTTTCAGTCTCACAATATGTGTAAGATAAAACATAGAAAAATATGCAACAAATCAAGTTTGGTGTCATGGAAGCCTGAAGACGACGATCCCTACCGGGGAGAAAAGGGGGGCAAAAAACTGCCTTCTGATATTTCTGTTAATTCTTGTGTTAACTGTAGTGTCTGTTGAATGTTTTTGTGAGCTCACAATATTATTGTTACTGTGTGTGTGTATGTGAAGAAACAAAGTTCTTTGCCAGGACAAAAAGGGAAAAAGAAAAGTAAAAAGCCCTCCCTTGAAAATATTCAGCCTTGCCAGGGAGAAAAAACAGTGTGTATTTCTCATGATAGAGACGGTCTGTTGCTTGGTAACTAAGCAGGAGTGAAACTCTCCTACTTTGTAAAAATTGCAACTTTGTAACCTTCTGATTGGAGAAAGAAATTGTCTTACAATTTCATAACATAGTCTTACTAACTCTTTTCTGAAGTTGTTCATTAAAATAACCAAAATTGTTTTAAAATACATACATAAATGTAATGGAGAAATAGAGTTTTTAAAGTAACTGCTGACAACTGCCTGTGATAAGAAAATTCCAAAGCGTGTGGGGGGAACGATTCTCAAGCAGAGCTGCTGGGCACAGCTGCTCTACCTTCCTTCTCCACCCCCTGCTTAAACAGCTCTGTAAACATTCTTTTGTTGCTTCTGTATTTTACGTGTCTCACCTAAAAAATCCACTGCGCAGGCTCGAAGGGCAAAGACCCTTCCCAAATCTTCGTTCGCGAAGACTGGCCATACCATTTTACAGATAGGTTTTTTGAGATTGTTGAGGAAGCTTTAAGGTAGACTTATTTGGTGGAATACCTAGCTCAAAAATATCTTATTTGACAGGGGCAGCTTTTGCCAGAGAAAAAAGGAAAAATAAATAAACTGTTTCTAGCTGGAAGTTTCCACCTTTGTGGAAAGAGAGATGAAATCTAAGGATATAATACAGGAAACTGCCTAACAACAGACAGCGTTTCAAGTTTAATCTGCATCTGTCCTAGTCTCTGTGCTAAGCAGCAGAGGTGTGTCCCTGTTATCAGGTGACAAACCAGAACTGTTGCTGCTTTGCAGGTGTGCATTCTGGATCCCCTGGTATACTCTTATGAGCAAAACCCTAGTTTAAAGCAACCTGAGTGAGTTTTACTATGGCTTTATGTAAATTGCTAAAGTTGAAAGCTACTTTACAAGTGTTAACTTCTTAAATACATTGATGTAAGTTAAACTGTTACATCTATTTTGTTTAAATAAGATGTTTAAAGTTTTCATGCATATCCCAGAAAAATGTATAAATATTAGCAAAAATTCAGAATTAGCTGCTTATAAATCCTAGCTGATCATATCGGTTCAGAGGCTGGGTGAGACTGCTTAAGTTGTAAAAGGATGTGACTGTTCTCCAGTTTCATTTTTTACATTCAGAGAGGCAGGAATCTGCCCTATGAATTTGTGAATCCTGTTCAAATCCCAAGCCATGTGTGGCTTGATAAAAGAAAAGTAAAAGATGCAAAACTATATTTAATCCAATTATGCAACTAAACCCCTTATCAAAATCAGTAATTCCATCCTCTGAAAGATTTCCATATGCTGGGATTTTGAACAGCCAATTGTTTCTTCATAATGAAAGCTGCTATTTGCTTTTATTGAAGTTACAGTGACCTTCCTGAAATTCAGTGTGTTTTACTTTACAATAGGAGAGAATTTTTCTGCAGTACAACATGATAAAATGCTGCTCAAAATGATAAAAGTAAAGTAAAAGGAAATACAGAAGTTAGAGACCTAAAAAGATGAGTTAAAATTAAATGTGATTGTTCTAACCAATGTTATTTGAGAAGCAGGATTGAAGAATGCTCCAGGAAAAATTCAAAGAACCAAGCCATGGAACCTATCTCCAACGGAGAGAATTACACTGCAAAGAATCATCACTAGGCCTTCAGCTTCAAAGAAAAACTGCAAAATTACCCACGATACCCACTTAAAACTGACTGAACTATTAATAACAAATTTGCGAGTTTTTTATTAAAGGTGAAGAACAACTAAAAGAAGCAGATGAACAAGAGCCGAGAGTTAATTACGTCCCAGACATCGGAGACAACTTGGACTGACTTCTCACAGAAGACACTGAATTTCAAGCTGTATTAGCAGACTGTAATAGTGATTTATCTATTCATTTTTCTAGGTACTGACTATAGACAGAAATCATGTGTTGCTGCCAATCACACATTACTCACGTAACTCAGACATTGGTTTAACTTCTCCACAATTTAGGAAGTTTTGAAAAACTGTAAGGACAAGTAATGTTGTAATTTGCTGGTTTTTCAGAGCTAAAACAATTCTTGCAGGTTGGGGTGCATGTCACGCTGCAGACATCCAGCATAAATCTCTAAAAGTTACATTGTACTCAGTGTGAGAGGACATGAACCTCTTTAACAGAATTATTTGCAATGTACTGCATGAATTCTAATACCTGTTTTGTTTTCCTTTAGTGACTACTGCTGTGAAGCTTCTCTTAGTATACCTAATGTAAACATTCAGAAATTCTCTTTCAGCATTAAGACTGTTGAGTAGATGATCCCATGATAAAGTATTGTACAGGTTAATTTAATCCATATTTGATACAATATTCCTTCAGTTCAATCAAGATGCGAATTATGAGTAACTAAATTCAAGAAGTGAAATACCATTTGTATTAATTTACAGTTCTTACAGTATGTTGCTAAAGGATGAACAAAAATATAGAATTAGATGATGTGCTAATAGAATAACATAACCCTGAATTTTACCCATCAAATGAACATTCTAAAATATAAAAAGGGGGGAAAGAGACTATGCAGGCGCACAAACAGATGCTAAATCAGAATAGATCTCATTTAAATTTTTTAGGCCTTATATTCCTTGTATGTATTCCTTTTCAAGCCAGGTACAGTTGTTAGACATGAATGCCAAAGATGACAAACTGAGAAGTACTCAGCCAATAACTACTTAAAATGTAAACTGTGTAATTAAAATGTAAAAGTATAATAGAAATTCCAGCTATGCGTGAATGAAGAGCGACTGAGGTGGCCACCAATGAATGACTGAAGAGAGATTGTGTGAGAGAGAGAGACTATGTAGATATATATGTGTGACAATATCTGTGTGTGCAAACTTAACAATGCTTTTGTATTGGAGTGTTGAGACTTTGGGGTGATGTATTACACGGATCTCTCGGACTGTAGTGAATCCTTGTTTTGAATAGTGGATGAGCTCTCTGGATTCTTTCTTGGTGAGATGTTGCTGTGTTTCTTTTTAGCTTTGGATCAGGGGTTGCCAATGTTGATGCCTTGCTTGATCAGCCTGTTGCAAAGGGCCCTGCAACAGACTGTCAAAGCCATCTTTGTGGCATAAAATAAAAAAAAGAGGGGGAATTGTCGGGGTTGACAGAGAACCTGTCAGCAGCCTGGCAATTAGTGATGAAGAATTTAAACAACTTTTAGGAAATATTTACTGTAATGGTGGACGGAACAAACATAATGCAGCCCAGACCAAAGGTCACCAATCAAAATGTGTATAGTGTCACCAATAGCATGTCACAGCATGCACAGTGTCTTCAGTGTCACCAATAAGAGTGTGTGCAGTGTCTTATGCTTGAGACTTTTGACCAATTGTGTTGTGACACAATAGTGTACAAAGAGTATAAGAGAAACACTTGAGAGTAATAAACAGCTTCCTGATCACCTTGCACCTGGACTATGTCTGACTCTGATATCTGTGTCGCATTGGCCGTTCCGACATTATCAGCGACAAAAATGCTCTTCAGGAATTCATGGCTTGAAATGATGGGTTATGCTGTAGTCAGATAGAACTTCCAGTTTTCAATTTAATTGCAGATGGATGAACTTTAGGGACCTGTGACATATGAATTAGAAAATTTAGTGATCCATTTTTTAATTGAACTTTATTTATTTGTAGAAATTTTTCTTTACTTACTGCTGAAAATATTTTATAGAATATTATAGGGAATTTCAGGTAAAGAACATGTAGTTTTACAAGGAGAGGAATAGAATGAATTTGATTGCAATGCCTGAATTTTACTCTGTCTGTTAATTTTCCATGGTGACCTGTTTCCAGAGAAAACACTTAAATAAAACCTTTAAGTGTTACTTATAGATCCTGTTTTTCTTATTTTCTAGGTTATTTAACAATGTGAGGCCTTGTTTTTGCTACTAATACAGAATAACAATAACATTGCAATAACAGCAGTTCATGTGAATCCACATCTGACTGTGGATTCTTCCATTATCTTTCCTCTGTTTTCCAGCCATCCTGAAGCCTCAACACAAGTGTCACAGAAATCTTAAGGCCACAAGGACCCCTCAAATATCACAGAGACTGGAATATATAGAAAGCCAATCAGATAACTGTCTGCCAGATAAATTATTCTCCCATTGTAGACCATTAATTGTGATTACTAGCCCTTCAAGCTGATACAGATCCTCATACTACGTAGTGCTACTTCCATGATCTTTTTTTTTCCAGAGGCCAGGCTGGGTCCCTTTCTTGTGTGGAAAAGACGTAGTTTGGAACATCATCAGTAGCAATCCATTGTCTTCAAGTAGAGGATACAAGGAACACAAAAAATGAACTGCCACAAAGTTCTTTGTATCATCAGTGATCAAAAAAAATGCCAAAGATTTTCTGTAACTTTGACGTATAGCAAATTATTCCTTCATGAATTCTTTGTGAATGCAGAGTGAGGAAATTTATGTAAGAAATAAAATTATGTCTTAAATCACTTGCAGATCTGTACCTTCCTGCCTCAATTAAAAAATAAAATAAAAAGGAAAACCTTTAATTACCAGGTCTTAAGAAATCACTTTGTGACAGCAACAGGCAAAATTTTGCCCTAAATCTGAATCATGCTTTTAAGGTTTTCCTGATTACACCAGCAGTGTGAAATAAGACCTTTTGAAAATTTTTTGTATTAAAAAAAATAGTAACAATAGACCAAATCATTTTACTGCAATCACTCGAAAAAGGGGCATCCACATTTGCAGCACCTTAGGTTTACTCAGCTTGGAAGTGGTATTTTGAAGTATGGTGTGGACATCTGAGCAACAGGCAAAGCCCAACCTACACAGTTATCTACATAGCAATCGCCTTTTGCCCTCACATGCACTAATCTCAGTCTGTGTTTTCCACTTAAGTGGTAAAATGTTTCAGTGAGTTTTAATTCTTTTTTTTCTTGTAGAAGAGCTGTGAACAATACAACATTATTGTACAAAAAAATTATTTTAAAACTGAAGTTATAACAAGACCCCAGAGAAGCAGGAAGGTAGTCAAAGTATCACAATTTTGAATTTTTGGCCCTAAGTTGTTACGACATAGGAACATAAGTTAAAAAACCTGTTGTTTGCTATGGAATCTCAGCACCATTACTAGCTACTGAAAAAAAAGCCCAATTAAAACAAACAAACAAAAATATCTTTATAAGCAGACAATTAAATAAATATAACTGTATGAACTACGATTTCGAGAAAAAACATAATTGAAGTACATAATTTTTGTCGAATCTCAAAATATCTTAACCAAAAACTGTACCAGAAAGTTTTATGTTGCATAGTCTGTGGGATAAGGAGCTATTACAGAAAACTGTCACAAACTCACTTTTTTTTGCTAAACTCAGTCGATAGAAAAAAATTAACTAGAAATGCTTCCAGCATTAAACAACTTCCCATGGAAGATCAGCAAACAACAACAAACTTATACCAAGGATCACTGAAACATGTGAATGAATACAGAGAATGTAATATGAAAACCTTCAGACAAAAATGGGCTCTGAAAACCGACCCTAAGCAAAACTGGAATGCATTCTATTTTGCCAAACTAGAGATGTTTGGAACCATTTGACCTCACACATTTGCAGCAATTTTATGAAAAAAAAAAAAATCCCCACTCATCGACCCAAACAAACAAACAAACAAGCAATCACACCCAAACCCGAATAATATATTTGACTATAAAGTATTTAATTGACTTATATAAAGTTGGATTTCAAGTGTGAGCTCTCAGTTGAATCATCTGACCTGCAAAAAAACTTTTACAGTTTTGGAAATGTGGATAAATTGGACCAGCTGAAAGTACAAGGTAATTTTCAGAATAATCTGTTCATTCTGATCTCATTTTGAATAAATGTCATCTGAGGTTTAAGCATGAGTTATGTTGACAAAAGAAGAAAGATTAAAAAAAGATGAAAGAAAATTGAGCTTTAAAAAAGCACTCTAAAGCATATCTTTTAGCTATACAAGGATGCTGTGTCCATTCAATAAAAAAAAAGAGGCAAGCAAATAAAAAATCCCCAAACAAATGAAACAAAAAACCTTCTTACTTTATAATATTAAAAAAACCCCAACTCCTCTCTTTGAAAAAAAAGAAGGGGCTGAAAGGGAGGGAAAAAGTAAAATAATAGAAAAAAATGAAATTAAAAATGAAGTTTAGGTTGTTTTTTGAGTAATATATTTCCAAACAGTCATACATAGAAAATTAAAAAAGATTGAATATGTACAAATATGAATGCGTGTATGTTAATATATGTTTATACAGGAAATACACACAGATATATGTAAATACACATATTTTTCTACTGAAAACTTCCTGGTTGGCATATCGCCTTACACTACTCTATGATGCTTTGAATGTAGAGGTATATAAATATATTGATGCATAGATATATTGATAGATATATTTATTCACTCACAAACATGAACATAAAAGGCTGAATATGTACATATATGTACCAAACATATACAGTACCTTTATTTTAACAGTCACTCTATTTTTTTAATTTAGGAACCCAGTATGAAGCTGTTTCAGCAGAAAAGCTCTAAAAAGGATGATATATACATCTGATTTTCTGAGAAACGTCCACATACAGTTCTTTTCTATGTCAATGCAAACTATATGTTTTGAAGAATAAATCAACATCTATATTTTTATGTAAGTTTATATTACATATTTGTTTATGTATGCAACGTATGTTTTAGAATGCAACATACAAAATCAAAGGTAGATATAAATATAACACATGCATACTTTTTAATATTAATCATATAATCCTTCTGTCCATAAACACGAGTATATTCGGTACCACTAGATAGACAGGTCTGCCTTTTCCAGCTTCAAAACAAAAGATTGGAGTGGAGGGGAGGGCCTAAAAGATAATGCCTTTCTAAGAAAAAAAAAGTATAATTATTTATGATTTTCAGATCAAAGATCCTGAAAGAGCATGTGAGCACGGGTATCTCCTTAAAGGAGGGTCTAGGATGCCATTTTGGTACCTCTGTTTTACAGGCTGCTGCAGGAGATTGATAGACATCCAGTTTAGTCATCCCTGAAAGCCTAACTGATTTAGATGTACATCCACCTTTACATCTCTTATCTTGCTGTTTTTATAAGTTCTCTCTCCTTTCACTACAAGTTCTATTGAATTCAGCCCCAAGCTGGTCATCGCCATGCTTTCATTAAGTTTACTCTCCCCTAGTCAGAAAATGTGAGGTCTGTACTAGTGCTGGTCCATTTATACATTATAAAGGGACCAGGGAAGGCATAAAGATCTCATATCCTGTACTTTGTAATGGAGAAAACAAATTTCAGTAACAAGTAACAACTCATAATTGTAAGTTGTTTTATATATAACAGCAGAGATGAAAAAAAAAAGGAATTTGATGAGCTTAGTGATGTTTTCAAATGTAGGAAAAAACCCTTTATTTTTCTTTTCTCTGAGACATTTCTTTTTCTTTCTCTAATCAGCAGAATTATTTTCCAATTTCCAAAGTAATATTTTCAAGGCCTTTTTTTTTAATCATTGTTCATTTTGCTGCCCTAATTTTCCCTTCTTTCAAATGCAGTATTCTTCCCAATTGACCTATCTTTAGTCATGGAAGGTTAGGAAATTATGTTTGTGGGTTCTCTCAAACTTTCAGTGCTCTACTTCCAGCAAATGAATGCAAATAAACACACCGATGGAAAAGAAGTTTCAGATTTAACAGAGGCTTGACTGGCAAGGATTAGAGATAAGAATATAAATTTCTAGCCTTGAAAATAATCATTAGTGATCAGCAACAAAATAAATGCTACAGCTAGCTATAGCCGTCACCATTGGGAAAGGAAATTAGTATGCGAAAGAAAATTTCCTTCTTCCCACAGCTAAATGATTAAGGGTAATCTAAAGCATTGCCATTTCTGATCTCTACTAGAAGTTCCCATAAGGGCTCTCAGCACCTACCACAAAGAGCACAAGAGTCTAAACATTGCACTTGGGTCTCTATTACAGAAGGTGTTTATACTGGTCAAAATGTTTCCTTTTGTCTCTGCTTAGCTGGTGGTCCTATCAAATGTCTTTAATTCTCAGTTCAGGAGTCTTCAGTTCAGGAATGACATGGACCAACAGGATTGGGTGCAGAAAAGGACCACAAAGATGGGCTGGAGTGCCTGGGAGACCTTTTTCCCTGACCTCTGTTTCTATTTCACCACATATATGAAGTACACAACTAAATATTTTGGTTATTACTTCCATTATAAGATGGTGTGCCTCACCAAAGGAACAAAAGTTGCCCTTCTGCAAGCGGTTGTTCAGGGAAATCTCAATATCAGAAGCTGGAGAGTCTGAGTATTACAAAGCTTAGAGAAATTCTTGGGTCAGCCTTGCTCTTATCTTCTTGAAGTATAGACATGAATGAACAGATCACTAGTTACTGTGCTCAGAAATGACTGGAGATGAAAACTATGTGTGAAAATTAAAAGGAATGATAAAAATAAATTCAGCCATTCAAATACCGCAGCAGTAATTTCTATTTTATTCAATGCCCTTAATGGGATGATTGAGACATATACTGACATAACATATTTGCTATTTGAAATCCTGAAAGAGTATTACTCACACTATGAAGATCCATTGTGCAGAGGAATAGCATGGTGTTGTGGGACTTACACCTTTTCCAATGCTGCTTTATAATATAGTCACAAACGTTCTGTCACACTTCACTCTGAAACAATAGGTAGAAAATTCTCCTTTGAGAATAAACAGGAATGTTTATCCAGCCACCTTCTACTAACTGAATGCTGTTAACACATTCTTCACATTCAGTCTTCCTCTCTTGGACTTTAATTAATTAGAGAACTTAATAAATCTAATAGCCAGAGTAAGGAGTCTTTTCAGGTGTGTTCGTACCTACAGGGTGCTTGTGCAGCTTCTTTTCATTTGCATTTGCCAAAGCTAGTTTTAATATCCTGGCATTTGTGGCATCTTTTACTTTTATAACTTCACTGAAAAATTCTATTTACTACACTGAAAGTATTCTGACTACTTTATCTTGATAACTAGAGTTCTGCATATTTCTTACTAATTTATTTATTTCTCTGAGACTCAAGGTTGATGCAAATGTTTGTGGGTGATTGTTCACAGCAGAGCCATAGTCATAGAGGATGTGCAGAGAACAGACTTGGACAAGCTATACTTTCTACTTTCTGGAGAAAGCCTCTCTTATGACAATTGCCAAATCCACACATACTGATGTTTGGTTATCAGCAACAGGTACTTTTTGTAGACAGGAATTTCTTTTTTCATAAGGGGATTTTAATCTCTAACCCACCATAGGACACAATTTTCTGTCATTCTAAATATATCTTATCTATAAAACAAAATTCGAGACGTAGCTGACGAAATCCAACATATCCCTTGGTTTAATCTTGGTAGTCATCTTATAGTCACTGTATTTAACTGATGATTCTTATTACCATTGGGGGGGGCCGGGCTTGGGGCTGGGGCTTGCTCTCACGCGGGGTCGGAGGGCATGTTATGTGCCGGAGAGATACAGGGGCTGGGGGGGCCGGGCTTGGGGCTGGGGCTTGCTCTCACGCGGGGTCGGAGGGCATGTTATGTGCCGGAGAGGTACAGGGGCTGGGGGGGCCGGGCTTGGGGCTGGGGCTTGCTCTCACGCGGGGTCGGAGGGCATGCTCTCCTTTGCTGGCAAAATCCTGGCAAGAATACTCTTGAACAGACTAATACCCACTATAGCTGAAGGGATCCTACCTGAAAGTCAGTGTGGTTTCAGAGCCAACAGAAGCACCACAGACATGGTATTTGTTCTCAGACAACTGCAAGAGAAATGTAGGGAACAGAACAAAGGTCTTTATGTAACCTTTGTCGACCTCACCAAGGCTTTTGATACTGTGAGCAGAAAAGGTCTATGGCAGATTTTGGAACGTTTAGGTTGTCCCCCCAAGTTCCTTAAAATGATCATCTCACTTCATGAGGATCAGCACGGCCAAGTCAGGTATGGCAACACTCTTTCTGAGCCCTTTTTAATTAAGAATGGTGTGAAACAAGGCTGCGTTCTCGCTCCTACCTTATTCACAATCTTTTTTAGCATGATGCTCCAAAGGGCCACAGCAGACCTCGACGATCAGGACGGTATCTACATTCGATATCGTACTGATGGAAGCCTGTTCAATCTAAGGCGTCTGAAGGCCCACACCAAGACCCTAAACCATCTTGTCCGGGAGCTGCTTTATGCTGATGATGCCGCCCTTGTTGCCCACACAGAAGCAGCTCTGCAACGTTTAACATCCTGCTTTGCAGATGCTGCTGAGCTCTTTGGGCTGGAAGTCAGCCTAAAGAAGACAGAAGTTCTCCATCAACCTGCACCTCAGGAAGTCTTCCATCATCCCCATATCACCATTGGCGAATCAGAGCTCAAATCAGTCCAGCAGTTTAATTACCTAGGTAGCCTCATCTCCTCGGATGGCAAGATTGACAGGGAGATAGACAACAGGTTGGCAAAGGCATACAGTGCTTTCGGAAAACTCCACAAAAGAGTATGGCGTAATAAACACTTGAAGAAAAGCACCAAGATCAGTGTTTACAAAGCCATAGTGCTGTCTACTCTCTTGTATGGTTCCGAATCATGGGTCATCTACCGCCACCACCTGCGTCTCCTAGAACGCTTCCATCAGCGCGGCCTCCGTACAATCTTAAACATCCACTGGTCAGATTATGTGATCAATACATCTGTTCTTGAGCAAGCAGCAGTCACAAGTGTAGAGGCCATGCTGATGAGAACACAGCTGCGATGGGCAGGGCACGTCTCCAGGATGAAGGACCACCGCCTCCCTAAGATCTTGCTCTATGGTGAACTTGCCACTGGCTGCCGCAAGAGAGGAGCCCCGAAGAAAAGATACAAGGACTCCCTGAAACAACATCTCAGCCTTGGCCATATTGATCACCATAATTGGTCCACTCTGGCCTCAAATCGGGAGGCCTGGAGACACAGCATCTATAACGCAGCGGAAACCTTTGAGAACACATGCAGGATCTCTCTCGAGGAGAAAAGGCAACGCAGGAAGAACCGTGTCTTGCTGAATACTTCATCTAAGGAGTCTTTCTGTTGTGCCTTTTGCAATCGGATATGTCTGTCACGTATTGGCCTCATAAGTCACCAACGTGCCTGTAACAAATGTGGATAAAGCCTTCCCAAATCTTCGTTCGCGAAGCCCAGCCATGATGATATTACCATTACTACATCTTTTATGTGGCAATAGGGGTGCTAGCATGGGTGTTGCAGGTCCCTGAAATTATCTATATTCATGTATAATTCTTTCCTCATCTTGCAGGTTGCTGCCTACATGTCATGTCTTGGAGTCTGACCACTGCTCAGTTCTCAGCATGCTACCTACCTACACCCACAACTTTTTTTCTCCTAAAATTCACCATATCTTTACTTGGGTACTGTAAATAGAGGTGAGGGAGGAAAAATTCACCTAGAAAATTTTATCAGAGGAAGACCCCTCAAAGAAGAACTTCAGCATACTGAAAGGCAGCCACTCCTGCCTTAGAGCTCCCACTGAGATCTGAAATCAGTAAATTTACCAGCAACAGGTATTGAGGGAAGCAACAGTTCTCTGATAGAGAGGAAGAGCAAATTTGGAAAATATCTGGATCACACCAGCTTGTTATAACAGAAAAGCTTTCTAGAAAGTTTGCCAACAGCACTATTCTGGAAGAGCACTGCTGATTCAGATCACAGATCACTAACATTTTCTGAAGCATTTCATTTGACTCCCCTTTCGTGACTGTCATAGACCCTCACTAACATTAAATTCAGTCAACTTTTTCATAATCAGATAAACTTCACTAGAAACAAAGTGAAAATAGAAAGATAATACATAAAAGGGACCTTCAGATGTTTAAAGAACCATTGGACCTATGCATGTAATTGTTATCATATTGTTTTAACTTTTTTTCCTAAAAATAATATGTTGGTTTACAGTTTTAAAAATATTAGAAGAATGGAAATATACGATTTCAATATTGCAGAGTGCCAAAACGATATTTTCAGATCTGCATAAGAGATTGGCATGTTAAGAGTATAATCACCAGCAATCTGTTTTTGTACAAGTGGGTGTTCATATTTCCTACATATCTCTCAAACCCCATTTCAAATATTTAAAGTGTTACTTTATTATGGATTTTAAGCACTTGGTAAAGCATATCTATAAATAAATTTGCCTCCCAATTCATTCAACACCCTTAGTTGAGCTCTACGCTCAATCATTATGTTCCTCTGTGTTAGTTTTCCTTAAAAATAACTAATTTATTGGCATGATAGAGAAAATTCAAGAGAGGGGAAAAAAGACCCACAAAGCAAGGCAGACTAAAAAAAATGATACCGATTTACCAATTCATTATGAAACATGCTGTTAAGTAGACCCCAAAGCACTAATGGTCTCTGAGGTTTTGTTTTCTCCCTGTTTGGCTTCAAAAAATTTAATGAGCCTAGAACAACATGTTTTTAAATGATCTTTCTCTCTCAGCTAAACATCTTCAAGAAAAGATATTGGCAAGGCAAAATATTTGTGATCTTTTTTCCCTAAAATTCAGTACAACGTGTTGAAATATGTAATACAGTAATTGCCTCAAGAATTACAACACCGGGAATAGCTACAAAAGTTGTTAGGTGAAATTACCAATCATCACACAACACTTTTTTATTTTACAATTTCCTTGTGGTCCTCATGCTCCCAATGAACAGAACTGTCCTTCTCTCCTGACATTTGTCTGTTGTCACAAATCTAGAGCATCATCTCTTTTTTTTTTTTTTTTGTTAAATCTGAGTCTCCTGCAATAGTCTTTAATCCTTCCTAAGTATCCTAATTTGGGAAAGTAACTGCAATACAGCAAAATACTTATAAATCACATTTTCAGATCAGGTAAAATAGAGAAGTTGCCCCTGTGTCAAGAAAGCACTACTCTGGGAATGACTTCAAGCTTAGCTGTGCAAAAGCTGTACTGTGCATTTTAGGAAGAACCATTTTCCTCAGCATCCTACTTCCCCATAGATAAATAAAGACTTCCTGGCATTTGCTAACCTGTTATTTCATTCGGCTGACATCTACAATTGCAACCCACCCTGAATTATTTAACTGTCAAGGAGAAATATATCTGGACTGGCCAGGACACTATTCTACAGATAGATAACTCTTGTAAAGACAGTTGGAGGCTTGTGAGTGACTGCAATCAGCTATATACTTATGTGTGTCCGCAAGACAGTTACTTTTTCCTCTTTTCTTTGTCTAAATGTCTACAAGATGATCCTGACGATTAGTGGGTCCCATAGCATTTATGAGGAATAATGATAAACCTATTTGCAACTGGAAGTATTTCCTTGTTAAGATCATATACCTAGAAGTCTGACCAGGCTAGGCTGATTTTCTGTAGCTGAGAAAAGGAGGAGGAAGGAATTACCTCATATCATAGGTAATAATAAAAAGTTTTGTGTTGCAGTAAGTCAAATGAAATCTTCAGTCTTGTTCTCACTGTCAGTCCTTTTCCCCTTCCCTGTTCCAAAGCCTTTTCTGCCTTCCCTAGAGCTGCCTTGTATCTCTTCTCTTTGCTCTTTCACCTTAACATGAAAATTCTCAGCAAGCATCAACAGCAGACATGAAGAACCAAGCACACTGCAAGGGACAGGAACAACATTTGAACCATTGCTGATGCTTTATTCTTGCTTCTCCTGGATAAATTCTTCTGACTCAGACAAAAAAAAAATAGTGCTTTTTCTGGATTGCCAGTAAGTTAACTGTGGTACAAAAATCATGCAATTCTTTCTCAACCAATTGAAATAGACTTGAAAAATCCCATATGCAATATGTATTATGACTGTTCAATGCAAGCATGTGCTTATTGGATATTTTACCTTGAACACTTGTTGCATGTTAAAGAACAGAAAATGGTGAGAGAAAAGTCAGTGCTAATAAAAGGCTTAATGAAAAACTTGTTGAAGCTATGCTGGTCAGCTGTCAGCAAACAGAGGAGACAGGACAACCACAGGATACATTGATTTGAGAGAACTGACAGAAAGAGGCAGGTTGAGGTGGGTAGTTTTGAATTTGAATTTTTCTAATCCCTAATCTCTGTGTATGTCTCGTTCCATCTTCTTTCTACATAGAGTTTGGCTCATATTCACTGATTCCTCTTCTTTTATATGTGTTGTGTCTGATCCAAAACTAAAAGGATTCTAAGGAAATGCTACCTGATCCTATGGAATAAAACCTATTCTAATATGAACAGAAAAGGGAAATATATATAGATAACAGAACTGCTTTATCTTCCACACAACTATATGACAAGATAAGTCTTGAGGATACACTGAGCCTGGACAAGTGCAGTCTGCAGTACCACTTTGGAATCAGTTGTGACATAGAGCTATTTCCTCCTTTTACTACTTTACATGCTTTATACCCCATTTTCTGCCCTGTTTTTCTCCTACTTCTTAAAAATACTTTCCTTTATTAAATTTGAAAGCAGTGTTCACAAATATGCCTATCAACTTGACTAATTAACTTAATGATAAATATGAGTGGTTGAACAGATTAGTTTTCAGTTATGCTGTTGACTCTCTGACTTTTTTCCAGAGAAATATGACAGCTGATGTCTTTAATGTTCTATTTTAATTTAATACTTGTTATAATGTTTTATAGTTATCTTAAAAACCAGTAAATTGCTATTATAACAGAAATATATTACAAAGAGAATTATACGACAAAAAAGAGGATATATTTATGCTCAGAAAAATAAGTAATATGTTATCAATGTTTTACAAATAGCTTACAAAATGTTACAACAGTATATTTAGAGAAATGATGTGCAACATCAATTCTTTATGCATAATCTCCTTATACTGTCTTAATTACAGTTTCTAAAAAATTCTTACTTCTTGGGCTGAAATGAGACTGAAAATAAAGGTAATGAAAAAAATTCAATTTTTTACTAGAAGGATAAAAATATCAGCATGGTATAGGAGTCAAATGTATAGTTTCGTGTATTAGGTTTGGTCAGACAATATATAACTGTCATCAGTAAGAAAAAAAAAGTCATGTTTTCTGGAATAATTGCATATATACTTTTACAAGAAATTTACATTAGTTCCACAAAGAATTCTTATAAAAAACTCCATGTGTGGTATATATAAAATCAACAAAAATTGAGGACTGTAAAATGGTCTACTGTCATACAGTCACAAACTTCTGCTTTTTTTGTCACAAAAAACCCCCTGAGTTAAAGTGAAATAAGGAGATAATTTGATCATAGTGCATTAGTAGCTGAATGGTAAGAAAAGACTAGATATCAAAAGTTCTAGAGATCAAATCTGCACGCTGTAATAAAAAAACATCTTTATACAAGCTCATATTGTTGAACTCACTAGAGAACATCAGATAGCTAGAGAAAAATCGGTGTAGAGTCAGACAATAGGTGAACATTAAGTAATCAAATATGCCACAACATTATAACTATTCAAGTTTGTTTTCATAATGTGTAAAGGATACAAATACGTCTTCTTTTTCAGGTAATTTAAGAATTCGTATAATTGTAGAAGGGTTTGGGTTGGAAGAGATCATCTGACTCCAACACCCCTGCCATGGGCAGGGACATATTCTACTACACCAGGTTACTCAAGGTCCCATCCAACCTGGCCTTGAACACTTTCAGGGATGGGGCACCCACAACCTCTCTGGGCAATCTGTTCTTATGTCTTATCACTCTCAAAGTCAAGAATTTCTTCCTAATATCTAATCAAACATGCCACTTCTCCTCTTTCTATCACTTTCTATCGTTATAAAGAGTCCATCTCCAGTTTTCTTGCACCTTCAGGTAATGGAAGGCTGCTTGAAGGTCTCCCCAGAGCCTTCTCTTCTCAAGTCTGAACAACCCCGACTTTCACAGCCTGTATTCATGGGAGAGGTGCTCAACTTTTAGAAGACAGTTTTGAACATCTTGATCGTACTTGCATTGTGATGAATTTGCAGTTCATTCCCAAGTGTCGGAAGTCAAGTAGGTGAGGCAGAAGGCTGACTTGGCTGAGCAGGAATTTTCTCAGGCAAAAAAGGAAGGTGTATGCCAAGTGGAAGCAAGATCAAGTAACTTAGAAAGAATACAGAAATTCTGCTTGCCTCAGTGGGGAGAAAATTTGTGCAGCCAAAGTGCAAATGGAGTCGAAGATACCAGAAATGTAGGAGACAATAAAAAGAGTTTTTTCACATATATTAATGACAATAGACAGTATAGAAGTACCATTGGTGAGTTACAGGATGAGGATGGTCACCTCACAAACAGCGTCTTCAACATGGATAATGGACAATGTGGGTCTCAGTGCCCTGAGCCGGAGGACCATGACTGCGAGAATGATCAGCTCCCAGTCGACCCTGAAATTGTGCAGGATCTGCTGTTAAAACTGGATCCCTACAAATCTATGGGGCCTGATAGGATTCATCCCAGAATCCTCAAAGAGCTGGTTGATGTCATCACAAAACCTCTCTCAATGATTTTTGAGCAGTCTTGGTAATTTAGAGAGGTCCCAGGTAACTGGAAGCTGGCAAACATTGTCTCACTTTTCAAGAAGGTCAAGAAGGAGGACCCCAGATACTACAGACCTGTCAGTCTCACTTCAGTGCTTGCCAAAGTCATGGAGAAGATTATTTTGGGAAGTATTGAAGAACACCTGAAAGACAACACTCTCATCAGTCACAGCCAGCACAGCTTCATGAGACGAAAGTTCTACTTGTCCAATTTGATTTCCTTTTGTGACAAGATAACCCACCAAGTTGATCAAGGGAAGCCAGTTTATGTCATCTTTTTGGATTTCAGTAAAGCTTTCGATACTGTCTCTCACAGGATCCTTCTGGACAAAATGTCCAGCACACAGCTGGATAGACACATTGTGCAGTGCGTGAGCAATTGGCTCATAGGCCAAGCACAGAGGGTAATAGTGAATGAGGTAACATCAGACTGATGACCTGTCACTAGAAGGGTTCCACAGGGCTCTATTTTGGGCCCTGTGCTCTTCAATATCTTCATAAATGACTTGGACGTAGGACTGGAAGGGATACTAAGCAAGTTTGAAGATGACACAAAACTTGGAGGAACTGTTGACTTCCTGCAAGGCAGGGAGGCCCTGCAGAGAGACCTTGACAAATTAGGGGACTGGGCAACCACCACCCATGTGAAGTTCAACAGTGGGAAGCACCGGATTCTGCACCTGGGATGGGGCAACCCTGGATGTACTTACAGACTGGGGAATGAGATGTTGGAAAGCAGTGCCATGGAAAGGGACCTGGGTGCCCTGGTCCAAAGTAAGTTGAATATGAGTCAGCAGTGCCCTGGTAGCAGGGAGGGTCTACCTGAAGGGCATCAGGCAAAGCATTGCCAGCCAGTCGACAGAGAGGATTGTCCCTCTTTGCTCTACACTGGGGCAGCCTCACCTTGAATATTGTGTGCAGTTTTTGGCACTGCAATAGAAGAAAGATATTAAGCTATTAGAGAGTGTCCAAAGGAGGGTAAGGAAGATGGTGAAGGGCCTTGAGGGGAAGCTGTATGAGGAGCCTGTTAGACACCAGATCAGTGATTATTGAGTCAGAATCACTTTGTGGGGAGTGTATGTGTGTGTGTGTGGAGTGTGAAGGGATGGGTCAAACCTCACAGAGGTGGGGTGGCATCATATCCCTCATGACAGGCCCCTGCAGCCCACATGGGAAAGCCTCAGAGTAGCTGTTAGTCACAAATAGTCCAGGAAAACTATAACACATTACACCTCCTGGAGCCCCTAAGCCAGGCTCAGATTGACAGGGACAGTGAGGACACTGCCCCTCACTCTGACCTGGAACCCCAGAATGGCTGGTGGGTTGGAGACCCTGCCTGGAGGGATTGGCCATAGAGACCAGAGTGGATAAAACCAAAGGCATGTGTTTGCCTTATGTCGTGGCCTTGCCACCTGGATGTGTGGTCTTCCACAAGGTTCCAGTGGTAGCTACCTCTCCCTCTTTCTCCTTCTCTCTTTTTGCTCCCTCTCCTTCTCTTTCTTTACTCTTTTCTTGATGCTTATGGGTGGCTTGGAGATGTAGGGATTGGATTTTGACTTAAGTGTTGTGGATTAATTGGATCTTAAGTGTTGCGGATTAATATGTGCTGAGTTGGTATTCTGGTGGAACATTTTGTCTAGCTTCTCTAGTGCCCTTTTTGAACCTTTGACAAGTTCCTTTCTTTTCTCCCCTAAATTAATAAAGAAACCTCTTGGGAACAAGTCTGTGGCTTATTCTCTTGATACTATCTTGAGGTAGTAAAGAACCTTATATCTATATTTTAAAGTAAAACTCCTAGCTGAACCTGTGAGCCGGCAGCTCCTAGGGCTGGAGTGTTACAGAGCCTCTGAGGTCACTTGGCGTGTTTAGCCTGGAGAAGAGGAGACCGATGAGAGACCTCATTGCAGTCTACAACTTCCTCATGAGATGAAGAAGGGCAGGCACTGATCTCTTCTCTGTGGTGACCAGTGATAGGACCTGAGGGAAGGGCCTGAAGTTGTGTCAGGAGAGGTTTAGGCTGGATATTGGGAAAAGGTTTTTCACCCAGAGGGTGGTTGGGCACTGGAACAGGTTCCCCAGGAAGTGGTCACAGCACCAAGCCTGACAGAGTTCAAGAAGTCTTTGGGTGATACTCTCGGGTACATGGTGTGACTCTTGGGGATGGTCCTGTGCAGGACTAAGAGTTGGACTCAATGATAATTGTGGGCCCCTTCCAACTCAGAATATTCTGTAATCCTGAGCAACCTCTATCACTTTCCTCCTTCCTGGCATCAGAAAGCTCTGTTTGGTATATGTTGCTGGGAAGCTTGAGCCAGGCCTTGTTTTATACCATGTGGAACCCAAGGACATTTTTTCAATGGAAATCATAAATTTAAATGGCTTTGGTTCAGTCTAAGTATTTTAGATTCTGAAAATTGTTTCTGTTGGAGTGTCCATGGTACAGATTTGCAGAATATTTTCTCAGTCAATCTGAGCCACTCACATCTGAAAGAATTGTTACAATGTAGTTGTAAAACTAAACTGCACTTTTCAGTTAGTAATGCGTAAAATAACCCCAAATCATGAGAAGGAAAACAGGTAAGCAGTTCAGACTGTCTGAACACCAGCTTTGAGTGCAACTCTGGACAAGGTGCTATTATGGTTAAAAATAATACTCTGCTTTGTTTTATGTTGGTTTTATGTTTGAGTCTTGACCTTGACATTAGACATAGCTTTTTGGAGTCTTGAGTAATTTTTTTCTATTAATACAGTCACACTGAAATTGTCAATTTGCAATATCTAATACCAGTTTTTTAGTCTTCACGAAGATTATTTTTATTGTTACTTCTATATGGGAAGTGCTATTTTTTCATATGATTGGTATTAGACTTTTAAAATGTTTTAAATTACAGTTTGCTGGAACCATAACCACTGATGGAAAATTAGTGTAAAATGTCACAGTCTTTAACAACACTTTCCTTTACAAGTCTTCATCTCTCGACATTAATATATTTAGCAGATTCTGAATACTTCTTGCAACTTGGAGAAAATTCAGCTTTTTGAATGTGGAAATCAGAAATTTGGTGGGAATGGAGAGACAGTAACTTAGCAAAATGTACCACAGATCATTCTAAGTAACAGCAACAAATGACATGCAACATTAGAAATTAGAACAATTTCATAACATCAATTGTCTTTTCATGAGTAAATTGCCCCTCTGTGGATTTGTGTACTGACCAGGAAAAAGATTTACAAAAATGATCTTTTTATGTCCTTTTAAAATGATAAAAAAAAGGTAATCTCCAGGTGGTCTTTTTTTCATGAATCACTTTTAAGCTTAGTGGCTACCTTGTGTTGTGTTCTGACATCCTGACAGTAAAAAAGTGCTTATAATGCTCCTGCAGGGTTTGTTCTAAAGCCTTTCCCTACTGTTAAGCAGTAAATCAGTGACTGACAGGATTCCTAACCTGCCACCTCCTGCTAGGGTGACATTAAATTCACGCTATATACTGTAATCTCCTTCCAGCTACCTAATAAGGACAAGAGAAAAGTCACTTCTAGGTATCCCAGTTCCAAACCCTTGGATAGTTTCCTCACAAAACTATACTAGTGGAATGTCAGAAGGCACCTTATCTCAAACTATTGTGATAGTCTGTTAAAATTACTTTGCCTTATTCAAAGATGGAAAATTCTAGACATATAAATTAATGTACAGAATATTATTCACTTTTTCATATCTGTAGAGGAACATACCTGTACTTCTATACCGCTGTGTCTATACATCTATTCACCTAGCAATACAGACAATTATGAGGGTTGCACTGACTTGGGACTGATGTGGGTCACTGCCTGGCGGGAGGGTTACCACTAACTTTGTGGGACTGATTTTATTCTGAGCATGGCCAGTTTACACCTCCAGTCAGCTGGCCTCTGATACTACTGAGGCGTAAATCAAAGGCTATGACCCTCTTGCTGTGATTCTAAGCTCTTCATTAGCCTCTGGAAACCACTGGTAAACACACTAGTCACTGCAGTGTGCTGTCCGCAGCTGGGAGAGGAAGAGAAGTGAGGGAAGGGTGAACATCGAGATTAGCCCAGTTAGTTAGAACATGGTGCTAATTACACCGGGGTTGTGGATTCAACATCTGTACTGGCCATTCACTTAAGAGTTGAACTCAATGATCCTTGTGGTTCCCCTTCAACTCAGAATATTCTGTGATTCTGTAATATTTTCTACATTTTCAAATGTCGCAGTCATACCACAGGAGGCATGGAGGGAGGGTTTCCATCAGGATTTCCTGGACAGATGATCATCTATTTCGTAGTATCACAGGATCACAGAATAGTTCTTATGGGAAAGGACTTTTGGAAATTTCCAACTCCAAATCCTCCTCTCAAAGCAGGATCAGACAGAGCAGGTTACCCACTAGAGTATTTATAAGCATTGCTAAGATCCCCCTGAGCCTCCTTACCTCCAGGCCAAACAGTCACAGATCACTCAGTATTTCCTTGTGTATCTTCTAATTACCATCCTTGTGCTGCTTTGCTGGACTCAAAATGCCTGTATCTCTTGTGCTGTGGAGCCCAGAAATGGACCCATCAGTCTAGCTCTTCCTCACCAGCACCAAGTTAAAGGGAAAAGGATCACATCTCTTGACCTGCCCCTTCTCATGCATCCTGGGACACTGTTGGCCTGCTTGGCCAACATATTGTTACATCTCATGTTGAACTTGCTGGCCACCTGGAACGCAGGTCTTGTTCTTCAAAGTCATTGTGCAACCAGTCAACACCCACCATGCAGTTTCTGCATGGAGTTATTTCTCTCCAGTGGCAGGACTTTTCACTTCCCCTTGTTAAACTTCATGAGGTTCTTGTCAGCAGTCTTGTCATAAAAAACAACATAGTTTATGTGTCTGTGGAAAATTATGGGTCTAGGCTAAGTACCTCTCAAAGTTTTTGTGGGAAAAATGAAAGAATATTATAAAGAGTGAAGCAGTTTCTCCTCTGTGCCCTTTTGTGTTACATCACAGAACCTTTTGAACTAGACTGGAGCAATGGCAGCAGCTCCACCAGTGATGAGTTTTTGTCATGCCAGTACAGACAATTTTTTAACATACCTTTATGAACAAAAGTACAAACAGCAGTACTTTTTATTGCTTTTACTTAAGGACACAGAATATAGATTCTTACACCTCAACAGACTCCAACTAGCTCTATCACAGCTCTGCTTTGATAAATTTGTCCTCAGCCAAGTATCAAAGGTCAAAAGTCTAGATCCTCATTAATAACTCATAAAATTTTTATGGCATTTTAAAACATATTAGAAGAAGAATGAAGTTAATATCTACTGTTTTAGTAGCTATACAAATCCAGAAACTAAGTTAAGAAAATTCATTACTTCAATTGGACAACTAAGTACTATAAGAAAGAATTTTTTTATGAGCTGTATCCAGTTTAGAAACAGATCTTCCAAGTGTCAGTCAAGGCAGACATAAAATCTTGGCCATAAATCCAATGACCTTAATTTGTTTCAACAGAGTCAAAGAGCAGTAATGTTGAAGTGAGAAGTGGGTTTTGGCTTCTGTTTTTTCATGCCATGCCCAGAAGATTAATATACAAGGACTATTTTACAGTTTTTTCTCAGTTGTGTCCAGGCTAGAGATTTTCTGAAATGAAGATGAAAGAACTTCAGATCTGTTGGATTTTCAAGTAATTCCGTCCAAAGCCTGTCTAATCCTTCTGTTTCCCACAAGAAAGAGAAAAGCGAAGAAAACTGATTTCACATCCAAGTTATTTAAAAAGTGTTCTTGAATAGCTAAACTGGTTAATTACACTGGTTATGGATCCAGCTTCAATTCCAAACTTTTTGAGATTACTTTATTCTTTTTTACCTTCTGGAAATGCTTTCAATTTTGATAGACAGCTTCAACAAATTATAACAGTGATCTATACTTAACATTTGAACATTTGCACTGCGAATGTACAATATGTTTATGTGTGCAAACATAAAACTACTGCATGCAATGTCCCTTTGGAATTCAGCCAGCTCCTTAATAAGATTTTTCTTGCCTTCTGTCAGATTTAAGGAGAATACACATACATTTTATATAAACATATATATGTACATAAGTTTACACACATATACACACATTCTTAAACCTACTTATACCTATTATTATATACATGCATCCTATATGTAGTGTATATGTATTGTTTATAATTATATATATTTTCTTCATTTATAGATATTAAGAGAGAGAGAGAGAGAGAGATGAAAAGGGAGAGGCAGAGAACTGAGTGAGCGAGGGAATGGAGAGAATCTTTCATGAGTCCCATTTTTCCCAACCTTCTAAGTCTTTACAGAGTAACTTTGGTTTAGGTGAGCAATATGTTGAACTATTTCTTTTCCCATCAGGACAACAACAGGCATTTGATGGATGTCTAAATCCTATTCTTCAGCAGCAGCAGCAGCATCTGTGACACAAGATCTCTGGAGGAAGTGACTTTTGGAACTCATCATGCTTCTGTCCCTCTGTTCTTGCAATCCAATACTGTATTTCATTTTATCTTCAGCTGCAGTTCCCTCATGATTTTCTTCCATTTTTTCCTTCATCTTCCAGCTTTCCTTCTTCTTTTGTCCTTCTGCAGTCTCCTTTCCCCCATAAGCGTACAAACCACTTCTTTTTGTGTTCTTTTTTTTCCACTCAGTTCAATACTCAAGAGCTTCAAAGGAAACTAAGCACAGCTATCAATTACGCTCATTTCCCCATCTGAAAACAGAGGGCAGAGAAAACATGAGTGGAGGTCTCCCTCGAGACAGAACTATGAACCTGGATCATGAGACTAATGAGAATGTATGAATGTGGCAAAGAATAAAAAGTCATATCATTGAGTGAAAAGCAAGGATTTATGAGTTTAGAAAGTAGAGCATAGCATAATCTCACTAATATTTCAGATGATTGTTTTCTATTTTTTTCATCCTACTAAGATTTTTTTTTCTATAAACATACAATTAAATCAAACCCGACTTTTTTCCCCATATAAGCTAAATAGTTGTCAACTTTGGAGGGGGTTTTGAAAGGTCTGTGACTTTTCTTTGTCTGACTGTTTGTTTTCTCCAAGAACAGGGGGTCATAACCTTGATTATCTATATTATTTCTTTTTCTTGTGGAATTCTTGCTTCCACAATTCTGATAATTATTTAAAATATTTTTAAGAAGTTCTATTTGGGTTTGTTCTCTATAGTTGAAGTCTTAGCCAACAGCTTGCTGTAACCCTGCAAAAATTGCCTAAAATGGCACTTCAAAAACTAATACTTCAGCTTGCAGAAAATATGCAAATAGAGATTCTAAATATAATATGCCATAATTTCAATGAAATCAGCTCCTTAGCATGTACACTTATGGAAATAAATGCATATTAAAATATGCACTGACTATCTAGGCCAATTTGTGATGTTCTTTCTGCTGCTCTCAGTCACTGAAAATTCATGTCTCAACTCTATGAGGTGGATCTGAACTTAATAAAATAAAGTGACAGTTTTCTACATCCTAGGTTGTACAAACTTGATGGGAAAGATTTTTTAGTTTCTGTATATGTTTGGAGGTTACATAAATAAACTAAAAATGCAAATACTAGGTTAAGATAAATGTCCTCCTGATCACTGACGATATAAGCAATAACACTATATGCATTACTTTTTATTTAGTAGTGTCTGTCAAGCATAGAATTATTCGTTATAAAGATTAAACAAAAAAACAAAAATAGATCCTTAAAAATAAAAAATGTGTTAAAAATATCAACAATCTTTTTAATGCAATATTTTCCTTAGTTAACCTGAAATTACACTAACACTAATCTGATTTTTTTCCTTAAAATTCAGCTTTAACTATACTTGAATAACTCAATGCAGAGTCTATGTAAAGATGAAACAAATACAAAGCCATACCATTATCTACCTTTAAAAAAATTAAAGCTTACATAAGAAAAGCAAATATGGAAGTGAAAGTATGCAAACTGGGAACACTAGAGCTGACCAGAAAAAATAATTTTGGGGGGTGAATTTTCTTGTGCCTCTGTGACTCACAATATAACACATAATCCAGTCCTGTCACTCCTGAGTTATCTGGTAGGAATACTCCTGAATTACTGTAAATAGCTTGCCATTCTCAACAGATATCGGTGCAAAATTCAGTCTAAAATGCAAGGTTATCCTTCTCATCATACAAGAATTGAGTATCATGTGTGGCTATTCTTACTGAACAACAATAGTCTTCTCTTCCACTGAAGTATCACAAAAATTATATTCATAGTGAATTTTCATAGTACCAAAGAAAGGGTATGTTCTGTTCATTTGAGATGTAGAGATAATTTAAGCACCAAATGTTTAGTTACAAAAATATCTCGTATTGCTGCTATTATTATCATTTGGTTAAATTTTCCTAGCATTTAGAAGATTTATTCATAGTCTAATATGTCTTTATGCTAGGTAATGTGCAAACACAAGTTGTAAGCAGTTCTTGCTCAAAAATATTATTTTTATGGCAGTGAAACTAAGGAGAAAAAGAAATAGAATTGTGGTTGTACATCCAGATCAGGGGCCTCAGAGAGTCAGAAGCCAAGCACTTAACAAGATTCTTGTAAACATCACAGAAAAGAAGATATTTGATGGGATTTTGTAAAAATCTAATTTCTACAGCATGACAGATCTATATGGGAATATTTCCTTAAATATGCAGGATGACCAGGGAGGAACTATACATATATTTGTTCAGAAATGTCTTTAAGTTAACAGTATGGAGTTAGAGCCATGGCTGTATGTGACTGTCAGTCTGAACAGCAAGTGAAAGATTAAAAACTATTCACAAAATAAGTAGCATAAACCCAAATTCAGATGAAAGATATAGTTAGTGTATAAGTATGCATGATACAGTCAAGGTTACAGCCTGGGAAAATGAACCTGGGTCCCTATTTTCAGGTGGGATAATTTGCCTTTGGCAGGATCTAAAGGAAAGAAATTACAATCATGAAGAGAGAAAGAGAAAAGGAGATAAGATTGATTCCAGCTAATTTTACACTTCTCCAACATGAATATTTACATATGAGCTAGTCCTTCAAGATGCAGGAACTTTGGGGGGAAAAATGTAAAAATAATTTTGGTTGGATATCTATTTTAGCAAAAATTCCACTATATAAAAACTATTTTTCTGCACTGAATAAGAAGGAATCCAAAAAAAGAACAGTCATGTCTCTACTGTGTATAAGTGATTGAAATTAGCCAAATACGATTCAAAAGGATATTACATGTACTAGAGATCAATGGAAAAGTTGTGTATTAAATATAGTGTACAAAAGGATGACACACTATTTAAATGTAACCTATATCTGAGGACCTAGGGAGGTTATCTGAGTCAATTATGCTGAATGACACACATAGGTACTTCCCCCTGCATAGATGATTAGGAAGGAAGAAGAAACGCATTTTCAATTTTCCTTAAAATATTTGTTTAGATTTTTTGTGCTAGATGATGTGACTAGATAATCACAAGGTAATATGTGGAGAAACACATAAGAATTCTGCTTCAGACACAAAGAATTTGTTCTGCTGTGAAGGGGCAGATTAGTGTATTGTGGTTGAATTAATATGGATAAGACTAACCATGTTTAGACGATAAAGAAGAAAGGACCACAGGCAGATACATGGGACATACACAGAGAGAACAAGGGATGAAGAGGCATTCTTTACAGGACATGGCAACTGAGACTTAGAAGAGGACGGAATCACCACAGAAAAAGAGGACATTGTTTCAAGAAAAGAAGCATGGCAATGCTGAAGATGGATGACTACTGATGGCAACCAGAGCAGGGAATGAGATTGGAAATTAGTTCTGGTATTTGCCACTGAAAATTGTGGGAGCCCAAACCCAGCTTTCAGCAAAGGAAAACAAGGGCTGACAAAAACCTCGTGATCTGAAGGAGCTGGACCCTTCTCACAAGACCTGTTAAAGTTCTACCTTATGGATCAAGCCTGGCTCCAGCAGAAATCAGAAAGGACTTTTGAGATGATTGTATCAAACCATGTCTAAACCCCTGTAATCCCTCTATCCCCCATGTAATCCTACTAGAAGAAAAATTAACTATTTAGAAATTGCAGTAAAAACTTGTGTAATTCCATAATTAACATAGCTCGTCCCCTTCATTAACATGTCCAGCCCCAGATGCCTTTAAAATAGTGTTCTTGTGTTCAATAAACTATTCCAGTTTCCCCATACTGGGATCGTGTTTAGCTTTTATTTTTCAGACCGCCGCTAATGTCGCCACAACCGTGAGGCTGAGAACCTTCTAACATTTAGAAGATTCCTCAGCCATCGGCTGGCTGGACCAAGGGAAGCAGCACTCCTTGTGTTTCGGTGGTGTGTGCGTAGTCAGAACTGAGAGAAAGCGGAAGACGTGCACGGAAACTTGTCCTCAGCAGGCGGGAACTGCTGAGCGAGCTGACTACGAACTCCGGATTGGGTAATTATTTTAAAGACTTTGTAACGATAAGTAGGGTACAATGGGGACTCAAATATCTTCTGAACAAAACCACATTTATTTAATTTTAAAACGCGAGCTTAAGCAGCACAGCGCGAAAATTGACGAACAGCCCTTGCAGAACCTGTTGCTGTGGGCCCAGCGTCACACGTCAGAACTGAACGTTACCAACCTTCTTGGTACGCGCTTGGGGGACTCGGCAACCGCCCGAAAAAACCTCAGCAGCTGCTGCGCGGGACGGGCCCCAGCCGCTGAGCTGAGCGCACAAGCACATTGCAGCCCGACACACGCTGCCCGGAGAGAGCCGTGTGAGACAGAACCATGGCCACCGCCGCTGCAGCCACCCCATGCAGGGTCACGGTGCGAGCCAGCGCCAGCAAACTGCCGCACTGCCTCGGCAAGTTCCTGTGTCACCGCCCGCTACCGCTCTCAGCAGCAGCAGCCAAGCAGCGGCCATAGGCGCGAGGTCAACACCCCCGAGCAGGTCCCTGAGAAACGGCCACCACCTCCGGCGCCCCAGCAAACAACGAGACCGAGAGACCCGCGCCGGCAGAAGCAGCAGCGGGACCCGAGCGGGAACCACTCAGAAGGCAGAAGGAACGCGGAACCCGGAAACGACAGAGGCACCGGGAAAGACAAACACAAACAGCGCACGAGGTACGCAAAAACCGGGGCTATGGAGCGTGGGCGGCGGAGAGGATCCCACAGAGTCCCTGAGAAGCTCCGGGAAAGGTCCGAGGGAGGAAACAGCCCGAGCGGGACCGTCAGCGAAAGAGGGAGCGAGCGGAAGCCCGGGAGCAACAGCACGAGAGAAACCCAGGAACAGTGACCCCGGAGACAAAGGGAGTGGAGCAGACACAAAGCTGCCGACTTCAGCAGTAATCAGAGCAGCAAAAACCCCCTTCCTCGATTTTTTTTCCTTTTCCTTTACAGCCTGAACTATGAACTGATCTTTTTTGCAAACCCTTTTTGCTTACTAACCGTTTCAGTTTCACAGTATAAGGCGAACAAAACGCTACCAATGGAGAGATTGTCCCCCCACACCCCGCAAACAAACAAACAAAAAAAAAAAAAAAAAGGGGGGGGGGAAGCGAAGGAAGCAAAGAACCCTTGCTGAATGAAGATATCCTTCCATAAGTAATAGCCAAAACAGTTTTTAAATGTATGCATACCTGTATTTTTGAAAATTTTTAAGTCTTTGCAATAACAATTTTCCCTAAGTCCAAAAGCCAAATTAACACAGAAAGACATATATTTGCCTTAAAAATAGAAGAAGTATGTATTTTATCTTTGAACTATAGGAATGTTTATATGTATTTGAAATTTAAATTGAACATGAAGTAAAATATGCTTATGTTTTTACAGGTTATACTATCATCAAAACAGAAAACATAGTTATATTAGTAATCTAAGGGTGAGAAACAAAAAATGCCAATGCATAACCAAAAGACACTGTAAAATGAAACCCAAAGGTATGTTTGTATGATGTGTGTTCGATGGCCATCGAGTGTGAATGTGTGAATGTATGCATGCGTGTGAATACATAATAATTAATATGTTCTGATTTATACACAAATGCGCATTACCTCACATATGCACAAACACTCTTAGATAAAAAACAGAAAACATATCACCCTGAGTTTAATAGAATTTCATTTGCAGAGGCGTTTTAGGTTAAATAAAAGTTTTCAAAAACAAACACTAAAAAACACTTTCAGTAAAAATCAGGAGCACACGAACCCCGAAGTCATCAAGTTATTAAGTTCGGTTCAAAATCAATTGCCTATAAGTCAATAGGATCTTTAGAGGATAGCTTAAATAAGATTTTATAAGAGTAATTTCTAATAAGAAATAATGGGAATAAGTTAAGTTGTTTAAACAAGTTTTATATTAGTCCAAGGTTATTTAGTTTAGCATTGTTGGGAATTTTTCCTTCTTGCATTTTGGTCCTTGTTTACTTTTCTATATCCAAAAATGTCTGATAGTCTTTTTGATTGGTTAAATGTTTTTAATGTTAATGCTAAGTTTAAAAAAATAATTTATGTAGCAATACGCAGAATGCCTTAAAACAGCTATGATTCCTTCACATGCCTTTATAGTGCCAAACCTTGTGGCCCAAACTATTCTGACACACAAGGCCTTTGCATAATCATACTTTCTATCTCAGGTATGTAAAAGACTGTACATTGCCTTGAAAAAGGAGCCTCCTTGCTAAAATTAATTTCACTTGTGGTATTAAAAGCAAGACTGCAATGTTTCTTGTTAGATCCATTTAAGTATACCTTTGCTTCTAAAATGCAGCTATAGAATTTGTTATTACCTCAGTCTGAACTAATGCATCAATGCATTGATAAATTGAAAGAAGAAAATAGTAATCAAAGCTTAGATTCCATGTTTAGTTATCATGATAAGTTAAAAGAAAACATTTAAGGTAATATTTATATTCCCTTGTATTTTGTCTTGCATTGGCAAATGTTTGATCAAAGTTTTTTCTGAGTTTTTTGTTTTTTAGAAAAATAAAAAAAGAAGGGGCAGATGTGGGAGCCCAAACCCAGCTTTCAGCAAAGGAAAACAAGGGCTGACAAAAACCTCGTGATCTGAAGGAGCTGGACCCTTCTCACAAGACCTGTTAAAGTTCTACCTTATGGATCAAGCCTGGCTCCAGCAGAAATCAGAAAGGACTTTTGAGATGATTGTATCAAACCATGTCTAAACCCCTGTAATCCCTCTATCCCCCATGTAATCCTACTAGAAGAAAAATTAACTATTTAGAAATTGCAGTAAAAACTTGTGTAATTCCATAATTAACATAGCTCGTCCCCTTCATTAACATGTCCAGCCCCAGATGCCTTTAAAATAGTGTTCTTGTGTTCAATAAACTATTCCAGTTTCCCCATACTGGGATCGTGTTTAGCTTTTATTTTTCAGACCGCCGCTGAAAATAAAAAAAGTAATAGGGCTTTTATATGTGGCAGCACACAGCAGTCACCCATGAATGGGTTTTTGGTAGAAATGAGAAATTAAATAGCTTTGCACTAAAAAAAAAACAAGGGACATGGATAAGAAGACTGGAGCAAATGCAAGTGTGTGTTTGAATATTTATTTTGCTTTTTATAATATTGGAAAAATATAGAACATTTTGTAATGTGAGACAAGAAACAGAGGTCAAAGACCTCATAAGTGTCATGATGGGAGGTAAGGAGATGGTATGATATTCTTTGAATGACTTCGTGGAGGAGAAGAGAAGCTTCCTTATCCTCAGTACCGGACAAACATGAGAGGATGAGAAGAAAAACAAAATTAAAAGAAAGAGAACAGACACACATTTTATCTCCTTTCTCTCAATAGAAATTGGCAAGGTCCTCCAAGGAGAGGAAAATAGGGGCAGAAGGAGGTTGTGACAAAGTTGAAGAAAATAGAAGCTGTGATTTTAGATATGGAAATCAATTAATTTGGAGAAGCTGATTTATTTTGACAGGAAAAATATTAGTACTGACTGAAGAATGTAGCAAATTTGCAAGGAAGCAAGCCTCCTCCAAGAATTTCTTCCATCAACTTTCATTCTGACAGTATCAATGGAGGAATTGGATGCTGGCAGTTTTGCAGGGTGAGAGTTCTGTAAGGCGTTTGGGCAGGATACTGGGTCATTCAGAATTTTGAGCCCATCTGGCTGCATACTCTTCACAAATGAATACACCAAAGCCATCTGATGGGCTGGGAATATCAAAAGAACAGTTCACAGACTCATAGAATCACAGAATATACCAAGCTGGAAGGTACCCACAAGGATCATTCACTATTTCCCATGGGCAGGCAGGTGTTCAGTCATCTCCAGGAAAGCAGATCTCCATCACATCTGACGGTTACTTGGGAAGACAAATGCCATTACTCCAAAGGTTCCCCCTCTTCTTTCTTCTTCCACATCTCTATTTGCTGAGCGTGATGTCATATGGTATGGAATGTCCTTCTGGCCAGTTCAGATCAGCTGTCCTGGTCATATTCTCTCCCAGCTTCTTGTGCACCTGCTTGTTGGCAGAGCGCGAGAAACCAAAAAGTCGTTGACGCAGGGCAAGCACTACTTAGCAACAACAAAAAAATCAGTGTGTTATCAACATTGTTTCATACTAAATCCCATAAAAGAGCACTAAACCAGCTAGTAGGAAAAAAATATCTCATGCAAAACTAGCACACAGAGTAAGGAAAACAGTGGAAATTTTTGCTCAGTCACAAGCTTTTAACAAAACCCAATATGCTACAGAAATTATGTGAGCAAACAAATTAGACAGTTATGCCATGCATTACATTGAAGAGTGGGAAAGAAAGGCGAAGAGCTGGTACAGATGGAAGAGACACATGGAACATCTTTGCTGAGGCAAGAAAGCCTGGGAGGAGAAGAATTCATCAAGTCCCACAGCAAACAAGAAGAAATCCCTCATCAACTGAAAGTCATAAAAAGTCCAGCTACAGAGCACTGCAATGGATCCTGGCAGTGAAGCTGGATGATAGCTACACAAGAGGATATCAGCAACACAAAAATAACAGATGTCCCAAATGAACACCAAGTTGATGTCCTTTTCTGGTTATGAAGTGAGAAACTTAACTTGCAAGCAGAGTAGACATCAGAGAAGATATCACATCATCAGATATGAATAACAAGAATTCTGAACTGTTGTTATTAATGAGACATTAGGAATTACATGTAAGGGAGACAAAGAATTGAGACAATCTTATGCAATTCACTGTAAACATAAGTAAAAAAGTATAAAAAATAAACAAATGTGAAGGAGAAGAAAGAGTACAAAGTGAGAGGAGAGAGAAGTTGAAAACATCAGTTCAGGGCCTCCCAGACCACAAAAGATACAGGGACTGCTAAGCAGAGACTGCTAAGCTATTCACACATCACCTCTTAGGGTGGGTGAGGGACTTGTGCTTCATCAGCTGACTGGTCACGGTTTGGACACATGTACTGCTCACTGGATAGAAAACTGGCTGGATGACTGAGTCCAGAGAGTGGTGGTGAATGGAGTTACATCCAGGTGGTGGTTAATCACTAGTAGGACACATCCTTAGGACTCTGTGAGAAATAGTTGTAGAAAATTATTTGTGACAATGGCTGTGATCTCTTAGGATTGTACCAGAAATGACAAAAGAGGTAAAGAGAAGAGAGGTGTAAAATGAGTCATACAGCTATGTAAGGGATAGAGGTGGTGGAATGTGTGGAAAGCGTGGGATATATGAAGACTTGTGGTAGATGTCCTAGGTTATGGTTGACAGAAGAGAGAGAACTGTCCAACTGATTTTATTTCTTAGGCCTTTGGTTCTTAAAATTGCGTATTTTAAGAAAGAAACATTACTGCTTGTTTCTTTCCAAAATGAGGTTCAGAGTCTATCTTTATCTTTTATATTTGTGCAGCTCAAACTACTTGGGGAATTTGATCTTCTATTTCCTCACTGGAGCTTCTTGATGTAAACAATAACCATAATTGTCATTTAGCATAATGATCACAGCCAGTAATTTCTAAATAATTAATAGCACTTTGTTTCTTAGGTTTTAGTATTAAAGACAAATGCAGATAGTACGTAATGTTCCTTTTTCTCCAAGGAAGAGATTCCTTGATAGGTGAATAGGCAACATGAGATTTCATTAAATTTCATCATTGAGTATGGAAAGATGAAAAGAAGAAATCATACTGATCATATAACTACCGCACAGAGAAAAATAATGTACTTATTCTTATAAAGGTAGAATTTTTAACAACATGCTTATAAAAGAGGATACAAATAAAGAGAAGTCCATATGACTATTGATTTGGGGAAAGGCCATTGAATCAACTGAGGTATGGACAATCAACTCAAAGGTGAGGCAGACTGCTGTGTTATTTAGGATTTCAGTTTCCCTGGAAATGTAATGCAATATTGCAGAGAAATCAGACTCTAAGTCTCTATTTTGCACCTGTCCACCACATGTTGATTCTGCAAAACTTCACACACAAATGTTAGTTCTGATTTTATAGGAAGTGGAACTGTTTGAGTTACAATAATTTATATGAATTTGCAAGAAATCACAAGGGGCAGCATCCCAAAACAGCCTCCACCTTCTCTGCAAGATATAAAGAGATTCAGGTTAGATTTAGATGTGAAAACCAATAGGACTATATCCACACTAGCAAGCTAAACAGAGCCTAAGGCTTTCTTTGACACTGAAGCCAACTGGCGCATCCTTACTATTAAGCTCTCTTGCCATCAAAAACAAGCTAACAACATTCAAACTTCCTATTGGGAATGATTCCCACTTGGTGCTGATTTCCAATGCATGCCTGAGAATTATTGTCAAGCATACTAGTTGGAACAGAATGATATTTTACCAGAGTCTGTAGTAGCATTTTAAAAATATGATCATTTTTTCAGTGTCTGTACCTGTGCTCTGATATGAATCTATCATAAATAAAAAGCTCACAGATATTTAATAACTGGATGAAAGTGGATTTTAGGTTATATAACTTCAAGCTTATTTCACAGATGTTCTCCTGTTCCCTCCATCCCCTTCTTCTTAAACATCTCTGTAACTGTTAACATCTAAAGTTGCCATATGCCCATGTTTGTCACAACAGTTGGTAAATTTCTGGAATTCCACACTATAGGCACATATAATACATCTCTCCTGCCTCCCTCCCACTGGAATCTAGAAATGAAGGATTTCTTCATGAAAACCAGAGACTTCTAAGAATCCACATTTTTCTAATAGATCACTAAAGGATGTGGTTGTGTGACAATCCTTCTATCTTTAAGGGCTTGGAGAATGAACTGGATTCAGTTCTTGGTTCAGATGGAGGGAATTAAAATCTGCTGCATCCACCTCCCAGAAGCTTTACCTAGCTGCTGGGAATCAATTTTCTAGAAGAGAAAGACATTTGCTATGTCTCCCATTGAACCTGTACTACTTTACAGCAAGAAATGTAAGATTTAATACACTGGATTCATACCACAAGAGAAAAACCACGGGTTAATTAGGACTAGAAGTGCTAAGATCTCTCTCTGCTCCAGATATTGTTTAGATGGTGTATCTGATATAAAATGCATTTCATTACAGGGTTCAGATACTCTAAATTTTGTAAGAGGGAATGGATGAGAAGCCCATTTTAAAATAAGTGTCACTACAGTTACATTCTGAGAGAAACCAGAATGATGGTCAGCTCTCTTCCGATCATCCTTCCCAGAATAATAATTTCACAAGTATGGCAAAAGCCAGTCTTATTTTCTTTCCCACTTGGGAGAGCTGTGAAAAGATGGCTGAAGCAAAAGTTTTAGACAATGTTAATTTGAAAAATTCTGAATCAGGCTCTATTTAATTGGCTGATGGCATTTTGTTGGGTATTTTCGCTACTTCTGAGAAAAAAAAATGGTAGTGAATTTATAGAGAGTATGTAACAGAGTAAAAAGTCAGACAAGTCCAGGAGCACTCTTTAGCACTGATGTTAACTGACATGAAATGCCCCACACCCATACTGGCAAATTTTTCTGTCCTCCAAAATATTAGAGCTGCTCCTAAACTCCCTACTAGGAATAGCTAGTGAGCTATCCTAACTTCCATACTGTGCCCAAACACTGCCTGGAAGAGCTGATACATGACATGGGCCAAAGGACTGCTTGGGACCACTCTGGTTATCCAGTTCTGTAAGTCATCAAAATTGAGTGGCAGATGCAATGTCCCAACACTAAGTAATAAATGGCTGTTCCATTAACAAGTATGCAGACATAGCCATGATCTTTCCTTCCTTCTTCTCCTAGGAAAATCTGAGCCAACACTGTTGAGAATTGATTTTAGCCCAACACAGGGTTTTGAATGAGTGGAAATCTAATCCCACAGGTAGATGAATTGAACTCACTTAACAGAAACTCCTACAAAGTTGCAAAAGTCTCCTCATGAGATCTTCCTTATCCAGGAATAGGGGACACCATTTTCCTCAAAGGACACTGTGGGGCATTATTTCCTAAATTCTGACTGAGGAAAATCTTGTTGCTTTACCTGACTAGTCATCCAATTGATGAAGTCCTGATTGATGAAACTAGGAATACTGGAACATAAAATTTGTTACACAGGACATCATCCTATTGAGTCTGTTATGCTGTTATGTTATCCAGAGATCCAGCAGAAAGCAAACACAAAAAAGTTCCCAGTAGACATTCTATGAGTTTAAAAGGGAATTTTTCTAAACCTTCTATGCCACTATGCCACTGACTTCTCTATGTCTGATACCATATCTTATCACAGCAGCCCCCTCAAGCGCAATCAAAATTTTGACTTGTCTATTTCTCCCGATCCAATTTCTATACTTTTTCCTAGAGAACTATTAGTAAGATACACTTTTCAAGACACAGTCAGGACAAAATCTATGGTAACCAAGGTTGTATGTATGGTTCTCCCTTTACCGTGCCTCAGGTGATCCTGTGTTTCCTTTGGCCTGTGCAAGTTCTTCTCCTGTTCCCAGCAATAGCTACTCTATGAACAGCTTGTCTATGAGACTTCTGTAGAAATGGAGCTGTGATCTTACCATCTGAGACACGTCTACCTAGCACAGCATTTTCTTCCTTACCCAGGCCTCCAAATAACCTAAGCAAAACTTTTCCTGAACTGCACCTTTATGACTATTCCATCTGAATACCCAAGGGCATATGACAGTCAAAATTCCTCATACGCACATACCACACAAAAGTATAAACCAATGTATTTTTACCTAAACCAAAAAATAATGTGTAGGTAAAATACTAATTTACACATAAATTTCCTCAACCCTTTCCTTAAATTCTGAGTTGCTTAGTTTAGTGTAAAGAGTCAGATAGCCATAATAGATATTATTTCCATTTTTCCATATGGTGACTCATCTTCACAACATTACATGTCATTGATGCTGCTATGCAGCTCTACAGGACAAACATATTTTATCTTGGCTTGTCTTGCAGTCAGATTGTTCTTCTTATAGCACAGTATGTCCCTATCATCTTCACTTCTGAAAAAAATGTTGCCATTATTTCACTTAGCTACAGTCTTCTATGCCCATCTTTCCCCAATAAAATTTCTTTTCTGCCAACAAATTTGTTCAAAATGGCCATTTTCCCTAATGCAAATATTGTTCATGCAGTTGGATGATGGCTATGACTAACCACTCCTTTATCATCGACCTGTGATACAGGTGCCACAATTACGACAGCTGCAAAAGCTTCTGTATGCACTGATGACTTTGTGATATAAATACTCCCCCAAAAACTTAGGAACTTTATCTAAATTCACCAAACTGGTAAATACAGATGTCCTCCATTACAATTCCCTTTTTGTACTAGAACATATTTCTTTATTTAGATAAATACCTTCTGTCAGGACCATAAAACATGAATGAGAACACCTAAATAAAGACACTCACAGGAATTCTCCTTATGGGTAATTCTTGCTGTGTTTCTGCTCTAAAGACTGGCTTTTTATTTCTACAGATTAAAACACATGGTTGATAACAAAATAGAAAATTAAGTGGGAAACAAATGTGACCTGCCCATGGACTTGGGTTTTTAAAGAGTAAATTAAGTTGTGTAGCAAGTGAGTCTGGTGCAATAAATTCAATATGGTCAAGTTACACTGCTGTTCCGCTAATCTAGTTCTAATAGTAAGCCACAGAAGTGCCCCAGTACCTTCCATGCTGTTTCCCAGAAATTCTTTAAGGGAAAGATCATGGGAATTGATGAAATTACGTAAGGTAAATGTGAGTGAAAAAAGTGAACTGCATACAACTAACAGTATACTTCATTGTCAATACGTTCAGGAACCCAGAAGAAAGCAAACTGTGAATATTGAGCCTTTATCCTAGTGCTGCAGGTATATTCACATAGTGTTATAAAGTCTGAAAAACAGCTGGATAATGACAATCCCAACTTTTCTTTACATTTCCTGTCAGTTTTTCACACTGAACTGCCCAGGATGAATAGGGTTTCCTGAGCATCAAACTGATTGGGTATCAAATGAACAACCTTAATTGTTGCTAATAACTGAAAGAATGACTTTTGGCCCTTCCAGCAGTTTATAATGAAGGAAAAAGAAACCTAAAACTCAGAATAACTCTTCAGTGATTTCTCAGTCAGACAGAATGGTTAAGAATGTATATCAATCCCTTCCTCCATTATTCATTAATGTCTATTTAGAGCTCAGCATTTCTACCTAAGCATTTTCCTTTACCCTCACTGTTGATCAAAATTTGGAAGGTTTCTGAGGAAAGAACATTTAGAAAAACACAACAAAAGGAAAGCTGAGCAAGGCCTTCCCAACAGAAAATTACCTTTCACATGCATGTTACTGTGTTTAGGTGTGTATGAGAGAAGCATAAAAGGGGCTAGCAATGGCCAACAAGAGGCACCTATGGTTGATGGGCAGATAGCAAAGCGGAGGATGTGTATTCATCAGCATCCAACAACCTATGGAAAAAGAGGCTTTTTGTCAGTAGTAAACCTAACACTCTCCTCTCCGAACCTCTCCGAACCTCTCCGAACCTCTCCGAACCTCTCCTCTCCAAACCTCTCCTTTTTTCTTATTTTTCTTAAAAATAAGAAATTGCTGGGTTTTGTTCAGCTATGAATCTGCAACACTTGTTTTTTATCATATTATTTGAATTATTTTTGCAAGTTTCATTTTCATAAAATCAGCATTTAGTTACGATGTGTTTTTTTGCATCATGTAAACTTAACATTTTATTTCTCAATACAAAGATCAAAAACGTTCTGCTCTAGAAATATTGAAGTGTATGCTGTCTGTACTAAAATGTTTCTAAATCATTGAAAATTAAGTCCTTCTCTAAAGGATTTTTATTGTTTAGGTAAATATAAAAAAAAATAGAAATAGGGAAAATGAATTAGGTCCAACCAATTTTCAGGGCTATTTTCCGTATGGTTATATACTATAAGTTAAAATCACTGTTGTCCTGTAATAAATCAATTATTTTGCAGGACTGCAAAGAAAATGTAAAGTGGCTGTAAAAGGTTGACATTTTCATGTGATAGCCTTTTATGTTCACTTTCCACTGTCTTCAAGTCTAAGACCCTTGGTGTTCAATCTTTATCCAACTTTCTGCTTTCTGTTATTTATTAGCTAGTTTTGTGCCTTTCAACCTAGACTGGTCTTCCAGAAAACATTGTTTCCGTTTCAAAGACTTTATGAGCACTTTTCATGCAGCAGAAATATTTTTGTTCAATTTAAAGCAATTGATTAAAGGTTTTGAGATGTAGGATATGTTAGAAGGGAAAATTATGTCATAATTTTGTCATAAAAACTTCTGTTGCTTTTATTTCAACCTGTTTTCTGTAAAAGAGGTTGTCCAATAAGCTTTGAGTCATGTTTACCTAAATTATCTTGAGTATCATGGCTGGGCTTCGCGAACAAAGATTAGGGAAAGGTCTCTGCCCACGTTTGACACAAGCGCGCTGGTGGCTAAAAAGGCCAATACGAGACAGGCACGTCCGGTTGCAAAAGGTACAGCAGAAAGACTCCTTAGGTGGTATATTCTGCAGGACACAATTATTTCTGCGTTGTCTTTTCTCCTCAAGAGTGATCCTGCGTGTGTTCTCAAAAGCATCAGCAGTGATATAGATGGTGTGTCTCCAGGCCTCTCGATTTGAGGCCAGAGTAGACCAGTTATGTTGATCAATATGGCCGAGGCTGAGATGTTGTTTCAGGGAGTCCTTGTATCTTCTCTTCAAGGCTCCTCTCTTGCAACAGCCAGTGACAAGTTCACCATAAAGCAAGATCTTAGGGAGGCAGTGGTCCTTCATCCTTGAGATGTGCCCTGCCCAGCACAGCTGTGTTCTCAGCAACATGGCCTCGATACTTGTGACTGCTACTTGTTCTAGAACAGATGTATTGGTTACATAATCTGACCAGTATTATCTTGAGTAGACTTGATACAAAGGACTGGATATGCAGTACTGGGAGCTGTTCATTAGCAAACTTGTAGTAGTGAGTAGCTCTGTGCGCTTTCAGCAGATTTTTAAAAATTTTTTTATAGACTCCTTGTTCTAAACACTCGTGATTCAAGACTACTGGGGTTTAAAGGGTATTAAGGTTATTTAAATAGCTGTTTCAGACTAATTATGGGGAGTAGGATCTCACATGCAGACATTCATTGCCAGTTGGTCACCATCAAAAACCTTAAACCACCCAGGCCTCCCTTTTTTCACTGTTTCTTTGTCACCCTGTATTTGAGAGAGGGATCAGTCCTTTTCCTGGGAAAAAATTGGCATCATGTTCATGATTTTGTATGTATGCTCAACCTACACAGCCTTTGAGAACAGGGTACTTCTTGGTGCAGGTCAAAGCTTATTATTCACAGTGTCACAGAATATTCTGAGTTGGAAGGGACCCACAAGGATCATTGAGTTCAGTGCTTCAGTGAATGGCCCCTAAAGGGATCAAACCAATGACCTTGGTGTTATCAGCACCATGCTCTAACCAACTGAGCTAAAAATCCCCAGTAGTACAGATGAGACAACTGACCAGTAAAAATCTTGATTCCAGTTGACAATGCTATATGACTGAATCAGGCAAATAGACTGAACACAGGATTATTCCTGGATTTCCAACCTAACGGGCTGATAGAGTACAACTACCCTACAGGTTAGTTTTTCAGGTGCTGAGCTGGCTCTTATCATCATAAACTGTGAATGTTTTACAGGTCAGAGTGTGGACAAGGTAAGAAAGGGGAGAGAAGTTTGTAACTTGTATTAAATTTCCAGGAATATGGATTCCAGGAAGAGGTGTATTTCACTAATATTTCTGAAATACCTAATTTGACTTCACCACTGTGAAAAAAATAAAGTAGACAAAAAAAGTAATTTGAAAACCAAATAATTCTTGGAGTCAAAAAAGGTGGTTTATTTATTTATTGTCACACATTTAAAAAGGGACACAACTCTGTCAAAATTTATGCATTTTATAGGGGAACATTGAGAAAATTCTTATATGGGTCCATTGGTTTGAGCACTGGCAGAGATAGTGAATTAAACCTGGGGATATACTACATATAGAATCTGAAGAACTCTGAAATTGTGATGTGTGCCTGAGCCATGCTTGTTAGATTGATCTTTGGATTACTCATTTGCTTCCTGATCCTCTATTCCCAGAATGTTTGTTTGTTTGTTTGTTTTCTAAAAGCTGTAGAGTACATGTTTAACTACTTTATGAAATTACAGTAGGAGTCATGGAAGGTAGGTACATTTTAACAATGTCCATGTTGCAGTAAGAGAACAAACTAGCAAGGAAAGTAACAGTTTCTACATTCTCTGATGGCTTTGAATGGATGGCTTTCTGCAAGCCAAACATAAGCTACTGGTTTCACTTGGAGCAAATAGATAATATTAATGGCCTTTTAATATGCAGGTGAATATAAAATGTGGAAACTGTGAATCCTAAGGGACAATGAATATATCTAAGCAGTCTATGAAAAAATGACTAAGGAAAAATAGTTTACTTCCCAGAGGCTTAAATTCATTATGCAAAAAGTATGAAAAATCTGGAATAGAAGTAGAAAGTTAAGGATATGTTTTATATCATAACAGCAAATAAAATGCAGATGTACTTATACACTGGAAATGGAAAGGAGGATGCACCTAAAATTCAATTCATACCAACAGAAAAAATAACTCCAACTTTAATGGCCTTTACGTTGGATAGATAATGCATAGGTACAAAGAGGATGAAGAGAGATCTAAAAAGAAAAAAATGTTATGGTTCCTATTGACTAGAATTATCTTTCTAGAGTGTTATTGTACCCCATCTAGTTTGTAAAATACTTCTTTGGTCTCTCAAGCCATGATTTCTTTATTAAATTCTACTTTACTTGGTTACAATTTCCTAATTTTTCATAGTATGTCCCAAACTGATCTGATGTGATTAGAAGTACCTTGGAAGGTGCCACTCTTTGACTTATTGTCTATTTTCAGTACCTATAAAAATGGAATTGCTTGAAAAGTTATAAATTAAGCCATTGAATATACTGGAAATTGTATTAGTGCCTGAGTTTGTAAATTAATGTTTTCTGGGTATTACAGTCCATCACAAGTTTAAAAAACCGAAAACCTCGAAACAGGTCACAGTATGTCTGATACCATAATCTTCTAAATATACTTCAATGACAACCCTTTATTTAGTTGGGGGAAAATGGTGCTGAAGGTTAGCTGGTCGACACTGGAAAATACTCAACTCCATTTGATGACCTATATGCTAGCTATTAAATTACTAGGAACCAGTGGACAGGAGGAATAAAACTTGGGATAAATCAGTATCTGGACTTTCTGTCTTCTAAAGGTTTCCAGGATATAGTTTTCAAAATTCTTATAACTTAGGTAGCAAATATTTAAGCTACTCCAACATATAGACTGAGAGGGACACATCCAGAATGTTCTGCATTGCTATCATTGCTTCAGAGGAAGACACTTCTGCAGGTACCAATTGCCTGCTCTCCAAGGAATTAAGAGGATCTGTGCAAAACATCTAAGAGCTGAGTTCTGTTCATTTGAGTTGTCTTGGTGCTCTGAAAGCTGTAGGTCAATCTGTACCCCAAGGTGAAGACACAGGAACTCAAAATGTTTTGGTCTTGGCACCAAGTGATTTGCTATTTGTTTTCTTCTCTCTAGTATTCCTAATTAGTTTTTTGCCCTCAAAAAGCTGTTACTGGATTTCACAAAGGGCTTAATTATAAGTGTAGCTTTGGCCTCTTCTGTCTTTAAACTCTTTTCTGTTTTCTTTCAGATTTAACACACTTGTGCACATAAAAACAAGTAAATACACATGCAGGTGGATTGTTAGTTTATTCCTAGCAACTGTGCATTTATACTGGCCTCCCAAGAAACTCAAATTAATAAAATGTCATATCAGCTATCTAAATTTGCAGTCCCTATTCATTATTTGAGCTATCAATAAACAAAAAGGCATGTATTTTTTCCTTACCTTGCATGAATGAAAAGCACCAGTTTGTTCTTTGTTTTCAGACACACATACTGAAAGCTGTCAGAGTAGTGTAAGAAGTTACAGTTTTAGATCTAATTTACATAAAAATGTGCCTACCTTTAAAAGTATTTTTTTCAAGAATATTTAATGTTATGTTTATTAACCATTGCTTTTTATTTAAAGAAAAATAATAAATAGTGATAGAGCTTGGTGACAGAAAAGAGAGCATTTACCCATGTTCTGACCAGATCAAATTCTGCTGTAATTTTGACCAAAAATATCGAATCTATTTGTGATAAAACAACTATTTAAATATTTCATTGCAAATTGACTTTATTGTAATTGTGCCTGCTGGAGCTCCCCCTTCTGGAGTCAAGAGTCTATGCAAGAATTTCAGCTTAAGTCAAAAAACATTCAGAGCGCAGCCTGAGAACACGACCCAGGTTGACCTCACAGACTCTAAAAGCATCAGGTAAGGAGAATGGCCATTTGTTTTAAATCATCCTAACTTAAAATTCAGTTTCCCTGGTTCTGTTACCTGACTGGCTTACAAGTTTCACATGCTTATTGGCTTTGGTAATATCAAAATATGATTATTTGTAACAGGAGGTATAAATTCAGGACTATATACTGTCTGCAGTGCAGGGGCCACAACACCCACTGACGTCAGTAGAGAGCTGGCATAGTGATCCCAGGCAGACTTTTATTTAATTGTCCAAATGTTTTCTTGTCACATTTGTTACTCTCTGAAAAAAAAAAAATTGCAACTCCTCTGCCCACTGCTGTTTTAGTTCTTTACTTCTTTTTTTTTATCTAACGTCTTTTTATAATTTTGTGTGCTCTTTTCCACACTTTGAATCCTTATTTTCCAAGAAAAAGTGGCTTAAGTCCAATTTTTTTGCCCTCATTCCATGAACAGCGTCTAAATAGTAGATGCCAACAGCAACATGCTGTCACTGGGCTTCAAAGCTGATATTTCAATCAGCTAAATAGAAATAGGGCAGTTTACTTCTCATTAAGGAATGCGTGAACAGTCAAGCAAATATTACTGCATCCACCACTATTTAAAAATGCTTTCTAAATGTATCCTCATATTCTTGAGAATTTGCTTACGCCACTCAGGTTATATTAATGTGTTACGCAATCTGTGAAACCACATTTTTAAGACCTTTGCTCTTTTCCTAAACTGAAGGATGAGGAATTAAGCCTTGCCATGTACAATTCACTGTTGTGCAATGACTTTGGCTGATTTCTGCCACTGGCCCACCCATATCCTGGCAATGATCAAGACACAACTCTAAATGGGCTGAGGTGCTTAGTGAGAAAAGATCAACAATGAGCTGGTAGCTGGGACAGTTAATTTGAGTAGCTGTGAGGAAGGATCATGTCCTAGGATACAGGAAAGAGAGATTAGAGGGTGCTAAGAAAAGTGAGATATCTGCAAGTATGTGAGACCACTGGCATACGCCATTTGAAGAAATTAAAAAGCTGTCAGGAGCTCCTTGATAACAAGAGAGAAGCAGCAGACATTTTGATTTTATACTCTCAATGTTACAGGCTCATTAGCAAAATAAGGATGTATACACTGTATGGAATTAAACTGAAATTGGTACCAAAAATTCCAGGTTATCCTGCTCAAAGAGTGCCTATCAATTCATTTTGAAACAGAAAAATAAATCAAGTGACATTGTGCAGGTTTTGTCCTCAGCCTAATGTCTATCAAGTATTTCCTTGATATTTGATCATGTTCTCAGGTGATGTAAACTTGATAGTGCTTTGGAGGGCAAGATTAGAATTCAAAATGTTTATGATAAATAGAGGAAAAAATAAGGAACAATTAGTGAGGAGCTGTAGGAACAGGCTCAAAAGACAGCAAATAGGGTATCAGTAATCAGCTGCACAAATGAAGAATAAAACAAAATTGCTAATAATAGAATAGTTAATAACAAAAATAAAGTAGATAATAGAAAAAAAGAAATGGAAGGCTATAGGGCATCGCAACCTGAACATGTGCCAAAAGTATCAGTCTACTGAAAAAAAATGCAGACATTGTATGAGAATATGACGAGAAAGTAAAAGCACAAAACAGCCCTGTTTGGAGCTGGTAAGACTCCAGATAGAATACTGAGCAGAGTATTTGGCATTTATTTCAAGCAAAATACTGGACAGAAGAGAGAAACAAAGCCAATCATAAATTTAAAAATCAGGAAATATTGAAATATTTGAAATGAAATATCGGATGATACATCTTATCTTAAACCAAGAGGAAGGCTTATTAAGTGAAAGAAGAAGATATGAGGGAAGCATATCTGCATATTTATATACACTTATATTTATTTATGTATGAGAATACTTGTATGTATGTGTGTGTGCAGACACAGGCCACTGCAAAGAGAAAGGAAAATTTGTTTTCTGCCTTCAGTCAAAAGGACCAAAAGTCATGCAGAAGGAAAAATATCAAGTGATAAATAATGTAAAAAAAATCTCATGCTATTGATAACAAAATAGACTGATTGGTGCTATGATTAAGTCTCCACTACTGGCCATCTTTTAAAAAATGTGTAGGGCAAATGTATTCCAGATTGGCATAGGCTTACTCATTTAAGTCTTGAAGAGGAAATTAAACAGTTTCTTAAGGTTCCTACTTCTATTGGGCATAGAAACCTCCTAATAACTGGAGTTAGATGTGTCCTCTATTTTTCTATAGCTACCAGATTTATGGCTCTTCCTACACAATTTTTTCTGTAGCAATATTAATCATTTGTTAGGATTAGACATTTTCAAGAATGAAAAATTAATGGTTTGCTGTTTCCTGAAGACTAACAAAACAAAACCAACAAAATATATATTGTTAGTGTGTCCTGTACATCTTTCCATTAAAAATATTTTAAAAATTTAGTTCTAGCAAAAAAAAAATGAATAAGTTAAGAAATAAAAGGACTTATATGTAAAAATTAGAAGTATATTTATAGAATCTAAAGCTAAGGTTCGAGCCTTAAAATATATCTCAGTGCAAATTATAAAATCAAGTAAGTTAAATTCTTAATAGACTATGTGCACTACAGAAGAATGAGTGAGAACAAGATGCAAGGATATTACATTTCTTCAAGTATGATTACATAGGTTTAAAGCTGAGATTCAAGTTAGAAAGTTGCAGAATTCTGGTTATCATCTGCTGCTTCAGTAGTCTATAAAATCAGGCAAAGTTGGGTTTTTTTCCTTAAAACCTGATTTTGTCCACCTTTTGCTCCATCCCCAACATGGTTTTTCTCCTTTCTGTTTCTTACTTTTGGCTGTAAATTTAACATTTCTGAGATCTCTAGTCCTCTATCAAATTTAATTGACATTGCAATTAATATTACAATTGTCACCTGACAGCTAGACTTTTCAGTAAAAAATTGCTGGAAAGAGACACAAAGGTGCACACAGTGAAGTATGTTCCTGAAGTGTCCTTCCATTGGAAAGGCCATACCTGGGCTCTCAAGTTTTCTGTTTAAGGAATTCTTACATTCCACCTATATTATTCTTGGGACATAAACAGTTAACAGAAATTCAGACAGTCACAAAATTAGATTGCAATTACTTATATTTATTTAAAGGATGAGTATAGAATTCACCAGCTTTTGTATACATCAAGTTTAATGAACCTTTTCAGTAAAGGATATTTGTACATACCACATTGTTTTTCATGCAATTCTTTGCACTGATTAATAAGATACTGTTCTTCTCTCTGTAGTCTGGTGTTTCAGGGATCTCATGAGGCTTAGCACAGGTTTGCTTTTTTTTCATGGATGGGTTCACATGAGTTAATAGAGATTAGGTATTTTCTTTTATATGTCTTCTCCAAAAGAGAGCAAATGGAAGACTGTTGGGTGCATGCATCTAACTTTTGTTTCTTTAAATAGGGAACTTTTACGTCACTGTAATGCTACATCTGTGACTCCTTTGAATTCCCAGTGGTTGTGTGTATCTTAAGGAGATGATCTCACTCCAGAAGCAAAGTATTTTACCATTTATTTGGGATAAAGGTTCTTCTCCTAAATACCACCAGCAGATGAAGTTGTAAAATTTTTAACATGAAAATAACAGTAGAAGCATTGTCACAAATTTTTTCACTGCTATGAAATTCTTTTCTTTAGTCATGGAAATACTGACAACAAAAGCTTCAAAAATACAAAAATGGATAATGGAAACCAGAAGCTGATCTCCCTGCCTTAACTGCTATTTATCAAATACTCCTCTATCCCATTTCAAACCAAAGCCCAGAGTTGTCATCTCTCACCCACTAAAATAAATAAAAAAGCACTGGAGAAGAGACAATTTTAAAAAAAAAAATTGAAATACAATTTTAAAATGAAAGCAAGTAGAGTAGAAAAGTTTTCCTCCTGTGCTATGAAGTTTTCTAGATTCATAAGTTATGAGGTAAAATGAATCCACTCTTTACTTTTTTTCTGTGATTATAATCAGGAGGTCTCAATGTGTCCGTATTCCTTACGAGCCTTAGGTAACCAAAAGGAGAGTTAAACAAGTGAAATATCAAAGTTAGAAATTAGTTGCAACTGTGTTAGTTAATAAAGTGTCCAAGGTCTGTGTCCTGTCCCTAAGTATGAGTGGCATGGAACAGACCACATCTTCACAGCAAAGCTGTGTTATCAGCCAGTCTATATGACTTCGCTGGAGAGATCTATGGACCGTGCTACTTCCTGAACAGTGCTCAAGCATTACCAGTGTTTGTTGGTGTGTAGCAGAAACTGAGCCAAGGTTCATGGCATGCTTTTAAGCAGAACTAATGTTCACGGGATAGTGCTGAAGTGCCTGAGTCTGTTAATTTATTGATATAGTCATAGCCATTGCATCCCATCACAAAGCATTAGGCATTGGTTAACCTTACCCAAAAGTAAACCTATGAAGTAATATAAATACCTAGTTCATAGATCAGAGTTCTAACTGGTAAATGGAATTTTCACATATAGAAGTATTACCTGAATTTAGATATTTCTCCAACTTGAGAAAGTTTCTCTGAACCTGACCTTTATGTTGAACATAATGCAATACGCGGAAATTTTCCCTTCACTGAAAGTTTTGTACTGGGTGGTTCCTATTCTATTCTCACAAAATAATGATAAGAAGTAAAAATGGTGGGGGTTTTGTTTGAAGTTTTTTCATAGTGGAGGGAATGTTTTGTGTTACTTCTGATAAATAAATCTAACAAATAAAAACAACACAATGCAGCTTTATTTCAGCTTTTGTTTCAAATATGTAGCAACTCTGGTTCACAATAATTACTATCAAGCTTGATTTTTATTTCAGTGTTAGTTCAATTGTAGAAATTGTACAAAAAAAAAATAAATCTCAAAAATCAGACTGTGAAGCACATATTCTAGTATTTGAAACTGAAAAAAGAACCAGCATGCAAAATTACAGTTTTGCAGGACCCGATAAAAGAGCCCTACATAGGAGATAATAGCCTTAAGAAGAACTTTTGGACTGAGTGGATATAAAGCCAAGTATCAGACTTAAATATATAACACTAAAATTATTCTGGCAAGCACTCCCAGCTAACACACATCAGAACCTTGCTTCAAAAAAAGTCATAGTTGCCTTGGCTATTATATTTGCCTTATTTTATGAGGGTCTAGAGTGTATAGTTTTGTGAAGTGTGCAGTTTTTTCCACATATTTTAATTGTGATAGTTCAGCTGGCAAAACTTACAAGCATGGATCATGGTTAAGAGGGAGACAGGAGACCAAACAGTCCTTCTGTTGTAGGTACCAGCTGCAGAGTGATTGTGTTGACGTCAATAAGAACAGGAAACTGCTAAAGCAGAAGAACACAGATTTAGAAATTAAATCCATACGATTAAATCCATGCAATCTTGAACAGCAGATGAGACAAGAAGCCAAAAATGTGAAATGCAAATCTTTGGGATGAAAATGGGAGGTCTTTTCCTAACATTAACATTACTTGAGATCACCCTGCCCCTCATACCAAAAAACCTCAGGCTGGCAATGTGTAAGATGTTTGGAGAATGTACTGCATGATATAGAAAGCAGTCCAGAGAAACAAATAATACAGAAATGCTTAGAGACATTCAGCCAGAAGACAAACGAGTTAAAAATAAGAAAAGGACATCCAGTTTAAGGAAAGATTAAGCAAGAATGTTGAAAACCAACAGGGAGGACAAGGAGAAAGAAGTATGAGTTGCATGATGCTGTAAGAGGCATTTCAGAGAGCAACATCAGTGCGTGAGAATGACAGGAACCGGTTTGGAAGTAGTCCAGATCAACTTGGCAAAAAAGAAATTTGAGACAACAGCTATAATGAGCATGTTAAGTGAACTTACAACCAAAAGACAGGGCATTCCTAGGGTGCCTAAAACCTAAAAGGGGAAAGCTTAGGGGAAAACTATGTGAATGTTAAAGGCCAAGAAACAGCAAGAAGGTCCAAATGAACAGGAAGTGCTGTAAGACTAAGCTCTTCAAGGGAAGAACTGAAGACATCACAGGAAAATTAAATATACATTTCTGACTTAGTGCAAGCAAAGAAGATTTTGAACTGACTTACATTAATTATCGCTCTGTAATGTAAATAATTCACGAAGTAAAAACATCCTTTTTTCTTAGCATACAGGGAGAAGTTCTGGCATAACAAAGCAATATAAGGGATACTAAGCTGTTTTCAGGACAAAGCAGAGACTAAAGTAGCTGTTGTGGGACTGTAGGATGACCTCCTCTGAGACTGACTAACTGCTAGTTTAAAGCATCCAATGGGTGGTTGCTTATTAATGAATGCATATTCTTTTCTGTGCATCTAGGTAAACCTATTCTTTTTCTGTTTAAATATCATCACTGTTTCTAGAAAGAATATGCTGTCTATTAATAAAAACAGTATACTCTCTTTAATGGTGGATAACCACTTTTACAACACATAAAAGTGATTTGCCTACTTTTATTTGCATTTCTGTATTTTATTTCGCTAGCTTTAATGAAATTAGTCAAAAGCTCTTTCTGCTGGATTGCTTGGAGGGAAATGTAGGAACACAGAGGGAAGTAGTGAGGCCCTGAGAACAGCAGGAATATGAACAGAGCTTACATAGCAGGTTACAAGGCCCCAGGAGTGCCTCCTCATGAATGCAGCATGGCTGGTACTAAGCAGGTTGAGAGGCTGTCAGCTTGAAGAATGAGTGAGCCTAGGGACAGTCACTTAAGTTAAATGCCGGAGAAGCCATTAGCTGCAAAGCTCTTGATTTCTCCTGCCAGGAGTAAAGGAAGGATGGGAACTAATCCTTGCACAGATATCCTACAATGAGAACTTGATTTCCCATAGATCTTTTACACTTAGCAGGCATTGCTCCCTCAGCTTATCCAGAAATATCTTCTCCCTCTGTATTTCCCCCTACTCACTTGCATTCTTCTCTTGACCTTCACCCCAGCACAAAATGTCTCTTTCATAACTACGTAAGTTCATACTGTCTGAGTAGCATTTAGAGGAGAAAAAATACATTTGTTGCAATAAAGTGTATTTCTCCCCCCACCTGCCCCCCAAAAATGAAAATACGAGTGCTACACTGTGTTCCACAGTGAATGACATCCTTGTGAATGTCAGTAAGAGAGTATTTAAAGGGAGAAAAGCCAGATAGCTGGCTGAGAAAATTTTTCTGAAACACATTTTCTAATCAGTTAGCCAGTACACAAATATAAAACCGTTCATCTGCGTGCACCATTACGCAAAAAAAATAGAACCCTTTTACTGTACTACGCAGTGTTATGGGTCAGCTTCCAACTTTAAATACACACCTCCACATTTCTTGAAAATTTCCAACACAACAACAAAGCCATATGTTTAGAGATTCACAGAAATACTCAGCTGGAATTAGAATATGATCCTTAATGCCTCAAGTACGTCAAACAAACTACGTTCATTGTGGCTAAACACCATCTGAAAATAATTCTGAACTGAGGTAAGATTGTTTGAGGACTTCCATATATTAGCATATGATGAATCTCACACTTAGGGTATGCTTATAATGTAAGTTTACCCTGTGTCCCTGTCTTGTGATGACAAAACAATGACTTTTCACCTGCAATTCTCTGATACAGCAAGAGCTAAAACTCAGTGATCATTCACGTGAGTAATGGCTCACTTCCATGAGGGTGAGGTTTACAAACTGACATCTCTCCATTAGTTTCTGATCTGTTAGCAAGAGAGGTACATGCAAAATATCACCAGCTTAGAATACCTTTATCATCATCCTAAATACATTTGCAATAGCATAATTTTCTTCAGCAAATGGTCTGAAGGCTGCCTTGCATTCTAGGTGCGTGCAAAATCTCATGTTCTTAGCAGAAAATAAATAGGAATGCTATAATTGCTAAGCTGGTCAAATGGAAAAACTATATAACTCAGAAAACTGTCTCAAGTTATGCCCAGTAATCAGTGTTCTGGGAAACAGCACGAGAATTAGACAGGCTGAGAGTGGCCGTTTCCTGGTATAGCATTTTAGCTTCCACATAGACACAATCATAGTCTTTTTGTTTGTTCAATTACAAAACTAGAAGTCTTAATTAAAAACAATAAGAAGAAAATATTTTCCTTGAGGTTTTTTTGTTGTTGTTTTGGTTTGGTTGTTTTTTAATAGAGCAGGTTTTCAGAACATAGAATTAAATAATTACAGAAGTATTTGCTCTCTCCCAATAAATGTGGAACTTTTCATCTTTTGAAATTCTGTTTTATTTTCAAATCATTCTAACACAGATATATTGACAAAGAAATGGAAGAGTGTTATTCACTGTACTCTGCTTCCTGTCATTCAACTGGGAAAATGTATGCAGTCCATCTAAGTTTTCCAACTTGGAGAAAATCTCATATGGGATAGAACAGGGAAATAGGGATAAGTGATATTTCTAATGTAAATAGGAATTCTTAACAAGCGGATGAAAGCATGAGAAGATTACCAATGATTTTTATTTTGTTTCTAATAATTTATGTATTTTAACTACTGTAAATTTGGCGATTAAAAAAAAAAAATATATCTTATATTTTCCAATTCTCTTTCCAGCATATTATAAAGAGAATGTCAATTGCTTTCATAAAACTCGGCCCAAGGGCCTTGTCTTCTCAAATATGCTCTCATAGCACATCTTCACCACTCTTTTTAGCCTCTAGTCCCAGTGAGGTATGGACAACGAAAAGCACACATCTACAGGAAGGAAGCATCAGACTGTTCAAAAAAACAGATATCAGAAATTTCAGATTAATGGGGAGGCACCACAAGTTTATCCAGCTAATTGAATGGATTAGAAAAGGATTCTTTGGCCCAGGAATGAAGACGGACTCCAGCATCCTCCAAATGTCCCTTACAGTCTCAACCATCTGTGCTTCTGAGGAAGGGACTGCAGGTAACAATTATGGATGCTGGGGTTTTTTAGAATTTTGTTTTCAATGTGTCAAATGACTCATAGAGTCAAATTCTATTTGAGATGTCTGGCTACATATCCTTTTCTATCTTGGAAAACTTTTCCATGTTCTGCCAAACTTAAGTATGCTTTGATGTTACAAAAAGAGAAATAGACCTAACAACCAATATAGAAGTTCCAAAGATGAATGTGAAAGCACCAGAGCCTTTAGATAATGACAATGTCTTGTGGTTTAAGACCAGCCAGCAACTATATATCACTCAGCCACTCTCACACTTCCCCCTTTTCACCCCTGCTGGGGAGGAGAATCAGAAAAAACATTAAACTTTTGGGTTGAGATAGGAACAGTTTAAATATTGAAACAACAACAACAACATATTAACAATAATAATAATAATAATAAAGCCCAAGTTAGACAAGTGATACACAACACAATGGCTCACCACCCACTGACTGACGCCCAACCCAACCCCAAGCAGTGATTGGCCCATCGTGGCCAACTCCTCCCAGTTTCTGTACTGAGTAGGATGTTCTATGGTATGGAATAACCCTTTGACCGGTTCTGGTCAGCTGCCCTGGCCATGTTCCCTCACAACTTATTGTGCATCTCCATTGTGCAGGCCATAAAAAACTGAAAAGTCCTTGATTTAGAATAAGCACTACTTAGCAAGAACTAAAACATCAGTGTGTTATCAACATTATTCTCATACTAAATCCAAAATTCTGCACTGCACCAGCTATTAGGAGGAAATCAACTCTATCTCAGCCAAAACCAGGACAGAGTGCTTTAAGTGAACTCCAGCACACAAGTGTCAAATCAGAAGACATGCTGGGGCAGAAGAAAGATCATACAGTCTAGTAACAGAAAAAGCCCTCTCTTAACTACTCTTCTGCTGGATTTAACCTGCCATATTCACATTTAGTGTATTGCAAGGTACACTAACTGATTTTATCAAGTAAAAAGCAGGGGTATGGGTATTGGGTATGGGTTGCTGAAAGACAACCAATGCTCAGAAAGAGTTCTTAAATGTGACAAGTGCTTTTAGAGTCTTACAAAGATTTTATAATTTTCAGATATCAGGGAAAGAATAGTCAAGTTTAAATGTAAAGCTATATCAATATTTTTAGCATCACCTAATTGATCTTTATTCAACTATAGTTCATCTTTTAGTGAAGGTACTATATTTCTACCTCATTATTTCAGGTTTTGGCAGACTTACAAGCAGAGTAAGTACTTCCAAGTAAACGATATCAGCTCTCTCAGCAGTCAATATTATAAGAGGCTTTAGGTTTTGTACAATTTTTCATCAAGAGTTAATTATCAAAATTTAGTAAAAGTCAATAAGCATTACTTAAATTTAATGATCTTTCATTCTAGAAAGATCATCTAAACAAAACATAATCTTGATTTCATACAATGTAGGCTTTACCTCTCTATCCCATCAATTTATAATCAAAGAATGAATGGACAGAAAATATGTATTTTGAACAAAGGGCTAATTTGCTAAAAGCAAAATGACATGATATTCGCATGATCATTAATGCAGAAATAACATTCACAGTGAATATTGATGACATATTTTGTTTAAGAAACAGTTAAATATTAAGTACAGTATTTAAGCAACTTCAAACTGACATTTTAGAAGTAGATACAAAATTAGTAATTAAAAAACAGGATATCTTTGGAAAGAGAAATATAATTTTTAAAGTAAGGGCATAAGCATAGGAAAGTATGGCAAAATCCCAGATAATTTAAAGAAACAGTTCCAGTTACATGACGAAGACTATAGAGCTGAGATAAATCTACCTTAAACCAAGAAACTTTACTTCATTTCCAGTTCAGGGGAATTCAGTTCTGAGGCAAGGTAATCTCTTTGCAGAACAGTCCTTCATTTGCACGCTGTTGCCCGGAGGCATTTATCTCTAGTCTTCTGTCTTGTGATCCCATATTTTTGGGATATTTCACCGATGTACACCTATCCGCAGTCACAACTTACAGAAATAATAACATGAGAAATATTACTTAAAGTAAGAGACTCGATAGCAGTTGAAAAAGTGTAAGATTGGGTGCCAACAAGCTGTAAAGTGTAAACTCAATTACTCCACAGATCTGACATTATGCAAATCTTAGGAGAAGTCCAGTAATTCAAATTTCCCCTTTTACATGGAGCTAATGCCTCAGATAATTCCATGAAGAATAACTGGGATGTATGGTACTGACTGTCAGACATTTGTTTCCTTGCTTTATTGCCCTGAATTTTTGTTAAATACTACATTTCTAATTATTCCAAAGGTTTAAAGGAGATGACAGAAAACTCACCAAGCTCTTCATGATTTTTCCTTTTAGAAGTACTTTATTATTTTTTTTACAGTGTACCAAATAGGCAGAAAACTGAGTCCAAGCCTTATGCTGCTGTACACACAGCTGAAAGCTATTTTTTAATTGAGAGATGGAGTGACAAAAGACAACTAAATACTTACGGGTTTTATCATACCACACTCATTACCTCACAACATGAGACCTGGCTGTAGAAATGGACATTGAGGGTTCTGACATGACAAAAACCACACTGGTTTCAACCACACTAGCTTTCTGTGAGAAGGACACTATTTTTCAGCGATAGTGAATGATGTGCAAACGTCTAAAATTATAAAGCCAGTTTTACATTTTCAATTACATACAGCATTTAATAATTAAAATTTTGTTAATCATCGAGTTCCCAGGTTTGTTTGACTTCTCAAGTAAATAGGTTACCCATTACTTAAGCAAAATCATGTATCTGCTGAATCCCTAGTCATTCTGCAGTTTTTATATCTGGCTTACTAGTGTGGACACCTGGAAGTTAATTCTCTCATCTCAGCCAAACCAAGTACCTTTTTCCTATATTGTTTGGCTTATTTGCAGACAAGGCCCCCAAGTGGTTCTGATTTCAAACATCCTTCTAATATATTTCTCTTTTAGGATAAAAAAGTGTGTGGGGGGGGACTTGGGGTTTTTTTATTGGTGGTGGTTGTCCATTGTTTTTGGGGTTTAGGGTGGATTTTTTTGTTTTTTATGGTTTTTTTCATTTTTTTTTCCTTTCCCATCTCAGAATTTATCTTACTTAATTTAGGCAGTCACATTGACTCCATCTTCCTTGAATTGCTTTTTTTCACTATTACCTACCCATGTTCATTAGAAAGCATTATATTCCATCATATCAAACCACAGAAATTGAGTCAGCTCCTGGAATAGTATGTCTCAGGACCAGAATTTTATAAACTTTCATGTCTCATTTTCAGATATCTCATTTACAGATCTTGCCAAAATGTTTATGTACTCCAAACCAGATGTAGGCACAATTTTTTCCATCCATGTGGTCCACTGTGATATGAAGACTACAGTGTCTGTTCCCTACTCATCATCTCTTGCTTCTGGAAAAGCCTAGAAATTATATTAATAGTAGCACAATAAAAAGTCCTTAGTGTTGGTAATTTCCAAAAAAGCACCTCCTCGATTGTCTCCATCTTCCAGCACACCAGCTCATCTCACTCTGCTGTTCTTGAGACTTGCCAGTATTACCTACCCACCTCCCCAATAGCTTTCTACTCTTGGCACAGCTAATTGGTTCTCTTGTACTTAGTTTGAGCCTAGAGCAGGATGAGTACAAGTTTAGGTGAAAAAACTGTTGATTTTACCTGTGAGAATGATCCATGCAGCAACTAGTTTTTGTAGCCCAGACCTCATAGTTTTATACTACAACTAGAAGACTAACCTGCCAATTTTCACCTTCACAGAAAATGTTTATGCATTTCATAGCTGTCTATGTGACAGATGCTGTGATTTCCCTGACTCCATCTGTTTCTACTGCTGAGTTAGACACCCACTAGTGATAAGAGGTGTCAGCTTTCTCATCAGAGAAGTTGTCTTTACTGTAGTAGTATGCAGAAGTCAAATGGGATGAAATCATCGGAAAACTTTATTACTTTGATGTACAGAACAATTGTTCCAGACATATAACCACCTTCCTGCAGGCAAACTTCAGAATTCATTCCTGCCTCCAGAACAGGCAACTGGGTAGTTTGCATTTTTTCTCTCTGTAGCCTTACTGTAGCAACTGGAGTTGCATGTAATGTCATGTCAAGGTAGCTGAGTTACTCATTGCAGATTAGATTATCTGATGAATTTCACCATTTTCTGCAAAATAAATTATTCAAGGTTGCATTAGATGAACAGATCTAATTTCAGGTACAAGTGTTCTATAAATTTTATTCTTTTCCCCTTTTTGAGAATCTCACACTCGAGTAACTTCATATCTGAAAGATAAGAATAAATCTATGACTCACCCCTTAAACATCATGATTTAAAGTACATGGCTATATACCCAAGTGAGGCAAAGGACTCCTATAAAAAAAGCAGTAGATAAAACACTTAAACCTGTCTAAATTTTTGGACAGTTTAAGCATTCCAAAGACCTTCTGTATACGGGGTAGTGTATTGTTTTATTAATCATTAACATTCATATGGGATTAGATCCAGAAAAGGTCTGAGTTGCCTAATTGCCTCTTCTTCTCAGATGAAAAAATTGAGCTCAAATAGGCAATGTGTTACAACTAGCTGTGACAAAAATCATCATTTAGCTTAATAACTGTAAACCAGAAAAACATACAGAAAATAATGGAAATTTTTCTGAAGTAGGTAGAAGTATGAGGGAAAAGATAATGAGTGTGGCAATTATTTGCATTCTGAAACAACAGCCCATGTTAAGAGTATGCTTGGAGTTTGTTCAAGGAGGTTTAATCAGAAAAGCAAATTGTAAGCAACCTAACAAGGAATTTATTGCCACAGTCCCTCTAAGAATCAAATCCTTCTTTTTATTAAACAGGTTTTTAAGAAGAAAAAGGGAGGAATCTAGTTTTTAATGGAAAGAAGGACATCTGAGGAACAGCTAATAAAAGAAATTTAAAAAGAACTCTGAATTGTTTTCAGTTTACAAGGAAGATAACTCAGTCATGTGGTCTTGGCCTAAAACTGAAGTTACATTAATTTATCACTTAACTTGGAAGCATCTTACAAATTCAGATATTTAATATTTCTGTTTCAGTTTGATTCAAATCATATACTCTTTGGTTGTAAAAATGTGTACATTGAATGCTTTTTTATCCTACTGCCCCCATAACAAAATTACATCATAAAGTTTTCAGTATTTTAAAAAAGATAATCAATATATTCTAAAATTTTTAAATTTTAAAGACTATTAATTCATTGCAAACAATTTAAAATATTTATGTGGTTTTTAATTAGATAAAAAGTACCATTCATATTAAATTTTACACTTTTTAATTATTGCTTCATTTTAATGGAAAAATGAGAATAATAACCAGAATTAGCATTTGTGCATCTGCCCACCATTTACTTCAGTCTAAAAAGTAGCTCTTCTTAATGAACTCTTTGGTTGAATACTGCTTAAGAGGAAAATATAAACTTTATTATCAAGGGGTAAATAATGCACATTTCAAGAGTCTTTATTTGACAATAAGATAAAGGTTGTTTCATCATATACTTTGAATCTGAGGTATTATAAAGTTTTCATACACATATATCAAAGGAATATTAAAGTATAAATTTGGCAACCAGTGAAAACTGTATTAGGTTCTCAATGGCTTTAAATAAAAAGATGGAACTAAAATATCACATAGTACTTTGCATTTTACTACAGAATAGGATTTCTTACAGTTATTTATTACAAAAACATGAGGATCTGTCTATTTCTGTTCTTGGTTTCTTTGTTGCAATATCCCAGAACATAGACATCCTGCATTTCCTCCAAATATTAGAATTTATAGAGCAAAATATAGACTTAAGGTGAAAGGACATTAAACATCTGAGGGAAGGTCAAAGTGCACAAACTGAAGTACAGGAAAGGTCACTTAAAAGAAGAAAACACGAAACATTTTTACTGTAAAGGTGGTCAAACAGGAGAACAGGATGCCCAGAGATGAAGTTGTGGACCTTCCATCCTTGGAGACACTTAAGCTAAATTTCTTTTACTACTCAAGTCAATTCTTCACCTTTTAACCCCTGTAGGTACAGGCAACAGGAGATTTCCTTAGGCAATTTTATTACGAATTTATCTGCTGTAATCCCTCCTCTCATATTAAGACTCATGATTCACTCCTTTCTGTATCATCTTCTCTAAGCTTCTGATCACTCTCACAAGTTGTCTGGATTGTACCTAATTAAGACCATTTGTGGGCAGTGGAAGTATTATTTTATTTTATATATATAACTTTCTTATTTCTGTATCACAGAAAAATATCGGAGTTTGCAATTGACACTGTGAACTGATGATCTGAATTAAATTATCTCTCAGACTATACTTTGCAGAACTACCTCAACAATCATTCCATATGTTGCAGGTGCAGATTATTCTCACTAAATGTAGTACCTTGCTCTCTTTCTTAATATTTTTTCCTCTTTTTCAAGAATTTCTGCAGCTTGTCTTGGTCATTTTGAATTATATTCCTGCCCTCCAAATTACTTGCAACTTTTCCAGCTTGTTGTCATTAAATAAATGTACTCTCAATTATTGTTAAAAAAGAAGTGGTATCAGACTCCGAACAGAGATCTACACAAGCTATTTTCATGAAATTTTTTATAGAGAACAGCACTCAACTATACTTCCTTTTCTGGTACTCTGTCCACCCACTTTAAAATAGTTTTATCTATACCATAGTTCAGCTACTTTGATTATGATGTCACCTAAAACTGTATTAGAAGCCTTTCAATAACAAGGTAAAACTACGTATTTCACTTATCTCTCTTCCCCAAGGAATAGTTGGAAATTGTATTGATTTATCATGATTGTTCTTAACAAGTCTGTGTTGGCTGTTACTTGTTGCCTTATTATCTTCTAAATGCTTACAAACATATTCTTTGATTTTTATTCCAATGCTTGAAATGTAGTACATACATTTCATCTTACCACCTGAGATTTAGGCACCGCATCTTTTTTCAGTTCTCTGATGTTTCAGTTGTCCTTCATTTCCTGAAGATAACTATTAACTAGTCTGAAATTATTTCAGCTAATTCCCTAAAGGCAGAGTCAATTCAAACTCTAGTTTATCTAAGAAGATTTTAACACAAAATTTCTCCTATTATAACTTGATTTTTGACCCTTATATAACTGGTGTCAATTGTTAGTCATACCTCTCAGTTAAACTTTATGAGAGAGTAAAAAGTATAAAGGACAATGACAGTTCTGGTGTTCGCAGTGTTTTTTGCTTCATAGCTTTCCAGTCTGGTGGCTAACTGATCAATTCCTCTTATGCTAATGTACTGAATCAAAGCATTTTTATCTTCATTTAAATTTCTGTTAAGCTGTAACTAGCAATTTCCAAATGCATTTCCACTTTTGATTTGAGCTCCTGGATAAAAGCTTTGCATTCTACAGTTCAGTGATTCTCATTAAAATTACTGTAAAGAAGCAGATTTATTCCAAACTATCATACTCTCTCACCTAACATTAGCTTTTAAGAAAGTCCGGCTACACAAGGATATGTTTTTCCTACAATAAATGATAAGAAGTAGGTTGAGATGAAGAGGTAATCTTATGGCACATCCCATCCTAAATTTGGTCTCCAAGATATGGAGGATAAATTGTCCTTTGGAAATGCTCATCGCTGTTGGTAGTCACAAACTGTGCTCATCACACCCACAATATTGTTCTGAACTTCAGCAAATGTGAAGGATCCAGAGTTTTATTTCTGTGCTATCTATGTAACTCTCATGAAATTATCCTATCCTGCCTTAGAAATATTAGTTAACTTAGGTCATAATGTCTCTGTGAAAGAAGGAAACGAAGGCTGAAGAACCCATCTGTTCTCCATCATAAAACAATGCTGTTCAGCAGTTTAGGACAAGAAACATTTTTCACCTAAATCAATATGTAAATTGAATTAGCAGAAATGGTCACAAAATGACCAGAAATAAAATAACAAAGGTCTGAAATAAAATATAATTTTTATTTAAACCTGAACTACTCTTTTCTAAAGAATGTAATCTGTGATTTCTAATATAAAACTATTTTTGAGATTTTGTTTTCCTGCTGCTTCTTTGGTTAGGCAGTTCTAGCTTTGTACAAGTACTTGGTATCATTTTTTGAAAGCATTTTTGTTTTAATGTCTGTATTTTCATAGTTACTTACTCCACGCTATTAAGAAAGTAGTTAGAAATTAACTGCTTTGGTGAAATTCTTTTCTTGGTACATGTAGATATGGGAAGATGTACAAGCTATAACACCAGTAAAAATATTTGTCATGTTGGAATGATCTTTAGAGCACCTTCATGCTTCAGATATTGTTTTTCTTTTCAGAAAAACAAACAAAAACAAACAAAAAACCCACAAAAGAACAAAACCAAACCAAACAAAACAAAAACAGAAAAACAAGACTCTGTGTTCATTCCCACCGTTTGTTAGTGCTCACTGCTAAAGAAACATGGCACAGAATTCCCTAAACAAGTAAATTAAAAAATGTGTCAGACTATAAAATCAGTTGTCCCTAAATGTAGGACATGCATGTGCTGCTGAGTGTTATGATGAAACTCCTGATATGAGGATCTAGCTGTTGTGGTCACCGTTGTCTTAGAATCTAAGTTAGGGTTTTATTAAAATATTACTACTATTGTTTTTTTCAGATCAAATCAACTGAAATCTGTATTGTCTTCAGGAATATGATGTGATTAAGGAAGAGGAAAATGACCATCATATAATCTCCTGGACTTCATCCAGTTCAGAGAAAGGGAGAGAATTCTTAATATTGACAACTTGGTACACAATTTATTGGTGTGAGTATCTTGCGTGCTATAAAGAACAGTCCTAGTCTCTCAATTCCATGATGTCCACCATACCTGTGTGATGCCCAGTGCAGAATGCCAAACAGACCATCAGCTTGTGCGCTGTAAACTCAACTTCAATCTTACATTCAAACCTAAAAGGGGCAGTATTCCAAGAAGACTCCAAGTTAACAATCTCCAATCAGCTACAGTGAGAGACAAATTTCAGGCAAACCTTCAAATTAGACTCGAAAACCATTCCATAGATTCTACAGATTCCTGAAACTCAATTGTGCGCAGATACGGGTGATTACAAAGGATTCTATGAGGCCCTGAAAACAGCATACGGGCCTACATACCAAGTCCAAATCCCTCTACTCAGTGCTGATGGTCAAACGCTTCTAACAGACAAAACCTCCATTCTGAATCAATGGTCTGAACACTTTCAGACTCTTTTCAATACCAACCGTGTAGTCCAAGACTCAGCAATTCAGTTCATCACGCAACAACTGGTGAAGTATGAATTGGATACTGCCCCCACTATGGGAGAAACCCTCAAGGCCATACAGCAGGTGAAAATCAGCAAGGCAGCTGGGGTTGATGGAATTCCACCCAAAGTCTGGAAACATGGGGGCCTTGCACTCCATGCCAAATTTCACGAGTTTGTGGTGCACTGTTGGGAACTAGGTGAGCTACCATCAGACCTTCGTGATGCAGTCATCATCACTTTGTATAAGAAGAAAGGAATTAAATCAGATTGCTCAAATTACCGTGGTATTACTCTGCTCTCCATTGCTGGCAAAATCCTGGCAAGAATACTCTTGAACAGACTAATACCCACTATAGCAGAAGGAATTCTACCTGAAAGTCAGTGTGGTTTCAGAGCCAATAGGAGTACCACAGACATGGTATTTGTTCTCAGACAACTGCAAGAGAAGCGTAGGGAACAGAACAAAGGTCTTTATGTAACCTTTGTTGACATCACCAAGGCTTTCGATACTGTGAGCAGAAAAGGTCTGTGGCAGATTTTGGAAAGCTTAAGTTGTCCCCCCAAGTTCCTTAAAATGATCATCTCACTCCATGAGGATCAGCACGGCCAAGTCAGATATGGTAATACACTTTCTGAGCCCTTTCTAATAACTGATGGTGTGAAACAAGGCTGCGTTCTCGCTCCTACCCTATTCACAGTCTTTTTCAGCATGATGCTCCAAAGGGCCACGGCAGACCTCAAGGATCAGGATGGTATCTACATTCGATATCGTACTGATGGAAGTCTATTCAATCTAAGGCGACTGAAGGCCCACACTAAGACCTTAAACCATCTTGTCCGGGAGCTGCTCTATGCTGATGACGCCACCCTTGTTGCCCACACAGAAGCAGCTCTGCAGCGTTTAACATCCTGCTTTGCAGGTGCTGCTGAGCTCTTTGGGCTGGAAGTCAGCTTAAAGACGACAGAAGTTCTCCATCAATCTGCACCTCAGGAAGTCTTTCATCATCTCCATATCACCATTGGCCAATCAGTGCTCAAGTCAGTCCAGCAGTTTAATTACCTAGATAGCCTCATCTTCTCGGATGGTAAGATTGACAGAGAGATAGACAACAGGTTAGCAAAGGCATACAGTGCCTTTGGAAAACTCCATAAAAGAGTATGGTGTAATAAACACTTGAAGAAAAGTACCAAGACCAGTGTTTACAGAGCCATTGTGCTGTCTACTCTCTTATATGGGTCTAAATAATGGGTCATCTACCGCCACCACCTATGTCTCCTAGAATGCTTCCATCAACCCTGTCTCCGTACAATCCTAAACATTCACTGGTCAGATTATGTGACCAATACATCTGTTCTAGAACAAGCAGCAGTCACAAGTATCGAGGTCATGTTGCTGAGAACACAGCTGCGCTGGGCAGGGCACGTCTCAAGGATGAAGGACCACTGCCTCCCTAAGATCTTGCTTTATGGTGAACTTGCCACCGGCTGCCGCATGAGAAGAGCCCCAAAGAGAAGATACAAGGACTCCCTGGAAGAACATCTCAGCCTTGGCCATATTGTTCAACATAACTGATCTACTCTGGCCTCAAATCGGGAGGCCTGGAGACACAGCATCTATAACGCTGCTGCTTCTTTTGAGAACGCACGCAGGATCACTCTTGAGGAGAAAAGACAACACAGAAAGAACTGTGTCTTGCAGAATTTACCACCTAAGGAGTCTTTCTGCTGTGCCTTTTGCAATCGGACATGTCTCTCTCGTATTGGCCTCATTAGCCACCAGCGTGCTTGTAACAAATGTGGACAGAGCCTTCCTAAATCTTCATTCGCGAAGCCTAGCCATGAGTCTCTCAACTAATTATCTGTGTAAGGCAACCTATTGGAGTTTGCTCCAGCTTCCCCCAGCCCTTACCCGTGTACCATGGTTTCTGTTACTGCCATTTCACCCAGGCATCAGACAGAAGCAGAGACAGCCATCCAGTGATCACCAGCATCCACTGTTTTTACTCACTTGTGTATCAGAACAAATCATCGGTGAGTACCCTGAGCTGCTGCAGTTAAATGCACTACAACTCCTGAGTCACACTGTCTATTCCCACATCTGTAAAATGAGATGGTAAATTTGTAAGTTTCTGATATGCTCTACAAGGCTTAACTGGTGTTTGCAAAGGGTTTTGAGATAGTATGATTTATCAAAAGATACATATGCATTTCACTATGTATTGTTATCTCAGTGAATGTTCTTGAATTTCTGCATGGGAATATTTTCTTAGAGGCTTGTCACAAAATGCATAGAAAAACCTGGATAAAATATCATAACCTTTTAAAAATATAAACTATAGTGGGTGTTCAGAACATCAAAAGACAGCAGAATTTAGGTTCTTCAGCTTGAAGCTGATAAGCATATATACAGATTTTCAGAAGGAAGGTTCATGGTTCAGAAAGAGATGCCTAGATCTCAAACTCAAACAAATGGAAAACACAGTTAACTGATCTGCATGATGTAATGGTGGATCTGGAATGCTGTGTGTCTGTCCACCCACTATTGTACAGGCACTCAAGATACTAGTCATGAAACTATTTTTACCATCATGAGCTCGGTCTTGAAACCACCCACATTTGTCTTTTAGATTCTCATCTGTCAGCGATGTAATTCGCACCTTCACTTATAGCCCTGACCTGAAGCCAAGAATAATATGAAACTAACAATATTTTTTTTATTTAATAATTTCTTCTAAAGATTTATTTGCCTCTCTATTTTTTGGGAGAATATTTATGTGAAATTATTCCTACAACAGCATTCTTAAAAAAACCCCAAGTTTTCTGAGAAAAAAAGCAATTATGTTGAAAATATTCCTTAGTAAGTAAGGTGAGTTTGAGCTGCAGACTGAAAGAAAAGAGCTCATTTTTATTCCTGTTTGCAGCATGGCTCCTACTTTTCACTGATTCTGCATGGGGAGTCTTCAAGAATGAAAGTAACTGCTTCACCCTAAAGAGTGTCCATCTAATTTTCAGTACACCATAACTATCAGGATCCTTTGTTCACTTGTCCAAATTATTTTGCTTTCCACTGATCCATTTTCCAAGTCTCCAGAGAGCCTTTTATATTCTGTATGTTCATATGGCCTTCTCACAGGTGTTCATCTATCTTTCAAGTGGATCGAATCCATTAGCTCAGGGGAAAGAAATTTTGTTAACATTTAAACAAAGGGATCATTAATTAGGACAGAGTTTTCTTGGAAAGAAGGCTACTTGACAACTGCTCTCTGATTATGCTCTTGAACTTTATTCTAGTCTTTATGTCCTGAACACTGACATTCACAGATTATGATATCATAAAAAACCATTGAGATTATCCAGTCTGGCCATAGGTAGGCATCTTTTATGCATTAACTTTTTAACTAGGACAGCAGATTAACTGCAGTATAAAAAGTGCTAGTGGTCAGCAAGGCTAAATCAAGCCTTTCAAAGATGATTCTTGGACCATATGTAGTATTTGTAAAACATAAATCTATATATATTAACATACCGCAAAATACAAGAAACACGTTATTTGGCTATAAAAGCTGAGTAACTTCTGAATAACAGTTAAAAAAAAAGCCCTACTTTGAAAATTCAGTCATGCACTACCTATTACAAAATTGAAAAGCTAGTTCACCAGTCAGTTACTCCATTGATTAGTCTGCCACTGTCACTGTTAAAAACTTTGTCTTATTTCTAGTGTAAAAGCACATAGTTCAAACTTCCAACCATAGGCAAAAACCCCCTAGTATTTTCTAATTATGTAAATGTAGCAATCAGTTATGAACATGTCCTTATATCTCAAAGGAGTTAATTCAGGTGCTCCAAGCGACTACTTACCATCTTCATTTTTGCTGAGTACATAGATAGCTTGTGTGGAACTTTTAGGCTTATCTCAATAATTTCACTTATGATAAAACATTTTTAAAGACTCTAGATTATTTTCAGCTACTATGAAGACTATTACAAACTGCTTCAGAAGAGTATGCTACAGAAGTTGCCTCCTGGATTAATAGTGTGCAATGTGGGTTCACAGCCTTCACAGTACGCTGGATGCTCCATTACTTTCTTAAATACATGCATAGCAAACATTGTCTATCTTTGGTCTTTTATCCAATGTGTACTTGTTCTATGGTGAATCCAATACATTATGATCATTTTTCACGTTGTGCAAGATGTGCCACCCTTAGCCTGGGGTTGACTGACATTTATGAGGAACAACTCTTAACTATATTACTTAGGGACAAAACAACTCTGTTGCTATCCTACAACTGTCAGGCACATCATAGCTTTAAGAGTGGACAGCAATGTATCAGAGAATTAATGTATTTCTGATAATGCCTGTGCAGCCATTGAGGAACTACATTTACTAATAGCAGCACAAGCACTTTGTCAATCACTGCACACAGAGTCGTCCACAAATCTTGATGGTTCCATGTCAACAACATTCCTTCAGGAAGGACACATAAAGATTTGCTGTCACCACAAAAACACTTCTGCATGAATTACAAGCTATATGCTTACTTACCAGTCATTCACCGTTGTCAGGTGATTTGAGAAGTCTGTCCTTTAAGTCTGACATATGAAATATGAATACAGAAAGGAATAGCCCTAGAAAGAGCATACAAAGAACAGGTATCACACATGCTGTGAGTCCTCTGAATGAGGGCTTGTGGTGTTGGAACAATGCATGCTTATGTTAGACATAATGTAATGCAAATGAAATGTGATCTGTTGGATTCAGGCCCCCAGTGGTCTGATATTTTGGGCTTTTAAGAGTAAAAAGCAAGTTCAATATCCTATCGGACAAATTAACATTTCCACCTTTTACAATCATACAACGATCCACTTCAAACACTGCAAAATAACAAGAGACTGAAATTATATGTTGCATTTTACTTTTTCAAAAGCCCTACCTCACCTAGCACATGATCTTATTCATGTCTAACAGCAGTGCAAGTGAGTTGCTGGTAAAACCTCATGAAAATACATCCAAATAGTATTTTAAATAGCCCACTTTATAAATGGGAGCTCTAATAATATACAGTTAGGTAGACATATATAGTTACTTATTTTGATTTCCTCCAAGCCTATTTATTACCTCTGAGATTTGAAATGCCTCACAGCTTCCCTCAAAACCTTCCAGTCTCTCTACAGCACATTGCAGCATGAATGTCTTCTTTGGCACTTTCTTCATCTTCATTCTGCAGCTTCTAACCTGATGCTACTGAGATTTCAGCTGGAAAATACTCTTCCTTCATGATCTGCCTCCACCAGAAATTCAGCCTAGGATTTAGCTCACCGAACCTTGACTAAAGTAACATCTACTCTAACTTAAAGTCAATGGATCATGTAATCTTTCTAATCAAGACAGTGACATTAAGTCAGTTTGAACCACCTGCTGGCAACACCTATGTCTCGCTACTGAGATGAGAGAGAGACTGGATGATGAGGCTGAGACTACATGTATACCAATATAAAAAAAGATGTGGACTGTTTTCTGGTCTAAACCCAATCAGCATGGCACAGTTTTGAGTCCTCCATTCAATTACAACCAACCTCTTGCTTGCCAAAACAGGGGAGCTGCACCAAAACTGCTACTGGGTTAAGCCTGTCTAACAACCTGGCCTAGGCTGTTTCCCAGCAGTGCCTGTATGTTATCTGGAAAAGAAACAGTTAACACGGGAAAAAATGTGCCAGGATCTGTGCTTACACCTGGACACTTTGAATGAGTGTGTGTCAGTGGTAAGGCTCACCTCCTGATCTTCTGTGGTTTGCCAGTATAGGTGGTAAGTACATGCACATAATTTCTGCACAGCTACAAATTAATCAAATTAATATACATTCAGTTCTTGAATGTATTCTGTATTAAAAGGGTGAATTGCGGTAAAAGAAACAAATTTTTTTGACATGAAGGAAAAAGAATTATTGAAATCTCACTAACCAACTTATCCACTGTGCCAAAACATTTATCCAAAAGCTACATATCTGAGTACTGTCTACACGAGAAGAGCCTCTGCTATTGTAATCATGCCAGTTACCAAGGCTGGCACTGTGGTCATGCCAGATACCAAGACTGGCACTGGTACCACAGTAAGTCTTTAGCATAGAACCAGTTTTACTGAGAGGCAAGCACTAAAACTAAATTTCTGTATCCTGAACAAAATTAAGAAAGTTATAGATTATAATAATCTTGTACATGATTAAACAGAATTAGACCATTTGAATTCTAATTTGAAAAATGAAAATAAATTCTAAGATAGATTTGTATGCGAAGGACAATTGACATATGCCACAGTTTATATATAGATTTTAGTAAAATAAATGTTTTTATTATATGATTTTATTATATGATTGTAATTTTCCTCATACATGCCTACTGTTTGAATATTTTTTCCTTTTCCTCTTGACATGGCTATAGATCCCTTTTCTGAATAACTATTATGAAAATTACATTGTCTGATTAACAGCTGTGTAGCTTCCCAATAACCTAAGAGCTCATTCTGTAATCACAGATATAGTCTTTCTGAGTGCAGTGGGGTTATTCGCATGAAGGAAGACTTGCAGCCTCAGTCCCTAAATTTATATTTATAGTATCTTTAAGTATAATAAAATTAAATTACAAATGAGTCTCTGATTAAGTATCCTTTCAAGTGCTATAAAATCATACATTGAGCCAGAGCTCCCTACTGTTCCTGTGATAAATAAGTGTTCAGAAAGATAACACTGGAGGGTTTAGTAGAATGCAGATGGTAGGATCCTCATTATCCCAGTTTTTGACAGAAAATGGCTTTTCAGGTTTACATATAATCTGAATAGATATCCAGGAGCACCAAACCTCATTCCAGTTCCTTTTCAAACACTGCAACTACAGATTTGGAAATGAGGTCTGGAAAGATTTGAGGAGATCAGTTGTCCTCTGTCACAAAACAGGGGACAGCTGGCCAAGCTACAAGCCCCTCAGAAACAATTCTTATCAGAACACCTGAGTTACAACCAGTTACAAAGAAATCTGTTGAGAAAAGAAAACTCCAAGGAAATTTAGACACTGTTCTGAAAACATCCCAGCAGAAAAATAGGTAGGCAGTGAGGACCATGATGCTATGCTGAAAGGACTGATGTCAGTAGCAGACTTTGTTAAAGTGCATCTGATGTTTCTTAATTCCACTTTCCCTCCTATCAGCTCTATCCCTTCCCATAGCTCTTTATTTCCTGCTCTGAAAAGTTACCCATACATCCCATGTCTGAGACACTGTGTGTCTCTCATTTCTTTGGCCCCACTCCAAAATATCTTTCTTTTCCCTCTCACCTAGTGGAAGGTACAGAGAGACGGTTTTCCCAGTTACAACTCCCATTACTACCCAGCTTTTTGCCCTGGCCCCCAGCCGAAGCAGACTTTGGGGAGGAAGCATACTTCAAGAGAAGGAATGATGTGTGTTTCATTCTTTCTATTCCCTGCTTTCTCCTGCTGGCTGAATGTCTGCCCCACACACCCTAGACAGTTCCCAGCTGAAATAACACTGGTCAGTTGTTTAATTGGTGCTTTCCTCCCTAACCCCCCCAAGCCCCCTTTCCCTCCCCCATATTTAACCCAGATCTGTAGAGTACCAGTTTTTAAAAATCTTAAACTATGGATATGATTGGATCTTGGGTTCACAATGTATCATGTTTGGTATGGGCAAATGTAAAAATCTCAGTTGCTTAGGATCTCAGTTTGTGCTTCATAAGTAAAACAAAATACTTTTTTCAATGAATGATATAATAAAAATAAATCAGAAAAGTCATCCTATACTAATGTTTCTCCTATTAACTGAAAAAAAATCCAACTTGCTTCAAAGGCTGAATGTTGAGAAAAATATCTGCACAATGTAGTAAGTATACACAATACATCATAAGAATCAAGTATAAATCAAACCAGAATCTTATCCCCTTCTATTTGGAACCTTACAATTTGAAAGCATAATTTAAAACTAAAATCTATAACTGAGATTTCTGGAGCACCTCCTCCTCTTCCCTCTTCACTGACCTTTGTGTCTGCAGAGCTATTCACATATTCTCACTCCTTTCTTTGGCTGAAATGTGCTCTTCCACAGTAAAGTTTTCCCTTTCTTAAATATGTTATCCCCATGATGTGACCACCATCAATGATGGGATCAGCCTTGGCTCGCAGCTTGTCTGTCTTGGAGCTAACTGGTATTGGCACTGTTGGACATGGGGGAAACATCTCTCACATTCTCATAGAGGCCACTCCTATAGACCTTTGCTACCAAAACCTTGTCATGAAAACCCACTAATGCTGCTAAAATATAAATATATATAAACATCTTATCTTAGAAAGAATTGTGTAAATGAATATTCATTACTAGCTGATCAAGTCCCACTGCCTCAGGAACTTCTGTAATAGCAGAGGCCTGAGATACGAAGGGGCTACTGTTGGATCCCAAAAATATAATATCAGCAGAGAAGGAGCTGATAAGATTATGTAGCAGGCCGTGGACAGCAGGAGCTGGGAGAAACTCCTCGCTCTGTGGACACTCCATCATATGACCTATTAATATTTAGCTATGTTGATTGGCCTGTCTCCTCCAGCAAAATAAGAAAGGACTCTTGAGATGATTGTATCAGACCATGTCTAAACCCTTTAATCCCTTTCCCCCCATGTAATCCTGGTTGAGGGAAATATTAACCCATTGGGCAACTGTGGAAAAACTTATGTAATTCCCTAATTAACATAGCTCGTCCTCCTCATTAACATATCCAACCTCCAAGGCCCTTAAATTTTGTTCGCTTGTTCAATAAAGTATTCCAGTTTATACCCCATACCTGGGATCGCTTAGGTTTTGACTCCCCACTGCCTACTCCATAAGCCCAGAAGAATTTAGCACTTAGTAATTTTGTAACTGGAAAAGTTAAGCAAGGAAGATTAAAAAAATCTGTGACTAAGCGGTTTGCGGTCCCAAAATTCAAGCAACATTGAATCTAGAGTGAAAGCTGCTCAAGATTTCACCTTAAATTTTACCTTGACTCTCAACTCACTCTATCTTGGGGTTGACATATGAGCACAAGTAGATTAAACTTGTTTGGCTGAAGCAGCTATTTCGTGCTATTATTCATCTTCCTTCTTGCAGAGGGAATGCTGGACCCACTTGAATGCTAGTTCTTGAACAGCTTACCACTGACATGGTAAGGCAAAAGGCCAGCTCTAAAATGCCATTCAGGAGCAGCTGCACATGGAACCAGCTGTCCTAGCCATGGGGAATGCATCCACAGGGAAAATGGTAAGGCAGGGCACTCCAAGACCCTACAGTAACCTGAGTTTAATCACCCTCAATCACCCTGAATATCCTTTAGACCTTTTGTTCTTATTACTTCATTCATACACTAAGCCATTTTCTACGTCCTGCTCTGAAACCCCTTGCACATGCAATTTCTCTGCTGTTTTCACTTTCGGGCTTAGCAGAGACCACAAAATTTACTTTGTTATTTAGCACTTCAAAGTAGACAGCAACTTGGCCACAGAAAAGAACATTCAGTGTTTTATTCATCATTAAACACAGACACCTCTTAAACTGTTCATAGTGCATTTTTATTAAACAAAAGACATATTATTGGCTTAGAGCCATTTCAAATAAATATTTTTTGGTCAGGATCTAATAATGTAAAACATCCTGAAAAACATTAAAAGAACCATATAACAAGATTTGTGTGTCAGATCACATAAAACTGAGAAATTTAAGGTTGATTAGTTGGAAATTATTGTACTGTATGAACTGAATGTTGTTGAAATTTATAAAAATATAACAAGAATATATGAGCAGAAGTTCTGATATCTATTCCAGATGTATCACTTTATTCTGTTTTCTTGCTGTAGTAAGGCTTATGCTACTATGATGTCTGTCTTACAAATAACTTCTGAAGTCATTCACCAATTTCAACCTATTTAATAAAATAAAAATCAACTTTTCAAAGTTCATATGATAATTGGAATCTGGATAGAGAAAAGAACCCCAAATTATTGTCTCCCTTGAGGGAAAAGCAAATACAACTTATCCCTTTACATCCTTTGAATCAAACACATGATCATCCAGCAATTGTATACTGGCAAGAAATCATCACCAACAAAACACTAAACAACATATAGCAAACATGAAAAAACCCATCCAAATTAGGCTGAGGAGGAGGGAAATATTATCTATGGCAAGAAGAAAGGATAAAATTTACAAGACAAAATTGAAAGGAAACAAAGCTATGATGCTTCCATGATCTGTTGAATATCCGTTTCCTTCAAAGCTTTTTTCTTTTGTTAAACCCCCCCATCTCTCCCTTTTTTTTTTTTTTTGTAAGAAGAAAGAGTTTGTGTTTAAAAGCTATTAAAGAACAACTGTCAAATAAGATGTAAAAAATTAGAGGTTTTTGTTTGTGTGTGTGTGTGTTTTGTTATGAGTTGTGGAAAGTTCTTAACACATTAAATTACACAGTACTAGAGACGCAAACGCTGAGGCTCAGGATGACATTCTCATGATATACTGAAAAAGGATTTTAATGTTTGAATCTGTCATAGTTTATTGGATAAAAACATCGGACTGACCAAGTTAAAATATGTAATATTTATGTCATGAAGGCTAAAAAGGGACTGGCCTTTTCAGTATTTTGAGGACAACCACTGAAAGTGTTCCAGGTTTGGGAACATTAATCCCTCTTTGAAATGATAATAGCAATCTCAATGTCTTCAGTGGAAGAGATAAATAATTGCTTTCTAGATTCAGCAGAAAATATTGGTTATATACCAGGTTTTTTTGATTCTAACAGTGGGCTGAAAAGCAGGGAGTCACTGGACACTGAACCACCTGATTTTCCTCAAGCACTAGGTTCCAAGGTAAAACTAATGCTGGAAACTCTGCTGGAGAACAGTTTCAAGTAGGTACTACATGTAGCTACACATAGACAGAGAAATTAAATGAAACAATTATCAGCACAATAAGATATGAATTTAAAATGGATCAGAAAGTCACACAAACATTCAGTGTAGACCTTTAAACTGCGTGTATCATATTAAATTCAGGCATGTCTGGGAAGGTTTCCAGATGCTGGAACACAATTTTCTGTGTGAATAAGTGCTTAAATGTTCCTTGGCACTAATTTGGCTCGTGCCATCTAGCACGGTCCAGACCATGCCCAGCAGTAGAGCTTGTACAGACTAGCTCATTTCCAATAAACACTGTACATACAATGCCCTGTTCTGGAGCTAATAGAGTTTGCTACCAGAGGTGAGAGCAACATCATGCCAGTTGGCCTCAGTACCCAAAAGTGTTCTCATGCACGCATAATTCACCAGTATAGACACAGAATTAATGAGAACTTTGAGTAATGTTGTATGTAGTAGCTACACTGTCTTGAATAGTAAGTAGCTGGTCCCAGGCAGAGAAATCATTGTGTACATCAATAATAGGAATTATTGAAGAACAAATATTATGCCCATGCTTCATTCTTGTTCTGTGACTATTCTGTGTATACAGGTCCTAAATAGTGATGTCATTGTACACAATTTAAAGCATACATTGCTATGCAATTTCTTGCATTTCAAGAGAAAAGTGGTAATCAAGGATTTCTACAGTAGGTTTTTATGGAAACTGAATTATTAATTTAAAAATTATCTTCTCGCTAGCAATGAGTAAACATGAAAAAATAAGGCTCATAGAGTAAATTAGTCAGGATGAATTATTCTTCCACTCTAGTATTAATGACTCAACATCAGCTTGGCGGAAGACATTAAACTGGACCTCTCAGGGATCTATTCTGGCTTCAATATCATTCAATATTTTCTCTTAATGACTTGGAGACTAAAGTTTGGAATATGTTAATTGCATTTGTAGATAAATACAGGGCTGAAGGTAATCAAAACATCACAGTGGTACAAGACAGATGTAAAAGGCAGAGCCTGTGTTTACCTCATCGGTAGAGAGTATCGCAGAAGCCTGATAACCACGACCAGGGATTATGGATATGTTTGTCCTACCAATAATAAAAAATAACTATAACAATGACAAATAGGATATAATTCCTGAAAAAAAATACAGAATCCAATGAGATTACACAAAGTATTTCTGATTAGAAGAAACAACTAGATACATACATGTAAAATAGGAGAATCAATAACTTTGCAGTTAGAGAAAAAGATCTAGGTACTTTAGCAGATGATGAATTAAATGAGTCAACATGACATATTTCAAATACCATAAATGCTATCTGGGTTGCATTATTAGGAGTGTCATGTTGAACAAGCGAGGCAATTATGCTGCACTGCTTAGCAGTACATCAGTGCACTTTAGAGCACTATTTTCAGTTCCAGTTACTCCTCAAAGAAAGTGCACAAAAAAAAAAAGAAGAACTGAAGCACTTTTCCTTAGCAACAATTTAATCAGATTTGGAAGAAGCTCTCAAGTGGATGAGTTTGAAAAACAGTAAAATATACAGATTTAATAAATGTTAAATAAATTGATTCTGTAAATACTGCATAACTCAACTATCTTTTGTATTAACCAGAAATAAACATAATGTTATAGGATTAAACTGAAGACAGAAATCTGATCATAGATATTTTGTAAAGCTTTTACTTCAAGTTGGCAATGAATACAACTGGCAATTGAATCAATGAAAACACCAATCACAGTGAGAAAATAGGTACATCATGTGGGGCTAAAGGCAAAAATTATTCCTTTGCTACCAAATTTGGGAATCCTGAGACCATAAACCACATATCTGTCTTTTGTTAAGAAGTCACAGCTCTTCCTGGCAGAAGCACTAGAAACAGTACTAAACATGAATCTCATTGCTACTGGAAGTGTCTCTGGAGGAACTGCATTAACTGCTATAGTGAAAGAGCTTTCTAGCCACAATGCATGGAAAAAGCCTTTACCTTGCCAGTGGAAAAGGTGGAACAGAGACAGAGCAATCCAGAGGAAAAAAGTTTCAGGAAATTTAATCCACAATATAGAAGGAAATTAGTGCTTCCTGTAGGATCAGTGGAAAGGGTGGATGATAAATAGGGAAAAGAGGTAGTTTGAGAGAGTTGCCTGAGTGCACCAAGTCCCATGAGAAGTCACAAGGGGGTGAGTTTTTGGAGTGGGGGTTATGAGAAAGGGAAGAGAGAGTGTAGCAGTACAGGAGGGCAGACAATCCCTAGAACAGGAAAAAGAGGTTTTTACATAAGGAAGCTAAGTGCAATGTTCTCATCTGACAAAGATACTTTAAATCAGGGAAGGATGCAAATAGTGTGCCTGTGTCTTATCTTTCTACAGGGCTATGTGGCCCATTGCAATTACAAATCTTTTTATCTCACTATATGGAACAAGGAGTTCCAGAACAAATGATCATGTGGTCTATTGCAATGCAAAACAATGAATGTAAGCTAACTTCTTTTATCTTGCATGTATTTTGAACACTATTCCACTAGGACTGAAATTTATCTCTTTTTTTTAGCTGTCTACCAATTAGTTATCTATTATTTGTCAATTGTTTGGATCTCTCTCTAGTCAGCAAGGGAAAATATATTCTCAGAGGCCCTTCCCTTTCTCATTCTCTTTTTCTCTTTCTCTCTTTTCCTCCTGTCTTTATTACTGTTTTTCTATCTTTCTTTTCTTTCTTCCTTTCTGTCTTTCTTATTTGGGATATTTTTCTGGAAACTTTGTGCACTGAACTGGCTCTAGAAGAATCTGATGAATGCCATAGCTGGGTGCAGCTTCTGAGAGAGAAGTGAAAAAAATTCTGTATGTATCTTTCAGTGTAGAGCTGCCAAGAGTTCACTGATAGCTATGCACCAGAAATTAATGACACACTAAGTAAAAAGCCCATTCACTTTTTTATCTAATAGCTTCATTACATTTTCTCAGGGGTTTTTTTGTTTGTTTGTTTGGGTTTGTTTTGGGCTTTGTTTTGTTTTCTTTTGTTTTCTTTTTTTTTTTTTTCCATGCTGTCCTCTGCATATAACAATCCCCCTAGACTGGAAACTTTCTATGAGACAATTCACTAGGTGGCATGTGGGAAGGTCTTGCACACCTAATTATGTGTTTTAATTAGTACTAAAGGGAATTACATGTATAAATACCACATACTTTTGGAACTCTGCTTCATGCAAAGCAGGAAGGTTATTGAACTTCTATTAAAACAAATGAACTATTTCAAGAACAAAAGGAAGGGATGTTTTCCTTTAATGTTAATGATTTTTACCTCTTAGTTGTAGTCCCTAATCCAATCATCTGCACTAGTATAATCATTCTATGAGGAGGAAAGGGACTCACTTTTTTTCAAGAGCAGTTTATATTTTTGCATTTGTTAACAAATGAGGAATGATTTCTTTATATTCATTTTAAAAAGTCATGTAAAAACTTGATTTACTAAGTGAATAAACATGTACATGAAAAATCCTTGTGCTCTATCAGAATTTTTATGATTCTTGTTTATTGCAATCAGAAAAATAATTTATTGCTTACAGTACTTAGAGGTCATGATATGGTGGGAGAAGGAGACAAAAGCAAGTTGACAGAAACATTAACATATTCTGAATACACTGGCAGTCTTGTGCGCCATAAACTAACAGAAAGGATTAATTAGTTACACTGTACCATTTGAAATCTTGTTTACCCTACATAGAAAAGTAAAATAATAGTACAAAGAAAAATATAATTGCAAGCAACATAGGTAATGAATTATAAGGAGCAATTTAGTTCTTCAGTAATATTCTCCTCATTCATTTTGAGGGAAATGTTGAAATTCCCAAAGGAAACAGAATTGTCGTATATTTTATGGTTGCTTTTTCAAAGTTAGAAATTGAATATTAATCAGAAATATAAGTATATTTTATAACTGGTAAATTCAGATGCTCAACTGAACTTTCATGAACAATCAGAATATGGGAAATACTTTATGATTTAGGAATAAAACTTACAAGTCTCTTCTTAGAGATTTATGAAAGAAAAGAAGTCTGTTTGTGACTGATTATACCTGGAGATCTCTTAATGAGCAGCAATTGAAAGCAATTGATTTTACAAGCTATCCTTTTTTTGTTTGTATCCCATAATCTACAAAAGGAAATGCTAGGATATATCACAAAAAGATTCAGTAGATGCATTATCAATCATAGCACTCATACACAAATGTTTGCAAGATCAACACTCAATTAAGTATTTAAAATGACAAAGACTTAAGCCATATGATTTTCAAACACTAATTACTTTTCCATTTACAACTGTGGAATCCACTAGCAATATTTTCTCAATTAATGTGGATAGCTCATCACACTGAAAAAAAATATTTGAAATGTCTTCATCTTGTTAAAAGAAATATGAAGGAATTCAGCCTTGGAATTTCACTGAGCTTAATGGACAAGTGACATGCATAAATCACACCTGTCATTTTACAGATGAAAGGATTTGATGGAATATGAATTGCAACTACAAATCTTCTATATATGAGTAGGGTAGCAGACAATCTCAGGTTCAGTTCTCTAAGTTATGATTTGTTGACAGTAGTGGCCCTGATAATTAGCAGCAAGTTTTTATAATATTTAAGGAGTAAACTTCAAGGGTCACTGCGTTTAAATCAAACCTCAAGTTACCTTGAGTTACGGAATCAGAAGGCTGTCACCTTATAAATCCACTCGTATTCTTAACTGGTATCGACAGGGCTCTGTTGCACAATTATATGACTTCTGATTTATTTTATATAGGAAATGAAGTACTTGCTGTGGAAATATTGCAATACTGGAAATTCTCAGAGGGTGGCTTTATTGTATTAATAGAGCAATACAAATAGAGCTTAAATTGTCTATTGTTCCATACCCTGCAAAAAATAAGCCTGTAAGGGTACTAAATATTTCTTTATACTAAACCATGAAGAAAGCTTATTTTTATGGCTACAATCCAACAGCTAGACCTGGTATTATGGAAGCTACTCACCCTCATATCAGATCAGCACCAAGTCAGGCAATAAGAACTTTTTTCCTTCAATATTACTCAATACACATATATAAACTGCTTCCTCCTACACAATCTTCTCACAGGGTCCTAGGTTCATCCACCCTAGCATGAAAGAGAAAGCCATTTCCAGAATTAAATAAATCACTATTTGAAGGTGCCTCTCCCTTCACTGGCTCTAAAAGGAGCTTGGACTTATTGTATAAAAGAGTGAGAGAACTTCAAGCAAAAATAAAGACTGCTGGGCTTAGACCAAAGCTTTGTCTAACTGATCTCATTGTTCCCAACAGCATGCCAATAGGGCCTGTAAGTTCTTTAAAATAACTGTATTTCCTGTTGCCATCAAACAGGGGAATCTTACTGAACTGCTGTACTGCCCTTAACTACATGTGTACGTGGAAGAGATCTTGGCATATGGAAAAATGGTGTCAGCAAGACTGGAGACTACCTGGACTGCAGTCAGTGGGTATGTATGGGCCCATACTGCCTGCTGTCTCACTGATAGCATTTCCCATTCTGTTTTTCAGAAGATAAGGGCCACCTTGAATGCCTTGATCCCCTCCTCCTTCAGGCGAACCTTGCAGGAGGGTGACCTCCAGGCACATGTGATTCTGGACTGCACAGGTCTCCTTATTGGGTTCTGCCCTTATACAATTTTCCAGACAGTGTGAGAACACCACAATCCTGCACGAGCAGCCTCAGAAGATATAGCTGCTAAGTCTTCTGACTTCACTGTGAAAACAATTCCTCACACACATATAATTCTTTTGCTCTGTTTCCTTGCTTTTCTGCTTCATCTAGGCACTTATTGATAGGTTCTATAACCATCACATTCATAAAATATGACTGTGGAGCAGCACGCTCCACATTTCACTGTTAATTAATGGAAAATTGTCCACACATGGACAATTGTCCACACATGGAGCAGTTCTTAGTGTGCCCCTGTTTCCTGCTGCAAGAGATGGACCCTGGTGAAAAAGTATACCATGTATATCAACTGCACTCCCTCTTCCACCTCCTCAAGAAGCCCTTGTTGATGTTACATTTTTCTCCTTTTCCTTTTTATTTATATTTGTGAGGATTGAGCCCTAGCATCTTATTACCTTACTGTTGGCCTTGGTCATTCCTGGCACCAGGAAAAGGAAGTTGCATAGGGACAAGGGACAACTGCAGACTCTATAACTGTTGACTTGTCCTGTCACATTTCCATACATCACATCATCAAGTAGTGCCCAGTTGTCTTTGAACAATACTTTCAAAGAATTTTTGGGGGACTCTGCTGGGTGTCTCCTTGTGTTTCCCTGTTCTTATGTTTGTGACACTTAAATTCTACATGATACCTGGATTCTGGGAGTCATCAAAGTTAGAGATTTTCAGATTTAACCTCTATGCTAATAGGATTAAAACTGTCAATTACCCTCTTCTTTATTTTGATCAACCTTATACTTCAGCTCTACAATTATATATAGCAATACAACAATATTTTGTGTGAACAACAATCAGTCTTTCTTTTCTTTGCTTTATATTTGCTATTTGATAAACAATGGGTTGTCTCTAACTGGTGCATGGTGAGATTTGGTGAATAACAGTTCCCAATTTACTTTTGTTATACCATATATGACTTTATAGGCCTTCTCTACATATTTTTCTTTATATGCCACCCTCAGTTCCCATTATTAGTCTTTCGAATGAGGAGTTAAAAAATATTTAGATTATTGCATGTGGTACTGATAGCTCCAATGAAATCTTTTTTTTTTCTTCCAAATGGGATAATCCTAGAAATGAATGTGGTATTCATTTCGGAGTCTTGTTATTAATTTTTGCAATACATGATGTTTCCTGTTTATTTTCTTCTTTTGTCTGAATAATTACCCACTTCTCATTCTAGAATTTTCTTGAATCATCTTAATCACTGTTAACTCCTTGATTATTTTGAAGAGAGATGACCTTTGCATATAATCACAGTCCTATTGGTAGTGATAGGTTAATTCTCCTATGGAATTACAGTAAAATTATGAACAAAATAATTCCATGTCACTGTTATATATTTATTTGTCTTTCACTGCATTAGAAAAATATTTTTATCTTCTTGTTGCTATTTTCTCTTCTGTTCACCTCTCTATACTCTTGTTTCATGTATTTGTCTCTATTTATTTATGGTGTCTTTTATTCACATTTTTTCACAATGAGTACTTCAATAAGGTGTTACTTCCTAATCCTACTAATTTATCTCACTGGACCACACACATGACTATTCAAATAATAATGTGATTTGGTCTTGAACTCAAACTCTGTTTGAGTTTTGTTTTATTTTGATTAAGTATTTTATCAGTTTTCAGAACTGTAAGAAATAACAAAGAGTGTATTTTTTAAGAATTACAGTATTTTATAAATAGTAATAAAGACCAATAGAATCATTAGTCCTTATCCTGATGGTTTAAAGAAAACAGACTAAAAGAAAACTATGATTTCTTTCTCTCACAAGCCTAAAATTCATGAAGCAGTATGCTGCATCTCCTGAAAAAGCTTAGGAATGACTGCTTTCCTCTGGGGCATTGCAACTTCATACCACTTTCTTCCTCTGAGCTGTGCCTAAGTGGAATAATTGAACCCATAATTTGCAGTTACACTAGCGGGAATGCAATTATAAAGATTCTCACTCCTAAAACACGTCTTTTTTTCATTTGATTTAGGCACTTAGGAGTCTAATTCCTATTGACTTTCAAATGTGATTTAGCCTCTTGTGCCAGATTTGTAAAGGTATTTAGGTTCCTAATTCCTGTAATCAATGGAAGATAGTAGCCTTTAAAAATCTGGCCCTGAGGTGCATAATTTCTATTGACTTTCCTAAGTGTCTAAGCCACTTTCAAACTTCTGAGTCACGCAGGTGTTTTTGAAAAGTCACTAAATAGTGTCTACCAGAAAACCCTCTCCAGTCACTAGGTGAGTAGTAGCTGCAGATAGAGTGTGAATACTCTTAGCCTTTTATGGAGGGAGTTGACACTGCCTATAGTTGGAGAGATGGCACAGAAATAAGTGATTAACTGATTGGACGTAATTACTATATAAGGTATGACTCCCAGACTTATCTTGCTCACGTACCATGATCACCATTATTTGCTATTGCAGCTAATGGCATTCATGTAAAGCAGTAACTTTTACCTTTGTCTGTACAGGTAACAGAGCTAGACTTTTAAGGCATCAGTCACATTTTGTTCAAGTAAATTTAGTTCTCTATCAGCAGTTTATTGTATGCAAAATGTTAGTTATTAGTCTCTCTAAATGCTCAGTTAAAACACAACCTAATCTTTCTGGAGAGAGATAAAGAATATAAAGAAGGTATTTGATGATTAAATTTATTCCATTTTGCAGTCAGCAGAAATACAGTGCATAAGCTTTGTGTATGTGTGTGTCGTTTAAGAAAGGTGTACCCAGAACACTTGTTTTCCACAGACGGTGGACCATATGCTAGTTTTAGATCATGTACTTCACTGATGTCAAATGGATTTTCTGATTCATATCTGAAGATGTCTGTGGCTCTTTCTATGCTAATAAGAATAGAGATTGTCCATTTTTTATATAAATTACACCCAGATTGAGTCAGTATGCTTTGAAGCATGTGTCTTCAGGCATTGATGTACTGGCACATATTCCATAGCAACATGTTGATAAGGGTCTACACAGAGAGATGGAGTGGATGGAAGGTTAGGCAATAAGGTTCAATAACCTTAAACTTGCGTTAAATATTTTATAGTAAATGTTGCCCTGAGCACAGACAAAAATTCTGTTTCAGACATATATTTCTCTTTACTCGAATAAAACCAACCAAACAAAATCCTTGCACACATGCACTAGAAAACAGCTGTGATTTTTATAATGAAATTTTGCAGGCAATTAGCCTGGAATGTAGAATAATCAGTTAAAGTAATTTTAATTGGTCAATATGTTGTGGTTTTAAAACAACTACTGCACACTCTCAGTAGTTATTTGTCATCGGGATATTTACTTTACTTTTGAGTACTGCAGGTTCATAATATGCAATCTGTACTATTACTACAACATAGTGTGTCCATGTTCAAGGGAGTCATTACCTTAACGATGCAAAGTAACAAAAGCAGTGACTGTGTTTCATATATATAAAACATAAAGATGTTGAAAAACGTATTCCATGAGCTTGCTTTGTAAACTGCAGTAGGAGCTACAGATCCACTGTAGCTATTTTAAATTATTGTGCATACACATTCATACTACAAGTGCTAATGACCCTTGGGAAGAACACGAAAAATATAACTTTATGTTACAGAAAATATAGACATTGAAGAAGTCTGCAAATCCAGTGTATTGTAGCAGAACATCCCTACACCTTTTTTTTTTCTAATTTACATGATAAAAGAGATAAAATGAAAAATTACCCTAAAATCACATTGACAGATATGCTACATTTCCAGTATAAGATGGAGAATACAGAATACACCACTTATTTTATTTGGTGGCTTTCTTAGGTAACTATTCTGATTTTACTGGGGCTGCCATATATCCAGGTTTTTCTTGATATGTGCTCTTTTTCCTCCTGGAAATAGTGTCCAGGTGGAATTTGAGTATTTTAGAGATTTTTTGGGGGAATTCCAGATGCCTGGCAGCTCTGTTGGAGGAGTAGCAGAGACATATCAGTTACATATGGGCAGGTCAATCCGTCTGATTTTATGTGCACATGCAGGCCATCTGTACAGCTCAGGTGCTGCAAGCCCAGTGCTTTCTGGATGCATTTCTTCTGGGAAATCCTGCAGAAAAAGAAGGTAAACCAAGAGAGTACTCAGATGAAAGCATACCTCCATTTTTACTAAGTTAGCGAACTTCAGAATGAAGGACTCAATCCCAAGTAATGTTCTGGATTATTCCCATACTATGGTACTCTTTACCAAATGAAGTTGAAATTATCATCTCCTGCACTATTGTCTCTGCAGCCCTGTTGAGCTGCTTACAAAAAGATGAGGAGTGTAGTGCAGGGCCAAAAAAGTTGACCTTTTTAAAGCAATGGATGGCCTTTCAAAGCCGACACAAAGACACAGATCAGGTAGCACCATATATCAGATACAGCTGAGAGCATAACCTTAACCAGTAATTCATTGTTTAACTGTTTCATGGTACTAAGGTATTACAGCAAAGACTGATTACAATATATTACTATTCAAGACCACTTCAGTACTCAGTCACAACAGTGTGAAACAATTCTTTACAAAATATATCATCTGCCCCAAAGAAATTCAAGTCAGGTTACATATAAGGTTAAGAATCTATTCACCAGTGACATCCTGCCCCAAATCTGGTCAGCTTTAACATTTCTGACTGTAGCAGGCTAACGCCAGTTTAATGCAACTTTTTTAACTTAGTAATTTAATAATGCATGGGGTCTTCAATTCCAAAATTAGTAACAGATGGTGAGGCGGGATTCATTCCCAGTCCTGAGGAGCACTTTGCTATACTTTGCTTGCTCCAAAACTGGTTGAGAATGCAGCCTAGAAATATAGGTGTGCAGATTGCTTCTCATGGGGAAAGTCTGATTTGTGAGGAATTGTCTTAACCATTGCCATGCTTCCCTGTTTTCTAATACGTAAATTTAAGCTCAATGAATTTATGGTTGGAAATTAAAGAGATAATTTCAATAAATGTTATAAACTCCAATATTTCTAACTAATTCTGTGTTAGTAACACACATTCTCAGCGTAGTCATAGTACTCTGAGAAATGTTTAAGCACTTTACTATTAATACGTATTTTTCTTCAGCATTACTTTGATATGTGTTATATATAATGAATGGGAAGTAAAAGTTAATTTGTTTGGGTTTTTTAATCTTCTGCAGAATTTCTTGAAAATACTTTACGGTACCATACAAGAAAACTACTACAAAGCAACAGAATATTTTAAGGTAATCTGTGTTTGAAGAAAATATACAGATAATTTTGAACCAGTATTCATACAAAATATCATCTGATAAAATTCATTTCTTCCTACCCTACCCTCCTTTCCACTATCCTGCCCCTTTTTTCTGTTCCCTTTTTGAATTATAGGTACCCTCCAATCTCATAAACCTGTTGTTCATTTTTATTCGTTCCTGTTATCCACAAGCTCTCAATTCCATGTGGTTTTTCTCCCAATGACAAAAGTATTAACCCTTCCACTGAAAAAAAAAAAAAATCTCACTTTCTTCTGCTTTTGAGTTAATTGATCATTGTTTATAAAATCTTCCATATTTTTTCTCTAACTTAACCTATTTTCCAGCATTTTCTATAATGTTCAATGAAACTATTCTTACTACAGTTTCTAATTACTCTTTTTTCCAGACCCTGTCTTAATCTGTTGTCTGTGTTTGATATTACTGACCTCTCCTTAATTCTTGTCTCAGTTATCTTCTGTGATGCTTTCCTGGATCCTCTCTTGCTTCTAATGTCTTTCTGATGACCTTTCAGTGCATTCATCAAAGAAGAAACCTCAGTGTGGTGGAACTACAAACTGTGTTCTAGATTACCTTCTTTTTTCTTTCTCTCTCTATAAGCAACTTTATCTTCAGACGCAAACTGATTTTATTCTTCCTTTGCTATGACAAATCACAGTTCTACTTACGGCCAAACCTGTCTTCTCCTATACAAATCAAAATACTGTTTCATCTCTCATACATTTTTGAAGATATCTAGTGTGGTGGTGCACAACATCTAGTCATCAGTTCAGACTCCTAAATAGAATCTTGTTCTTCCTCTTAAAGACTTCCTACATCTTTTCCTTTCTATTGAAAAAAGCATCTGTCAATCAAATCTATCACCCAGCTATCACAGAAACCTGTATGAACAATTCAAGCTGAGCAGTCATTTAGAATTGCTGAACAGTTAATGAAGATTAATAGATAGTTTTAGGCCTCTTTAGACTTCCTCTAGATATTCGTTTCCAGAATCTGTCTAAATCTTTGGAAATATCTCTTGGTTGAAGCTTTTTCTACCCTTTCTGTCTATTTCAGATGCTTCCTGTCACTGGTCATTTCAGTTAGCATAACATCCTTCTCACAACCCCTAAGACAGTTAATCTTTCTATTTCAATACATTCAAAATGGTTCTGTAAAAAATCTTTTTTCTAGCTTGGCACTTTGACCAACTCAACCCAACCCTCTGTGTCTTTCTCTTGGCTTTTCCCTCTTTTTTGTACCCTGACTGCCAGCTTTTGCATTCAAAGAAGAGCCTTTCATGGCTTATCTCAGCCATTTTCATTCTGTTAAATGCAGTTGTTTAATTTTTATGTCAGGTCCTTTATGTTTTTTTTTCTCTGTCTTTTTTTTTTTTTTTAGCTCATTAGTGAAAAGGTATCCTTCTGCAATCCTAACTCACCGTCTTCCTTTAAATCTTAAACCTCTATTTTTCCCCGAAACTTTCAAAACACTTCCCAGGTGGTCAGCTGCTAGTGTTGAGCCAACTGCCTGAAATGCTTACCAATATGCCCTCTTGTTTCCTTATTTTCCTATTGTAAAAAAATCTGAGCTTGAACATTTTCACTAATGGTGAGTTCAGTTGTTCAAAGTGGTCAAAAATTCATAAAACAATACACCTGCTGTTTGAGGAAAGTGGTATGAAAATGGTGAAAAAATAATTTATTCACATAACGAGGAATTTTAGTACAGTTCACCACCTATGTGAAGATTGAGTTAGATTTAAAGATCAATGAAATAAAATGAATAGTGCAGAAAAGGGGCTAAATTTTGAATGAATAGTCTGGGATATTATATTCCATCTGTAACCTCACTTCTCAAAGCTTTGGAAAGAAAACCTTTTCCTCTCAAATGGCCTCAGTAGCAAGTCCAAGAAAAAAAAAAGGTACTAATACTGTTTCTGTTATTTTTATTATCACTGTCATGATAATGCTTCCGTTAAGCACTCATGGTCGCAGGATGTACCCGCAAAGGACACCTAACCAGTGGTTCACAGAGTTATAAGCATAGAAAAAGAGATCTTTATCCTCTGTCATTCCTTCAGCATATTTCCATGTTTTTCTCGGATTCTTATTGCTGTCCTTCCTTTTCTTGCTCTCTTCCTTTCTGTCTTTCAATCTTGAGAGTAATTACAGTGGCAGCAGAAGCAGAACAGCCCAGCTGTTTCAACCTAGCCTCAGCAGAAGCAATGAAGGAGATGGACCTGGCAAGATCAGTTACACAACATCCCAGGGTATCTACTAAGAGCACAGAGCAGAACCCATGATATTAGAACTGACTGGTTCTCTTGAAAGCGTCTTGCGAAGACAGGCCTCTAAAAGATCTATTAGACCAAACTTTTATCGTACCATTCCTATTTTCTCTTGTGCATTTTTAAAACAGGACTATAGGATTTATCACACTGACTAATTCGAAAATCACCAGTGGAGTTAGTCCTGTGTTTTCCACCACAAGGGAATGAGGCTACAGCAAATTTGCTGAAGATATTCACCTCAGAGAGCAATTCGTGACCTGTCATGCAGAATGCCTTGTTTCTAGCCATCTCAAAACTAGCTTCCTCTAGAGTGGACTACTCTTATTTACAGAACATAACACTTAGCATGAATTTCCTGTAAGTGCTATTTGTTATACCTCAGAACAAACAGGGGAAAAAGCCATTATTTTCTTCCTCTGTTTTGTGTGGGGTTGGGTTTTTTTTTTATTTGGAGGTTTTGGTTTTGTTTTTTTTTTTCTGTCTCAAAGAGCCAGAAGAAAAAATGTAAAGGCCTTATTAAACTTGTGATTTTTATAACATAAATCAAAAGTGTGTTAGGTCTTTTCTTTCCTAAACATTAATTGCTTGTTAGTGACTGGATTATGTTAACATACTTGATTTTCTGAGACAATTCATTCCTTTAAAGTTATACCAGTGGGTTTCTGGTGTTGTTCCTTGGTTCTCATAGGTCTTTGAGTCACAGACTTTCACTTATGATTATAATTGCCTTACCATGGAGGTCCTGCACCACAGTAATAATGATTGTTGCAAATAACAGTTAAGGTTAGTATCTGTTCTTGTTTATTCTGCTGACAGTGGGGACAACTTTCAATTACAATCAGAGTCTATGTATTTTGTTCTTCACAAACAGCCCCAAACCTCACCTCAGAGAGTCAGTGTCTTCTCGACATTGATGGAAAGGTCCCTCCATCACTACCTAGCAAGCAAAGACCTATATACAAAGCCAAGGCTACAAAGGAAGGAACTTAAATAACTCTCTTGAGCTAAGAAGCCCCAGGTTAAGGAGCAGGTGTTTCCAAAAATTAGGAATCCGGGAATGGAGGAAGAGGTGAGCTCATTTCCATGAACAGAGCTTGCCCCAGGCAGCCCTGTAACTCACTGTTGAAGGCTTTCTCAGGAATTAGCCATCTGCCTAAGACTGACCTATACACTGAATAAGCCAGTCTGCCACAGAGCCATTTTTGTAGCTGTTGGAGTCTTGCTTTTAAAAATCCAAGTATGTTGCTGCATCTGAATGATCTGATTTCTTTTCTATGGGAAAAGGGAAATTTTAGTTTCCAGATAACTTTGAGGCCAAATAATAGAAAAGACCATCATTATTTTATGTTGCCAAAGTTAGATACACCTATTAAGCAACACTTAAAACTTTATTGTCTTATTATACAACCTTATTTTCTAGCATTAGGGATAACATTAGATAGTTTGTATGGGTAATTCAGTGATAATAAAATCAAATTTCAGGGACAAAATAACATTTGGTTTGTTCTAGAAGAACAAATATTTCCTTCAGGGCACTTTGTAGTCTTTTCCTATTAACATCTTCATTCTCTTAGAAGAAAGTAAGTTCATCACTTAGAGCTGTGTTTTTCTATGGCTTTTTTTTTTTAATTATTGACAATTGTAAAAATAAATAACTATTCACTAGATCATAGAGAAAAAATGAAAGTACGTCTAGTATCTGCTAGAAAAGCAGATGCCCCAGCAGGGATTCGTACCACCCAAACTTGGCCTACTTCCATAAAGACTAGTTTTAGGTAATAATCTAAATTCCCTTTACCATGAGCAGAGAAAAAGTCTCAGCTCAAACTAGTCTTTAGATAGGTCTTAATACTGCTTTGCTGACCTGACATCGACTATTGAAGGATTCTAGGAGATGATTTAAACAAAATTACTATTGTTTAGCTGTCTAGAACTAAGCTGCATAAAACTGCCTCTTACATTTTAGCTCATGCCTTGATGATGATTTCAGTACTATACAAAACCAGAAAAACTTGTAATGTGGGAGACTGGAGAAAGAGCAATCAACTGCCAGTATTCACAAAATTTGTGTTTCTGCTTCAATTCAAAGAGAAAAGAAATCAAAACCTTGGCCTCCCAGGTCTCAGAGAGGGTTTCAGCAGTAGGGTTACCAGAAGCAAGTATTACTACTTCTGTCATAAGGGAACTTTCTTGATTTTCTCAATGATGTTCATACACACAAAAAAGGTTCTATTGGGAATACTGAACTGGACTATTACAGTGTTTCATGGTTTTTTTGAGTGTGGGTTGTTTTTTTTTTAATTCACCAAAACCAATTTATTAAACTTAATCCAAGTTCAAAATTTCCACTTCCCTAAGGTTTTACATTTCTTTAGAAAAATTTATCCACTAAAATACTTTCACCTAGCTCAGAAAGTAAGTGTGCCAAATATAGCTGAAAGAGGACTAAAATATGCTCTGTCTTGAAGACTTTGCACTGTCCTGGTGGATATGTGGAGATAATATCTAAGATTGTATCTCTCTTCCCCTCCCCTAAGCAAAAACCTGCCTTAGTTCCCCTTGGTCTGATGGAAACTAGTAGAATTTTGGTGGTTTGTATTCTTTCTTACCTTTTGAACTACAAGAGCTTTTAAAACCATTTGATTCCCTTGCCTCTTCTCCATGAAAGAGTTTGAATTCCCTGTAACTTCTTCTGAGAGCAGCCCCGCCAAGTAAGACTTGCAGGTGCTAGTGGATGAGAGGCTGGACATGAGCTGGTAATGTGCGCTTGTAGTCCAGAAAGCCAATCATGTTCTGGGCTGCACCAAAAGAAGCATGGCCAGGAGGCTGAGGGAGGCAATTCTACCCCTCTACTCTGCTCTCGTGAGATCCCACCTGGACTGCTGTGCCCAGTTCTGGGGACCCCAACATAAGAAGAACATGGAACTGTTAGAGCAAGTCCAGAGGAGGGCCACTATGATGATCAGAGAGCTGAAGCATCTCTATCTCCTACAAAGACCAGCTGAGAGAACTGGTTTGGGGTTGTTCAGCCTGCAGAAGAGAAGACTGCAGAGAGATCTTATAGCAGCCTTCCAATATACAAAGGAGACCTACAAGAAAGTTAGAGAGGGAATTTTTAAATAAGGGCATGTAGTGATGAGACAAGGGGGGAATGGCTTTTAATGGAAAGAGTACAGATTTAGATTTGATATTCAGAATAAATTCTTTGCTGTGAGGATGGTGAGACACTGGAACAGGTTGCCCAGAGAAGCTGTGGATGCCTTGAAGCGTTCCAGGCCAGGTTGGACAGGACTTTGAGTAAATTGGTCCAGTGGAAGGTTCCTCTATCCTTGGACGGAGACTTGAAATTAGATGATCTTAAGGTCCCTTCCCCAAACTATGATTCAATGATTCCCTGGGCTAAAGACTTACTGGAAGCATATGTGATGGATGCACTGAAATGCTGCACAGTGCTAATACAAAGTGCAATCTAAATATGAGTCAGTTTAGGCATCCTCAGGAGAAGCAAGAAACAGACCATACTTTGAGACCTGCTAAGAGACCATTAGCTCAGTAATCCCAAATTTGAAATACTCTCTAAACTGCAGGCCTCCGCCCTAATATTGTCATGATATTACCATAATCAGTCTCAATTTCAAGCCATGTGCTTCATTATTTCTTGCAAGAGAAGTCAAGATTTCCAAAGGACAGTCTCTTTAAAGTTGAATGTATTCTATTTTTTTTATTTATGTTATTGTATCCAGCTTAGTTTATCCATTTAATGATGTAGTCACATTACCATCAGCAGATAGCAAGAAAATTATTTTTCTCTGTTGTTTTCTTTGTCCACTCTTTGTATAACTCAGTAAAACAGTGTTTTCCCTTTCATAGCTGAGAACCCTGCCCAGTGACACAGCTGAAGTTAAGACTAGTTGAAAGGGAGTGAGAGCTTTTGTTGGGATCTGGCTGGAAATCACTGCTTAGTGGAAGGCAAAAGTGTTCTTACGTTTTCCACAAACACTTTACAAGGCAAGGACCTTTAAAGAGGAATGACAGCAAAAACTATTGGAAGATTAATGAGGATCCCTGCAGCCTGGTCTTTTATGGATCACCAGCTTTTCTTTCATCAGCTATATTTACTCAGCAAGTAAATCTACTGCTAAAAAATATGAAAAGCTCTTCCACAAGCCTGTTTAAAGGTAAGAGATCCTAAACAAAAGAGTTAACAGCATTTGACCAACAAAGAAAGCCCTGAGGGTGGGGAGGAAGAAAAAACCCTTAGGAAAACCTTCATCTTGCCTGTCAATTAGTCATTTTGCTATTCACTGCTGTGCAGCTCCTGAACTATCTTTTCTCACAGATGGAAAGAAAGCAACACACGGTGGTTAATCATATTACTGCATTGATCTTTTATTAAGCAATATGCTGAACCTCTTGGATTGTTATTAAAACTAAAATGCGCTTATGGCATACAGCATGTATATCTAGCCTTCTGGATCAAAGTATCTCCTGGCACTGTCACATACTAATGAGGAGAGTTGAGCCTAGAAATCTTCACATTTATCAGGGGAAACAAAATTTTGTATATTATACATTTTTAATGACTTGTCCCAGTCCTGATGTTAACTTGTAATAAATTACATTTGTAACTTATTAAAGCAAATGCAATTTGTAATCAGACAAAATAGTCCATGGAAATAGCATTATATTGACCGAATTTTCTCATGTGTTTTTGCTATATTCTTGATGACATGGTGGTGATTCACACTCTGTCAAAAACGATCATTCAAAACAGACCACTTGTATCTCAGGCCAAAAGTTTTTCTTGTGCTCTGCTCATCAGCTCACCTCCCACACGAGAAAAGCTCTCTAGTTACTGAGGATCAAGATGAGCAGATAAACTGAACTGCTATCAAAATTTTAGCAGAAAGCCAGTTCCTTTGTTACATTTTTACTAAGAAACCAAGCCAGGCCAGGGCTGTGGCCATCCATTGAATATCCCACCCACACTTGCAATTGCAAGCAGAGGCTTGGAAATGGAGCTGCCTGGGTGTGCCAGCAGTGGCTCAGGTGGGTAACAAGGCAGTGGGACTAGTTGCAGGAGCAGTACCTCTTTTAGGAAAGAAATGCAAACAGAAGTAAAGAATAGGCCATGGCCTATTTCATTTATTAGTGAGGATATAGCTTCTGTTTGGTTTCTATCACACCTAAAAGCTACATTTATATTTCATGATGTTGCCTCGCTTTTTAAAACATCTTTGTAGCTATTTAGCCATAATTTTTGCAGTATTTTCCTCATAATAATGCTCAATAAATAATAACAGTTGGTTGGGGAGAGTTTTTTGAAACACACCTTCTTTATTAAAATTAATGAATATTCAGATAAACAAACAGTTTCTACCTAATCTATTTCTCTGGGAAAAAAAAATATGATTTTATTTTTCTCATTTCTCATTGAAAGGAACTAAAATTCCACCACTACCAAAAACTTTCAAATAGAAAAATATATTAATTTTTCTTTTCAGCTTTCCTACAGAAAACATGAGAAAACAAAAAATGTGGGATTTCCAGCACAATCTACAGTTTCATTTTTATGCACAACCATCAGTTAAGTGCCTTAGGACACAGAAAATCTGCAGAGTACCAGGTTTGTCATAAGTATACCAACATAAGACTCAAAAGCTATGTTTGTGCTTAGGTCCAACGGTCTATTATAGAGGGCAGGCTATGATACTGGCAGAAAGAAACAGACAACGTGAGATGATTAAACCAGTAGAACTTATACAATAACATTTTCAGTTGCATCACTTGGCTGACGAAACTCACCTAAAAGCTGTGGCAATTTAAAGATTGCTTGCTGTTCAAAATGTGCGACAGAAGTAACAGTTGGAGAATCTTCGGTATTTTCCTCGAAGGTACATCAGAGTTCTCTCTTCACTAAACTGCCTTCAGCCTGTATGGTACAGTGCTGTACCCACAGAGATGCACAAATGTGCATATAGGAAAAGAGCACCAAATCAAGAACAGCCTGCTAGTTATGTATCAAAATCAGCTGATACCACACATTCTCATAAATTAATATCATGCTTTCCAATCATCCCAAGCGGTCCTATAAGGCTGTTTTCACTCAAGTTCTGTTCCTAACTTTAGTCCTGTTCATAGGCAAGAAATCCTTTAAAACATATGTTCATGGATGCTTTCAGCTTGAGGCAGTGAGCCTGAGAAATAATAGAGGTAAAGATTCAAAGAAACACAACTCAGTAGCTACCCATACAATCAGGCTGGGAACAAAAAAGTCAGGACTTGTAATTTTCATCTGCATATCTATGACAAAGAAGGAATTTCTCCATCAATATTTTGGGTGCACTTATGTTTCCATCCCCGAAGACTTGTTATTACATACAACAAGCACTGGGCCAGCCTGATAACTCATGTTACCACTAAGTAATACACACCTTCAGTCAAGCTAGGCTAATCAAAAAAGAGTAATTCAAATGCTGCATATTCAAATGATTTCTACAGTGAAAGAATGAGCTAAAGGGCTTTTTTGATAACATTTGCATGTGAGTCATTAAGCAGCTGCAATGTTTAGAATGAATACTGCTCAGAACTCCTCTTCATTTTTGTTGATTAGGCTATTGGTTAACAATAGTCTACAAACATTTAGATATGTTTTAACTAATGAATCACTGACTGGTTTTGTTAAAGTTTAGATGGATCAATAGTTTTTAGGCCAAGAGTGATGTGTGTGAACCTCACCCATGTTATGAAGTTATTTTTAAGTGGCTAGTCGTTTAAGTCCTACAGTATTGATTCTAGTTCATGATAGACACAGATATAATAGAATAAATGGAAATAATATTTTTTTTAGAAATACTTAGATGTATTAGAAGATATGTAACTTTTTTAATCAGTAAATATCTGCACAAATAACCTTTACATTTTTCACATATCACATCTTCCAGCCTCAAAAATCATCAGTAATTAAAAGTTAGCTTATGTTTCCCTGTGAATGTCTATGAAAATTTACTGTTTGACCACTTTACTTCTGGTTATACTACCCCAAAACTCAGAAGAGACTCACTGCACACTACAGGCAGGCCTATATTCTAATTTTAACCTTCAAAGATATTCAGTAAGTTTAGTTGTTTAATAAATTACTACTGTATAAATGACTGAAAAAAAGAGAATATTTGCTAAAGAAAATTTCATTTAGTACTTATTGGTCTATTCATTCAACCCACTTCCCCTTATTATCATTTTGTTTGGTTTCACACCCTTTTTAATTTCTTTTTATATTCTCAGATGATACATCATATTTTAGATAGCTTCTGCTGACCTCAGCATGACCTGTGTTGCGTAAAGACAGACAGCAAATGAGTACAAAATAACACAATATGACTACTCTCAACCTGAACTATTAAGTAACTTACTCCTGAATAAAGTAGAATTTTTTTTTCTATTTCTCCACCATACCTTAAGCATCAACTGTCCAAATTAATCAAGATATCAACTTAGATTTTAACTATCATAAATGCTGTATCTAAATAAAGTAAAATATATTTTGATTTTCATGTATTCTGTCGTCTACGAAAACAACAGGTTTGTAATTTTCAGCACAATGATAATGTCATCAATGAAATTGCCACTGTATTTTGAATATCTTCCTTCTGTAAGCATTGGTTTTTTTGGTTTGGGTTGTTTTTTTTTTTTTGGTTTTGTGGGTTTTGTTTTGTTTTGGTTTTTTTACTACCTATTCAAATCTAATTTCTTGGTAATTCAGCTTGAGTTGTGGTTCCAGGGTCCTATTTCTCATCAGCCAGCCAAGTTTGCCATCTAAGAGAAAGTGAGGGTTGTTGTTAATAGAAGCATGGGCCATATGATTGTGCACATGGATCACACATGCCAATCTCTTATTCAGTCCTTCTGAAAGGACTTTCAGGTTTACCAGTCTGTGGTAATTGGTAGGTTCATTTGCAGGTTGATTTGCTAGGCAGCAGGCAGTGATCTCTAGCACATGCCTATTCCAAGGCTACTAAGAAAACAGCACAATTTTTGAGCAGTAGTGGATAAAAGAATATCTTCTTCTCTTAAGAAGATACATTCAGGACAGCCAGACAAACACTGTATCTCTTCAGGAACACAGCCTTTGCCTCCAAACATACCAGGAATTTGTTAGATACATCAGTGTGTGCACATATCAGTGTATACCTATACACTGGTCATTCAAGGCTACCAGCTCTAGAGGTAGCATGTTTATCAACTTGAAGGTCTGGCCCTTTGAAGCTGGATTCCCTCATTTGGTACTGGCAAACTCCACCTTGACTACAGACCTCAGTTCAGTCCAAACCAAACTCTGTCTTGACAGTTTGAATGGCCTCAAAATCTATGTCTGCATTAATAAATAAAAGAGCATTGGGGAATGTTGCCAAACACTGACTATTTGTTCTGTTAAAGCAGAATGTGGCCAGACCAGCTAGCACTTTCCTAAATGATTCCTGGGCATAGGCAGATGAAATTCCTCATGAGGAACCTGGATGTGGCTACCTGATTTGGTGGTTCAGACAGCTGAGGAGTGGGATACAGAAACTCGCTAGCAGACCATCAGTGTGAGACAACAGGAACAGACATGACTTATCAAGACAGACTTAGCCAAAGTAGCTAAAAAACACTGCCAGATGCCAGAAAATGGAATCTCTTTATCATGATCTCCATATCATACAATCATAAAAGAGATTGTGTTGGAAGGGACCTTTAAAGGTCATCTAGTCCAACTGCGCTGCAATAAGCAGGGGCATCTTCATCTACCTCAGGTTGCTCAAAGTCTCATCCAACCTGACCTTGAATGTTTCTCAGGACGGGGCATCTACCACCTTTCTGGGCAATCTGTTTCAGTTTTTCACCACCCTCATCATAAAAAATTTCTTCCTTATATCTATCTAGTCTGAATCTGCCCTATTTTAGTTTAAACCATTACCCCTACTCCTATCAAAGACATATGTTGTGGGTAGTCCTGTCTTACAAGTAGGAAAGAGTACCAAAAAACTACTTCATCACTTCTCACATCCCTGAGTACAGAGAATGTACTTATAGATCTCAAAACATAGTTCTGATCCTCTACAAATGCCCTTAAAGCATTCTCCCCACCTCCTCAGACTTCAAAAGTCTGACAGGATATCTACCTTCCTGAGCCACGATACTGAAGAACCACAGCACAACTGACCTTTACACTGCTTCGACTTTCCAGCAATACTTATTTTTGCACCCTACAGAATAAGTTCTGCTTCAAAGTCCTATGCAATCCCAGTGGCCAAACACGTTCTGGGGTAGCATAAATTTGTGTGACCTGGAAAACAGGTGTCAACCCCCTAATTGATTATGAAATTGAAAGATGTAATCTAAAGGAACTAGAACAGTGGGCAGAGAATTTTCAGCAGGCCTATTGAAGCCCTGTTACAACCTGAACTCACACTAAAATGGGTCATTCTTTCAGGGACAGAAAAAAAAAAAAGCAAGTTAGACCCTTTATGCTATTGAATTATAGTTCTCTCAATCTATTAAATTTTGTCCTTTTCTAAAATTACACAAATAAACAAACAAGTTATTCCAAACTTCTCACTTCTGTTCCTTTTGAAGCCATCCATCTCAAAAAGGTTAAACAGATTTTCTTAAAGTTCTGTGAGGAAAGCATAATCCTGTAGTGAACAGTGTGAACACCAAATCTCATCCCAGAGTTAATTTCTGTAGCCCATTTATAAATCTTTGAAATACAGGTTTGTAATAGAAATACTGACAGACCCTTAACAATAGTGCTGCTGTAATGAGATTTGTCATTTATGATTAATTGAGGATAGTCTTAAAACATCTTTTCTAAAAGCATCTTCTTTCCATTGGATTTATTTCCCACAAAGCTATATCACAAAAATCAGTTCCCCAATTTTATCAAGTGGAGAGATGTTCTACTTATTTACTCTTAATGATAATCCAAGCTTCTGAGAAGTAATAATTTCATCTGTGTCACTTCAATCAAACTGTTTTTATTGAAAACCTACGAAAGCAGGTTCTAGCAATCTGCAGTGTTTTTAATGATGTATTTCTAATTGATATATTCTTTTAAAATCTGTGAAATACAAATGGATTTGAAACAAATGTATGCCTAATTACATGATTGAACTAAGAATAATAAAAAAAAAAAGAATGGTTCACTGAAGACTATTTAAAAAAATGTTTCATTCTAAATGTTTCACTTAGTGCATTAATACCACTTTGTGAATGCAGTTCGTTTACTCTAGTGTAATTGAATTTGCTTGTTAATCTGTTTCCAAAAGGTGTTAAAAAATACAGCTGCATAAGCAAATGGAATTTTACAAAAATGAATATTTATGAAGATCCAGATTTCCTTATTCCCAAAGGAATGATCAAATTTTACTCTAAATCTTTAAAAAGATTTTTTATCTTGCTTCTTGCATGTATTAGTGATGCGGGCTGCTTATTAATCAATGTTTAACAATGTAATTACAGCTGGTTTTAGTCTTACCAGATAACACAGATTAATAAATGACCTGCAACTAGTGAAGTGTGTAGAAAGGGTAATGAATTCCTTCCATCAGCACATTAATTTATTAGTAATAAACAAAGAGTATGATGAATTAGAAGAATTTGTAGAGTTTCTGAATATTGCAACAAAATTTCCAGATGAAAGCATTTAATCATGCAGTTTTCATTCTTTTTTTTTCCTTTGTAGCAACTTCGTGAGCTATACCGTGCTGGGATTTGCTTTTCTGAGCTGTGTTAAGCTATCCATTGAAAGCCAGTTTTCCAGAGTTTTATATCAGTTCACATTGATTCAGCTCATACTTCTACACACCAATTTTACCTGTCACTGAAGTTGGTGGAACTTTGACGTGAACTAATTAAATTCTTTCCTTATAGCAAAACAACTTAAGGCAGCTGAGAAAAGCACTGCTGAATTAATCCTGTCTCTACAGTGGCCATAATTGTGTGGAATTCTTTTGGAGAACAATATGCAGTTGTGGGTAAAAAGAAGCAGTCACAGAAGCAGCCTGATTAATGTTGCCTAACTGTTGCTGTAGTGGGGTTATCACGTATATCTGCATGCTAGAGAGACATAACAGCAAAAACCATAAGCAAATGTAATTTTAAAATAATTTTGTTATTTTAGGCTCCTAATGAACTCTTCTGGCTTTTCATCATTTCGATACAGACAGACACCTTTTGAAATTGAGGTTAGACCTTTCTGAGAATTGGATAATTTCCTATGTACAGAAAAACTGAAGGTGGATAAAAAAAGGTAAGGCATTGATAATACACGATATCGAAGGGCATCATCAGTAATTGCATCAAACAGCAATAAAACTCTTAAGTGGCTATCACAATATCCATAGTGATAATCCAGTACATCTCTCTGCACAGCACAGAAGCCTCTCCTTTTTATGCTTTCACTCCTGCTACTCTACTTCTTTGAGCTGCCCCTCTCCTCAGTTCAGCAGGAAGGAGGCGGAGGCAAGCTCTACACTTAATCTTCCCTCACTCCTCTCATTTCTCCAGTCTTGAAACAGAGCCAAAAGAGTGAGCAAACGGAGTCATGTAGATCTGCTGTGCCCTTAGGTGTGAGAGGGTGCTTCCCAAGGACAAGCAGTACAGTATCTCAGCGAGAGTGTGCAGAAGAAGGTAGTTTGAACATCTTCGATCTGACTGTGCCTTACTGTCTCAACTGCAGGTCAAATTTCCTCAGGCACTACTCCCAACCTCCTAGAAAAATCAGACTGGTGGAAAGGTAATGGGAGAAGAGGTGGAGAGAGAGGTCTCCATTCTCACAAAAGAATGCAGAATTTTTGTTCCCCGTAGAATCTACTACTATCCAGATACTTCATATTGTAGATTTTAATTTTTTTTTAATATCTAGATAAACAACATTTGAAAGCTTTAAATGGTATAGCTCATTATAAGGTAGAAATGTTAGCAGGTAGAAATCTTAGTAGGTGCATAAAAACTAACTCCAGGGGTTCACATCAGGTAAGGCTCAGGCTCACAGCACTTGGTAATTGGAAGCATGTGCAGAGAACTATTAGAAGAGCTCAGAACCTACTGTGCTTTGACCAACATCCAGCCCTATTACCTATGTGCATCTAAATACTGCGCTGACTTCTATGAGAACGGTATTGGTGGAAGAATTGCAGCAGTGATTCTCAAAGTGGCACAGTGACAGAAGCATATCCAGGGGGAACCCGCGGCTAAGGGCATGTCTAAAGGGAATTCACAAGCAGACATCAGTGTGACTGTACAAGCTAAGCCTAAAAATATTCATAGATTTCAGTAGGTTAGAATAGGCTGTAATGAATTATGTAACTGTCATGAATTCTTGCCAAAAAGCTCCAACTAGCATAATGTTGTTGCAATTATGTCAATTCACAGGAGATAAGAGACTGGTCCTCTGTAAACAGTGTTTCGTGCGTGAAACTATATTATCTCTACATTCCATTTATCTACGACTGCTGAATTTATGAGGAAATTATGTATGTAGACACATACATATGCATATTTGACAAATAAATGTACTGAAAAGTCTCAGTCTGAACAGATATGGTACAGTACTTGTTTTGAGAGAAAAGTATCTTAAATTAATCTCCTAGTGAATCCGAATTTGAATGAAGCTCTTGCCAGCTGCCAGCAGTTACTCACAGGTACAGTAGAGGCAGTGCAGACTTAAAGCTATGTACTTGTTTCAGCTGGAAGGAATGTGACAAACTATGGTATTTTGCTGAGCCTGATTAAGCATCTAAAATCTAGTTTAATTATGCTACAGCTGGTTATATGCAAGACACATTATATGGCAGGATGAAGAGGCTGGACTAGCAGTAAAACCTTACTGTTTCTCTCTGAGAGAGAGAAGGCTTTCCATAGGCATGCTACAAGACAGCCTTCAGAGCACTGACTTGCAAATCATAGCAAGGGGCAGAGCTAGGGCCAGACCTGGGGAAGGAAGAATGATTTGGGTCAGGGCTGCAAGCAGCAAAGACTGAGACTGGTCTTTCAGTGCACCATGTAGCTTTAGGAGCGTGCCATAATTTTACAGCCCCCCTCAGCGTTTTGGGATACAATGAGAGCATTTTTAGCTTACCAAATAAAAAGGACACAAAGAAGACTTAATTCTCTCTCAGCCTGTCATGCTCTTTGACTGTAAATTTTAAGAGGTACACAATGGTGGGGTTTTGGGTAGGGTTTTTGTTTGTTTGCTTGGGGTTTTTTTTGCTTGGTTGGGTTTTGTTTATGGTTTGGGTTTTTTGGCTTGGTTGGTTCGTTCCTTGTTTGGGGTTTTTTTGTACAGCAACATTCACTGACAAGTCTGTGCCCATTTTGGGAAAAAAAAATTCCCACTACCCATATGGAATGATTAGGAAGATATATGTTAACAATGAAGAAGGAACAACAGTGCAGAATTTTTCTCCTGGAATTCAGCAGGCTGATTTCTGCTAAAATGTCCCTGACAGATGCCCTGGTCTGGAAAACTACCTTTTCTCTTTTGTTTTTGGTTTTTTTTTTTTTTTCTTTACACTGGAAGTTAAATTAGGTAAGTTTATTTCTTACTGTGGGGCTTACTACAGTAATACAGCAGTTATAGAAATTTGTCCGGTAGTGTACTAATAACATAAATGAAAAAATACAAAATCATATTACCTCACAGACAGCATAAATCTGAATTCTTTGGTTTTAAGGTTCAACCTGCCAGATATATTAATTCATTTCCTTTCCTGTAATGTTATTTGAATATTTGGTTATATTTGAAAAGGGGATAAAGAACAAATTTAAGAAGCAAACGGAAATAGAAGATGTTGTTAATTCATGTATTACAGTTGCCTTTTACTTTAATGTTTTGGATTGTACTATTAAAAAGGGCAAAAATAAAATTTCAAATAAAATGATACATGATAGCCTGTTGAATCTAACCAAAGTACACTGTTAGGACCAAAATAATTATAGAGTGTGAGGTAGGCAACCGTCAAGAATTACAGTTTGGCTATGAGATGGAAAACAAAGTGCATTAGCAAACACATGGTTGATTTAATAATAAACACAAGAAAATTATAGGATGCTCCAGGATATGTAGTATGAGTAGCAAATATATTTGTTACCTACTGTGGAAGTTGTAGAAAACAGTGTGGTAAAAGATTATTTAGGTTAGCCTGAATAACCTAAGAATAGATTATGCTGTGGATTAGAAACTCTAAGCAACTGAGCAACACAATAACAGATGAATTACTGTAGACAGCTGACATGTTATTAAATAGAAAGAAGAAGAAAAGAAAAAAAATCAAAAAACAATTATTCAATCACATTGATGGGCTCTAAATTTATTGCAACCACTTAAGAAAAAGACCTAGACATCACTGACAACACTACAGTTCAGTGACAACTGCTAATTGTGCCATCACTGAGGGCAAAAAAGAAAAAACGTAAAACAAACAAAACTTATAGCAAACACCAACAAAAATAATTTGCAAACAATTGAAGCTATGGTCTTGAAAAACCTGTTATAAAAAAAATCTAAACCCCTCTACACCACTTAACTCTTCTTATTGCTACAGTTTAAATCACCTTCTCAAGAAAGACGGGCAAAAGGACAAAAAAATGATTTCTCGAAATTAAGTGTTTTCCATCTGAAGGAGCTTGAAAGATACTTATTGCTTAGTTAAGAGTGTCACTCACTAAGCTTGAGTAGCACCTACCTCTCACCTAGACCAATGGAACAACTTACATGCGGAAAACATTATCTGAACTGAGGCCTTAGGCAGAAGACAACTAAGAATTTGCTTGGTAAATGTAGGTGTATTATAATAATTAAAAGAAAAAAAACAATTCAGAGGTGAGTGGGTTGAAATTATCCATTTTGTGGTGCACATTATCGTGGGGATAGAGATAGCTAATCTGGTTGCATGAAGGACAGAAGGGGTCCACAAGCAGTGTTGCAGTATACAGGTTTATATCTAAGTCTGCATGTACTGATCCAGGTAGGTGTTATCTTGCCCTTTAGGGTCAACTATAGCAAAGACTTTTTGCTCCATTACACAATCATGTAGCTTAATTTTACAGAGGATTTGCATCATCTCTGCATTTGTATTTGAAGATTAGACAAACCAGAATTGACTATATAAAGACAGTTTTTTACACTATGATAATAGTAAAGAAATCCCAACCCAAAACTACAGTCGGCAAATTCAAGCCAAAAGTAAATGCATCCTGAATAAAGCATTACTTACCCATGAAGCACACCATCAGGTGCACTTTCATATTTGAAGGAGTTAAAGTATGTAAGGTCTTGTAATTTAGTGTATCCGGCAAGCATCAATTATCCGAGGACAAAACAAACTTCAGCAGATTAATATGTGCATTACTTGTCAGAAATCTGGTTTACTTGCAGTGGATAATAAGAGGTCAGTTTTGGGGGGAGGTAAATCGACAGACCAGGGCAGAAGTGGCAGCACATCTGAATGGAAACTTGACAGTATATGTGAAAGACGACAAAGAGGGAAATCTGCAGAGGGTTGTACTCCCAAGGGATGCAATTCTTAAATTATTCTACTTCAAGGAACACTTTCTCCCATATACTTTGGCAACTTTCCTGTCAGTAGTGATGCTTCACATTGCTACACTTCCTGGATCTAGAGGTGAAAGCACTGGAACTCCTGCCATTGCAATCTGTATTTTCTCTTCCAGAACTAAATAAGGGTTACTGCATCTGTTCTTTTATCCTTTCCCCTCCTAGCTCCTAACACAGAAGGGAGGTTGAGAGGAGAGACACTTTCATGCTCTCTCACAGAAGGAAATAAGGAAATAGAGAGATTGAGACTGACTAGAAGAGGAGGTATTATGTGGAAACAGGAAATCCACTGGGTCTGATTTTTCACCTCAGCTGGGCTGAAAGAAGAATCTAGGACTGTCACAGATGGAAGTGATTGGATGCCACTTGTACTGAATAAGAACAGGAAGATACTAACCTCATTGGAGCATATTGCTAGAGTTTATCTGCTACTTGCAACTAATTAACTAAAATATGAATTAGCTGCCCTTATGGTCAGGCTCTTCTGTACATAATTTTTAGCATGACAAACATCCTAGGAAAATTGAAACTCTGAATCTTACAGCGTATTGAAGTCAACAATTTGCTTATATGTGCAGATGCTTCTTGCTGCAGCTGGGCACAAAGACATTCCTTTAACTCATAGGTGAGCAAGAGAAATTACCTCCTCTCAGAATATCTCCAGATGCTGTCATAGGATGATGGCACTGGCTTGTCCTGCTCAGGCTTCCCACAGGAAGGTCCACAGTAAAATGTGATGTACTAACAGACTCTGAAGAATGGTCAACAAAGAGGCAGTATGTTCTCCAATGGCTCTTGTTCCTCAGTAAGACAGTTTTCAAATTCAGGTTTATCAAGGCAAGTAGTCTCAAAGGACCCAAGCATGCTTTTGGACCCCATACAACTCTGCTATTTTTCCTTGGGAAAGGCAGAGGCATTTCATGCTCACATATATGCTAAACGTGAATTTAATTAGTACTGTTCTATGGAATGTATTTAATTTCCATTAAATAACAAGATGATATACCTTCTTATCTCTATTTCTGGACAGTGTTTCTCAAAGTGTATTGAAAATTCATAGATTTGGAAAACATGATCAAGGTATCTGTTTAGCAGAGTATAACTTTAAATCTCCCAAGAGAAAATTTGACAGTGAATTTTTATTACCATACTGATATAAGTAAAGACTTCAAATGTGGAGCTTTATAGCACTATTTTTGATTTGTGTTAACTAAAATAGTTAAAAAAAACCCCAAAAACAAAACCAAGCTGACATTTTATCTAGAAAAAGAATTGTTTATATGAACATGCCTTTCAACAAGCCAGTCCCAGTTCTCTACAATTTCTTTATGAGGCAATAATAATTATTTAATACATTGTCTTATTTACTATAATAGAGCTACTCTGACTTATAAATCCACCAGAACGTCTGAAATTGACACTGTGTGGAAAATTCCTCTCTGGTCCAGATTTGGAATGTAAGTGCCATTACATTTGTAAGACTAAATGCAAAGTCTGATAAAATAATTTATTATACACCTACTAATTATTAAGTCAAATGTCACTATGCCACTGAATTTTTTATTGAAAAATATACCAAAATTGACAAAAATTGCACAAAAATGTGTACTTCATATTTCATAGAAAATCTTATGCACAAATAAAAAACTGTTTAGGGATTGCTTAGATTAACACCGCAAATTCCGAGTTTAAAAGACCTCCTTCTATTACTTAAGCCTCATTTCTGCCTTTGCTACTGTAAAACACAGTTCAAATATTTTTTGTCAAAACCAGTTTTAAGGATTCTTCTCCTGTGGACTGAACCAAGCTCAATACCATTTACAGAAACTATATCTGAGGCTAACCTTCAACACCTTTTTCAAATTATTGAAATTTTGCTTCAGTCCTGAACAGAGTAAAGAAAGAATGTGTAATTTCTGCAAAAAGGGAATTTGTGAAAACAGAATTTTGTCACCATTTTCAAGCCATGCTCATTTCCTTACATATGCTTGTATAGACTTAGAATTCATTCCATATTTCTTGTATCACAATTTCAGATCGAATTATGTGGTAGAGTTAGCCAATTTTAAGGGGGAAAATATTTAAATATATCTCCAAAGTTTGCTTAGACCATTGCAATTCAGTATGGTGAATCTCGGCTAGTATGAAGTTAATATCACCATAGAGAAGCTTGGTAAGGTCAAGAAAGCCATTCTAACTATGACTAAAAATAAAAGACAGAATCTGGCGTACAGACTTGGAGTTAGGAAAAAAAGGACAAAACAGAATAAAATAATAAAGTGGCATAAATGTCTTGAATTATATTGTTCTGTGTCAGTTAACTATTTACTTTGGTGGTGTCTGAATTGTAACACATTGAGTTGAATGAAGTTCCCAGTTGTTTTTTTTTTTCTTTTCTTTTTCTCTCAGAGGTTTTGTTACCAAATCTGAGGGTTGTAGGCCATGTAGCTTGAGTGTTTTGGTTCAGTTGTAATATTTCTCTTTTCTGTCTTTCTTTGCAGATCTAACTCTCAGCTGGATGAGATGCAATACAGGCTGCGCGTCCTACAGAATACAATCGAAGTATTACAAAACACTACAAATAAGCAGAGGAAAAGGGAAAAAAAATCAAATTCACTAATAAGGCTTTCAAATTCCGAATCAATTTCACAAAGATTTAATGTGCAAGAAGTGCAAAAAAGACCACAACATTAATAGACCCTCTCAATGTATATTAATTATTTTGATGTGCCTGTGAATATACACATGACTATTTTAACAAAGCAGTACATATAGTATGTCATCTTTACCTCAATTTATAACTATCAGGAAGACAGGGCATTTGAAATGAGTTGATCATGAAGAGGAACATACTTTTTTTTTTTTTAATCTCTTTTTTACATTCTTTATACACTCAGTCATGTGCACTTATATCCTTTGTGTGGTTACCATATTTACATACTTTTAAGTACCCTTATATGTATACAGATCTCACACATGTATTATACACATACAATATTAGATTGTAAAATATAGTACAATATAACCTGTATAAATGCAGGTGATGATGAAAGTGACTGTCTGGCCTAACACTATATGCAGGATATGAATATATCTCATTACCATTTCAGCCTTTCTGTTGATTTGTTAATTTAGCAAGTTTCTGCATTTTTACGAACATAGTCATTCAAAGAGTGAATACAATTTTTTTTTTTTAGCACATTCTGTAGGTTAAAAATTGTCTTTTCGGGTTAATGATGTTGTAGTGAAATGCCAGCACTTCATGCTAGGAAATTGTGGAGGACTAACTAGGTTGAAGACTTCCTATATCCGCTTTAATCACTGTTACAATATATGCCACATGAAAAACAGCTTTACCTATGAAAATTTGCCAAGAAGTTACAAAATACCTGCATGCGAGTATTTATGAAACAAAACAGCCTTTTTAAAAGAAGATAAGCAAACTCACTGTTCCGTACAGCTCTTCTTTCTGAGTACACACGCATGACGATGGGAATGACACATGACAGAGGATGAGAGAATCAAGAGCCCATACTTTGCCTACACTTATCATGGTATCCAACATATCAACAGAGCATTCTGAAGGAAATGCAAAACCTGTCATATTCTAAGCCCTATTAATTATTCAGCAAGTGTAAGGAATACAGCACATTTTTGAGGCTCTCTCCACACCATTCTCGGAAGTAATGAGGAGCCCACACGGAAAGTGCTCAAAGCCCATAGTATAGTGGCTGTTTATCTGACAATGCTGAGCGCAGTATTGTTATTATTGTTGTTATATTATTATTATTATTAATAATTCCAATTTTGCCTTATCTACCTATAAAGGTTCCATAAATACACCTCCCCCAATTTAAATTTCCATTTCTGGCATAACATTTTCTATATCAGCATCCACATCTGCGCAAGGCTTGTTTCAGATTTCCGCATAATCTTGCCACAGAATTGCAATTACACCCCCCGCTCTTCACTGCTTTCGCCCGCTTCCAGGACGATAATCATTTATTCTGTTTACATCGCAATATTCACCCTCCGAAAGGACACGGCGATGCACTTTTAGCGGATCAGTAGAAAACCCGGTCCGTGCCGCTCGGCATCAGCCTCGGGAAGGTTGCGCGGGACAGAGCCGGAGGCAGGGGCCAGGAGGAGGGGTGCGCGGAGAGAGGAGTGCGGTCGGGGCCGGCGCCTCTCTCCGCGGAGGATGCGGGGCACCGGCGCGGCCCGGGAGAGGAGCGCTCCCGCCGAGGGTGCATAAACACCGTGCCCCTCGCACCATCCTCCGCTCCGCAGCCTCGCTCGGGCAGCGGTAAGTTTTTGTGTCCGTTCCTCAGTTCTTTCACTCGTCGAAGGAGTGAGGGATGGGTTTGGAGAAAGGAAAGCGAAAGGGAGGGGGCCCGATAGAACTCCAGGAAAAGCTCTCCCCGTCCCTGGTTGAACGCTGACAAAAGAGATTTGGCAAGTTCCTCTCTCCCTCCGGTTTTACTTTATTTTTTTTCTCCCTCTCCTATTTAAATTGTCTCATTGTTGGAGGATTACACGCGCTTCAGGTTACACCCGACGGGGGGCGGAGGGGAAGCAGCCGCGCCTTCTCCTTCCCAAATAATAACTATATTGTCATTAACCTGCTCTTGGTATTTGGGGCAAATCGGAGATGCGGGGCTAAAAACCTCAATGAAACAGAGGGAAGGAAGCCCGAGTGACGCCAGCCTCGAGGAACCTGACTTTTGTTGCGGAGATGCCTCGGGGCACCATCCCGCAGCTCCCGCCGAAGTTTCCCTTTCGGTGGCAGCAGCCCAGGTGCGCGCTCAGCCCGGCCACGGGCGGGCACCGCGCGGGGTCAGCGCCGGGACCCGCCGGCGGCGGCGGATCGGGGTCGGGGTCGGGCTGGGGCTACGGCCGGGATCTCTCTCCCTCGCTACCCCGGCGGCTGCGGCTCGGGGAGAACACACGGCACCCTGGGATGCGGGAGTCCGTCCATCTGTCTGGGCGTCCGTCCCACTCGCTAGGAGGACAGTCCGGCCGGCGGCCTCCAGGCGTGCGGGGCAGCCCGCGGGGCAGCCCCCCGAACCACCCGCGTTCGGCGCCCGCTCCCGGTGCGGCCCCTCCGTCCCGGCTCTGGGCACCGCGCGCTGCCAGCGGCTCCAGCACCGGCGGAGACCCGACACCGCCGCGCGCTCATTGGCCAGCCCCGCCGGCCCCGCCCCCCCGGCAACGACCACTCAGGCACCGCCTCGGCCCGGCGGGCGCCGAGAGCCGCTGCTGTTTGGCCGGCGGGGGCTGTCACTCACCGTGAGGGACGGGCCGCGCGGCCGCTGCGGTCCCGCCCCCTCGCCCTCATTGATATTATCGGCGCGCGGCGCGGGCGGCCGGGCTGCAGTCGGGGCTGGCGGGCGGCCGGCCCGGTGCGGGAGCCGGGCAGCGGCGCGGAGGCGGCGGCGAAGGAGGAGGAGGAGGCGGCGACAAAAGAGAAAGGCAGCCTGGAGGGAGGGAGCGCCGAGCTACAGACTAGCACAGCAAATTCTCCACCGTCCTCTAGCACCCACGAAGCGGCGGCAGTGGCAGTTTCTAGAAATATAGAGCTAGAAATATAAAATCACCCCGCTCTTGCACCATGGCTTTCCAAAGTAGGCTCCCTTCTTGGATTATTTTGTGCTCCGTCTGGCTGTTCCACTTTGCACACACGGGGGAGGCACAGGCTGCAAAAGAAGGTAAGGTGATGCGGAAAACAAAAGTTTGGGTTTATTTATTGCTTTTGCCCACGAAGTCTGTGTGGTGGCTCAGCGCGGGACCTGCTTGCCCCTGTCAGCTGCTTGTCAGCCCTCATTAAAGAAAAAAAACACGAAAGACTTTTTTTTTTTTTTTTAGTTGAGATAGGATGGAGGAAAACCCTAGGCATTCTGCTGGTGGGGGTGTGCGTGTGTATGTGTGAGAGACCGGGACAACTGCCTTTGCTCCCAGGAATGAGGCTTGGGAGGCATTCGCACGTGATGAAACGGCATGGGGCTGGGGAGAGCCCTCGGCCCGGGGATCCGTGCGGGGGTGCCTCGCTGTCCGCTGCCAGCCCTCATTCTCCCGAGGAGGTAGGTGGAGGGAGGGCGGGTTACCTCGGTGTTCCTCAGGCAGGGGCCGAGGGCCGAGTTCTAGGGCTTAGGACGTTTCGTGGAAGGCAAGGCACGACACGGGGCTTCAGGCTGCGGGGCAGCTCCCCACCGCTACCCCCCGGGGGCCCGCAGCGCTCCGGCCCCTGGGGCCAGGCACAGACCACGGGAAGGAGCATCGGAGGCAGTTTCATACTTCCCGGCCATACAGGCTGGGCATGTATTTAGAGGATACCTACGGCCTGGCATCGTGTGCCGTGTAACGTGTGTGCTCTCCCCCGGCGTTGCTGGAGAGAGAGAGAGAGAGGTTTAGGGATGGATGTTTTACATCGTCTGAGGATCACAACGGGGCTTCCCGGTTTCCATCGGTCCAACATTGGTATCTGTGTAAGGCGAACCCCGGACATTTGGTTCCCCCTTGCACAGAGGCAAACCAGGCAGTTTTTCAGACTGATGGAGGTGTTGAAAATCAATTCACAAAGTCCATCTGGGATTCTGTTTTCTCACGCTGAGAAAATCCGAAATGATTTAAAGGAGCGCCCTGCTCCCGTTTGACAGCCGAAGGTCCGTCTCCATCTTCGGGGGAGCGAGGGGGGGGGACACACACACGACACGACATGACAGGGAAGGGAGAGTCAGAGCTTTTTCAGTGCCTCTGCATATGCATGCGTTTGTGGTTCCCCCCCCCCCCCTTCAGCTGGATGCGTCAATATTTTTCATCAAGCCGCTGACATGCAGTAAAATATCATTTTGAGCTTGTAACTGGAGCTTAAAAAAATGCCTCAATTAAAATGTCCTCTGCCCTTAAGAGAAGAAGTCGATGGCGAGGTTAGAGAGAGAGAAGGGAGAGCTTTACCCTAGCAGCATTTCGAAAGTTTATTTAAAGGGGCTGTAAAGCACAGAGACCCTCACACGGGGAATGCTAACGCGGGGCTGTGGGGTAGGGAGCGGGAGAGGGGCCGGGCAGACGGACAGGGAGGAAGGCGGAGAGGTTGTGGGCTGCTGTCCCGCTCTGCCCTGCGGATTGCTCCGTGATCGGGGCTGCGCTGGTCCTTCTCGGCGGTAGTCTGCCCTGTTTTTAATAATACGTGTATGGATGGATATGTATGCATTTATGCCTAAGAGTGTGGGTGTATAATGACAGTACGTTCAGAGAAAATCACCTAGCCAAAGGAGGGTCAGGAGGGGGCGAGCGGCAGACAGGGATTGATAGCGACTACCTGCTGCAAGCGCAGAAAACTCCCACGGAAGAAAGAGCAAGCTTTTTTTTTTAAAAAGATAAAAAAGTAACTTTGCAGATTCACCACCGGCCCCGCCGAAGGGCCCGTGGCGGCAGCAGCCCCGCGTGGTTGCCCACCGCTGCCCGCTGGGTACGGAAGAGGGATAAGGGGGTGAAGCACCGAAAAGTTTTGCGAGTTTCCTTTCTGTGGCTAAATACAAGCCGCGGTGAGATGCTGGAGAGGAGCGGGGCAGAGTCCGCCTGGCTCTCTAAGCGAAGGAGTGACCGCGTTACCTACGGAGTTCTCTGCCCGCGGCCGGGACCCTCGGGGCGAGCGCAGGCAGAGGGGGCACTGCGGCCCGCTCCCCCTGGGAAGAGCGGGGGGGTGTATCCGAGTGCTCGGGGCTCCGTGCCGGGGCCACCGTCCCGGGCGCTTCCTCCCCGCGGCAGTGGCTGCCGGGCTGCAGGGGGTGTGGTGGGGGCGGCCGCGGTACCGGCGCTCCGCTGCCGCTCAGCCCCACTCCTCGGCCCGGGGGCGCGGCCGCCTGAGCGCAGCCCCGCACAGTGCCCGGAGCGCGGCTGCGGCTCCCGCGGGGGCGAGAGGCTGCTGCCCCCCGCCGCGCGGGACCCCGCGAAGCCCGTTCCCGCGGCCGCGCCCCCGCGCTTCGCCCGCCGACTCCGGTCACTCTCGGCCCGCAGCTCCCCCGCGGGGGCACCGCGCCGGAGGTTCCGGTGTGCTCAGTTCACGGGAGGCTGCGGACCCCGTCCCCCCGCATCGCTTCCCCGCGCTGCAGAACGAGCCATGACTGCCACAGGGCTCCCAGGGCAGGGAGAGGGACAGCAGCCGCTGGCCTGGAGAGAGCTCTTGCCTGGTAACTTCGAGTGCCAGAAGGAACGCCACGATTCCCTTGCAAGGGGTGTTTGCAGAGCAGGGGTCTGTGTGTTTGGGGTTTTTTTTTGTTATGATTTGGTTTTTTTTCTCTTTTTTTTGTTTGTTTGTTTGTTTTTTTCATTTGCTTCTTGTCTTTTCTTTCTGAGATGTGCCCACCCGTTGCTACGTGATGGAGAATTACTGCCAAATAAAAAGTATAATGAATTGCAGCCATGGGGTGTTGTGCTGGTGCTGAAATGGTTAAATTTTTCATGGTACCGTTTTTTTCAGGACGATTATAAATGTTCTTGTTTAACAAACCACCACATACAGCATCTGCTTTACTATAGAAAGTGTTACAAAATAAAGCCCCTTGAATCCGAGCTTAATGAAATAAGCAGGTAATCTTTCTAGAGGGAGACTATGAAACTTCTTTAATGAGTAGTTCCACTTCATTACTGAAATACAGGCCTGGAAGCTACCGTTTTGTATTCACCTAACATCCCATATATTACTGTATGAACCTTTAAATACCTCTTTTTAGTCATATCATCTTTTTAGTAATTCACTGACATGTTGTGTTAAATTATGCTAGGAGAAAGGGCCAAAGCCAGAATTATAGCTGTTTCAAAAGACCTGACAAAAGTTGCTTCAAGTTACAGCCTTAAATCAAACATTTATATATCAGTCCTTAAATGTGTATGAAGTTATAAATAGCTTTATAGCTAAAGATATATGGAATAGGTTCAAATTAGAAATGCTACTAAAGAGTTGGCTTATTAGGCTGTGATTAACCACTTTCGGAAGTGAGGTTACATTTAGCTGGAAATAATTGTGATGTGACTAGAACTGATGTCTTTCTGTACAGAAATGTCATGGGGGTATAGTGGCATGAAGATTTTAGTAAGCCATTGCCATAAAGTGAATTAATCTGATTTGTGAATGTGAGCTGTGAGGTTACTGCAGAGTCTTTTATTTTCTGTATTCCTGGTTGTCGTTTGTTTACAGAATTACCACTCTATCATCTAAGTATTTTTTTACTTTGACACTCAAAAAAGATCATTGCTTTTTCAGTGTGACTCTCAATAAGGGACAGACCAGTCCTGTCTAAATCAGTTTGGAAGTGTTGAAATGTTGGTTTGTAACTGTTTTAAGCTGGTTGAAATAACCAGCATATGGGAAATGTCCTTCTTATGACAAAGGAGATGGAGAGAGCATGCATCTTAATGACTGATTAGTAACATTTTAGAGCGCTAAAAAATCCCCACTTTGTTATAAACAATGAAATTGTAAAGATTGATGTGTATCTGCTTATACGTGGTTGCTACATAATCTTTTAATCATCTATTTACAAGTAAAGGTATAGTTGTGGTTGCAGATAATTTTTTAATAATATGAAGAAAAAATATTAATTTGTACAAAATTTGTATTCATTCTATCACTTCTTAAAATTCAGATTCTGTTCTTTAGTTTTATATTCCCACTTATTATATTCAATAAACTGTGGAATTTCCTTTTTTTTTCCCCCCTTTTTTAGTAATATTGCTGGACTCTAAAGCACAACAGACAGAGTTGGAATGGATTTCCTCTCCTCCCAATGGGGTAAGTACTCCAGGCAAAAACTAAGTTTCTAGAGACAAGTAATTACTGTATCAGTTGAAAGACCTGCTTTAAACTACTCTCCCTCATACTTCTCTCAGTAACCATACCAAGTGTTTATGGCTTCTTCATTTTTAGAATGAAACCTTGGTTACAGTGTACAAATGTACAAGCTAATTAAAAGCAAGAGGCTCTTAAGAAACTCACCCAAATGTTCTTGGTACCTTTATGTTTTGTAGTGTACTCCTTTGTGCTGTACAAATGATTACATTATTTATGATACAATATTTTAAATCAATTTTTTCCTTCTTCCTTTAGAAACATCAGATTTGCTTCTGTGGGGAAACTTTCTAAAAATATGTTTTTCACTTTCTGTAAAATGGGTGATTGTAAGTTTGTTTACTATGTTTTCTTTGTAATGGAATATCACAGGTTGAAGAGCTCTAGAATAAAACCATTTATATTACAGATGTGTTTGAAATGACATTCCAAACTTGAAACATCCCCAAGTCTTGAGGAGCTTGATATCTGGAACTAGGCACAAATTATGTGGTTAAGGCCACCTCCAGCTTGTTTACAAATTAATCTAAAGACATTATATGAAATGTACCATTGTAAAATACACCATTTTAAAAAATGAGATGTTTAGGAACGTCGGTGTTATTTTCTTATTTATTATATATGTAAGGTTGACAAATGCTGCTTTCAGTCTGAATTAAAAATTGTAATGTTATAAAACCCCTTCTTCCTCCAGCCTCGAGGAAGAACATGTTCAGAAAGATATAATGGGTGTATTGTCCTACCTTAGCTCAGTCTGACAAATCATAAATTATATAAACAATTCTTACTCATGGAAGCAGTCTTGCTGAATCTATTATGACTCCTTGCACAAGCAAGAATTTTGGGGATCAGTCCCTTAATCTTCAGTGCGTTAAAGCTGGAACCAGAAGAGCGTGAAGTGTGAGTGAGGATATAAAAGTGTAACAAATCCTTTAAATAAGAAGAATGAAAATGTGAAAGTGTCTTTCTTTAAAAGCAAGATTGCAATATCAATACAAGCATAAACTGGAAACTAATCTAAGGACTTCAGAGAGAATGTAATGTGAGCTCAATGCATATGATGGCTAATAACCTCGGCATTAGCGTTTTGCACTGATTGAAGCCTTTACCAGGGGTGTTTGAAAGATTAGCTTGGTGGCAGTTATATTAGGCTAAAGTGTAGATAATGAAAGACATGTCAACACATGTTACACATGTCAGCATATTGAAAGATGAATGTAGAGTCAGATTCAACAGATAGTAAAAACCAACTTCCAGAGGTAAAAGCCAATTTCAGTCAGGAATTAAAAGTGAATCAAAACTAGTGGCTGGATTTGTATGCGTGAAAATGTTCAGAAAAAAGTACCTGTAAATTACTGTAAAAGTATAATGTAAATAATGTAAATTTTAATTATTGAATTTTCTAGTATGCAATAAAGACTTCATGGGAATAAGCACAGAAAATCTTCTTGAGAAACTCCTGCATCATCACAGTACGGAATATGTCAGACAGACACTTGTTAAATTCCTTATTCAATTGCAAATGCTACATTTAACATTGTTAAGATAACTGAGAAGTTAAAATACCATAAATTGAAACCAGTAGAACAGGACACATTTAAATGGAATTGCATGTGTATCACCATATTTTGCAGCTGGACAAAGAAAAGTTGAGTTTTCTTGCTGTAAAAGCTCCGATAGGATTGATTGCTATAAGAAGACTTTAATGAAGTGTGAGCTCAGATGCTATAGGTGACAAGATCCTGAAGTACTAATGTTTTGGTTTTTTTTTTCCTGCAGAGGAAAAAATTAATGTATTAATGCTAGGGATAACAAAAAGTAGGACTTCTTGTGTGAATTTTGTTTTTTGTGCTGTTTTCCTTGACTGTAGCGTAAGAATCTCTCTGATACTAGCTAGTCTCATGTAGTGGGATCTTGACTCTGAGAAAACTCACTTGTTTGTGAGTTTGGTAACTTGTGTTACCAAAAATAGGTTGACTTTGTAAAATTTATTTTGTTTGTTATTTGGTTTTGTTTGTTTCAGTTTATTTGTTGTTTTTTGGAGGGGACTGGGGGTTTGTTTTGGTCAAGGACTCCACATCAAAGTCTGAGGAGACAGATTCTGTTGTGTGGTGCATTAAAGTTACTTTCACTTCAAAGATAGAATACAATGTCTAACTGAATATCTCATTGCAGAATCTCTCTTGGGAGGGAAGAATTCTTACACAAAATAAAAAATAAAATAAACCCCCTAAACCAACCAACTGAAAGAAACCCAAAGCAAATAGTACTACTTGATATAAAATGGAAATATGAAAATCAGTAAAGTTTTAGGCTTTATGCCCTTTATGTCATCTTAGTGGGATCTTTTTTTGTTGTGGTTTTTTGTTTGGTGGTTTGGTTTTGTTTTGTTTTTTTTTGAGGGGGGGATGCTTTTTATTATTGTGACATAGCCAAAACCCTCTCAGTCCAGGGCCCCTTTTTTATTTTTTTCTTGTTTGTACTAGTCCTTACAGAGGTGGAAAAAATATTACTTATTCAGATCTAATAAATCTCTTATGAAGATAGACTTTCTTTTGTTCTGAGGTTAATACAGTTCCATGTGCAGTCCCTTCAGTTAACTTCATGAGCATTTAATAATGTATTTCAGTCATTTAATACCATATGCATATATAATACCATATATACCAAATCTATATTAACTGTAGGTCCTTGAAATGTGCTTTGATATTTACAACTTCTGTGCATTTCAGCATCTGCAGCTGTGATATATTTTGTGGTGATAACTTCCAGCATCAAATCAGCCACATCTGCTTTTTCTTGGGACAGACAACAACATTAAAAGGATCTCATTTGCTGTCAAATAGGCTTGCAAAGTACTGTATACTGTATGGCTCCTGGTCTGGTAAACCAGTGCTTTCCACACTTGTTTTGTTGCTGGCGTAAGGAATGTCAGTGGATGTTCCATCCTGCAGAGGTGCTGAGTGTACTAGTCTCACAAAGCACTTAAGCACATGCTTACCATTAAGCTCATAAGTACTTTTACTGATCTTAAGCATGAGCTTAAGTGCATTATTGACACGGGGCCAGAGGGCCAAGTGCCATACAAAGAAATCATGGTTGCCTGTATCATGGGGTGAGGAAAGCTTGCCCCCCGTCCTCTAATTTACTGCAGCTGTGTTTTCTGCAGTCAATTAAATGCTACAAGAAATGTGAAAAAAGGTGAGAGACTGATATTGTTTTGGTTACACCTGGGCAGATCTGCCTGATTGATTTCAGAGGAAGAAGGTTTGTCATTGCTGGAGATGCAAATTCCCACGCTACCAAAGGCTGTTAAAGACTCCAGGGCTGTTACAGGCTTACTAGCACGTTACATAGTTGGTAACCCAGAGAGGGAACATCAACAAGACCCAGGCTTTGAACCAGTCATAGGTGTTGTTTTTTATTCTGTATGTAATCTCATGGTTCATTTGAACTTACAACTGAATGAAGTTTGCTCCTCTTAACATGGGTGCAGCCACTGGACAAAATGTGAGATGAGAAGGAGCTGCCGCTTACGTCTTTGGTTTGTAAATAAAACAGAATGTGGCCTGAACAAAAAGGGGACAACCAAAATATTTTCTTGCTTTCGGATTTTTAATTCTGTAATTTTCTCTTGCCTTCTCTCCATGCCACTTTATTCACATAGGAGTGAGAATCATCTGACTCATGAGTTTCAGGACCTAATCCCATGCTTTCTATGCAACTGTACTGAAAGTTTGACAAGTTTGATGTACTGTAATATTAGGCAATTTCAGTTTCTAAGACTTCCCTGATTTTAGGTTTCTTTGAAAGAGAAGCTGCCTCTCTCCTTTCAGTCTTTGCTTACCGAAAACAATTGTGACCTTAACAAAATGTGTGTGAGCCCAGTGTGTAATCAGAACCTGATATGCTAAACAGCCTTTTGTAAGGGTCCCTCTTTGCAACTCTGTTCATGTTATGACAGTGATTTTTAGAAGTTATTTATATGTGGAAGAGACATGGAGGCAGAGAGAGCCTACTGCTGCATTAATATATATTTTCTTCATTTAGGTGCTTACGAGTATTTTTAAAAATACTTGTTAAAAAGGAGGAAAACATGAGTTAAATGAAGCTTTTTAAAATGCACAGTAGTTACATCTGGTGACATACTTCTTGTTGTGTTACTAACTGTTTGTTATCATTTTAGTGGGAAGAAATTAGTGGACTGGATGAAAACTACACTCCTATACGAACATACCAGGTATGCCAGGTGATGGAATCAAACCAAAACAACTGGCTTCGGACTAACTGGATTGCAAAAAGCAATGCACAAAGGATTTTTGTAGAACTGAAATTCACTCTGAGGGATTGTAACAGTCTTCCTGGAGTTCTGGGGACTTGTAAAGAAACTTTTAACTTGTATTATTATGAAACAGACTACGACACTGGCAGGAATATCCGAGAAAACCAATATGTAAAAATAGACACTATTGCAGCAGATGAAAGTTTTACCCAGGGTGATCTTGGGGAGAGAAAAATGAAACTTAACACAGAGGTGAGAGAAATTGGACCTTTGTCCAAAAAAGGATTCTATCTTGCATTTCAGGATGTAGGGGCCTGCATTGCTTTGGTCTCTGTCAAAGTCTACTACAAGAAGTGCTGGTCCATCATTGAGAACTTAGCTATTTTTCCTGACACAGTGACTGGCTCAGAGTTTTCCTCTTTAGTAGAAGTGCGAGGAACTTGTGTCAGCAGCGCGGAGGAGGAGGCGGAGAACTCGCCGAAGATGCACTGTAGCGCGGAGGGAGAATGGTTAGTGCCTATTGGAAAATGTATCTGCAAAGCAGGATACCAGCAGAAAGGAGACACGTGTGAACGTAAGTAAACACACAACTTGCTATAAATTATAGGTCATGTTCTACCGGCTTATTTTTATTTTTCTTTTTTCAAGAGAAATACATGGTCAGCCTGCTTTTAAAGTTTTCAGATCGTCAATCTGTGAAGTTCACGCTGTTTAATTTAAAGCAGTCAGCCAATCTGATTATGGAAATCAGTGGTTGTATACTACATTTTTAAATTAAAGCGAAAAAAGTTGAAGTTATGTGAAGTATGACTATAGGTTCAGGACTAACATTTTAAACTGGTTAAGGTGGTGTTTCTTGTACTGCTTGGTAAAGCTGAGCAAGTCATACCTATCACGGAACATTGTATCAATAATGTCAGGTACGAGTAGGTAAACACTTTGTTCTTTCACATGATCTATGACAGAATTATAAGGAAACTAAAATGGAAGTAGTAAAATTAGAACGGGGTGTGGTTAGTAATTGGAAGAATACACACACAATAAAAACTGACTTAGAGATTTGCATGAAGTGTGTAAAAATTCAAAGACAAGATAGATCTTTCAAACAGAATTTCAAATTTTCAGAATAAAGTGTGGTTTCCTTTCTACGATATATTTGCATAAAACTAAACTTTTGCTTTGCTGTAGGATCATGGTGATTATTTTAAAGTACTAGCAAATCAGAGACTACCGAGTTGTACTTTCTAATTCAGACTAATTCAGGCAGCCGTGTTCTTAGAATGATACTTATCTTTAGCATTGCTGTCTCTGGGGCTACAGGCATAAGACACATCTGCTTAGCATGAGAGAGGATGTTTCATTGTCTTTGCTTAGGGTAAAAGTAAGAGAATAGGCAGTTTGTTTGAAGACAGGTATTTTCATGTATATTTAATACAAGGTCTATCATTTTTATTATAAGATAACAAAAGGAGTTATATATCACCATATTGCAAGATAGGCAGACATTTTTTGTTGAGAAATGGTGTAAGTCAAAAACTGGAAAAAAACTCTCACAAATCTACGAAGAAGAGAAATGTACGTAATTTCAAAAGCAAAGCTGACATCAGTCAGTGGGTCTGATGTGCCTGTATGAGGACTTCAAATCTAAAACAAAATAAATGAGTCTCCTTATTAATAATTTGTCCTCAGGAAAAAAACCAGTTGTGCTGTTGATGTGTTTTTATGAGGAAATTCAGTACAAGGTGAAGTGAGCGAAGTTGATCTGAGGCTTTTGTAGCCCCACACAAATCTTTCATTGTTCTGTTGGGAAGGGATGAGGTCTTATACACTGCAGAAGGTGATCTCATTAGGAGTAATTGTAATGTAAAAAACTGCCTGGACAAAATCTTTCAGTAGACTGTATTAAAGCTCTGTTAAAAACATTAACTGCTGTGTCCCATAGAAGTTTGTTTTAAGGTTTTTGAATATTTTCTTCTGAGTGACCGATTTCTTTCCTTTTCTTAGTTAACTTGCTCTTGATTACAGACCTAGTTATGGTTGATGTAATTAATATCCTAATGTTATTTCACTTTCAATAAAGGAGAGAAAGTATCCAAAACCAAAACCACTGTATGTTGGGAAGTAGGTGGAGGGCAGGAGCTGAGTGAGTGTGGTAGGGATGGATAGAGAAGAAATTGATGTTTGGTAACTGGAATTCAAGTAACCTGTTTATTAAACAGGCTTCTTAATTTCTATCCATGCTGATGTTGACAAAAGAATTAAATGATAACTTGTACTTGAGCATAGTAGCGTGCTCATTTGCAAGAACACTTCCCATTTTTGGCTTGCTTCCAAAACAATCGCTAGGAGAACACGCTACTCTGGAAATAGTCCAGAGAATCATTTGTGGTATTTTTCCTCTTTTCTTTCAATGATCCTGTTAAGAGTTTCAAAACAAACTCTGGCCCCATATTGAGGCAAGCTAATGTGTTTGAGAGGGAAAAGGTGGTAGGCAGGCACTTGTCGAGAGTGCGCCGAGTTGGCAACTCAGAGTCAGAATGATCTGGATGACTGTGGTTCACAGTAATTGCTGTCTGTGTGCCATGTCTGTGCTCAAGGATGTTATTAAGTATGATTAACTATGTAGTGACCAATAATACAGCTGGCACACTGATACAGTGTCTGGTTTTTGTGACAGATATTGAGAGAAACTTATCTGAACACTGACACTCATGCAACTGGCTATCTGTTACTGTCAAGCTGTGTAACAGATCAAGCAGAAGCAAGTTGGTGAGTGCTTCCTTAACCCAGAGCTTTTGCAGCCCTATCTGAAGGCTCACTTCTGCAAATACTTTGTACCTGGCATGCTGCATGACTTCTTTGGGACTACTCAGGGCAGAAAGCATTGTGCTCTGTCAAGATGGGCAGAAGTCCGATTCTTGTCTCACACTTGCTAAAGCTCTGCTGAATTAACTTAACACAATAGGATGGTCTTTTAAAGATACAGAATAATACGTTATCTGACTGCGCTGTAGCAAAGGTAGGAATAGATGGCCACATTGTAGTTCCAAATAGCTCTTCAGCCTGTAACTCCCGTGGGGATTTTCATCTGTGTTACGCTAGCTTGATTGGCTGGCTGTGATTGAATAATGCGTTCCTTTTGCATACAGCTCCTCTCCTGTGTGTGAAATTTATAGAGTTCAGTTACTGAAACAATTGAATTTTGATTTATACACAACTCTGCACTGGATGTGTTGCCAGAATTATTTTTTTTTTTTTTAAGAATGTAAGTAACTAGTATTGCTGGGAAAGATAAGGAAGAAAACCATCGTGAGTGGTGAAACATATAACCTGGAAAATGATATCCCATGTGTTTCTTTTTCATTGCTTGATCTTTCAAACTGAATAATCTTTTTTTTTGTTTGTTTTGGATGTACACTGATTACTTCTCACTGTAGGAGTACCAAAGAATCCTGGCCACCTCAGTGGTCTACTGTGATAACACTCCTACATGAGAGACAAATTTCAGATATATACAATATTCACGGATGTAATTTGAAGCAAAGTCTTCAAGTTGTGTGAAACAAACATGAGAAAACTAGGTGAGCCTCTGAACTTTCAGTTGCAGATTCTTTTGCTTATGTGCAAGGACACTACTTCCTCAGTGTTGGTCTTATGTCTGCTGGTATGTGGCGCTAGGCTTAGGTATGGAAGTCGTACATTTTAAAGGATTGTCTTGAAGAGTACCTAGTAAAGGTACCCGGAGGGTACTTAGACATATTCAGTTCTTTCAACACTATATATTGCATCTGTTCTGGAAAAAAACCCCAACCACAAAAACCCAATTGACTTCTCAATAACTGTAGTGGATTCCCAATACATCTAACTCTGACTTTTTCTCACAGTGGAATTCAGCTGATATGTTATGTGTGTAACACTGCAATCAGTGATTGGTATTTGAAGGAGAAAATAATTCTGTGAGAGCTTCCAGTATAATGTATTTTCCATCTGTTTCATGTTAGTTGGGGGTGGAGAGGGAAAGAATTAATTTTATTCAATCAGAGCAGTAGAGTGATATTTCAGAAGGTGGGAAACTTCTCTTAATATTATTGAACTGAGAAATTACATAGATGATTGGGCACCAAGTCCAAAAATTCAAATTCCTAGGGGAAGCCAAATGGGTGCATTTTACTGTTAAACATATTATAATAGCGTATGCATTAACAGTTGTTTTATTGGCCTCCACGTGAGGAGGGGATTACAGCTATTTGCACATTTTGTCTTGGTGAGGTAAAAAGGGAGCTGCAGGCTTTTCTTTCCAGACTTTGTCAAATGCTGTACACTGTGCCAGACACCAAGCTGCATCTGTTCCTTTTCTTTTTTCTTCTTGGGACAAACTTTTTATCTCTTTACTTTGTGAGATATTACTTGATAACAGATCCAGAAACTGAATTTGCCTTATGCGCAACATATATTTGTGGTAAAGTATGTGTGGTTATGTTTGTTTGTTTGTTTTTTCTTGTGTGTTTTGGTTTTTATGCTACTCCACTTAGGAGCTGATGTACCACAAGTTTATTAATACTGGGCAAATAATTTAGGGGGGGAATGTGAATAAGTTGTCATTAAAAAAATGTTACCATGCTTCCAAAAAGCCCAAGTTGCACATATTGTGAATTGGGTGTAGAGTTTAGCTCAGGCAGTGAATCACAAAAGCTGTGGGTGACCTGCAGCTTGAGTAACCTATGTTGACATTCCTGCATTTTCAACTTGAAAATTTTTTGCTTTGTGGAGACAGGGAGAAATGGTAGAAAACTTTTCAATGGCATTTATATCATCAAGACTCTAAATGTTCCTTTTTTGAAAAAGAGTTACCTTTCTTCCATTTGCCTCCAAAATTACTCTAGGGAAAAGAATGTAATTAGTCTTAGCAAATTGAACCAGAGCAAAGAATTGAGGGACTCTGAGTCTTGGCATTTTCAGAAACCAGTAGAAGTACAACAGGAGAGCATCTACCTCCTTTCCTTTTTATTCCCTTACATATTAAATAATTTTTCTATCCCTTTTAAAGGAACAGTCAAGGGGATCTCATATCAAGTCAAAGATACAGCTGAATATGAACTTTTTCGTTAAAAAAAAAAAGTAAATATATTTCCAAAGGATCCTAGCAGACTTCAGAAAAATATACTAGATACTTCCAAGGTAAAAGTGAGACCTAGCTAGATGGTCAAGAATACTGAAGGTGTTTCTACTATGAAATGCAGAGCTGTGATTTCTGCTTCCAGCCCCCTTTGGAGTTTCTAGAAAGTTTAATGTCTTTGCTTTCATTCACCTTGGATTATTCTGCCTGTCCTTCCTCTCAGAGATATGGTAGAAAGATATATTTTCTTGCTAAATCTTTCTTTCCAAACAGTCTAGTGTTCATAAAGAGGATGATTTTCACAATTTATCAGTCTGCTTAAGTAATTTGGGTTTCTTTGACCTACTTTGTTCATATCCTTCAGCTTTTTGGATGTGTAAGCACAGAGAATAGAAGGGGAGAGGAGCTACATCCACTGTTAGTCATATCCTCTTTTAAAAGTGTTTCCAAATGAAGTAACATGAGGCCTGTGATCTCAGTGATCAGGGCTAGCTATCACTTGAAAAAATGGGGGCCTTCATGCTTCATAACATTTGCTTCAGGTCTCTTCTGCATTGTCTTTTGGCCCCAAGATACAATTTTTTTTTGTAGTGTTCCTTTGCTTGAAATGTCTGAATTTGTTTTATTAGTATGACCATCATAATTTTGGTGATACAGCATCCACTCTCAAGTGTGACATGAAGATATGTGAGAAGTAAGGTGATCAGAAGTTGAAGTGCTCAAGTAATGAAGGCAGTCCAAACCAGTACTTGTCATCAATAATGCCATCAGAGTGATCCTTAAAATGAGTTAACTACAGAGCTACTGACAGCAAGTTTAGTTTCCAATAAACTAGTTGTTTTGCTGCAGAAGAGCTGAAAGAAGTGAAATAGCACGTGCAGGTGGGCAATCAGGAGTCCAGATCCTAGAACTGAAATTGTTGGATGGAGTTGAATGTAGACCTCTTTCCCTCTTCAGCCTCTCTTCCCCACCCCCCTCCTGCCTGCCTCTCTGTTCTTCTTCCCAGATTCTGCTGTCTCCAGGAATTAATTTTATTTTTGCGTTTTGCTAGAGGTTAGATGAATCTCAGTTTCTTAAACTAAATTTGTGGCATGGTAGTTGTTTGGTTTTTTTGGTCAAATTCACTGCTGTGCACAGATTTTGAAATCAAAACAAAGCCAGCAATGAAATCGAACAGAATCTTAGTAATTTCTTCTTTAGTTACAAGGAGGCACTAAAACTGTCTGTTTTACAGGTCTGGGATGTCACTGCTGAATTAACTATGGTTGCTCAACAGCTGGGCCGTTAACTCCTTAGCCATAAAGTCTATTTCCTGTTTGCTCTAAATGAAGCTTTAGTTGCTGTTTAGAAGTGAAATCTCATCCTGTCAAGTCTGTTACCCAAAACCATGCATCTTGCTTCTGAAACAAACTTTACTGCCCAGAAGTCCTTTGTGAAAGGTGTGATGGGTATCTAATAGCCTTGTTACCACTTTCTAAGTATAAAAAAGTTTTCCTAGATGAAAAAGAAACTTCTTGCTTGGAAATTTAGAGGGGTTTTCTTTGTTGTTGTTGTTTTGGTGTGTGATTTTTTTATTTGTTTGGGTTTTGTTTTGGTTTGGTTTTGTTTTGGTAGTGGGTTTTTTGTTTGTTTTTGTCCAGGGTTTCTGTTAACTTCTCAGAATTAGGCCACTAAAAATAAGTTGAAGTATTCTTTGATTTCTGAGTACAAATGGAAGAAGTGACACATATAAGCCTTGCTAAGGGGATCAGAAGTGTCATGCATTCCATTGATATGACTTAGCTTTTTAAGAAAAAACAAAACCCATCCACAAAACAACATTTCAGGGACTGAAAAAAGAGAGTTGTAGGTTACATAGAAACTGAAAGTGGGGATCATTTAATGGAAGAACTGATCACAGAAAAAAAAAAAGAACATAATAATAACTGTTTACCTAATCTACTTTATGTATCTGTAAAACATTATTATCTAGATACTGAAATGCTGTTGAAAGTTGTTCAAGAACACTGCGGTTCAAAGAATAAATTTTTCTCTGAAAATAAGGAGCCTTAAGTAAAGGAGTGAAGTTGAGGTTCTTTTTTGAAAAGTGGGACAACTGTAAGGAGAAATCTATGTTTGGTACTGAAGCTGAAAAAAATCTCCAGAAAATTATGCATACAAAATATTTGCTTAACTAGATTAGCTTTTGAATTTTGATGCATCCCAAACTTCCTGTTATTGTTAAAATAATTGCTCCCCACCAACAGTTCATGTATATTAAGCAGTATTAAATCGCTAAGAATATCTTTCTGTTTTTACTTGGGAAACTGTGGAGATAGTTAATGTAGGTGTCATGGTTTGAGATAGCCCAAAATCCAATTCCCTAGCTCCATCCCCCTCCCACATCTCAACCCAATGTGAGATGGGTTTTTCCAGACAAAACACAACCAGACTCAGAATGGGGAAAGGGAATATATTACAATGACTGTACAAATAAATACTACAATACATTATACACATGACTACAACTATCTCTACCATGACATAAGTATTTACAATGGATCAGATCTCTTCTCCTCTCCAAATAAAAGTCCAGGAGGGAAAGAAGGACAGATCCCTTCCAGTCTCTCAGGGCAGCAGCTTCTTCAGAGTAGCAGTCACTAAGCAGCAGCATCTTCTAAGGCAGCAGGTTCTCTCATGCATGCAGCTGTTGCTGGATCTCTGCCAGCACTCACGAGGGAGGTATCCAAACTCTCCCTCGCGACCGTTGATTCAGGCAAAGGGGTCTTCCGTGGGCTGCGTTCACCCCAGACAAAGGTCGCTTCACCACGTCATATCACGAAGCACAGGGGGTCTTCATGACGGTCTGGTATCTCCAGGAGATTCAAGCTCCTTGCAGGGCCTCTGTGCCCTGTCTTAGGCTGCGAGCTTCTTTGTAGCTTGCAGCAAGGGAGGGCCTCAAGGCCAACCTCCCACACTCCGTCCTGGCTGAGCTCTCAGGACGTCCGAGCTTCTTAGCTCTTCTCTTCAGTGCATGTCGCACTTCAAGGCTCTTTCAAGTAAGAGTCTATCAACTTCCTCCTTCCAGGAGGTCTCAAAGGAGTTTTGGGGGGTCTGGTATCAGTTCTTACCCCCAAGAACTCTGTAGAACTCAGCTGCTGACTCTCTTTCCCTCAGGTCTCCTTCCAGGAGTCCCTTCTCTGGTGCTGCATGTCTTTGTTGCTTCTTTGGTTCAGTTCTGGCTGCTGCTTTCTCCGGCCACTGCCACGGCCACTGCCCACGATGGAGAAAACATCTCCCGGCATAACTACAGGCACCTAGCCCAGCATTATGCTGTTCCAGGTCCCCACAGGCCCCCCCGCTGGGGCTGGGGACCAAAGCCCCCCCTGTGGGGCTCAGAGCCCCTTCCTCATGGCTCCCAACATGGTTGCTTCTTCTAACCCAAAACTACAACTCTTCTCTTCCGTTTGGTTGTGGTATGTTTACATTTTTGCAGGAGCGCTCATTGGACAGAATTTCAAAACTTCCAGGGGTTTCCACCCCTTGGGGGCTACCACTTTCTTATCCTCTGGGGGAAAACAAAGTCCAAACCACTACAGTAGGTTTTCAGTTAATATCATGCTTATTGTTACTTGAACTGTAGTGTAAAAATTAATTATTGTTTCTTGACTTCTAAGCATTAAATCCTGGTGTTTTCCTTATACTATGCAAGCTCTGTCTGCAATGACAATTTAGTTATTAAAAACAGTAAGTTGTACACGGGTTATTGTGGATTAAAACTTTTTAGATTGAAAACAAGTAAAACATTTTCAAATTAATATCTGCAAAGATAAGATGGATCTTTTGAAGTATATTCAATACATATAGTTATTGTGTTGGGTTTTATCCCTCCTAAAATACTATAAATACCACTTTGTTAATAAAAACTTAAGGCTGGAACCAAAATAAGAATAAAACAGTTTGTAGGAATTTCCTTCAAAGAATTGGAAAAGTATATTCAGGGAGCTTCTTGAAAGCCAAGCACTTGACAGCAAAAATACTGAGATGTTTTCTACCATAATCCTTCACAGAGTGTTGTTGTGTCAAACAGAACCAAAAAAAGGCAGATTCACTCTTTAATTTGGGATTACCCATCTTTAATTTCATAAAAAGTAATTCTTTTTAGAGGATGGTGTGTCTAATTTCTTCTGTAACCTTATATTATTGTGCAAGCAGCAGCAATAGCAAATATGTTTAAGACACTTCTATGAGCACTCTTCTCCTTGCTTATAGAAGCTTTTATCCCTGTGCGCTTCCTAAGCTTTCTGCTGCCTATATATGTCACAGTGAGTTTTCTTATCCCTAATGCTAATGAAAAATATATGTGAAAATGAATAGTATCTGGTTAATAGTTCACAGCAGAAACTTTCTTTTCTGTTGTTATCTCGTGTTTTATTTCTTGCTCTCAGACGTATCAACAGTGTGTGCCTAGTGGCTCTGGTGGAGAGGAGTATTTTTGTATACTTTTCCATTAATGACTGATTCTGACTTCATAGAATCTCCCTAATAAACACAACATGCCAACATACTGGAAAGGGACTGTTCAGTATTTAACACCTTTTTCCTTACTTCTATTGTATCTCTTCATTAAGAAGAGATTTCCACTTAGGAAAAATTATCTCTTTGAAGGTATATGCATTTGGGGAAATTTTGATTAATAGTACCTTAATTTATAAGTATAATTCAGAGTAGCAAAGGCAACCAAGTATGAAACCTGTGTGCAATAAGAATTGGGCTCAATTATTATACTTCTAGAGTTCAGATTGTGTCAATGCATGTACCTCTACAGCTTTATTTAGCTGGGTGGCCCCACTGCCTGTTTTAAGGAGAATAAAGTTTCTCACATCTGTAACAAACATCAGGGTTTTTTACCCAAGGTAATTTGATACTTTAACTTCTTAATTTTTATGGTTTGCATTAGTTACATGTGACTGCAAGATATGACTCTCCTGCAATAATAGTATCAAGCATTTTTCCAAAAAAAGTCTAATTGACTGTAATTATTAGTATCTTCTGATATTTGAACATACCTCAAATGTGTGCGATTGATGGGTAAAAAAGGAAATACATGATTAGGAAATATAATTACTGTTATTATTTGGCATTGTGTTTAATGTACATAAATGCAAAAGGTTATTTCCTGATGTACTTTTGAAATACACTAAGGTTTTTGCGAGGCTGTAGCAAGTCTGGAGCAGGTTGGCTGAAGATTTTTTTTGTTTGTTTGTTTTGATCAAAAAATGTTCTGATAGTATGTATTACCATAAAAAAACATGCTGGAAAAGTGTAAAAATGGAGCTCCTGCTTTTCACTAAACAAGTTACATGACTGTTTTAAGGAAGTAATGATGCAGATAACTATCTGTAGGACTATGGGCTGAGACACCATCCCTAGAACTTAATGGCAAGAATCCCATTAACTCAATGAGAGCAATATGACGTGTTGATATTTGCCTACTGAGGAAAGCCATAAAGTTTTAGGTAAGTGTAAGCATATACATACACCTAAGACTTTTATGCTGATATTTAAATGGATGTTCGATTAGAATTTTCAGAATTGTAGATATTGTACTGCTATAAATGTGTACAGAGAGGTGAATATAAATGGAACCCAAAAATTCCACTGGTGGTACTTGAGATATGTAATCTCTAGCATAGTTAGTGTCTATAACTTATTATTCTTTTCTTACATTTAGTGAATATGATATAACATGCAGTGTAGATGACTGTGTTCATTTTTCCAGTAGATTGAAGTGGATTCAATTAGGGGGACCTTGAAACTGATGTTTGGAGGTCTTCTGGCAGGTGACTGATCTGGTGTCTTCATATAGCCATATGCATGTGACCTGATGTACATTCCCTTCATCTTGCTGTATGTATCCTCATGACGTGACTAAATTGCCCCTTGACAGTTAATTGTCCCTTGACAGTTAACAGAGCTATTTTTTCTCAAATGACCATGTGTATGCTTTAGTTCTAGTCTTATGACCTAGTGTACGTGTGCATATTTCTCTATAGAAGTCTAAAGCCCTGTGTAGGAGAGGGGCAGAATGTCCTTCATCTACTTATGATGGACCATCAAGGAAAAACTCAGTTGTCCGGAGCTTGGATTAATGACTTGATCCACTTGACCTGAAAAGTTAGTACTACCTGTGGCCTCCAACCCTAGCTCAGTTTGTGAGCTAGTCTTCATTTGTGAGTAGTAAACATAGTATTCTTTTAACTTCTTGAATATACCATCTTTTTTTTTTTTCACTAAACTATTGTGTGGTTAGATTTTGAGAAAAAAATATGCATCTCATGAATGTCTGTGTGGTGCCTATTTGAATCAATCAAATTGTGTCCACAGAGGGACATGGTGTTGAGAATCTCATTAAATCTCTAATTTAAAATATTGGTGTTTGAAGAATGTTGGCAATTGAGAATCTATAAGTAAAATTTATTTTATTCCTAAAAGTTGGGCATTCTGTGTGCCAAACAGCTCAGCTCTGTTAATGCTGGAACAAATTACATGTTCAAAAATTTGTCTGTGGAACAGTCTGAGTGGGCATCATGTAGCTGTGATCACTGGCCGTATTTACATGATCTCACTCAACTCAAGCTTTCCAGGCTTAGGTCAATTATTTTTCTTGCTGAGGAGAATTTGAACTTGGATCTCTTGCTACAAATAGGGCATGCCTATTAACCAACATGCAGTCACTGTTAGAAGGTTTTATTAGCTCCTGCTGAAACTTGTTCTTCCCACAGTCTAGCAGTTAGAACCATTCATATGGTCAAAGTGTTACAGTCCCTTATGTTCTGAGCTTTCTTTTTTATATAAATGTATATATATATATGTATATTTATATAATTATATGTAATATATAAAACAGACACACATATTAATCTTGGAAATTTGAATTCAAGTGTTTCCAAATGTTTACATATTTTTGTCTTGATCAATTATTTCCGCTGTATATATATATGTATATACTTCTGAGGTGAATGCTAGAACTGGAGGAAAAGTTCTGCTGATTTTTCATTTGTTTATACAAGTGACTTGTTCGTGTGTCAAGGCAAATGGAGACATACTGATCTTTTCTCTTTTATCTGTTAGAATGTGTAGTTTTGCTTGCAGTCTTAAAACATCAAATAAGAAAATGTAATTAGAAAGCAGGATATTACATGGAACAGATTTTTTTTTTAGATAATATTTGGTATTTCTTTTTTAATTGCTACGTAGAGATATTTTTGCAATATGACTGGAATCCTATCAAAAAGAGGGTATTCTTGCTTGATTTTGTTGTCTTGGATCAGGTCCATGATACAGTCTTAGCTGAAATCAAGCACTGAACGTGGATGTTTGATTTCTCATGTTTCAAAATGTCAACATATTTTTTCTTAAACGATTTATTTGCACAGTAAATAAATTAGATAACTCTTCAGTTTCATTTTTGTCCAATTTATTGAAAAAGTTTGTTCCATCCAGTAACTCTTCAGCAAAAAATTAACATTAATTATTTTATTTATTATGTTATAATTGTGACATTGTTCTGTCCTGATTGTGTAAATACACATTTGTCTGTTATAAAGAAAAATGGGCAACTTTGAAAATGTGGGCAGTTTTATTGACACTGACTAGAAAAAAAGAGTAGTGATAAAGTCCCTCCAAATGATACCTAAAGGAAAGGGACATTGTTTGAACTGTTAGCAAATCCCAAGGCTCCACATTGGCACCTAATTATCTCACCTATGGAAGTCTCAGCCAGATTTAATCTGCAACCTGCTACTGGGAAGTGTGAAAGTATCATGTGCTTAAAATCATAAGCAGGGTTGAAAATCATGTTCCCTAGTGCAGATGGAAAAGAATATTCAGTCTGTGATCTGTGACTGTCTCTTCTGTTACTTTCCACTTAAGTTACATATAATTTAATTTTCTGATTAAAAGGTACAATTCTGTGGCTCTACAACGTGTATGCTTGTCTGTCTGCTTTAGTTTGTCAGCTGAAATAAATAGCCTGTTATTAAAAAAGTCTTGTCAGTGTAATTGCTAGTGAATAATGCTAGTAAACAAGAGAGAGAAATAACATCTTTTTAAAACACACTTTTTCTTTTCCCTGGGCCAGTGGGAAAGAGGAGAAGACAATGACATACTTTTGATCTTTTATCTTAAAGATTTTCTGTCATATTTAGAGATACAGTCACTGTATTGTGTATTATTGTTGTAAAAATTATGTATCCAGGAGTATGAGATTCCAAATTGCATGACACAAGTAGACATGAGTGGTTTTTAGAAAATAAAGCACATGTTGATAGCACAAATGATGTGCAATCTTTAGGTGAGGAATTTTATCTCTCTCCTTAATACAAGGACTAAATGAAAATGCAATCCCTGTTCTCACAAAACAAACCCCATTTTTAAACTTCTACCATTTAAAGATATTTTGTGTATTTAAGCAGTGACAAGGGTATTCATTACTAATTAACATTCAGGAGATAACTGACTGTCAGTTGCCAGTCAGAGTGTAGCTTGGAAGAATGTTGACATTGATTGATAGACATGTTCTGGGACTATGCACAAACAACCTGCTTGGGTCATCTGAATACATAGAAACATTACAGATCAGCTCCACATACACAAAAAGATCTTCTTGGGCTGCCCTTCTTTCTAAAGGGAGGGTATTCTTCCATGTATCCTAGACTTACTTGATTTGTAAGTTATACCTTCACTTTCTTGCATTGTGGTCACCAACTAAGAGTTTAGTTTGATCTGGTAAATATGGGTAACATGTCATTGTGCTGTTTCTGGCTGTGAGTGACTGAGGTGCTTAAATATTTAGAGATTGAAGCAATATTTTTGATGTTGCTTTATAAAGTGGTATACATACTTAACTTAAAAGATATACTAATGTAATTTTTTCATTAGCTAGAAGAAAATCCCCAACCCCTAATTTATATTTCCTTTAAATGCAGAGATGGAAGAGGCTTTTCAGTCTTGCAATCTTTATGATCTCTTCAGAAGTGAGTTTTAAATATCTGCAGTCATACCAGTTGTCTCCATTTCATTGAGTCGGTAGTATATTTATGTTCAATAAAACGAAAACACCCTTATGGCACCCTCATACCTCCATTTAGAGAAGGATATAAGCAAGCTCTTAGTGTGTCACATTAAACTTACACTTGCCCTAGGCTGGGTAGGCTGTGTGCTATGGGAACAGTGGCTGAGCTACTCCTGCTTCTTGTGGTAGGCACCTGCTCGTACAGCAGTGGTATTACTTAGCTAAAGAAACACAGTATGGTGGTTTATGGACACTGTAGCCCTTTAGAGAGATGATACTTTCCTGTGTACGTGAGCAGCCTGGACATCTGCAACGTATGATAAGCACCTGCTTCACAGATACTTATTTCTCATAATTGCTCTAAATTTTAATTTTCTGAATATGCTTACAAATATATTATCATTGACTTGGATTTATTAACCAAAACAGAAGGAGGGCTGCTCATTAAGGTGATGGAAAAGAACATCTTCTGACTGGAGCCCTTTTCCTGTGATTATCCATGGGGTGAAAAACTCCTGTTTTTCTCCTGTGCTATTACACGTCTCTGAAAGTTATCTGTCTTGTCTTCTCTAAAATCCCCATAACTTTCAGCTTTGGAAGACACTGTAGTTCCACCCAGTCCAGATGGAAGTAGTGTGCTCCTGGAAATCCCTTGCCAATCTCTGTCCCTGATAGCAGTTTCTGAAGCGTATTGTGGAAATCTGTTGAGAACTGTTATCATTTCATATTTATGTGCCAGTTCTCTCTTTCTCTGTTTCTTTTAAGTACCTGCATCTGGGGTTTCTTAAAGCTTCCTTTGAGGTTGGCAAGGTGTTCCAATGTGGCCAGTGGAAAAGGGCACCAGAAACATTTCTGTTGTAAAACTGCTTATTTTCCCTTGGGTAAAATCTTGCTTGTTTTATTCTTTTTTTAAAAAAAAAAAAAAGAGTCCTTTAGGACTGCTTGTGAGAGTAAGAAAAACAGGAATTGGCCTCATGTCATAACCATCTGTTATTAACACAAAGAGCAAGGGCCCAGTCTTGCTGTCCTTGCTAAAAGCAGTTTGTTTAATAGGAATTACTACAAATATGAAAAATGTGTGTTTTCCTCATTACTGTGGCAATATTCCCTTCCAGCAGCAGTGTAAAAAAAGAAAAAAAAAGTCATCATGAATCTTGGTGTACAATCACACAATTGCATTATTTTATATTGCAGTAGGCTGTTTGCAATAAACGCCTCATTCCAAGAAATATATGTATTACAGTATTTTCAAAAATCATTTCAGCTACTTTCACGCATATTTTTTCATAGTACATCTTTTCATTTTATGGCTGAGTTATGACTAGGTTTTCTTTTCTAGTGTTTTTATGACTGAGGTAAACTTTTTTTTTTTTTGATAGCAGCTAGTTTGAAAATGGTACCATTTTCCCCTTTCCTACAGCAGAAAATGTTTGACTTTTTCCTTGATGACATTCCCACCCCCACTCCCTCCAATCCCCTCCCTCAATTATAACTACAAGCGCTACTGGAGGACTGAAATAATTTGATCCATCTTGCCACACTATGTTGTGGCAGAGAGATAGTTTTGGTGGATGATATTTCCATTCACCTTTATAGAATGAGCTGCTAGGTTGTATTGCTTTTTTCCCCCCTTACTTTGTGACCTCCCCTGTATTTGGTATTTCTACCTTAATATTTGAGAACATTGTTCCATAATATTTAATACAAACCCCATATATCTGTAAAGGATCAGTTTTTGTGTCTTCCTACCCCTTTGTTTTTTCATCTGTTCATTACTAGTTCTGAGAGTTGTGCCAGTCGCTGCTATATAACTTGAGCCTTGAGTGTTAATAGGGATCTTTAATCCATGTTCTTCACTTCCAGCTATAATTCTATGTTAGACAGAGCAAGGGTTGCTGTAATCCTGTTGATTGCACCTCAGTGATAGACCAGTCCTGTGCTAGCTGCAGTGTCTTTAAGGTGGCTTTGAATAATCAGTCTGGCACAGAGCACATGCAGTGCAGCCCAGAATCTGAGAAAAAAATATAATTATGATTGGAGGCTGGGTGTTTCCATGGTGTATGCAGAAAGACAGGAATTGCTGTATTGGATCAAACAACCGACTTGTCAAATCCATTACTCTTTTGCCAGCAATGTCCAATAGCAGATGTTTGGAAAAAAAAAAAAAAGATAAAAGAACATCAGTTTTGTTTTTCTTCAACCCTGAAGCATTCTATACAGTTCTGTTATATTTCCTTTATATCCTTTCTTGAGTAATTTTGTCATTCAAATGTTAGAATGATTGTTTTCATTTCATGCTATAGATATGTTCTAATCCATTTAAGCTCCTAGTGTATTTTTGTGATTTTTATTGGGTTTGTGGCCTTGGATTTAAATAGACTGGAAATTCTACAGATGTTTGCATTATTAACTGTTCAAGCCTTAAATGTATACTTTGAACTTGACTGAATAGCCCCTTTAGGATCTGACATAGAAGCATACATAGTAACAACACTAAATTGATTTGTGTGCATTTAGAGACGTAGATTTGAAATATTTTGATTGGAGAACAAACTAATTCATCATTTGTAAACTATGTGTAGGACAAATACAGTAGAATTTTATTACAGCAACTTTCTTTTTTGTGTTTATAGACACTTTGAGCTGTTGAAGGGTTAAACCCTGACCCCCAGGCAAGCAGCATATCACTTTCCTTAAAATGCCATTGGGAAACTGAGATAAATGGTGAAGCATTTTCTGTGTTGACATGATGTTCGCCTGTCCGATTGCATCCTTCCCAACAGACAGCAGAGAAGCAATTACAAAAAAAGACATCTGTGCCAAGGTTTGGCTAGCCAGGGAGGGCAAGCTCTTGTGTTTAAGAGGTAGAGAATCCAATCGATGAAAATGTCTGGGCCTGTTAGCACCAATAAAGCTGAAGGCCACTGGGAAGCTCAGAGAGGGTCTTTTGTTGCAGAGATAGAAAAGAGGCTGAAGCTGTGACACTTGGGGAGGAATAGGGTCAGCTAGTACGATCATCCATCTTCCTCAATGGCAGCTTTCTGTCAGTTTTTAACCCTGCTCAGCAGAGGATCTAAACCTCTATTGTTGGCACCAGCCAATTCTCAGCCAAGTGTAAATGAAGTTAATATTCACTGACCTTATGCATAGCCAATGAAGGCCCTTGATGTCATCCTGGAAATAATGTTATCTGACACTTCAAAAAGCAGATGTTGGCAGGTTGTTTGTGGTTTTTTGCTGAGCCAGTACGCAAAGACGCATTGTTTAGGCACCTCGCATTTAAACTGATTTCCATAATAACCACAAATAGGCCTTTTTGACCTTAAATTGACAAAGTTATGGTTTTAGTTTGCATATCATTATACGCTGCTCACAAAGCCCGGCTAACCTGCACTAAGTGATCAGGGAGAAGCAGCTTGGTTCACTTAGATAAGAAATATATGGGTCAATGAGCAAATTTTATTTATGCTGATAAAACAGTGAGTAATTAAAATAGTTTAAATAGTTCAAAGCAGACATTTTTAGAGCACAATGAAGAATAGCATTTATTTCGCAACATACCTTCATGAAAGGAAATATATCACTGAAATAAAAAATTAAAAAAAATGCTTTCAGGGGTACAGCTTTTGTTTTGAAAGGCCTATTGCAGGCAACAGTTAAGATTTTCCTTTGTCTCCAGTAATATTTTGTCATGGTGAAACATGATTATTCTAATACTGTTTTAATTACAGAAAGTTGAATAGTTCTTATAGGTTCCACTTTTCCAGAAGTTTATCTACGACAACAGCATACTGATGATAACTGTGTATTTATACAGTGCATTTCACCCAGACAGATCCCCAAACCTACCACAGATCTCTACAAACAGAACGCATCTGCACTCCTCTTGTGTAAAAGTCAGTGTTAAACATATGTTGCAACTCTGGGGTGAAAACTATGGTTCTTTTTAAGGCACAGTGCTATTTTTCAGCAGCCTGTGGTTCTGATTTAAGGAAATGTATAAACATGTATCATGTATGGGAGGTGAAAAGTAGTTTGATTTGGTTTATTTTTTCTTGTAAATTAGCTATAATTCTGGCTCAAGTGTGCCTACCTTATGAGAGATAAGCATAATAACAGTAATAAAGTACAGATGCAGGATGAGTAGTCATTATTAATAAAAACTTTCAGCTGTATCAACCAGTGACCTTCACCACAACCATGTTTTTCCCCCTCTGTGTACAAAATGCGGCAGCAGGTAACAGAAATCTAGAAAAGTCTCTATTATGCCATGGTATTGGTATTAAAAATATGTTTAAATTATGATTGTAATATAGTTAGCAGCTTTCAGGCTGTGATCCATACCTTTGTTTTGAAGAAGAACTCCAAGAGCCATGGTTTCTTTTTTTTTTTTGGTCAAAGAATGAGTCAATAGTTGAACTGAGAAAGCCTGATAACTACAGTTGTTTGGGAGGCAATTATCTGACAAGCTGGCAAAGATGAGAAATACCAGAACAGATCTGCATCTAATTGAAATCACTCACATCTGATCTTAAGATAAACAGCCCCAGTATTTTTGGAAACTATTTTATTGATTGTGTTCTTCCCATCAGTTGTGTTTGTTTGTACCTGTTAGAGAAGTGAACATATTTCCTGTAGTAACAGATTTCCTTAGAAACTCATCAAGCTAGATTTTTTGGTATGCCTTTACTCAATATTAACTCCCACCAGATGGGATTTAAAAAAAAGAAAAAAAAAAAGGAGATAAATAAATTCAGGTTTCTGGATAAAATTTTAAGAAATCGATGATTAATTTTGTTTGAGGTACAGTATTGCATTTCATTAGCTTCTGGTTATTTGTGTGCTGTCTGTGACATATGATGGTTCAGTCACGTAGCTCAGATGATTAAAAGGCTAATTTTAGTCTGAGACTGATTTTAATGGGGTATCTGATAGGACTAATTTGTCGAGATAAATTAATTCAGGTCCCCAACCCCCACCCCCCCTCCAATCCTTTATTCAATCTGTTCTACAATTATTGTGAAAATACCTGAAGTTAGACAAAATTTTCTGAAATACAGAATTACACCCAGGTACTGAACCACATGGAAAGAACAATGAGCCAGAGAGCACTGAAAACAATGAGGCACCTCAGTGGGCCTTTAACAAACCCTAAGTCTGCTAAGCAAGCAAGTTAATTTGTTTAAGACTTTACAAAGACCCATTTCTTCTGTAAGTTATATTGAGTAATAGCCAGATTGAGTCATATTTTCATTTTACTACTCTGCTATAAATCGGTTCATTTCTGGCTCAGTTTTGATAGTCTGTCCCTTTGTCAGGCTTTATCCTGTGAAAAGTGTAGAATGCCAAAAGAAACAACAAACTGACCCTATTTTGCCCTTTCCTCCAGCAGAAATGGATACAGAAGAACAGAAGTTTATTTCCTATTTCTGGGATGAGACTGTGAAAGAGAAATTTGCCTTTGTGAATTAAGCCATGGGCAGATTGATTCATTTCATCCTGTTGGTATTGAATATTGTTCTTATTTTAGTTGAAAGTTTGCAAAATGCTAGCTTTCCATGGGCAGGCCACTGAGGAAGTGATCCAAAAATAATATAAATTGAAAGTGTTTGGTTTAATGTACTTTCCTGTTTGTTTGTGGTTTGTTTTTTTTTCTTTAAACAAAACAGAACAAAAGATGCTTTGGACTAAATGTCATCAGAAGATTCATTAGGGGGATAGGGACACAGCTAGCTGTGAGCTGTGGGGGTGTGGGGTGGTGTCTCTCTTGCTGTTGGAAGGTAGGAATCAGCCTGGCAATACCAACAGTGAGTTTGCTGGTGACATTGTTTCTGCATCTGGCGGTTCTGATAGAAGAAATCTGTAAGGGACTGGGAATCTGATGTTCTTGCTTGGAGCTAGGTTGATTTTGCTCCTGATTAATCTCATCTGTAAGAGGTGAGGTCTTCAATTGCAGATTTTTTGGATGGTTCTGTTGCTTAGAATAATATATAATTTTCACCTCTGGACTTTGGGCCTCTGCAGAAATAGTCTGTACGGATCTGAGTTCATTTGTATTGCATTGTCAGCATAGCTGTGATTTTCATTGACAGTTACATCAGTGGCGAAGAGAAGAGCGGAATTTGATATGAAAAATTACTTTGTTCTCCAGAGCTTCTAGAAAAGGTCTTTGAATTCATAGTGTGAAATCTCTAGCGCATCTGCAAGTGACTTGTACTAATAAAGAATAACCATCAAAACTCTGTTGGAGAAAATAATATTGGAAGAAAAATCAATTGTATGAGGAAATAGAATATTTAGTACTGACTCATCTCCCCTAATCAGTAGAAAAATGGATTATATGACTAGTAATCACCTTGAAGAGAACAGTTAAGCTATGTACCATTTTGTTGGACAGATCAGAAATATTGTAAATAACCTACCAGATATAAAATATGTGATTTCACAACAAATAAAGTTCACCATATGGGGAAAAAAATATTCAATGAAATGTACCATTTATTGTTTTACCTACTAATAAGGGTAGCCTTTGCTTCTTTTTTTTCTTTTTTTTTTTTTTTTTTTAAGTCAGAAACATAATTTACTTCACCCACAGAAAGTACTGAATGGCATAAAGCACCTGCTGTCAAACTGAAGCCTGGGGATATATCACTGGGGAGAGAGAAGGAGAAGGTAAACCAGTGATGAGAGACTGCGGACAAGTGAGGAGACGCAATCTGAGGACAAGATTTTTGGCAGGGGCTGAGTTTGAGGATGGAGGTGTTTCTCAGCTTCTACCCTATATCTTAGAGTGCCAGTCAGTGGATGTGTCAACAGGTGAATGAATACAAATCGAAAGCAGGAGTTTTCATCACCGTGGTAGGCACAGCATTTAATCTCTCGCATACCACAGCAAAGTGGTATCTGAATGCTGTGCAAACAGCCAGTATGTGGTGTGTGGCTGGGAGCTGCCTGTCGCTAATGACACAGGATCACGCAGGCACCCTTGGTCTGTATGATGAGTTCTTTACTTAGGGCTTTGCCTTTGTTTCATAAAGTCAATAATGCAAATGCACAAGAATAAAGGTGAGGCCTGACCTTGCCCCTTTGAAGTTACTGGGAGATTATCTTTCATAGGCGCTAAGGTCTATTTGCTGCCTCTGTTTTGTTTTTTTGTTGTAACAGTTTTCAAAGTGCCTTTCACAAGCACACAAAAGATCACTTTTTTAATAAATGAAATATCAATGGTGAATGTGGAAATGCCTTTCTTAAGTAATAAAAAAGGGCTCATTTGTAAGTGCAGCAATATTCTTATTTAGTGGAGGAGAATAAGGTGCGTCCTTCCTCTTCCCTGCTGCTCCTCTTTTCCCCTCAAATGGTGGAGGGTGTGACAAAGGTTAGATTTTTGTATTACCTGTACAAAAGACTTCATTGGGTTTTATGCACATGGCAAGAGAGACAGGAACTGTGTAATATCACTTTAGAAAAAAAAAGAAGATGCGATTTGAATTTATGATCTCGACCTAAGGCGATTGGGCTCTGTGCTTCTCATTAAGCGAGTTGGAATGTCTCTTTTTCTCTTTTCACCATCCCTAAGTGCCTGAAAAACTGGAACTTTGAAGATGAGTTGCACAAAAGAAGAAAGGTTCTGAATCTGAGAATTTACTGTTGTTTATTTTTTTTCTTTTAATTTCTTAATCTTTAGACAGGCTTGTATAGCTGATGTAGCTAAAATTATTTGGGTCCCCAAAACATCGGGAATGTCTAAAATCATCAATATTCTTTAATCTCTGTGTATGCCTCTATTCAGTCTCTGAATGTAGCTGGATCATCTTTTCAAAATATTTTCTACAACTGGAAGGACTAGAATCCATTTTTTCCTCAAGCCAGAGTTTAGATGATCATTCAGAAACAACAATAACAATAAACCATGTGATTCTTAGAACTGCAATATAAAATAAATTATAAATTGTTTTAGGATTATGAATTTAAAAAGTAAAAAATTAGTAACTTCATATGCTCAAGTATACTTACAGTGTGAAGCCCATGGTAAAATCCTCATTTAAAACAATTGCAAAGTTCTTTTTTTATATTTGGTCATATCAGTTTGGATTTTTTTTTTTAACATGCTTTTAGTTATGATAAATCAATGTATCCTGAATGAGTAAGCCAAGGATCTTAGTTAATGCCAAACACCAGAGACCGGAGTGCTTAGGAAGTTGTGATAGCCTAATCATAATGAGTTCAAGCAACTTTTGCCTATATGAACCCATCATTGGCAAAATGTCTCCAAGTGTGGGAGAATATTTATTTGTTGCATAGGTATAAACAATGACAGAATTTAACTTGTGGAAACACTGTTACCACTGATGAGGAATGGGGAGGGGAGAAACCCCTTCAGGCTTTGAAAGTTCCAAAGTGAAAACTGAGCTTGTATTGCTGGTGAATAGCAAACCCGTCCGTTTCCTTGCAAACCAGGCACATTTCCACCATTAGCATGGATGGTTGTCTCTCTCCCATATGACTGAAGAGGCCCTTTTGGAGTGAAATCTTGCTACTGCCTGCATGTATAAAATGCAACAACCAGACTGCAGAGGACTTTGAGCACATGAGATCTGACTCTTTCACAGCTCATGCAGCACATCAGGGAGCACAGGACTTGCATTCCAATGTCTGTGTAATTGGAGTCTCCCTATGGGTAAAATTTAGGTTAAGAGTGAGGAAATATCCTTCTACACTGAGCAGCAGAAGGTTTCTAGTCAGGGCACACCTGTTCCTCTGTGCTGAAGAGTGCAGGATAAAACAGGAATTGTTGGTGCAGAACAAGCGTGTCAAGGGGAATCCAGGTTTTAAACTAAACAGGAACAAGTCTTATTCTGTTTGCATGGTTATAATCAGGAATAACTGCCTGTGAAGACGGCAGTGATCCTCAGCTTGCAAATCAAATGTTTAGCTATGGGTTCCAGTGTTTTGTCTCTTTGCCATTGACTTCTAAACAGGAATAAATTGTTGGATATGCAATAGCAGTCTGATTATTTCAAAATGGTATTCCACTGCATTTTCTATTTTGCATGTAATTTTTTACTTCCACTTTAGTAATGCACAGTTCTCTCAGTATACAGCCTTAGAAGTTTACAGCCTTGCTGCTGCCCATTTATGGTATGACCTCTAATGTTCCTGGAATGATCAAATACTGCTCTTGCTGAATTACCCCATCAGTCACTGAATTTCTTTGCACCAACAGGGAGAAACAGAGAGCAACTTTTAATTCTGTGCTAAAATTAAAGTGCAGGAATTCAGTAAAGTTATGCTAGACAATAAAATAAGTCTGAATTTGCCTCATTGTGTGAAGTGCCTCTTGCCAGCTCTTGTAGTGTTATCGTGAGCTTTATGCCTACTTACTGCTGTACAGCATCAGTTCCTGGAGAAATACATTTCAATTTTCTGTTCTTGAATTCTTTTAAGGGTAAGCTGTCAAACACTTCTGATGTTTGACAAATGCTGTGTAGTTAAGGATACCAAAAGAAGATAATAAGTTATAAGGAACAATCAAAAAAGAAAAATGGAAATATTCATATTTTAAAGTCTTCAATGCCAATAATAAGGAGAACCTCCTGTAGTTAACCCTTCTGTATGCCCATCATTCATTAGGCAGGGAGTTTAAAGATTTTTGTTGAGATGTGTTTTTCAGACATGGGCTATTTGTTTGGGGCTGTGTGCGAGAGTCCAAAGTAATCTGTTTGCTCCAGAGGACGAAAGTAATTCCTTCTGGGGAGTATTATTTTGAGACTCAGAGAATCTCTTTCTATTTTTGTCACAAAACTATCACCTATGGTGCACTTCAGGCCTGAAGGGGATCACTGCGGAGTTAAAAATGGTTGCTCTTCTATTAATAAAACACAGTGTATTATGTTTGTGCCTGTCCTTGCTACTTTCACAGAGGCATCACATTTAAAGTCATTAAGAAGTCATTGATACATTTATTCTCACCACAATGCACTAATAGCATTCAAAGCCATTAGTAGCTGGCTGTCGTGCATTTGCAAAAAGTTGCAGTGCTAGGTCAGCATACATGATACTTTTCTGTGATAAATGAGAAATATTAACATATTAGACCAGAAACAGATTAAAAATATTTCTAGTGTCAGCTTTCTGTCTTACATTTCACTTTCCCTTTTTTATGTTGCTTCAGTCTGAGGTAGGTCCTAATTAATGTATCATATGGATAATTTTATATTATTATTTTCAATTAGAAATGATGATTAAACATAGTTTGGCAAACTTACAAAATGAAGTAATGTAGTAAAAGATAACCCTCTAACATGATCAGAAGTCTCATACTCTGTTTTTCTGCCTCAGTAAGCACAAAGAATTAATAGAATCTCACAGTGCATTGCCAGAAATTCAGAAAAAAACAAAATGATATGTAAGTTGGGGACAAGCAAAATAATTTTCTGCCTATTTGTAGAATTATCTCTCTTAATTTGGCCACTGGTGCAACTAATAAGTTCCTGAAAATCATAAGCTTTGTGAGCAAAATATCACTTTATGTAAAATATTCCAATTTATGCATGCTTTTCTGCCACCACAGCTTATTTGCATGAGATAGGTTCATCCATGTTTCCATGAAAACAAATGCCAAATCTCCTACTGAATTTATTTATCAAGTATTGCGTAAAAACTGGATGCCATTTTCTGTTTTCAGCTATTCCCACTGGGTTTTTGTTAGCAAAAGTTAAAAGGTGAAATTTTGGCCTTGGTGAAGTGAATGGTGTGAATCTTAGTTTAATTGGACCAGGAGTTGACCCAAAGTATTCTGCTTATTATTATTATCTTACATTCATTTTCATGACAGCTAATTGTGATGTCACAAAGCAGAGTGTGCATAAGACAGACATCAAGAGGAGGTACATTTCTAAGCACTGTAGAGAATGATTTATTTTAAACATGACCTGTAGTAAAAGAAAATGAATGGTGGAAAATCAGTGATGTTTAAAGGTATTTCATAACTTACTATTAGAAAGTTGGTATTTTTATTAAAAAGGAGAAGGAAGCTTAAAAATTTCTATGTGATTTTTAGCATAATTATAATGACTATCTACATGCACCATTTTCTATACTAAATTTTGATCTGGAAAATGTACAGGACAGTGACCAATATAGGATCAAGGTTTCTCTTTCTGTTTCTCCACTGTTACAGGAGAAGTGAACTTAATCAGACGTGACTTGACTTCACATCTGTGCAGGAGGTTATCCCTTGTAAAAGGGTAGAGTTGTGAATGAAACCTTTGTCTTCAGCTTCCTTGTAATCCTGCAATACAGTTGAGCATGTTAGCTCAGTTGGAATAATGTACTGATTTTCCAAAGATGAAAAAGAAATTAAGCCCTTTCCTCTTTTTAGGTTCCCAGTGCTGTACTTCCTTAGATTTCACACTACCTGCCTTGGGTTTAGCAACTCTGATTTCAGTCTGTCACCTTCTCAGGCTAAATATAAAAAATGGTACGCTCCTTTCCTTGAAGGAGAATATTTAAGAAATGCAATCCCAGTGAGAGTGCTGTTTTGTAGCAGCAGGGATTCTTTTTTCCTGTCATTTTCTTAATTCAGTCTCTGTTTCAAATCTTTATCAGCACCTGTCCTTTTAAGGAAATAGATTAAAATGTCTGAGGGTAAATGGAGGATTGATTTGGTGTGAATTTACAGCTTCTGTGTATTTACAATGCATGCAGCTATGAACAGGCTTACCACATGCTTTCACATCCTTGCTGACTCTTAACTGCTTTACTTCCTTGCCTTTGTGCATGCTGATTTTAGTTCTCCTTTCACCATATTAGGCATAAATTAAGTGTATATTTGAAAAGAAATTCTATTTTTTTTTTAGAATAAGGAGTATGTGAGACTGTTGTATGAAATACTGGATCATGCAGTCTGGGCTGGAGAGGGGCTATCGATTACAAAACTGTGGAGGTGTAGAAGGAGTGAATACTAAAGATATTTGGTTTGGTAAAATGATAACAATATTCTGAAATATTACAGAATATATTGCAGTAGCTCAAATATATTGATGACTGTCTGACTAGGTTAGAGATAAAAGCAGTAGACATGCATTTGCTCTGCTTGCTCTCATTTAATTTCATCATAGTGAGTCACATAGGCATAAAGATTTATATGTGTCTGATAAGTAGTCGGGGAGAGAGTGCTAATGATGGTTGTAATGCTTTCTAGAATTCTATTTCTTCTGACTTTGGTTGACATTGTGACTCTAAATACTGCAGACTCTGTAAATTAGTAAGTGGAAGTCAGAGTGGGGGACAAGCCGCCTCAGAATTCACACCATGCTCATCAATATTTAGTCATCCATAGGTTGATTTTTTTAAATTTCCCCCCACCCCCTCACCCGGTGTCTGGACAGCAGAATGCGTGGTCCTCCGCAGGGAATATTTATCAGATTGGAGTGTGCATTTATTGGGAGAAAATCAGGGAAAGTAAGTCGTAAAACATGCTGAGGGTTTTCTTGTACATACAGGGAACTTATAACATTTATCCTTCAATTCAAAGAAAATCCTTTTTCATCAGTGATCTGTGCAGAATGGAGAGATTTGGCTGAGTCTTGCTGATTCACATGGGACAACTGTGTCTAGCATAATCTGTTTCTGATGATGGCCCTAGCACTGACATGACAGATGCTTGGAAAGCTGCTGTCCCTACTGCTGCAACGGTTGTTGACACCGTTGCAAATTCTTAAAGGAAAGTTGCAATGAGTCTTACTCTAGTTGAAAAAAAAGACCCACAGTTAAAAACAAGGCAGTCTTTTACAGCCTGATCCTATGGGATCTCTCTTGCCGTCATGTGCTTTTGGACAAGTCTTAACTGTAGGTATTGTGGGTTGAAGGTCTTTAAATGACTGTTGGTGTTATAGGAAAATTTGGAATATTGTGAAGTGTTTGCACATCTCTTACTGTCTTCATTTATATGACTTAGGTGTCTGCTGCTGCTGTAGCAGCGGTCCTTAGAGGAACTACTTTTCCAGGACATGAACAAAGGCAGGAGTGACAGTATTGCAGCTAGAAAAAAACATGGGAAAAGATAGCTATGGGCAATTTCCACCGCTCTTAATAAGTAGCAAGAGCAAGTACAGCAGAGAAAATCAATAAAAGCCTCTTGTCTACCTTCTTACCTCCAGAGCCGTCTCCTGAAATCCACAAGAAAAAAGATGCAGGAATAAAGCATTTATCTTCAATATGCCTGTCTGTTAGGTACATCCTATGGCTGACAGCAAGGGTGTTCTCAATTTTATCATTTCGTTCCTTTTTTGGTGAAGAAGAGAGTCAGTTATTCATTCCATTGGCTGTTAGAAAATATTCTCTATTCTAGAGATGTTTTCCTTTGACCAGTTTAAATTCTGAAGTTGCACAGATTTTACTGAAGGCTGTTGTTGCTGTTTAGTGTATTAATGCCTACGTGTTTCAACCAGACTTTAAGAAGAGGAATCAGTTGATTCTGAGGTGCTCCTGTCCATATGCTGAATGGGAATATATTCCCCCTTTGCTCCTATTTTTCATTATTTAACCTGAGAAGATAGAGAAAACAAGGGAAATTGAGTTGGCTCTGGTCACAAAGTTAAGTGCCAAAGTGGGGAATACATCCAAAATAAAAATTTAGACTTAGGACCCTTGTTACTGAGCAGTGCTCCTTCTAAATAATTTTCTCCTATGAAGAAAACTGCTTAGCCTGTAAAACTGGACAAACACCTATTGTAGTTAACAAAGAAGTAGAATGAAATCTCAAAATCAGGTATGGATTTGTTCCACTTCTACTTTATACTTCTGCTTAGAACAAAATAGAGCCATAAGACCTAAATTTTCAGGCCGTACTGTACTTCATCATGACTAATGAAATTTGAAAAGAATAGGGTATCCACCTTTCTGCAGCTCTTCATGTGAAATCAAATTTGATGGCTGTCATCACAAAGATACAAAAATATACATTAGGCTTATAGGTATTTGCATAAAATAATTTTGAAGTAAAACCCATATTTTGTGTTTGGCTCTATTACCATCAGCTGGAACAATGTATGAAAAGAATGACTAAACTTCTCTTTTTGAACACTGTTCATGATGTGACATAGGCACGTTGCACATATATTGTTGTTGGCTTGGTCACTTCGGAGTAAGAGCCTATGAAGACAGACCCACTGAAAAAGTATGTTGTGTTCCCTAATGTGGGAATAGGAATTTAATATTGGCAGACAGGTTTGGCGTGCTCAGTGCCAGGAATTAAAGCTGAAGAAAACAAGGCAGTAAGATGTCAGTATGCCTAGAAGAACAGCATACACATTCTCTAATATAAAAATAGTAATCTAGAAGAGATAAGATGAATTACCATGATGACAAGTTACTGTGCTCATCTTCTAGGCAACTTATCTGTTGCCCAGAGAAGCTGTGGATTCCCCATCTCTGGAAGTGTTCAAGGCCGGTGGTCTAATGGAAGGTCTCTCTGCCTATGGCAGGGGGTGGGAATGTTGGGGGGTTATTGGAACTGGATAATCTTTAAGGTCCTTTTCCATCCAAACTATCCTATGATCTATGATTCTTTCAAGGAATAGGTACTTCAAGGGAATATTTTCCCAAGTTCATTGAAAATTTTAAATAATTTTATTTAAAGAAATGGAGAATAAAGAAAGTGTCTGCGGCTTTAAACTGGTTTTGATGCAAAAGGAAAACTAAGGAGATAATGCAGATGTATGGATTGCCAAATGTTTTATTATTCTTTTATACAAGAAAATTACGTTTTCCCACTCCATTGATATATATAAGTATGGCTACAGACTTAATGAAGTAGACCTAAGTACTACAGAATTAAGGTAACTCTACAGAAATTTAGGAACTAAAAGCAACAGAAGTTTGCATTGCCTCTTTGACCTTCATGAGAACAGCAGTGCAATCAATCTTTTAAGTCTAACAGAACTGGTATAAAATTTGAACAGGAGACATAAATTTTGCTGCATATGTAAAGAGCTGCATTAAGTGGACTATATACCTGTCAAATCTTTAGCTGAACAGAACAGACTTAGATAATACCACAAGTCAATCCCTTCCTCAAATTTTGTGTTACTGGTTTTGATTTACTAGTAAAACCACATATACCCTACCTAATCTTGCATTTTGGGTATGTCTGATGTTTTCCTTCGTCCCCTGTTCTCTTCTGATTTTCTCATCTGAAAGAGGTGCTTCGCTTTTTTTTTTATTGGTGGGAGCTACTCATCTACCAGGATGACTTGGCATTTGTTGTCTTCATTTGTAAGATTGAGATATTTTATGGATTTTTTGGGGCTGTGTTGGTTTTGTGTTTTTTAATTAGGTGAGAACACATGAACTCTTTTATCTATGTAAAATCTTGTCTGCCAACCTGTTACAGAGTGCTACAAAGGAAAAAGGAGTATTTTGTTTCCATATGTCAGTGGACGTAAATAAAAGTGCTATGTGCTTAAGCAATGTCAGGAATAATTTATGTTAAGTTTTAGGACAATTACTATACGATCGATTAGACTATGGGCTTTGCTGCCAAAGGCTATTGTAGAAACATCATCACAGAAGAGGTCAAGTATTTGTATTTCTAAATTTTACAGCAGTAGCCCTTAATTCTGCAGACTGATTATGGCTAACAGAAAATTTTATAGCTGCTTCACTCCAAATACAAAGCAGATGCTGTAAGTGAATTCAGTTAAAAAACAAAAAGAAAAAAAAGCAATCAGTACATCAACCCTAGCAATACTTATTTTCACATTAAATTCCATTTCTTTTTCACTAGCTCCCATTATCAGACTTTGATGAAACAGTTTTGTTTTGATTGCTAATGCACAATATGTCCTATGTTCAAGACTGAAGGAGGATGAGTGAAAATCCAACACAAAGTATGGGCTGTTTGAAATCTCTGATACTACTTGAAAAACATAAGTGCAGAGTGCAGATTGGAGGATATATTGGTTTAAGTCCATCTAGAGGTTCTTGCTGGGAACCTTACTGTTTGAAAACCGGCATGCCTGGAGTGCTGATGTATATTTGGGCTCATTCTTGCAAATATGTCCGGTAAAGTCACTCTGACGTCAGAAGTGTTTGCACACATAGTCAAAACCTCTTTCTGCATTTGAGGAAGATTTCAGTGAGCTTTGCATTGCTTTTACATCTTAGAGCTCCTTATTCTGAATGGCATTTTGTTTTGACGAAGTTAACGATAATTATCATGTCTTAAAAGCTGCAACTTAAATGCATATTAGAGTTTCAACCACTTACAGACCTTATAGGATAACGAAACCAAAAGGACACAAAAATGCACAAAGGTGCCTTACTAATTCAACGTAAGAATTAGTGGCTGGGCAAAGGGATTGGCGCACTTTGTAGTGCAAGGAGTAGCATATTAATTAGAGACTCCCCAGAAGACATCCCCCAGAAGAGTCCGTAATTAATGTTTGTTGTAGCTTCATGCATATAGTGCCAATAAGCCGAATATATGGCTTTTGCATCTGCTACTTCAATGATGTCATACGTTAGTTTGTTTCAAAGTTTGAAGAAAGATGAAAGATGAAAAGAAAAAAAACAGGGTTTTTTCTTTCTCTTAATAATCATTGTGTACTTGATAAAGTCTTTAATACCATTCTACAGTCACTAATAACTGAGCATGTTTACTTGTTCTTGGCTTCACCCAAACTATTTGCTACTCCTACCATTCATCTTTGGCTGCATGATAGGCCAGTAGAGAGAGTTGTATCACTGAAATATGAATGCTCGTGAAGCGTGCACGGGTATACATGTGCCCACAAATTAAGATTCTTCAACTGTGTGTCCTATCTGTACTGCTGCTGTAATGCAGGAAATTGCCAGCTAGTGTTTGCATTCATATGAAATTAATTTTCATCATCATCCACATAAACGTCATAATAGCCTAACATAGTCACAAACAGCTTGACTGCACCAATATTTTATTTGGAATTTTGAGAACTAGTTAAAGTATACCAGTTCTTTACTCAAAAGCTCAAATACGCAAACCTCAGCTGGATATCTCATTCATTCCCTGTAGGCATACATTACTTATTTCAGTACAGTCACCAAGATTTTGTGTGACAAGGTATAGAAAGCTTTACAACACTATGTGTATGGATCTGTTTGGTACTTGATAGAGGCACCTATATTAAAGAATTGTGGATAATCTACTGTTCTAATTTCTCATCACTACCCAGCTATCATAGGATTCTAGATGAACTTATTGCATATGAAATCAGGAGGTATTTTATGAGGCTATGCAGTTGGTTGCCATTTGAGGATTACTGGTAATTCTTATGACTGGATGCTCTATATGTTGGCATGCCAGGACAAGTAACTTAGAGAAGGATTTATTTGATGCTCTTGACTGGACAAGAGGCTGTAGTTGGGTTCGTAAACATGGTTTGTCTGGTCTTGTTTGAGGTGGTGTATAGTATGCAGAACATTTGAGTGGTTTGATGGATGTGATACAGGCATCACAGAAGACCTATATTCTTTTGGACCATTAGCTGAGAACCTCGCAGGATAGCCTTCAGCAACTGAGAACTAAGTCCTGGGTCTCCATAGTCTCCAATGAGAATGAAGCTACACAGTACACGTGTAAGCACTAACATATTAACACTGAAATTTAGGTGTTGTAATCTTGGGAGAAAACACATCCTGAATATATTTAATCTGTGGCCTGTTGTAAACTGGGCAGTGGAGATCAAGAGATTAATTTGGATGACTTCTCTAAAAATATTCATGCTCTGTATCACATTGCTGCAGTTTTTGTTGATGTTTCCCCTTCCAATAGCCCCTTTTTTCCCTGCTGAAGCCCTCAAAGGATACTCAGGATGCCCAAGTCCCAGTCTGACTTCGTATTTAAATTCAGTGTCAGAGTTGACCAACCTTTTTCCTTTGTATAGCTTTCCTGTCACTGCCTCAGAGGAGACCCATTTGAGATCAGTGGGTCTGCTGGACTGGTGTGTGTGCTGATGATAAGGGTGTGGGTTGTGTAATGGAAATGCATCTGGCTGAGTGATTAGAAAAAGTTGGGAAGGGGAGGAACTGAGCCCCACATGAGGACTGCATGCCTGTTTTGTTTCCCATTGTTCAGCCCTATTCCCTGGCTCCTAACGGACCTCCGTAGCCACTTTGCTCTCTGAATTTGTTCAGTTTTTTTTAATTATAAAATTAACTTCAATTAAATTACTTATATTTAAATTATATTTAAAATATATTTAAATTATGTTAAATTACTTCTATTTTTTATCATTCAGAAAAAGACTTTAATATTTAATGGAGAAAATTGGAAGAGCGGGGCAGAAGGAGAGCCATACTAGGGGACCCAGATGCTTTTGGGTAATGTAGCAGAACTGAAGATGGAAATGTATTACAGACCAGAAAGATATCAGGGAATGCTTTCTATCAGTGACACTGTCTGCTGTCCCCTGGGCCATTGCCATGACTTTCACACCTTCTTCAGTTATGTTTTATTTCTTCCTTGGCAGTCCATCCTTTTGAGAATGAAAAATTCATTTTTGAATAGAGCTGCCTAATTAAAAGCCTTAAATTCCATCCTAAGTGGAAAACTGAATTCTGCCATGGGCTGTGATGGCACTTCCCTAGCATGGACAGTTTCTTCTGGGAGCTGCATAAACCTTATGCAAGGACAAACTGGGCCTTCTTGCCTGTTACTGAACTTTATATAAGTTTGCTTTTTCTCCCCCTCCCCACTTACATTAACCATCTTTTATTTTCTTTGCTTTTTTGTGTTCTCTTTGGTTGTGACTATAACAGCCTGCTTCCTTCAATGTTTTTGTTTTTCTTTTTCAGTATCTTCCTCTTTTTTCAAAGAAATATGCAGCTTCTTGAGAACCGAGGAACCAACATCTATAAATTTGTCTTTTTAACAAACTACACAGAGCTGTTTGAAGAATTACTTGCACAAAAAAATCCTTTGAGTTCCAAATTGTTCACAATTAGGATGCTGATTCACTTCTACCTCTGTTATATATTTTATGTAGTGATTTGTCAATCAAAGCCAACAATTAAACCTTCTCTAAATAAAGAATTCGTGTTTTCTCCTCATGATTCTGTCACTAGCAAGGAGCGTGAAACAATAGGAGTGAACTGTAGAGCAAAACAGTTCATCCTGAGGACTTGATGTCCACACTATAAATTTCAGGGTGGGGTTGTTTGTTGTAGGTCTAGTCTGATCCAACTGTGGTTGGAATGCATTAGTTTCACTCTTGGAGCACATCTTCTGGTTATTTTCCTCTGAAAACAAACCAGTTCACTTACTCAGAGACTCCTGTGCTGGGAACCAAAACACAGTAAGCACGGATAACTGGGAAATCCCTACGAAAGTGCACTCTGTATCCAAACAAAAGTGTGAATGTCGATGCATTCATGTTATATTAGTTATTCTCTTTCAGTTTTCACAAGTTGAAACCCAAGACACAAATAAAAAAATTATAATTACAAAGCCCCTAAAATAGAAATTCTAAGTTTACAAACCCTTAAAAGTTTTTTAAATGTCTTGGAATATCAGTATTCTTGAAAATATGCCTGGCAGCTGGGAAGATGCAATGGAGATTGTTCATGTGTCTATACTGCAGTCTTTGCTGTGAAATACCAGTGGTCTAGGTGGACCTTTGATCTTCCTCATTTTCCTTGTCTTTATTGCATGATTCAGGTCATCCATTGTCCGAGACACCTATTACTTCAGTGGGTTTGGGTCAAGCCCTCAGGGCTGTCATTACTCAGCTGACTAATGCCAGTAAGTTTTTGGAAATTTGCAGAGAACTATGCTTGCACACAATTCCAGTGAACCTGGGCATTGCATGTGTACAGCGCTACTCTTAGGGGTTTTTAAAGGATTAAATGTAATAGTAGTGTACACTGAAACAGAAAGCATGATAATCTTAGTTAAAGAGCTTGATTGCATGGCAGAAACAGCGTGGAAGCGCACGGTATGTTCAGTGAAAAAAAGCTTTTGTATGGTTAGATGAATATCCTCAGCTTCTGTAAAAAAATTAAGTTCATGTTTTGAGATTACTCCATGCTGGTTCCGTAAAGCTTCCTTGGATATCTAGCTCCTTTGTTTTGCAGTGGCATTTAATCACTTGCAGTATCATACACTCTTCAGCCATGCACATTATTCCTTAATTATATATGAATAAGCCCCTCTTGACTATAAGACATGTTGTTTGTTCAAACGCACTTACAAATCCATTTTCTTATCAGTTCTTTGCTGAACATTTACACAACGGGGTACTGTTTAAATATGAAAATAAACCTTTTATAAAAAAATGGTTTGACCCACCCACCTGGCCTCCATCTGTGATTGTTCTGTCTCTGCAATCTGTTGTCTGCTTTTCCTCAGCGTGTTCTTTATCTTTTCGGATGGCTGCTATCTTTGAGCGACTTTATTGCCCCTCCCTATTTTCTCTGTGCTTAGTAGAAAGTGACATTTCCGAATCATAAGGATCAACCAGACAGATTTGATATGCTCTCTGCTATAAGACACACTTCTGTTCAGAGTATGCAATTAGTAAAGACAACTTCATTTCACAGTATCACAACTCATGCTGCACTATTTAGAATTAAAGCACTGTGTGAACTGAGAAAGTTTTCTCATAAAAATTTCTACAGATAAATCTGTCAGAATTAGTGATGTTTTTTCTTACCCCATACTTACTGAAGCAAACCCAGAAGTTTCATATCAGTTCAGTTTCATATCAGTGAATTATTCTAGTAACACTTTTCCTTTATATTTTTACTTTTTTTCATTAAAGGGGAGTCGTGTGTTTGTAATCTCTTAATAATCTAACACTCTAATCTTTAGATAAAGAGGTTAAATCCATTTTTATTTTGAAGGATTATCATGAAATGCTTACACATACAGTTTAAGTTTCCAGTCCATGCACTGCTAAAAATGTTATTGTCTTCTGTGAACCTGGAAGGGAGTCCCTTCTTAAAGAAATTAGAGTATATTTTTTGTTTCCTTTCTGGCAGCATTTCTGTTTCTTCCTATTCCAAGCCAAAGGGAACTGTGGAGAACAGTTGCTTTTTTGCATTAAAGTTCCTTCAAAAGTATCACAATGGATTCAAAGGCATGAGCATATTTTTTTAAGTAAGTAGGACAATCAACATTAAATGTAGGAATATCTGAGACCAGGATATGCAAGTAAAGATATTTTTAGATTCTATAGCACTCTTGTGCAGAAGTGGAGTCGTTTCTGTCTTGCGGATTCTTGGAAGCTGGTCTTTTGTTTGGATGGATTTGCCTGCTATATAATGATGGCCTTTAGGAACATGTTACAGAAACCTGTGAAAAATTTCTTCTGGGTTGAGGCCTGGTATGGTATTAGTGGGTCATTGTCCAAAGGAAACGAAAATGTGTTATTAAGTTATTTTAATTTCATTTCAACTGGAAAGCTTATAGAGATGCCTGCTTCTGTTCTATTTTATGAGTAAACCCTCCAGATTTATTTCTTGCCAGCCAATTACAGTTAAATTAAATTAAACATGCACATCAGCTTTCATTGTCTCAAAGCTTTAGGAAGAAATAGAATAGATCCATTTGCACCACTTGCTTTACAGAGTACTTTATCCTTGAACCATGAGATCTGAGAGAGATCTGAGATTCCCCTTAGGGACCTCCATTATTTCACTTGAACCAAAATGATTTCAGTTTATCTGAGGCCTTCATAGGAAACTCTCCTATTATATTTTTAACTGGACAGTTATAGAACAGGATTTTGGGGTATCAGGAGGGAATTGTCTATGTGAAGAGGGAATCTATGGAATAAAGATAACCAGAGTGATCAAACTGTTCTCTCTACAGAGTACAAGAACCTACTAACGTTATAGTTTTACTAACTTTACATGTTATTAATGCATTGTTTAAACATTACTGCTTAAAGGAGTGTTTCCACAATTTCACAGCACCCTGCTCCTGTGTTAGTGTCTTCAGAGATGCTAAGTGGCTGTAGAGTAAACTAGATTGAGGAACCAATAAAATAAACAGCACAAAATTTAGTTTTAGAGTAGTATGTCACAAGCTTTTGTAAATAAGGCTTTAGTGACATGTGAACGATCACGCCTGTATAATAAAGTAACCTTTATATTTTGCAGAAGTAGATTGCTGTTGGGGAACTCCTTTGTCAGCATATGTGTGTCTACATTGTATTTTGGACATCAGTGTTGAGCCCTTTAGCAAAAACAGACAGTCTATGTGTCTAGGCTTTTAGAGGCAAGCATTTAGAGGTGAAGTTCATGGCATCCTGGGAAGGAAACCTTGGCCTGGTATCCTCCAGCTGGCCAAAGGCAACACTGTCCCACCCATGCTTGCCCATGGTTGGGGTCAGACAGGTAGGTCAGTTTTCCTGGAAAGTTATGGAGGGGCAAATCCAGTCTGTGAACAGCCTGAGAAGTGCCTAGCTGCAGGCATCTGCTCTTCCTGGGGCAACATAAGCCATCTGTCCCCCTCAGCCACCAGACTTGTCCTTTGAGGAATGACTCTGAGGGATGAGAGGCAAGTTGGACACTTTGATCTCTTCACACTTAGATCTCCTTTACTGGCAGACCTGGATGACATATGTCAATGACAGACCGAAAGTTACCCCTATTTCTGCTATTCCTCTGATGTTAATTTAGAAGCAACTCCATCAGAAAAGCTATCATCACAAATCCTCCCTTCACCAATTTATATTTCTTCTCCTGGAAGTTTCTCAGTGTCGCTCCCAGGAAGGGGGAATAAGGGTAGCCAGGGAGTGAGAGAGTTTTTCAGATATTTGTAAGCTGGTTTTATAAGGTTTGGTGAAAAAACACGGTGATTCTGATTAGAGGACTCTGACAAGACTATGGCTGTTCATTTGTCAAGGGAAATGAGAGCCTTTGGGGGGCTTAATAGACATTAGAGATTCTCATGTCAGGGGACACGTCCACTGCTCCTTATAAGAGGTTGTGATATTGTAGTTGTGTTGCAGTGGTAACGTGCAATAATGTTGCTATTTAGACAGTGACCATCTTTGGTGGTTTGATTTGAGGTAATGAGGCTAAAAGATTCTAAAATAATGGAATTGCTTAAAAAATTGAAAGGAAAAAAAAAAGATCCTACCTAGTTCTCAGTATTTTCAGGTTCTACTGTACATTTCTACCTTTAATATCATAGAATCTTGTAATCATTTAGCTTGGAAAACACGCTTAAGATCACCAACTCCAATCATTAACCCAACAAGGCTGAGTCTACCATTTAATCATGTCCCTAGTGCCACATCTGCACATCTTCTAAATACCTCCAGGGATGATGAGTCAACCAATTCCCTGAACAGCCTATTCCAATGCTTGACAACCCTTTCAGTGAAGAAATTTTTTCTAGTCGCCAAACTAAACCCACCCTGGTGCACCTCAAGGCCATTTCCTCTTGTCCTGTTGCTTGTTATTTAGGACAAGAGACCAACTCCCACCTCCTTACAACCTCCTCTGTAGAGAGGGATAAGGTTTCTCCTTTTCTCCAACTTAAACAACTGCAGCTCCCTCAGCTACTGCTCATAGGACTTGTGCTCCAGACCTTTTAACCAGCTCCATGTCCATCTCTGGACACGCTTCAGCACCTCAATGTCTTTCTTTTAGAGAGTGGCCCAGAACTGAACACAGTGCTAGAGGTTAAAATTTTTTCACTAAATCCAAAGGCCTTTGCTGCATTGGAAGGTCAGGTAAGAAGACCAAAAAGACCATGGGAATCTTGTCGGCTTTAAATTCAAAGATGTTTTTTCAAATTATTTTAAAATTATTTTCCAAATGATTTGTCAGTGGTCAGATTTTACTGTATTTTTATTTAGAAAACATAGAAACACTAAATATGTGCCCCTCTCCTTCCCAAATTTCATTATTTTTGTTTGCTTGGACATTTTCTTGATGTTTTTCATTCTCTTTACATAACAACAGGAAAACGTACCTAAGTCGTTCTGGCAATCACAAAGTCTGAATGTGCATTAGACACCTCAAAGTGTTCATTTATGTATGGACAGACAAGGTGTGGTTGTACAGAACCTGTGTGACATCAGAGGAGTTTAGTTAAAAGTCCCTGATGAACTCAGTAAGCCGTTTATTATTTAAGTGTATAAGCTAGTAAGCTGGCTATATTGTAGGCTGTAAGGATTTTCTTGGTGCTTCATTGTTTGAACTACACCCCACAAACAGGGAAGCAAGAAAGAAAAGAAATCATTAAAGAAAAAAAATCATTAAAACAATCTATTGTATGCATTTTATCACGAGTGGGTTTGGTTTATTTTTTTTCCTTTTGGCTGAGTTGAATTTTGTATAAGTAAAAAGAAAAAAAACAACCAAAAAATCCCCAGCAACAAAAAATTTTTACAGGAATGTGACAAATTTAGCATAAGTTTTTCATACATCTGTTTAGAAAAAAACCCACCACTTACATTGTAGTTTGCACAACCAATTTCTTTTTGATGACACAGTTGCCTGTTGTCTTGTGATTATTCTGCTAATTTAGATAATCATACAACTTTCCTATCAGACCATCATAACTTCCATAACACGTTAGTTCACAAGTTAGTTCTTAGACTTGCTGAATTCTTAGTCAATGTTGTTTTAACAGAATTTTTAGTAAAAATATAAAAAAAGTTTATAATTAAATATTTTCAAGTCAATAAAAGAGGAAAGAGCAATAACCAAAACCTAAAGATGCAGAAGTTATGAGCAAATCAGGTGCATTTTTTCATTATTTCTCTGACTGGTTGAGAACCTTCTGAAAAAGACAGATAAAATTTCTACTGCTGACAAAACTTCAGGCATGGATTCATTTTTTTGTGATGAACCTCCACCACATCCTGCAAAGTGTGGAGCACTTGCTCCCAAGGTGGCTAATGAGTTGAGCTGTCACTCAATTCTGTGCAGAAGCTACTTGAGCACTTTGCAAACCTAATCTTGAGGGAAGGGCATAGTTGAAGAAAAGGGGAAAAAGTAGGCAAAGAATGAACAGAAAAGCTAGAAATATCTTTTTTTTTCCAGAATATCTTTTCTCTTTTCATTTTTCTGCCACGGCCCTGGGCAGCTCCCTTTCAAGAAGTCCCTGGCAGGCGTGCAGGGGAAGGTGCCAGTGTAGTGGTGGCTCGGACAGTCAATGAGTCTCTCTCTTTCTCTGTCTCTTCCCTGCCAGCCAGAGGTGTGGTCCAAGATGGAGGGAGATCTGCTTCTGCCCCAGCAGCCAGGAATACCAGTGTTCACTCCTTCCCACTCACCCCCTGCCCAGCTGTGGTGAGGGGTTTGCTCTTAAAGGAACAGTTTCTCCAAAACAATGTTGGAAAAAGGGAATAAAATACAAACCCTACTTTAACCATGACAGAAGCACATGCCTTATCCTTGTAAATTGAAAATTTAGAGAAATGTTACGTGATAGCCTCAATGCACAACTTTTAGCTTACCCAGTTAATTAATTCTCCTCAGAATATGCTAGAGTGTCTCTAATTGCCATTTAAATGTAGTCTTTTATGTACTCATTTAGAATGATTAGATTCAAAGTAATTTTGCTGTTACGGTATAGTGACATTGGTATTCTTTGATTTGTAGGATATGTTCTTCAATCTGATTACCTTGTCCTTGTGTATAAATTAGCCAGGAAAATAGCAGAGTACTTTTTTGTGTCTATGTTTCTTTGTAACTAGAGAAGTTAAAAAGGCACATGTAATGACATGCTCAGTTTTGGGGTTTTGTTTTTTTTTTTAAGATTTATAGAGAGGCGAAGCTTTCACTTCATTCACTGGAAAAATCAGAACAAGTTACTATTACTTAGCAAGCATTCTCTCTCTGGATCCCTATTTGTGTGACCAGTAGTATGTGAACACCTCTCAAAAGACATTAGCAGGATTTTGGACAACAAGGGCATAATAGGCTTGGGAAATGAATATGAAGTCTGAGAGATTCCTGACAGGCAACAACAAACATTCAGTGGATGATGGTATGAAGCCATGGGACAGCCCTGTTTAGATATGTCATTCACACTATAGCTGAGGCACTGTTAAGGGTCTTGAGTTTACTCTGGCTAAACCATACAACATAATTCCTTGGTTGAAACGTGAATAATCTTTAGATGCTATCACAGTTTAAAAATCAAGCTAAAATAAACTTCTTTTTAAGTTAAACATTTAGCACTGCATAGTAGTTAGACAAATAAAATACTACAGTCTAAGCTCCTTATAAAACAGTATATACTAGGTGCCAGAGAAGGCATAACAGATGCCATCTTTCACTATAAAAATAATTTACAGTTTCAAACATAGTCACGACTTGAACATACACAAATTATTGGAAAAGAGAATCAGAGGTTATAAAGTCTCTTTTTGTTACTGGATTTCTTATGTCTAATATTTCACATTGAAATCCACAGTTGAGAAGTGTTTTCTAATGGTCTGCTTTCAGTTTATCTAAACTTTTTAGAGACTTTGGCTAAAAGGTACCTGTGGCTGATGTTGTGATCTACCAGCCAAGTATCTCTTAAGAGAACAATGCCCCCCAAACGATTTTCAAAACTTTAATTTTGATACTGTGAAAGATTAAACCTTTTGTATTTCTGGTGTCTCCCATGCCAAATTGTCATGTGTTTGTAGCAGGTTAATACAGAATGGGGTTGACAAATTTTATTACAATCACTACCCCATGTTGCTTTTATCCTCCTTGCCTGCTGCTCATTTTGGTTGCAAAAAACCGTAATATATCAGTGACAGGAGGTCTGGATTTGTGGCCGACTGTTATAATTACTCCCACTGAGGCACTGTCAATAGGATTAAAATAAAGATTCTAGACCTGTCCATCGTAGATGAGGTCAGCAACACTAGCAGTGGGAGTACTGTTTCTGCAAGCTGTGCTTTTAGTCCCGAGTTATGGAACCACAGACAATAATATGAAGCAAGTATCTGAAAGCTCTAGTGGAGAAAGACTCTCTCTTTTTTCTGCATTAGCTAAAATATCTGTCGGTAATAAATAATCTAACAGCATCCATCTATGTCCTGACCATACATATGTATATGTTAATTTTCAAATGTATCAGACCCCTAGAGAGTTTCAATTACAGAACAATCCATTTTGCATTTTATAATTAATAAGGTCTTTTCAGCTGCATAGCTTCATCCAGGAAACATCTGCACACACTTTTTGTGTATACGTAATTTCTGTGAAAAGAGGGTTAGCTGAATTGTCTTTAGTTTTCTCAGGCTTGGGGAGGGTAAAAAGATAGGGAGTTGATAACAAATCACAAGTATGGAGAGTTATGCTCTCACAGACATAAAACAAATTCTAGCCAGTGCTTGTAGGGAAAAGTTCAATGTATAGGATCACTTTAATATACAGTCAATTTATTCAAGTAAAGAGAAGGGAGGAACCCAGGGGAAAACCTGAGCTCTCCCAGGATGGGAGTTCATAAGTAATACTAGTGTCATTGAAATTCTGTGATTACTCCTTTGACACTGGCTTTGAAAAAGTATTGTATTTTAAATGTTAGTTTCATCTCCTTAAGTTTCCATGAAATTGTGTCACATACACCACTAAGACTTACTAATGATGGCAAACTCAGGGAAGGACAAGCAAATCAGAATAAACAGACAAGCTCTCTAGTTCTGCTAGCACAGTATTTTTCTCCTTTTTCATGAGTCTACTTTTTATAACGGGATCAAACAGTAATTAGTGCAGTCACCTCTTTGTGACTCATTGCATTTCATTATTTTCGTATAAAGTCAAAAATTATTATCAAAAACCATGTTCAATCAGGTGTCTAATATGCTGAAACAATTGTGTGCCCTGTAAGTCTTAAGCTGATATGCCACCTGGGTAACCTTGTACTTCTACAAATAGAGATTTTTATTATTTTTTTTTTAAATTTGTATTATTGTAGTAGCAAAACATTTTCTTGATTAATGCATCACTGCCCTATAACTGTTTATTATTTCTCCTTTGGTTATATAAACATCACTTGTTACATATGTCACTCATAACCCTCACCATATTTCCATCATCACTCCCAGTTTAAGTTCCCTAGCTCTTCTAGATGCAAAAAGAGTCTCATAGTGTTTATAGTGACATAAAAATGAACAGTATTTACCATGTCCCGTTTTTCCTGTCCCACAAGTGGGACTCCAGACTGCTGTTTGTTGCTCTCTACATCTGCCTTAATTCTCTTCTCCAAAGGTTCTTTGAATTTTTTTTAATAAATATGAAAATAAAAACATACATTATTTAATCTCTACCAGGCCGCTAAAGCATGGGATGAGCTCACAGCAAAGGAGCTGCTATTTTTCTCCATAAGCTGCAGTCAGCACCTTGTGCCTTCTTGTGCCACAAGTGTGTTAATTCCTCAGTATTTACTTTTGGCTTTGCAAATTCCATTATTTACAGTATTTGTATAGACCCTTAAAGGATACCAGACATACTGGCTAAAAATGTTTGTGAATGCACAGACTGCAGTGGCATATGCTAGACATGTACTCAAGTGGGTACCGTGCACTGATGCTGCAGCTGCCCAGCCATGTGCGAGGCTCTGTTGTCACCCACACGTCCTCGGTACGACTGAGTGCTACTGGATGTACAAGAAGAAAGCAACTTAGTCCAAGCCAAGAAGGACTGCTAGTATGATCTTCACCAGGGTCGTTCACGGCATACAGCCAGGATAGTATACCACTTTATTTAGGGCTTCCAGGCAAGAAAGTTTAATTATGAAACGGCAATGCCCTGCTCAGTTTCAACCTGCAGCTCCACGGCATAAGGAAACTCTCTTATCCAAGAGAGTTTGTTCGTATGATCTTTGTATTTCGCAGTGGAACTCTGCCAGCTTCCCAGCGAGAGAAATCTCTTTGCTTTGCAGTGGATGTGGGAAGATTTACTCTGAGGAGCAGCCATGTCTATTGCAGAAAAGTGAACAAATCCAAGGTGCTGGTCAGCCCTGAGAGGGTCACTAATGGACAGTCCCTAATGATTGTAAGGCTAAGATATTAAACAAAGAATTGTGCCTTGACTGAAGCAAAACTTTCTCCGTTATTTATTGATTTTGTAGTATATGGGGAAAGAATTAAAAACTAATTCTTGTGTTGTTTGAAGACTGCTTGAGGGCAGGCTGTAGGTGCTGTTCTGTCTTTGTGCTGTCAGTAACATGTAAGACTTTGGAGCAGCTGTTTGAACAAAATGGGAGCTTTATCTGGGAAGAACTGTTCTTTTAAATTAGCAGCTGTAAAAGACACAAGACATTGAATGGAAGGAAATCGTATTTTGTGCTGGCTTTCTTCCCTTTCTCCCCACTCCTGCCTTGTCCTTTCCAGTATCCTAGAAGTCCTTCAGTTGCAAAAACTACTCCTGGATCTTAACTTGCCTGAGGAACATCAAATGAGTTCACATTTTACTCAGATCAACAATAATGAGGATTAGAGCTACAACATCAGTGTGCTGCCTCACCAGTTATACCCTCCTGTGTATCTTCTATCACTGCTTGAGTTCTGTGCCTTGATTTACAATATAACCTCCTTTTATAGGGAAGGAGTGCTGCACTAATGAAGGAGAATATTAAAATGTATGTGATCAAATGTCATTTGAGTTGCCTCAAGCTTTGCCATGAGATACTTTTGTGGAACAGTACCTCTTTTTATACCTTTAGATTTGGATTTACAGAGCTCTGATTGATGTTTGGCTAATATGTGTGGTTTTGATTTTGTTTTTTACAAATGGCATTTTTTAATGTCTTTTATGGAGGTAGTAGCAGTGGGGATTTTATACCACCTGTCCCTGTAATCTTAAAAATATTACATGAAGAACTAAATTGGATCAAAATATGTGGAATTAAAATAGTGTAGAATGAAACAATATTTAGAAATTACTTGTAATATAAAAAAATACACTACGGCAATTTGGAAAGATAGGACAAAAAGAAGGGGGAAAAAAAAGAGTCAAACTAGTATTTTTGACTGATTCATTTCCATCTGTGATCTGTATAGCTCACTGTCGAGTTCTCACACCTTCATAAGTGGTCTGTGCAACGCTGTCTTGGTAGAGTTTTCAGTTGTAAATTTCTTTGCAAGGACAATGATATATGTCAAAAACAGATAAGGATGCGTAGGTCCCCATCTTTTGAGCAATAGAAGAATTCCACTGCTAGGCTGAAAAATCCATTTTTTTGTGATAAATTTAGTTTTATGAAGATAGATAGAAGAATAATTTAGTTGTATTCCTCCAATTAGTACTTTTAATTATAGTGTATAGTCCCGTGTAGCCTCCTTTCTAAAAAACTCTGAAGTTTTTAAAAATCCCTTTTAAAAGTGCTATTTTCATACTGTTAAAAATTTCAGTGCTGGAATATTCTGCCCTTTTTATCTCAGGGATTTATAAGTTGAAGGAATGGTTATTAAATGTTGTCACAAGCCTCTTAGTGGACAAAAAGCTAATGGAATGGTAGCATGGTATGAATGCCTGAAACTGCTGCCTATAGTAAGCTGTACAGAAGAATAATTGGCTTTCAGTCATGTAAACTAGTCACAGATATTCACATCCTTTGAACTCTAGTAAGAAATGCACACTTACTTTAAATAGTGAGTGACTAAGCATATAAATGTCTTGATCAAGTCATCAGAAAAAAAAAAAACCAAAAACCGAAGTTTTCTGTTTACGTTTTGTTATTTCTGTCTGAAATCTCTTACTCTCTGCATCTTTGCTGTGTAATGTTCCCTGCTGAGAAGGACAGACTGGAAAAACAGTAGGGATCTTTGCCTTTTAAGTTGTTCTTTGCTTTGCAGAGGACTACATGTTGGAAGATCCTGTGTATTTGTCCAGTGTTTTGTTTGGTATGAGAGGAACATGACTATTTAAGAAAGGCAGGAAACTGTTTTTTGGTAATTTTAGCTACATTTCAATTGCAAGTACTGAAAAAGCAGACAGAAGTTTAAATATGTCTTAGGTACATGCATTCAAATCAGTTCAGCTTTTGTGCTCTTTTGTCAGGAAATTCTGAAACAATATTGAATAAAGATGTGAAAGGATAATTCTGAGTTGAATTTGCCGGAACTATGAATTCATGGATCGTGTTTATCTGAAGCGCTTCTCCAAAATTTTTTCTGTCTTCTTTTGTAAATAGCATATATAATAGCTAGAGCATATTTTGCAAGAAGGACTACATTTTCTTCTAATGCAAACTCATGCCCCTTTGTCAAAGTCAAAGGATACAAGCTTTGCATGCTAAATTACTCTGCCAGGTAATTTAGCTTCCATCCACTGTTTTTTTTTCAGCACAACAAACTCTAAAAATTATGGCAATTTATGTCCTTCAAGCATATTTTTCTTTAAAAAGAGTAATAGCTAGAGTAATAGAGAGCCAGTATTTCCTATTGGTTTATACTGGTGTGATGCACTACTGATTTACATAATTCATCAATTTCAATCTACTGTTATCTTGAGTATTGCCTCCTTTTTTTTTTTTGGTTACATAAAATTAATCAGGTTAATATTTCTGTAGCTACACTATGGGTCCAGTCCAAAGGCTATGAAAGTCAAAGGTTCTCCTCATTGACTTAGTGAGATCTGGATGAAGCTCATTGTTTTCATGCTCTTTCCATTACTGCAGTACCAGACAACTGAAATAACTGTTCCAAATATCAGTGTCTTTTGATACTTTGCATTTCTGTTCTGAGAAAATATCCAAGCAAATATGAATATAACCAAAGTAAATTCTCTCTCTCTGAACTCAGAATGACTATTTAACTAGCTTTAATATTTTGATACCCAGTACTAAGTTTCACCTGCTGTCCCTTTTCTTTACATACAGGTGGTGGCTTAAGAAGGTTAGACTGTCTATTGGGGTTAGAAAAAAAATAGCGTGGTTGAAAAACCCTCTGCTTTATTAGAAAGTTCTGGAGGACTTTTATGTTTTGTTTTGCATGGTGACAGTATTCGTAAGTTTGTCCATAACCTCAGTGCTGAAATTCAGTCTTAACCTGTTTCCAGTTTTAGAGTTGTCTGATCCCCACTTCCCTCTCATAGTTTATACTTAAGTGGGCTGTCTAGGTTGCAGTGCTCAGGTTGTTTGTAAGTATCATGGTAGGTGTGTTTTATGGATGTTTCTGCCTTTGGAACTGCAAGAAGTATTTCTGAACATCAGTGTTAGAACACAGCACAATTTTTTACTTTCATGGGTTCCCAACAGGCTTCATCATCATCATGGCTAGGCTTTGCGAATGAAGATTTGGGGAGGGCTCTACCCACGTTTGCTACAAGCGCACTGGTGGCTAAATAGGCCAATACGAGATAGACAAGTCCATTTGCAAAAGGTGCAGCAGAAAGATTCCTTAGATGGTATATTCTACAAGACACGATTCTTTCTGCGTTGTCTTTTCTCTTCGAGAGTGATCCTATGTGCTTTCTCAAAAGCATCAGCAGCGTTATAGATGCTGTGTCTCCAGACCTCCCGATTGGAGGCTAGAGTAGACCAGTTATGTTGATCAATATGGCCAAGGCTGAGATGTTGTTTCAGGGAGTCCTTGTATCTTCTCTTTAGGGCTCCTCTCATGCGGCAGCTGGTGGCAAGTTCACCATAAAGCAAGATCTTGGGGAGGCGGTGGTCCTTCATCCTTGAGAGGTGTCCTGCCCAGCGCAGCTGTGTTCTCAGCAACATGGCCTCAATACTTGTGACTGCTGCTTGTTCTAGAACAGATGTATTGGTCACATAAACTGACCAATGGATATTTAGGATTGTACGGAGACAGCATTGATGGAAGCATTCTAGGAGTCGCAGGTGGTGGCGGTAGATGACCCATGATTCAGATCCGTATAAGAGAGTAGACAGCACTATGGCTCTGTAAACACTGATCTTTGTACTTTTCTTCAGGTGTTTATTTTGCCAAACTATTTTATGGAGTTTTCCAAAGGCACTGTATGCCTTTGCTAACCTGTTGTCTATCTCCCCGTCAGTCTTACTATCCAAGGAGATGAGACTACCTAGGTAATTAAACTGCTGAACTGATTTGAGCACTGATTGGCCAATGGTGATATGGGGATGATGGAAGACTTCTTGAGGTGCAGGTTGATGGAGAACTTCTGTCGTCTTTAAGCTGACTTCCAGCCCAAAGAGCTCAGCAGCATCTGCAAAGCAGGATGTTAAACGCTGCAGAGCTGCTTCTGTGTGGGCAACGAAGGCGGCGTCATCAGCATAGAGCAGCTCCCGGACAAGATGGTTTAAGGTCTTAGTGTGGGCCTTCAGTCGCCTTAGGTTGAAAAGGCTTCCATGAGTACAATATCGAACATAGATACCATCCTGATCATCGAGGTCTACCGTGGCCCTTTGGAGCATCATTCTGAAAAAGACTGTGAATAGGGTTGGTGCAAGAACGCAGCCTTGTTTCACACCATTCTTTATTAGAAAGGGCTCAGAAAGTGCATTGCCGTATCTGACTTGGCCATGTTGATCCTCATGGAGTGAGATGGTCATTTTAAGAAACTTGGGGGGACAATCTAAGCGTTCCAGAATCTGCCATAGACCTTGAAGGCCTTACCCAGCAGGCTTACCAAAGTAAGAAATTGTCTTATATGGATATTTCCAATTGTCTACCTTTTATCTACTTCTTGAAAGTTTCAGTAAATTAATTCCAACCTACTTGTGTGTTTCTGTGAAACTGGAAAAACCTATTGTGCAGTTTACACTGTCTGCTCTCCTCTTTCTGTTTTGTTCCTACCAGAGTCATCTTTCCAACAGGTGATCACACCTCATTCTTTTCCTAAGGATCAGGGTTTGCTGGTTGGTTACAGCTTATTTGGGTTTCTCAGATCAGGGAAGAAAAAATTTTGCTCCATTAATTCCAAAACAACTAGCTCAGATACCAGAAATGCTTCAGTGGCCTTAGATCAGATCTCAAGACTGGGTTTCCCTTGTTTAGGCCTATTGCAGGCATCCAGGTGTTTCATACCATTGTTGTACTCTTCTTTGGTGAAAAACAGGTGCTTGCTGTATTTATGCAGCCCTCTGTTTTGAAATATTGTACTGCCAGTTGTTGAGGTATATGTAGTGTATACTTGAACTCATAAAAAATGCCACAAAATCATTAGCAGCATCATCTGAAGAAAAAGAAATTGTTAGCATAATGTCTTACTTGAGCCAACATAACAGAATGGGCAGTACAGATGTTTACAGGAATGTGTACCTCATGTAACAGAAGCAAAAAAAGATCAGAATAGAAGTCTATACAAATCTAAACCTTAATTTGTTTTGTTCTGTCTTAGCTTGTGGCCGTGGGTTCTACAAATCCTCCTCACAAGATCTGCAGTGCTCCCGCTGCCCTACTCACAGCTTCTCTGACAAGGAAGGATCCTCAAGATGTGACTGTGAAGATAGCTATTATAGAGCACCTTCAGATCCACCATATGTCGCATGCACAAGTGAGTGAGTCATGAATTTAATAGTAAGGGACTTGCTTAGCCAACCAGGTGCAGCCACTTGCAGCAAGTAGTTTTGTCTGGCTTTTCCTGTGTTTGAAAAGTACCTTTGCAACAGTAAATGAAATTGAAAAGCAGAGGGAAAAAGAGTTGACAGTGAATATGGAATCAAAATAAATATAATTTTCATGTTTGCTTGATATAGCATTGGAAAACACTGCATGTTGTGTAACTGTGTAACTCATTGTAATAAGTAGAATACAGGTACAGTTTTCCCATGGCCGTAAAATTCTTGTAGACATTGTGCTTTATGTGATACAACACCAAAATTAGTAATGTGAAAAATGAAAAGTAACCTGTGTGGATCTGTGCTTTGATTGAACTGTAGTTGAATGTGACAACTTTCTAACTGCAAATAGACTGGCCTACACAGATTGGTGTTTTAAATAGTGGAAGTCTCCTAAATCCAAAACAGCACCAAATATCTCTGTAAATCATATCAGAGCTGATAACAAAGGACTAGATGCAGCTTGTGCAGTATGTTTAGAAGAGATGAACAAATCCCATATTTGGGAAAACTATAAACCTTCAATGTACATTAACCATTCCTTTTAATTGCACAGAGGAGAAACGGCTAAAGTCAGTTGCACTAAATATACAGACAATTGTTATTCTGATGCCTTAATGGAAAATAAATAAAGCTCTTACCAAATGAGTTCAAGGAAGCTTTTATGCAGCTTGTAATAAAAATAATGAAATGTTTATGTGGAGAAAAATGCTTCAACTGTTTTCTGTCTCAGTAATTAAAATGGTGGCTACATGTCCCGCTCTGGTTTTGTGTAATTACTCTACAATTTTTTGTGTATAATATAGGACCTCCATCTGCACCACAGAACCTAATTTTCAATATCAACCAGACTACCGTGAGTTTGGAGTGGAGTCCTCCTGCTGACAACGGGGGAAGAAGTGATGTGACCTACCGCGTTTTGTGCAAGAGGTGCAGCTGGGAGCAGGGCGAGTGTGTTCCCTGTGGGAGTAACATTGGATATATGCCCCAGCAAACTGGATTAGTAGATAACTATGTCACTGTCATGGACCTGCTAGCTCATGCTAACTACACGTTTGAAGTTGAAGCTGTGAATGGGGTTTCTGACTTGAGTCGTTCCCAGAGGCTTTTTGCAGCTGTCAGTATTACCACCGGCCAGGCAGGTAAGTTTTCATCACTTATGAATCTCAGCACTGTGAGATCGAGAGAAATTTGGAACATGCCAACTAGAGATGCAGTAAATCAGGAGCATGTTTGGTGTGTTCTGGCTCATTAATCTTTTCACCTTGCCAACTAGTTAATTTGAGTTTATACTATTTCATGATAACCCCTCCTGATTCTTGGCCTCAGGATTGCTTTCAGAAAGCATTGATGAAAAGACTAAAAGACACACAGCTTTGTTATTAGATAGAATTTCTTAAGTCTGCAACTTTCTTTTTTTCTACTTATTTCATTGTAGGTCATTCCCTAGTATTTGAAGATAAAAAAAGTAGATGTGACAGTCCTATGCAGTCTTCTTTCTTAATTTTTTAAATACGTGTGGGAGTCCTAGGTCACTGGAAGATGATTTGGATATCTGATGGTGTTTTCAGTGTTAATGTTTTCCCTTCAGGATAATGTTTCTGATTTATCTTATATTTCCAGGTATTTGATTATGAGATGCAGTGAGAATGTGATGATTATTCTCTGTTTCTTCTATTTATCATAATCTGACAGGTGAAATGTCAGGGAAAATAAAATCAAACTAGCATATCACCCCAGAGGGAAAAAGGGCTTTCGTTGTCTGCAGCTGAATGAAAAAAATGTGATTTAGATTTCTGAACTGATGAGTTGCTTGTTGATAAAATTATAGGCGATAGTGTGCTGTGGGCTTTAAGAGGGGATAGTAAAACTAACCTTTTATACTTCGAACGAAAGATCTAAAACAGAGCATTATTTGCAAGATCTGGCTTCTGAAGAAATGCCTTAAAAGAAAATATGAAGTGAATAACTGATGTGATGCTTCATGTAAGAACAGCTAACTGATGTTTTAAAGGATACTTCATACTTACATCTTGGAGGAAATTTCAGTGACTGTGATCATGGAATTTTTTTTAGTGCAGTAGAAATGATCCCCTACAGTAATGCTGTGAAAAAAAAAAAAAGTTGCTATACAGAGTCAAACAGGAAAAACTGTAGTTATTTTGTACTTTGAAGATGGTCATCTCAAAAAAAAAAGAAAAGGACAAGAAATTGAGTTCAAAACCTTCCCTCCCTCTCCCCAAAACTAGGACAGCTTATATGGTTGTTAAAGTTAGACTGGAATATTTATGGGATATTTAATCTCCCCATAGTGCTTTCCTGGATTCCAAATGCACATTGTATATTATTTTGGAACCATCTCTGTGACTGAAAGGATTGGTCTCTGTGCTCATTCAGTTCTTGAAGTTTATGATGAGATTCTGAGCACAGAAAATTTACCCTGAAACTATTTTTGCACCACAGATTATATTATTTTGACACCTTGATTTTTCATCTTTAAAATAATTCTCTATAATTCTTCAAACATGTGCAGGTGGACAGTGTACTGTTCTCTGTAGATGACTGTACAGAACTACCACACGAGGAAGAGGATTTGGACTTTTTCCTATTTAGCTGAATCAAATCAGCTTTATTTTATGTGCTTTGATGGTTCAGTGGCACACAGAGTAAAGGAAGAAACAGTGCAATTTGGTGGCTACTATCACATCTCATGAAGATGCAAAAGCCTTAATCACAACTTTGTTGTGTTTTCCCCAAGATAATTCATTATAGTTCATTATCTTGTGTTCTCATAGTCATAGATTTACAGGAGTTTTATTAGGTCAGAAGATATAACATGGTTATCCTGTGCTATGGTATAAGTAACACAAGCTGTCTGATTTTATGAAATGATCCTCACACCAAGCCCAGAGATGTTAGTGATGCTATAGCTTCTGTATATATTAGAGACAACATCTAGGCTTTACCTAAAGATTTCAAGTAATGGAAAGATCCTTCAACCTCCTAGATAAGTTTTGTAAGAGCATGCAGCAGGAAGCAGGAGATCTGACTCTATTCCTTCCCTGCTCTCCAATTTACTGTGGGATTATGCACAGGCAAGCGTTTCCCAGGATTTGACACTGTCATTGTTGAGAGATAGGGTACTCATACAACTGAAGCTTTGTCTGTTTAGCACTTCTGAATATCAGGATTTAAAGGCTTCCAATTGGGCATCTAAAAAGAATATACATAGGAGACAGATTTTGGGAAAAAAAATGGCTTTAAGCTCTTTTTGTTGCAGTTTTCTGTCTGTAAAATGTAGGTAACTCTCACTTCTCCTTTCCAAGGTCTTCAAGATTTTCTGATTCTAAGTGCTGCTTAAATGCAGCTTTTTTTTTTTTTTTTTTTACTGAATTACAAAATTTGCATTGTAGAAAATACAGGCTTTCAGAACAAATACATTTACCAAAAGGAAAGACCTCTTTTACATTATTTTTGCAACAGCATGTTTTGGATCCTAATACTGATTTCTTTGGTTTCTCAAGGAGGAAAATATTTTAGGTGGAACAGATTGATGACTATAATTGAACAGAAAGAGACTGGTTGCTCAAAGGAGACTGTTATGCTTCTGTGCTCCTATTTTATTTTACCATGGAGAGAAAGAAGTGTTGGATTTATTTATAGCCAAGTAAACTAGGATTCATGCAGCTCTCATTTGTTACTGTGTGACTATTCTATACTTTGGCAAAATTGACTTTTTCTATGCCCATATTGCTTTTTATGTGTGTAAATGTGTCTAAGTAAACCTTCCTTACATGTTATTATGCTAGCACAATAGGTGGCTATATATAATTACTGGGTTCACCAGTTGCACAGAGGATTGCAATGAGATTTTTCCTTTGTAGTTTTGGTTTAATTGAATTTCTCCTTTGTGGCTATAGTCACAGAATTCAAATCATTGTGTAATGATAACAGGATATTATTGATAAAAGAATGGGAATATGGAATATATTCAGTGTTTCTTCACCCACATATAACAAGCTTTTATGAGACAAAGAGAGCATGTCACATAAAAGGACCAGGTGGTGAATAAAAACCTATTTATATTTGTGGAAATAACACAATAAAATGACTGCAAGTGGGTAGGCATCATTTCACATTGCTTATATATATATATATATATATATATATATATATATATGACACATTGCTGTTCATTCCTTGTTTTGCTATTCATTCCTTGTTTTCAAAAGACTTTATGACTAGACTATCAGTTGTCTGGCATATTTTTATGCTTCAGCCAAGAACCATGAGGCTTTTGGTTTTGCTTTGTTTTGTTTTGTTGGGTTTTTTTTAACACTATGAAGTACAGTAAGTCCCTCAGGAGTAAGCCATCTTGTTTCGTATCTATGTGAATCCCTGCATCCTTGTAGGATTCAGATTTAAATGTGACTAAGCTTCAGTTACAGTAAATGAATGTACCGAAGAGCTGCACCTGGAGAACAGCTGACAAACCCTACCTTTGCAAGCTTACTGAATGTTTGTTTACCAAAGATAAAATTTACCACTTCCCTAATAAGAAAGTCACCTTCTGGTTGTACTGGTAGTTCCTTTTGAACCATCAAATACCTTTCCAAATTTTAATTTTTTTCTATACAACACTCAAAAGGTGAATGGAAATTGGATAGGTTTCACAGCAGGTGAATATTTGTCGTATTTTGAGATTTATACATTTTCAAATATTTTACAAAATATGTTTCAATAACAATTTTATAATTTTTCTGTTGACACTTTTGCAAAGATAGTGTGTTTTTAAAACTATATTTTTGCATCCTTCCTCTGGAATTTATCTGAATGGGCAATGGACTAATCTCTGGTAAAGGGTGATATACACCCAACCTACCTGACTTTGATAAAAATTAAGATATTTTGGACAAATCTCAACATTTATCGAGATTTGAGGAAATTTAAGTATGTGTTCTGAGCCAGTTTTAGTTGGTTTTATAGTTGTTGGGGAAAAAAAATCATATCTAAGGGAACATTCGTAATGTCTTATTACTGTAACCAAACTTAACAAACAGAAGTTAAAATGTAATGCCAATAACTGTTCCTAAACATACTCTCTGCTCTTGTGCAGGGAGCACTTGGTAATGCTTGCTGCTTCTTCACAGCAAAAGAAAGGTGCTCCACAGCACTCTTAGGTCGTGCTGTGCCTTCAGATGCACTTAATGCTGACAACTTGAAGTGGTCAAAAAACCCTGATTCAGTTCCATAATCAAGGCTCGCTCTTGAAAAGCATTCTCTTTCAGTAACGATTTATATATGTTAATTTACTATTCTATTTTTACATCTGAGAGTTCAATTTTCAGACCATTTCCTACAAAAAAACAGATCCCAAAATTCACAGTTCAAAAAAGGAAACTGATATTTTCAAAATGGCATTATCCCAGCAACTTGAACTGAGAAGACATTACGTGCTATAAAATTATGACTATTAGCAGCAGCACCATCGATTTACATGACAAGAAGTGGTTCAATGCAAAAATGTAAATCTGTGAGGTGGGTTCTGCCTTTCTTAGGTAATTCTGTAGTCTTTCTAAACAGGGGAGATACTCTGCTTTCTCCAGCATGGTACGTTCTCCTTTTGTTCTTGCTGCTCATAATTTTTCTCTTGTTTCTTTTTGCTTTTTTCCCCAGCTCTCAATTATCCCTGCTCATTTTTTAAAGTCCCCTTTTTCATAGACTCTGCACTATTGACATCTATTTGTTTCCTGTTCCCTGTCAGTCTCACTTAAACCTGACTTTTCTTCAGCAGTGAACTGTCCCCCAGCAGAGGCAGCAATCAAGAAGATTGATGCCTGCAGCTTTCCCAGTCTCTATGACCTCAGCATTCTAGTCCTACTCTCACTTCTCTCCTTTCCCCAAGCCATTTTGGCTTCTTCCCATGCTGCCACGAAGTTGTTTTAATCTACTTTCATCTACATCTTCCGTCTAATGTTCACCTCTAGTGAGGTGACATGACATGACAGCTTATTACAAATAGTGTCAATGGTCAGATTAACATTTCTTCTATGTTTTCCCATTTCAATGGACTTCCTTTAGCTATAGGTTTCATTTGATATTTCCTGATAGTGACTTTACTTTTTGAGCTATGATTCATCTTCTAACCTCCAAATGTAGATCTGTTTTCCCACATTGATATGGCTACATCATCTCTCTCTCTCTCTAATATATATATGTTATAAGCAATGCTTCATGTAAAAAGAATTCAGATTATAAAAATAATGTTTTTCTTTTACCAAATGCATTCCACCTGTTGAGCTGGGGGAATTATTTTATGAAAAGTCACGTTTTAAAACTAGTATTCACTAAACACTTTCATTAAACTGTGGTTTTTACAAATACGTATATGATGATGACTGTATTTTGTGTTACCTTCTTGCTTATTTTGTTTAATGGGAGCTATATGGATGCCTGTGTTTATTCTTAATGATATTTAAGGTATACTTTAATATATTTTAATATTTTAAAACTTTTTCCTAAACCAGTTGGCAGACAAGATAGCTCTGTAAGTGTTCTGAACTCCATGGCGACCAACTAAAAAGGGAAAAATTGGAGTAGAAATTAGTTACATATGATAGTTATTATTCTTCTACTTTTTTAGATGCCTTCTCAGTACATTAAAAAAATGGATTGCATTTTTTCTGTGCAGTTAAGACTGCCTATTGATCTGCAATCACATTACCCTGAACTAATATCACAGATATTTTTACAGGAGGCGATAACTGAATTTATGCCTGAATTAAACTGATGGATAAAAACTTGATAAGAATTCCAGTCTCTGTATAGCAAATACCATCAGATCAAGGAAAACAGTTTGTTCATTCACTGATTGTATCAGGTCATATTTAATGTTGTGAAATCCACAAGGTTATAGAGATACTGCAGAATTGCTAGGCTGCAGCATTTTTGTAAGACTATTAGATGTTAGATTTTTCTTTACGATTTTCACAAAGAAGGAAACATCTATATAGGATATAATATGGTATGTCATATATATATTTAACAATTCTGATAACATTTTATATACATATACACAAAAAAATTGAAATGACTAGCAATATGTTTTATATGAAAACTTACCACAGAATAGCTAACTGATATTAATTCCCTTTTTTTCTAATATTTAGTTCTATTTGTTCCAGTGTTTTTCACTGAAAGATAAGAGAGAAAGAAAGCAAGCAAGCAGACGTTAGCTGTATTGCTTAGGGTCTGATCCTGCACCGCTGAAGTCAATGGAAGTTTTGTCATTGACTTCAATAGGAGCAGGATTTGAACCTTGTGCTCTATCAGAACGTGCAGGAACAAAAGCGATGGGTGCTCTGTCATCTTGAAAGGAAACTTTAACTTTGTATCACATTTTGAGCCTGACTGTATCAGGTTTTTGCACATCAGCTTGCGGCTGAACGTAATTTGAAATTTTTTTAAAGTATTCCAAAAATACTTTTTTTCCCCCTCAAATGGATATCTGAACTCTTGCCTATCCATCTCTACCATAAAAGCTTTTTAGAAATAGATATATAATAATTTTTGCTAAGAAACTTTTTTTCTAGTAACAACTGTGTGAATTTCACAATATTTAGAGATAAGAAGAGTAGGAAGCTACTCTATAGGGTAACTAAACACCAAGATAAAGCTTCAGCTTCACAGAACCAAAACTCTGAATTAGAAATGGTCCAATTAAGCTATGTATGTTAAATGTTTGGTAACAACCTGCTCAGAGAAGCATGACAGCCGCAGGGCTATTGACTTTCCTGTGCACTGAGCTATGGAAATAGCAGGTTGTGTCACCATGATCAAATGTACAGTACTCAAGCATAATTTCACCAGCAACACAATGAAAAACTATGTACTTGAGGAAGAAAATGAGTGATATAAAGTACAATTTAGCTACAGAAAGAAGGGATTGGTTCATTAATGTCACACAAAGGATTAGAAGCCCCTTTTTCTTTTAAAAAACATGGGCCAGATATCTCCTTAATATTTATGAGTTAAATCAATTGTGTTCATAAAAGCAGTGATGAAAAACTAATCCTGATCTTGAAAAGCAGTATGTCTGTTAATATTACACTATGACCAATCCCAGAAAGGTCTGTAAAATTAAAGAGCTCTAATTGTGACACTTGCAGGGTAGGTTTTTAGACGCTTGTAGATATGCCTGGTTTCTTCTTTCACTTCATCCATAGTTAGATTATTTCTCATGACTACAAGTCTTTTTCAACAGAGTAGAAACGAAATAATAGCTCTTTGAGCTTTATTAATACTTTTTGGGAACTTTATTATGTAGTTCTGTGAAGACACAAGCAGTGTCAAAGACTTTCAAGATAGCTGCAGTACAAACAGAACAAATGACTTGATACATTTATACTTGGTGACTAGAGCAGCTAATTAATGTGTGTGCAAAGAAAGAACAATTCCACAGACCTTTGATTTTGGCAGCAGAACTATATCTCCAGATCTTTCTTTTTGTGCTTCCTGGGAACTGTAATATGATAACTGGATGCAAGATCTAAATAAGTGCTGAACATCATCAGTAGGAATTCTGAACTCAATGTTGTTTGTTTCAGACCTTTTGAAGAATTCATATTGTGATTAGAACAAACAAAACCTTTTAAGTGCTCAGATGCTTTTTCAGTGAGAAATGAGCATCATTGCTGAAAGGTGCTATTGCAAGTGTATAAGTGCTACCAGAAGTGAAATCCTAACTGAGGTTGTATGTAGTAAATTAAAAAAATTCTTAGGCTGGAACATCTCTATATAGTGAAGCTTTTGATGACAGCTTGGCATGGAGCCAACCTACAGTAATGACTCCTGTGGAAATCCTTAGAAGAGAGCAGGTAGCATATAGAGGGAAAAATAAAGAAGTTTCTTCATTAAGCTTAAATAGTAGAATAGCAAAATGTGCAACTTCTAGATGGGAGAGGTTGCTCACACTAGTGCCTGTTGAGCAGCTGGAAGACTTTTGGTGAATCTATCCCAGCTAGTGAGTTAGTATGCCAAAAATGCACTACAGGACCACATGAAAAATGTCTTGAACCTAGAACTTTCTTAAAGCAAGGTTCAAGTCCACCATTTACAGATGTAGTTCACTCTCATATATAATTGTCTAGAAAAAGATGCCATGTAGATTTGTCCAGCATTTTCTAGTTTTCTTTTTTATAGGTATTTTCCTTAAAAATACTCAGTGATTATGCTGCTGCTCTTTTGGAACAGATTTTATTCAGTTACTTTTATAATATTTGTTGCATGTGCCAGCAAGTCTGCTTTTTAAGATGGAAAAACAGAGGTTTGGTAAAAAAAGTTCTCAGTTGAAAAATACAAATCTTCCTCTTCTGGCTCATGGCCTTCTGGCAGTTTAGGGAGTATTAATGGCCCAAGAGTAAATGGTTCACCTCTAGCAGGAAAGGGTGAAGATAGCCCATGTCTATGAAGAGCTGAGCTTGATCTTTCTGGTGCTAGTGGGGTAATAAAGGGAGACATCTTCCCTAATAGCTGTAGCCGTTGCTGACTTATCCACTATGACAACTCCATGGGTGGCAGCAGATTTTTCAGGTGCTGAAACAATCTGGGTAATTAATAGTCTGGACAATTTTTGCCAGCTCTGACATGTTGCTGCCCTATGTAGTTTTTTCTGCTTTGTGTATGATAGAAACAGCCCTGACTTCGTAGGGCGTATTCGTAATTGAACAGTTATATCTACTATTCTTTGGCATATGAATTGTTTTACAGTTAAGCATTTCTCTAGTCTTTCCCTGTAGTAGTCAAAATTGGTTCTATTTCTAGAGAAAACTCATAGGGCAATTTACTGAGGAAGCCATGGCTGAAGGCTGCAAATTGACAACAATAAAAGCGTTATCCCAAGTTCAGTAGTTAATGTGAAGATAGAGATGCTGATTATCTTTTTCTTTGCTTTGTTAGTGATGAATGGAAGCAAATTTGATGCAGACAGCAATCTGGTGGAATGATGCAGAGCTATCTATGAAAACATCTGTACTAATCCACCAATGCAGTAAATTATAGCTACAAGCAAACGACATTGATCCAAGAGGATCATTAACAGCTTTAACCAACTGATCCAAGTAATAGGGTAAATGAGAGAACATTATCAAGATCTGATTTTTACAGCTGTCAACTACAATTGCTAAAACATGGTTACCACTTTCTCTCAACTTCAAGCATTTTATGACTTAAATTTAGTGTATTCTATTAGGGGCAACCAACAAGGATCAATTAAGTGGTAAAATACGCAGGAAAAAATTGTCCAGTGATCATGCACTCCATTTAGCAGGAGGTCAGTCACAAAGGAAGAGATAATTGCTGCAAGCCAGCAAAATTAATCGGGGATGAGCTAGAAAGGATGATGTATGTTCTGTGACAAAGTACGTGACAGAGATGTACGTATAAACCTGTAGGTGCTTGCTTTATTGAGGGTGCAAGGACGAGAGAAGGAGACCTGTGAAAAACAATTAGCATGGCTTCAGAGTGAGCAATTCTTAATTATCCATAACATGTCGACATCAGATAATTAGTGTCCCAATTTTTAACAATATTTGGTCATTAACTACAGTAGAATAAGGAAGATCAAGAACAGAGCCATTTGTCTGAGCTAAGTGTTACATAATGGTGTCTACATGTGAACATAATACAACTAAATTATGCTCATGGTAATGACACAGAAATCTTCTTATTGTGGAACCAGTATAAATGTTCTAAATTCGAACTTATAACAAGCTGCTCCTTATGTTTCCATAAGGTAGTTTGTTTATGTTGGCAGCCTACAAAATAAATCAGACTTTAAAGCTAACTGTAGTTTAAACTCCCTGACTTGATGCTTTTCATTTAAATTTTCACAACAAGTGTCATAAGTCGTTTGACTCAGGCCACTTTAATATTAATACTAATTAAGAAAAGGTAACTTTTAGCTAAAGTTTCTAAACATACAAAGCTATTTGAGTGTGCTAAAGTACATCTCTTTGGAAGATTTTACTTCAGCGTCTTTTCCTCTGTCAGCAGATCTTAACCAGTTTTAACTATATTTGACAGAGAGGTAGAAATCTTAAACTCTTACCTGAAATCAAGGGGCCACTGAAAACCTGTTCTTACTGAATGAGCTAAATCATGTACCAGACACAAGAGAATCCACATATGCAGAAACACAGAAAACCTTAAGGAAAAATATTCACAGAACTGCTGGCATTTTTCTAATGTTAGCTCAAGAAATCTTAGAAATGCAGAATGGGATGTCTCATATCTTACTTCCATCTGGTTTCTGACTTATACAGGCAAAGAGACAGAAAAAGAGAGGGAGAGACAGGCGCACACAGGCATACACACAGATGAGTACACGCACACGCATGCGTACATGTTGCTCAGTCTCCTTTTAACCACTCTTTCTTCTAGTCTGTTAGTGTCTTTTTCAGAATTTTTAAGACAGATCCCACTTCCTCTTAAGTGGGTTTAACAGTAGGGATGAGGTGCTGTCACTGTGATTCTTAGCTTTTCTTTTAAAGTATGACCCCTCCTAAACTCTTACCTGCATTTCAACGGCTTGTTGTGCACAATTATCCATTGAACCTGGGGTTATCTCTCGTGTACATGATTTTGCAGCAGCAGACCCTTCAGTTTCTCTATCTACCATCTCGTATCTGCTGATGGATCTGTTTGCCATCTCTCCTTTTAACCTTTTCTGTCTGTCTGTCACCTAGGCATTTCTTTTTTATTTTTGAGAATCCTATTTCTTAATGCATCATGAAGAGCTAATTTTTTTTCATAGCACCCAAGCTCCTATCAGGCAGTAGTGGCTGAGTCAGCAGACCAGATTCAGAGCCAGTAAACCCTGATGTTTATGCAGAGAAATGTCATTTACTTCGCTAAAGATTCTATTTAAGTTCATAGAGCCTCTAATCATGTCTGTGAAATGAGGAATTGGATGCTAATATTTCAGAGCCAACACTCTAATGATGTGTCTCTGTGGATCTCCTGTGGAATTACTCCAAATATTCCCTTGTGTAGCTGAGATCAAAATTTCACCCTTAGTTCTAATTTTTTATATTGCAGCTTAACTGATAATGAAGCGGGAAAAGTGTCATTGCTCTTTATATTGTATAGAGTTAATAACATGAAGTATTTTAGGGCTAAACGTTCTGCTCTTTGATGTTGGCATTAAACATTAGCATTTGAATCATTGGTGGACATTTACACTGTTGTAGTTGGTGGAGATTGATAGGTTTCTTTAGGGAGTGATTTGGAACAGGAGCCAAATTTAGGAATTGTACATTGACTTGTCCTTAATTACAGAGGAAGCGTTAGATTACCTTCCTACTTAGCCACCTAAATTAACTGCCAAAAGTTGATGACTTGAATGCCCTCTTCCTCCCACCCCCACATATGCAAATGTTCATTTCTGCCACAATGTTAACATTAAATATTTACATGCTTTTACTTATTTTCAAGAAAATACTAAGCAAGCAAGCAAATTTAAAAGTAATTTATTGTCTGTGGGATTTTTAAACTCTTAAAAATAATTTGTTTATCCTATTAGTAATTCATGTCATTAAGACTCTTTGAAGCTTTCTACCAAGGACTGAATTAACCGAGCTGCTTAGTGAGGATATTCATATACAACTGTGTCCTAAAAATAGGGATATTTCACTTGATTGCACGTCATAGCGTTTATGTTAAAAATGTTTTAGAAATATAAAATACTTATTCTATGCTTTCTTTTTACTGTAATGATAGTTAAGAGTCCCCATTAGGAGAGCTGCAGGTGCCTTGCAGTTTATCTTGCCTACAATAAAGCAGTGACGGCCACTCATCAGTGTTATATACTTCTGTGTAAACAATGAATTTACTCAGCCATGCAGCGGCACAGAACAATTACAAGCAGATAACCTTCATTGAGCAATAAATAGAGAAAGTGAACTCCTTCACTAGACTCGAGGGAGCCGTTTCTTGATGCTTGCCCTAGCGGATACCCAGGATCTCAGAACACTATCACATTTAAATGCTTGGGAGGGTAATTTCTGTATGATAAGGAGACTACCTTTCACACCTATGCTGACTACCACAGGGGTAAAGGTTGGTGGTGATCTCTCAGGCAGACATGTCCTGTCCTATTTAGCAATCTGTAGGTCTAAATCAATAGTTCAAACTCCACTGGGATACTAGCAGACAGGCAGTGGGACTCTTAAAGAAGCTAATGTATGTTCGCTGTTTACCAAAGCTATGCCTGTACAAAAGGGATCAAGGTTCATACTATGTTCCTGGCATGTCAGGGCTCATGCTTGCAAAGTTAAACTTCTTTATGTCCCAACACAGTGTTCCCATGTTGAGATTGCCAGAACTATGCCCAACTAGCTAAGCATGCTAACATATTAATGGTATGGACAAGCATGTATTCATTCTCACCCCAGCACCATTTACTTTACTGGATTAAGTTTACTAAGTCTACTAAGGTATTATTGATAGATCAGGAGGTCTATAAAATTTGACTTCTTGCAAAACATTGTGATGAGCTAATCTCAAAATGATAAACCTATTCATAAAATCAGCACAGCTCCTTTTCTGGGGGAAATACCACAGCTGTGAACTGCAGTGAAGTTGGTAAACTGGTACCATGCCTCTGTTTGTCACATGATCGGATAAACTTCTATAAACGTAGAACACTCCTGGAAACAGTCATGGCTGGTGTCATAAATTCTATTTTGTAAAAGGGCTATGCTTTCCATTGGGTCCACAGAAAGGGCTTCAGTTTCTAGTTCATATTTTTTAAGATTCCATCACGTATCAGTACTCACTTAAATTTTCCTTTCCAGTACTCACTATGAAGCTGAGGAAAGGGAATAATATTCAGAGGATGAGTAAAACAGATTTGAAGCTGTTGATAAAGCATGTAGAACTATTGTTTCAAAATGTGGGAAAACCTTAAGTATATTTTTGGTAGAAGAAATTAAGTAAATAATTTTTTTAAAAGGTATCTTACTACCTATTTGTACTCTGATTCAAAATCAGTGTTAATTTTTCCTTTAACCCTAATAGGTAGCTAAGCCACTGAAAATTACTATTCAGTACAAAAAGGGTGGCACAAAGTTGCTTTCCATTTACCTGCCACTGAACAGTCAGTATTATTCTAATATCACAATCTAGAGAGTTAGCACACATTAAAAAAAAAACATTGAGAGAAGGTGATAATTATTCAATTGTCCATTTTCATACATTTTAATAATCAGATGTTATGTCCAATATGAGCTTGTTTTGAAATTTTCTGCAAAAATCTGAGATCTGGGAAATGCCTACCCATGTTAATTGCTCAATTTTCTTCAAGTATGGAATAAATAGGAATTTGCATAAGCGAGCTATAAAAACTGACTTGATCCTGTGTTTTTTGGTTTTTTTCCTGCGTTCAAAAATGTATATAGTTGAATGTTTTGAACATAATCAGTAGATCTCAAGGGGAGCTTTGGTGTAAAAGGAGTGCAGTTTGACCCCTGTAGGTTTAGAAAGTAAGAGTCAATGATCTCCATTAGACTGTATATCCCACTGGGTAGTATCAGTTACCCTTTTGTTATTGTAAGCCCTTTCTCTTACTTCTACTGTTTAAATAAATATATTGAAGCCAAAGAGTTAATGACAAATTCAGGAAGTCTTGACTTAACGGTGATGAAGTGAGATGCATTTTGTGCCATTCAATGTACACAATTTATAACCCTGTTTGATTACCGCAGCATGTCCTCCGCGTATAAGGATTGCACCCGGGGGACTAGTCAACTTATTAATTCATCACTTGCCGCCTTTTATGGTTGCAATACCCCTTTATGGCATACAAGCAGAGAGACCTAGTAATCTGAAGGCTGCCAGCCGACTGGTTCCACTCTAGCTGACCCTTTGTCTGCAGTCACAATGCTGATAACTTTTCCCTGGGTTCCTCTTTCTCGGAGGCCACGCTACCCTCCCGCCTTTTGTCTTATGATAGGAGCAAGCAGCCATGGTTACAGGAACTTCCAAGGAGGAACAGCCTTCCACAAGTTAACCTGTAGCTTTTTTAAGTGCCTTTTGATTTATCTGTCACCCGATCCATCAGCAATGAATAATTTTCATGGAAGGTGCACTTTAATTACCTTCCCATTTGACTAGCATTATCATGCCCTATCTAGGTAATTAATCTCAGAAAGTATCCAATTTCAGTCTTTATTGCTGGCAGGCAGGCCTTCTGAATTATATGTGCTTGAATGGGCATTGGGTCTGTTGTTAAACCAAATAGGCCATGAAACAATTTTTGGGTCCTTTTTTTTTTCCTGTCTTTTTTTTTTTTTTTCCTTAGCTTAATGGGTCCATAGGGATGTTGTGGTCTAGTTGCTTTGGTTGGCATAGTTGAGATTTACATAATGTAAAGCAGGAAAGGGCAATGGTAGAAAATGGTGTCTGATAAAAAAATAATTAATGTAACACAGATCATAAAAGTCAATCAGTCTCTGAAGAAATAGTTAACAAATTGTGAAACTAGGTACTGAAAATCTTTTTTTGCTTCTGAATAATGTATAGCTTTCACAGTATGAGCTCTCTATGCCGAAGAGTTACTTCGTAGAGCTGATGCATTCATAGGATAAATTATAAGTCCCCCTCCCAATATCAGATTAGGGATTTGCAATTGTATTCAGTTTTTTATTTCATTACTCTGCATGTAAAAGATAGACCTTTAAAAATGTATGCTTTAACCAGCAGATTTAATAGTACGGCAATAAAATCGTAGGTGAGGTTATTCTTTTTTTCTTATGCCTGTCTCATTAAAAATGAAGAGCTAAGGTATTTGGAAAGCTGAAAAAATACTGCCTCAATGGTCAAAAATAAATACATGCTTAGTGCTAGTATTTCATTTGGTTGCCTACAATGTAGACACACTGTATTTTGGAAATTCCTTTCTAATTTTTCTGAGAGTGTTTTTTTCTTCTCTGTTTCCTGTCAGTTTTCTCCCATTCCCTAAATAAAAAAATTAACAGATTTTTTTTAAAATGTTTTGACAGAAAAAGACTTACCTCAGATACAGCTGAGAATTCCTTGTGAATTTTCACAAGTCCGTTTCCTGGAAATGAATTTGCTCACTTTATTACTGAAGCTGATAAAGTTGTATGTTAGTTAAATTTCATGTTTTAAGTACAGAATAGAATTGTTGGATTGATTAGAAAAAAGCTTTTTTAGCACAATTAAGAAAATATGAGGATTTGTGAAGGAAGTTATGAAACCTTATTATCATAGGATTTTTCTTGCTAAAATTTTTAAGTTAGAGTTAGCCAAAGCAGGCTGTTAGATGCTTTTAACTAAATCCTCTTGAAATAAGCAGACAGTTTTACAAAGGCAGAATTGAATTTGTAGCACAGTTTTATTCTTTACTCTTTGCAGGACTTCTCAAATATCAAAATTTGATTATCTGACAAAAGATTGTTTTCTTATTTAATGGAGGTTGGGGTTTTTTTTTTTTTGATCAGAAGTTCTCCATATACAAGAAAATTTTGTATAATTGTGGTTTATGCTTAGAATGATTTTAAGGGGAAAAGTCTGAAAATATTTAACTGAATGAAAAGTGGAGACAACTGTGTTTAACCATGTAACTCTCGCTTTTACCACTTTGAACTTCAGAAAATTGGAACAATAAACAGCATGGGGATTGATACTGGAATGCAGAATCTTTCACCTTTAGGTCACCGATTCAAATTCAGTCAACCCAAGCAGTGACCAAAAATTGTTACCATATGAAAGTTGTTTGTGAACTCTGTGGAATTTAAATTATGATCTCAGTTCATTTTCTTTTTCATAAACTTCATCATAAGCAAGGCTTTTGGCAGTCACTCAAAAGAGAAGGTAAGATTAAAGGAGCATGACCTAGTAAACTTTTCACTCCTGGTCATGATAGCTTCAGGTGAACATGGTGACTGGAGAGTTTTAGGTTGCTGATGTGAATTGTACTTATTCTTTGGATAAAGATAAAAAAACTTCAGCAGGTTTTTTTCTTTAAACAGTATTTTTTAATTAATTTGAATCTTCAGAGGCAAATACTGATCCAGTGTGTTAGACTGCCAGTCTCATGGGTGCTCCTGTAGTTTGAATTACATTCAAACCAAAACCCTTCGTGTAATATAAAGAGAAAACAATTGACTGTCTTCTGTTTTTAAGCAGCTTTACCAAATGATAAACAGAGCTCTTGAGTTTTCTTTGCAGTGTGCCAGGAAAGAACATATTTTGGTACTTACCAAATGGCTCCTGCCATATATTCAGACATGTACTGAGAGTCTAGAAGCTTGTTTTCAATCTCAGGAATATAAAAAACCTTGAAAAAGGCTTTAAAGGACTTTAATAAAGTATGGTCATTTGCAGAGCATGAAGGATCTTTTCCAGCTGCCAGGCTGCTGAACTTTAGCATTGCTGCTGACTTTGAAGAAATATGTAATATTTGGTCTGAAAGTATATGCGTTCCCAAGTTTCACAGCTGGTGTTGAGACAAGATACAGGGTGCTTAATTAAGCTCTCTCGAAGTATGTTGCATTAACAGCTTTCTTCAGAAAGAATGGTGATAGAGCAAAAACCATGTAAAAAATAGCCATTTTGAAAGGTCATTTAAGGTACTCTACCAGCAGCTCTTGTCTGTTAAGAAGAGAATGGTCTGCTGGTTCAGGCACTGGATTGGGGCTCAAGAGATCCATGATAAATTACGTAGGCATTCCCATAGGCATCTTGTGTTACTTTGGATAAATGACTTAATCTCTCCATGTCACTGTTCTTCATGAGAAGAATAAGGATAATAGGACTTCTTTGCATCAAAGAGGCATTGTGAAGAAAAATCCATTAGTGACTGTGAGGCGTTTAGATACTATTTTGCTAGTGGCTATATAAGTACTAAGATAAGTTAAAGTTATCTGTCTTCCTGTGGTTTGTTTTTTTGGGGTTTTGTCCTTCTTGTTAAAATGTATAATAGAATAAAACTCTCGTTTTCGCGTTAATCTAGAGCTCTTGGTGTTCTTTGTTCGGTAACGGCCAAATTCTTCATGACTGGAATTCTAAACCTCTCCAAACAGACTTTTTTATCCCTCTATATTTTAATCCTTCTACATCTTAAAGAGAGATTTTAAATAAGACTAGTGCAGTGTATCACCAGCTTCTTAAGAAAACTTGGGTCTCCTGCAGCTCTACTGCATGCACTGGGTAGCTGCCAGTGTTGCATATGAAAGAGAAACAAATCTTCCCGGGAACCTCCAAGTTCTCAGACGGTGAACAGGTAGCAGAGTAAGCCCTTAAGGATGTTTTAATAATACATATGCTTATTAAAGAAAAATCCTGAGATTGTGACCTTTCTGAAATAGTTTGTTCTTGCTGGGACTGTGCTTTTAATCACTAATAATTGTGACATTTTTTTGGCAACCTGACCCTTGTGAATCTTTCTACAGTGTTCTAGGTAAGTCTCCCGTGGAATAAAAGCAGGTCTTTAATACAGCAATTTTTAGACTGTAACACTGATGCATTCCTCCATTCCCTAATTGCACCTGGGAAGATCTGGACTTTGTTGCAGTTAATAAGCTGTTCACCCAGTACTCTAAAATAACAAGATTGGTCACATTAAAGTGCTTCTTCATGGCTCATGTTTTTTCTCACCTCGCTGCTCCAAATGAGAGAAATAATTTTATAGAGACAGCACCATTGCTCTTAGAGAGATCTTAGGTTTGTTTTATATTGGAGGTGTTCTAAAGCTTTGGTGTCACCTTTCTACCACATTGCAACATCATTAAAGCTCAAGAGGGTTGTTCAGACATATGGGCATAAGTTTTTTTTAACTTCTGTTCCAATGGCTGCAGGGCAGGCAGTTTTTAACCTGATGGTCTATAAGATCACACAGAAGTAGGTGTAAAGAACAGCAAAGCATACTAAACTTTGGGGACCAAATTAATTATTTTTATTTTAAATATAATTAAAGTAAAATTCAAACCATTGAAAGAAGGTAATCACAGAGTACATTGTAGATACAAACACAGAGGACGATTTCCCACAGCTCCGGATGATGGTGAGCAAAGTCAGGACCATCAAGCCTTGGCCTCCTGGTTCCTCCTTTGACATTTTCTCTAAGCCACCATTCTGCCTCACACATTTGCAATGTGATGCTGTGATTACTTTGTCACCTTCCTGCTCTGCATTGTATTTTGTTGACTCAGTCATAAAGGGAAGAGAGAAACTCAGATGCTCAGCTGAAGCTTTGAGTGCTGGCTTTTTTGTTCCTGTGATGAAAGGACTCCCACTCAGTGGTATATTCTCCTGTTCTGGCCTTGCACAACCATTTTTCTTTTCTTCATGATTGACTAATTTACATGATTCTCACTAGGGAAAACAGATCTTCAGAAAACTGTTTCTTTATTCAACTTCATTTTGAAGACTTTGGGTAAAAAACTGAAGGGAAAGTAAAAACCATACTGCTGAAGAAAAAAGTCAACTTACAAACTTTTTTTAAAACATCCTCTAGATTCTTGTTGAGGTGAAGGAAATTTTATGCATTTGGACAATGGGCTAATAACACCTGTGATATAGCTGGGTTTGTAATGGTACAACCCTAAATGTCTGTTAAGGATAGATAAAGCACTTTAATGCCTTGTCTACATTTCAGGGGGTTATAGACAACTTAGCATTGTCCTGTCACCATGGGAATAAGGAGACCTTGCACTAGTATGTTTTAACCTTAAGTTTCACATACTTTTCTAGTCCTCTTTCCTTTCTCTTCTCAAGCCTCTCTTTTTGCCTCTTCTCTTTCCCTTTTTTCTTATGTCAGTGACAGTGTTGTTTTTTGAAATAACAGCACGTCACCAGTGTTCCTGGAATTTTACAATTACATTATTTGTGAATATTGCTCAGAAGATGAAACATCACAGTCCACTTGCAGGGCAAATTCCAAAGGTCTTCAAAATTACTGTTATTGCAGTTGTAAATGAGGATTTTAGCTGACACCTCTATCAATTAATATAGTTCATGTTCCTGTGAGGCAATTAGGATTTAAATGAAATAAAAAAAAGTTATATCATCCCCATGGTTTTTGAAACAGAGAGTAGAACTTAGCAGTCCAGTAAATACCACATTTACTAAAATTTTCACTAAGGTAGTGAGAAAAGTAATTATTCTTTAAAAAGAAGACAAGAATTGTGGCCTCTTTATCTTTCCCTGTGCAGTGCAAAAATGTATTCAGTTTAATGGGATGCCATAATGCACTCCTAAACTGTCAGAGTTCTAAATATGAGCCATACATCATGACAGTGCAGAACAATGTATTTTGTACCAAAGCAGTTCTATTAGAGAAAGTGAAAATATGTTAATCCTACCTTGATCATCAGGGACCCATATGAATTTTCATTATTCTGTTAACCTTGAAATGAGTAGGTAATACCAGTTTTTATTTTTTTAAAGAAAAATTTTTTCAACTACGAATAATATTTTTCTTTCACAGTGTTATTAATGACTTCATAGACATCGGTAACTATTATTTGCACTTATGCAAAATATTAAAAATCTCAGAGAAGCTTGTGTTACATATTTTTATTTTTTTTCCTTCCCAAGGGGAATTCTCTAAGGGCTTTCTTTTTTTTTTCCCCTAGTAATTTGCATCCATTTTGAGCTAGAATGCTAATTGTTTTGTTGTATTCTATAGCTTGCAGTTTCTATTGCCTACAGATTGCACTGAAATGCAGGCTAGTGTTGAAAATTCTGGCTACAGATCTGTTATACGGATTTATAGATTATTACACTGTATTGTCTCAAATGTAATTTCATAGTAGGAACACCTGAAAATGGCATTCTAAAATACATTTTAACCTTTCAGGAAATTAACCTCTTAGGTGACCAATACTAATCCTTTTGGGGGAGGAATGTGAAGAAAGAAAAAAAAGTAGTAATGTAAGATGATTACAGTGTTACAGCGGATAAATTGATTAATCTTTTTGTTGGAGTTTATAAATCTGAAATACTTCCTGACAGATCTTATACTGGAAAATATGAGTAGTTAGATTTTGGTTATAAATTAAAGGAAATCCAGTCATATGTCCTCATGACATGAAACATCTTAGGGAATTATGATTTGTGGGGTTTTTGTTTGTTTCTGACATAAACACACATATAACAGAAAAACTGAAGATATATATGGCTGTGGTATAGATTTAATATAGTGTAATATCAGCAGAGATTAACTGTGATAAAAAATGGAACAGATGAGGCTTAGACTCCTATAAGATTTGAAAGCAAATTCTTCACTTTTGTGACATTAGGTGCTGTATTATTTTTATTACTTTCTTGTCTTCAACTCATCTTAAAAAAAATAAAAAAGCAGTTTGAAAGGAGAAGTTTAGTAATGGCTGTATGATTAATGACAATGAACTAGAGATTAGTTTTTAAAGTAGTCATGAAACCATTTATACTTTAGATTTAGTTTTAAAAAATAATTCTGTTTCTTTTTATTAACTGTGGAGTAATTTATATTTTAGAGTTTGACAAATTTATTTACTCCTGAAAAGTCTAAGAGTGACCACTGGGTAAACATAACTTAGTCTTCAGTATAAGTGCAATGTGGGCTCCATCAGAGTTGACCCTCCTTTTATTGCTTCAACTCTGTGATCATCTGTGAGCCAGGAGAAATGTCAAACGTAGTTTAAAGCTACATTAAAAAGTAATAATTGGCTCCATTTTACAATTAAATTATACAGAGTGCTTGGAGGAGCCTGGGTACTGAATGCTGGGTCCTGCGTTAGTAATCCTGACTCCAGTGTGAAGGAGGCAAGAGAACAGTTTCCTGTTACTCTCAGGTCTGGTTCCAGACATCTCATGTAAAGGAAATTATGGAGTAGTGTGGTTTTGAGCACAGAGGAGAACCAGAATATTTTGTCAGTAGCCCCTTATTAGGAAGGATCAAAAAGAGTATGAAATTTCACTCCCTCTTTCTAGAAAGTCAGATGACTCAGAAGAAGATTTCAGGAGAATCATACTGGAAGCAAAGCTGTTGGAAAAACATCTTAGCTGAAAATATAACTCCTTGCCTTCTGCATTTAATTTGGCACTGGAGCGTATGTAGGTTTGAGAGCCAGAAAACCTGTCCTGAGGTGAGTGTACCAGCGTTCATGCCTTTTTTGAGAAAAGAACAATCTAAATCTTCTGTTAAAATAGGGTGCTACGACTCAGAAATGCTGTTCTTGCATTTTACTGTAACCTGTGAAATGGGAGAGTCAGGTTCAGTTCCCTTCTTCATCTGTCGATGTTCTTCATCTGTTCTTCTTCTGTATCTTTAGGAATATCCTTATTTTTAGTCCACAGTCAAGTTTACATGTAGTGCCTAATTTTCTTCCTCTCCTATTGCCTGTCTTTCACATGACAGAAATTCAACAGAAATGACAGAGAGAGATTTCACTGATGCAGGTTTCACTAGTATGTAGAAATACACTGGGATTGAATGTGGGGAAAAAACAGGAATGAAATGCCAACTTAATGGAATGACTACTACTGATGTGAAAACAAATGGTTGATTTTGTAACATGAGATTATTTAGGCTGGAAATTTTAACTTTTCTAGCCATCAGAGCAATGAGATTCTGAGACAACCTTTTGATGGGAGTAGTGGGAGGGAGACATAATCTGATTTTAAGATGGAGGGAGGACATTCTTTTGGAAAGAATGACAACACATGGTTGCCTGAGATGGCAGGTGCCTGGACACAGTGATCCCAAAGTACCCTTCTACTCCTGCCTTCTTAATTAGGAAAATATTTTTTTAATGCTCTCTGATTTCTCAGAAACATTTCACCTGTAATTGGATGGTGGTATTTTTTATTGCTTAAGAGAGGTTGGACATAGAAAAGAAAAATTTTTGTTGAGATTGCACAAGTCTGGTAATTGATATGTGAACTGGAGATGATGAAATAGCTGCATGTAGGGTAGAGAAACAAGGAGGACACTGTTCACATTGAAATGGCTGGAAGGGATGTATAAATAATTATGGCAGTTTGTAAAGCTGTTTTAATATCGATGTCAAGACTGATAAAGCATAAAGTTTTGTTTCATTGGATAGCGTAAATTTAGAAGGCAAGCAAGGACTTATCCCCAGTTTGTTTACTTTCAAGTGAATGTTTCATTTATTAATGTTTTAGAATCTGTGAGTTCTGCATCATTGGTGCTAAAAATATGTTTGACTGTATTCTGACTTAACCCTTTTTTCATCAAAACACTTTTTCACTTTTTTGCAATTAGTGGGAGGACAAATTATATTGTAGTCAGTAAAAGGAGTACTTGAAAATACAGATTTACATTGGTACTACAGGTAAATGAGTTCAAACCCAGAAGACAAATTTATGATCCTTAATAGTAACTGGTCTTATGATGCATCTTAAACAAGTTTTGCCTTACTTTGTGTTGCACAAAAACTAGATGCCGAAAGGTTTTTCTGCTGCAAATAATAACGGTATAGTCCTATGTGGTGTCTAAGTTCAAAGGACTCTTTTGAAGATTGTGCTTATCCTAGCTTTGTTAATGTTAAAACTTGTGCTTTCATATCTTGCGCTACTAATGACTCAGCACTTTACTGGAGGTGAAACAAGAAGCATGTAATTCATAATCAAGGTGTGAAAATGAAGTTTGGAATCATGAGGACATGCTTTACAATGGGTCATTAACTTGGTCTATGGCATGAAACCCCTGGAGGAGGGTCTTTAAGATTACAGATTATAAGTAATGACATAATTGCCTGTTGCTGTAGAAATACAATCAAGGTTTTAAAATTGGGTTTCTCTCAGTGCTTCATGTGATGAATGCCCACTGACTAATGCCCATGACCTGATTTTCAGTAGTGATTATTGTGAGGAACTATTTCTTTCAAAGGCTCAGGAAAGATGTGGTGATAGGACACAAGTTCATCTTGTACCAAGTTGCTCAGTCAGGCTTCAGGGATGCAACAAAGCAGATACCTGCCAAACTCCTCAGAAAAAGTATTTTACTGAAAAGCTGAAGTGCCACTGGACTTGTAGGCAATTAGCATCTCTGAAAATCATGAATTGAGTTACAAAACCAAAGTAATTGAAAAGTAGAGGCTACTTCTAAAATTTGGGCACTGGTATGAATTGCTTATATACATTTTTTTATTATTATTATATATCATTACTTGAAGCTTAGAAAAGAAAATGGATTTCTCCATTGCTGATCATAGTTAATTTATCAAAAAAATAGAGCTCTGAAAGGAATTGCTTTTTAAAACATTGTGGATTTTCAATCCATTTTTCTTCCTTTAACAAATTGATCTGTCATTCTTGAAAAATCAGCAAAATCCCACAAAGATGTAGTAGTTTTTGTACAGCTTTGAACATCATGAAATTGATTCTTTTATATGTGTGAGAGTGTGTACATTTATGTGGGATTTATTAACCTTCATTCATCTACTTACCACTCTCGTTTAACCTTAAAGTAACAATCTAGAAATTTTCCAGTATGTGTTCTCCAGTGTTTAGTTCATTGTATGTTGTTACTTTGTTTGTTACTTAGTTGGCATTGTTAAATTACACAAGTATTTGACTCATGGTCACTGTAGCTATACTTGTTTAAGCTGTTTCTCTTCACCTATCAGACTGAATAGAGTTATACTGGGAAGTATTATTACTTAACAGGCTACCTGCAGTGAGAATCCAAATGTTGAAAGAAGTGCTAAGGATGATTCAGAAGATAGTTCTTTCTCACTGTACTATGCTGAACGCATTGTCCCCTGTGGGAAAAAGAATTCTGCAGTTGTATTTGTTGCTTTTCAAATGAACTAAACCCCCTGAAGTCCTGTCAGCTATTGCCTGACACAATTTTCAAGAGGAGAGGTGTTACCCTCATTGTCCTGAGCAAATTCCAGTTTGAATAATTACGTCTCACATCCATGTCATTCCCCCTGTAGCTTCAGTTGGATTAACTGTTCATTTCCTGTCCCCAACCTTTATGTAGCATTTCCATGTGCTCTATAACAGTTTCCACATTTCACCCTAGAGCTAACTGTAATCATCTTTCTTTGTCTGTCTTGACATACCGACACAGAATAATTGTGAAACTCTTTGTAGACTCATAGAGAAGCTAACCAAAGGCCAACTGCATTAACTAAATAAAGATAAAATTCTAGATGCAGTACAATCTGAATTTAAAGCAGGGCATGAAATGATTTTAGTGGCATGTGTAATCTGCTCCTTTAAATGGAGACAGTATAGACATCTATTCTCATCACTTTAGACATATCTGAACCATTTAACACAGCTGATCATGAGATAGTACTTTGTTACTTGGGAGAGGTAGCAGGATCCAAAGTAATACACTAAAATGGTTGGCATTATTCCCAGACAAACACATCCAGCAAGCAGTCAGGGCAGACTGCTTTTCTGTTCTCCATTCCAGTGTCTTTCAAGAATCAGTTTTATTGGTAGTTCTTTTTGGCATCCATGTTCAGCTACTGTGTGAACAGGTTGGATGATATGCTTCAGAAATACACAGAACACATACATTTGCTTTTGTCTTTAGAGCTGTGTAACAATTCTAGTTTCACTTTAGTGGCAACTGATTGCAAGAAAACAACACAGAAATAAAGAATAGTTGTTTAAGACTGAGAAGAGATGGTACTAGTAAGAAGAAATCAGTGAGATTCCAGGCCCAGTGTAGGAGGTTCTGGTAAAAGTTATACATTGTTTTTTGATCAATGCATTCTATAATTTAGGAGTACTTCTGTATTCGGTGTTGACACTAAAGCTGACGCAGAGTGGCATCTGATAAATGAAACTGTCCATCTTCCCTCTTTGGGTAAGACAGTCTACCTCATCCTGCTGTATGTTGAACTGTCTGCAGTTATTCTTGCATTTCTGCTTCTCCCTTGGATGATGGTAGTGCAGTATATCTGAGCATAAAGCTGTTACTGGGTAGGGAAAGTTATCTAGCACAAAAGGCTGCAGCAGCTCAGACTACCACGAGCACATCAGACTGCCTTACACTGGCTTTTCAGAGAATTAGGCTTAACTTCAGTCTCCACTCTTATCTTCAAGACTCTCTGGCCTGGGCCCAGATATCTAAAAGGCTATCTCAAGCCTCAGTGCTTGATAGTTTCACTGCTGGAAGTTCTTCAGTAGATTTCTTCACAGAAAATATAAGGCTTATCTGTAGGAGGGAGCATACAGCAGAACAGTTTGCATCAAAGTCTCTGACTTAATTCCCAAGGAATCTGATGGCTATCAAAATATTGCCTTATTTCTCTGTGTGATGCAAATTTCTTGGACTTACTTTTATCTTGATAGTTACACAGAAACATCCATATGCAGAACAAAAAAGGCACTTTGCAGCTTAGATGTTCAGTTACTCTTTCCTCTACTCCTTGAGAAAGGATGAGGAATGCATATTATATTTTATATGCTTCTGTGCTTGTAAATATCCCTAGGTTTATGAAATACTAGAGCTCAAAGGACTGCAGTGAAAATAGGCCAGATTATAACAGATGACTGTATAGATGTGAAATCATTATTACAAGAGCTTACTGGCTTATATGTATCATAAGGTTTTCTGCTAAAGAAGCTGTTAGATTACTTTTTGTGTTAGTGACATAGAAAATATTGTGATACCTACACCAAAGTTAAGTACTAAAATAATGAAATAAGTGTTATGACATGTCTTTTTTTAATATTATTTCTTACTATTAGCCAGTAACCAGAGAGGCTGGCTATTGAACAGCAGAAAGCCTGATTTATTGGGTACAGGTACTGGATATTGATCTTGGTTTTAGATTCTTCATAATTTTGTTTGTTTTACAAAAACATGTTCCACTTCATTATTCTCTGACTGATGCTAGTAGTACTCCTTTTGGAGAAATTGAAACTACAGAAGGTAGTAAAATGGTTTATGTACATATGCCTCTGCACATAACTTTGTAATATTTGGCTTATTTCTGGCATTCATGTCTCTCACAGTTAGTTTTATTACTGAGATTTTTTTGTAATGTTTCTTGAACCAAAAATGTAAACGGATAGAAAGACATATTTTTCCACAGTTTAATTGTATTAATTTGTTAGGTACAACAGCAGTAAGTATTAGATTGCAAGGTGTTCACTAGTGAGAACTATTAGGTGATTAATTTAGTTGATAGAATATAATACATTTTTCACTGATACCTTTGTATTCCTGCAGACAGACAAGTCATTGCTGAGTGAACCAGAAAGGCTAAAATATACAAACCTAAATCTTTATGCAGAATCTAGATACCTTTCTCATGACCATTTTAATTGTGTTGTTTAATTTCAGCAGTTGGAAAAACTTTCTGGGTTTCCTAAGTACTAAGCTTTGGTAGTAAGAATAAACTCAGAATAAAATCATGAGAAAGCTGTATCAAAAAAGTTCAGAAGTTCTTATGTGGTATCTAAGCTGTTAACTTCTTGCCAAATCTACTTAAGTGACTTTTTTTTAATTAGTAGAAATTATTAGATGTAACGAGATTATTTTTTTAATTCATTTCTATAAGGAATATATGCAAAAAACCAGAAGAAGGTATAATATCCAAAATAAAATCTAACTTCTAAGTCAGATATGAATTCAGTTGTCAAGGAGTACTTCAGAGCTAAATGTGTCTGATGGGTCTTTCGTATGAAAATTTTTGCATTACTCTATTCACTTCAATAAAATTACTTTTGGCTTTCATTAACAAAAGTTGCAGAAGCATCACACCTTTTCATCCCTCTTGAGTTTCCACCAGGATTTCTTCAAATTTTAAACCACAATATAGTCTATTCATCCATTATTTTTCTGTTTTCTGAATTCTTATATTACTACAACTGTTTAAAAGTCCTAACTGAGGTGGGGAGTTTTTCTGATTTTGCCTGTCAGATGACACTGTTCAAACCTGAACAGGTGCTGGACTGAATCAGCTGGTCTTTCAAGTTAAATAGACTTGTATCCATTATTTTCAAACTGTTGTTCATGAAAGTTTAAGATTACCTCAGAACTCTGGCATGTGCAGTTGAGGACTCCAGAAGGAGCAATTTACAGGCCCTAGCAGGTATAGCAGAAAATACATTCTTGAGCTTCTTGTGGTCAGGATTAGTCTTCTTGTCTTGCTCAGCTATTGTGCTATCCATGTTTCACAATAGACACTCAGGCTTTCATGGTGACAGAATTGGGGCTGCCCCACACATTCTGTTGGATTCACAGCAGGGGATTGGAAAGTGATAAGCCCTGGCTTGTTGCTATTCAAACCTTTTTCCTTTTTCACACTTGATATATTGCTTATTGCACTAGCAAGGTGGCAGGTGCTGTTCCTAGTGCCTTCCCATTACCACATGAACTTCCTTAGGTGATTTTGGCAGTTCGAGCAAGAGCCACATTCACAGTGTTGCTTTGCCGTTTCTTGGGGACTTTTATTTAAGATCTGAATGTTCAAATGCAAGAAGAGTTTAACAGATTTGGAGCTAGGTCTCTACCTGATACAAAGGGATGTACACAGCTATCACTTCAGAGCGTGCTGTACACGTGGAAGTCAGTTCAGGCTGGTAGCACACCTAGGATTCATCTAGGATGTCGTCTGCCCTGCTCCTACGGGTATTCCTGCTCACAAAAAAAAAAAAAGGGGTATCTTTTGTTTTCATAAAAGGCTCTGAGAAACTACAGCTATCATCCCACTGTACTGAAGTGCCAATTGCCACTCTGGGTTTGCAAGGCAGCGCTTTGGGAGCAGGCTGACAAAGACACCAGGCTTGCTTGCCTCCAGGCTAGGGCAGAGGGACCAGGAGCTATTTATAGCTGCTGCTGCACATTGGTCATGTCACGCAGTCACGTAGGCATTTGCAAGGGCTCTGAAAGAGGCAAAGTGAAGGTTTATCAGCTCTGGATTTACGTTTTATTTATCTGTGCTTTTTGCAACAAATTCCTTCCATTGGATTTTGTGGGTTTGAGGCAGGCTATAAATAGATGGTTGTGCTTCTTCTAAATATAATAATCAGAGAAAACAGAAAAGTGAAGGGCCACCTAGAGTTAAGATTTTAATATTTCGGTTGTCACAAACCAACTCCAAAACCAACATTTTTTTTCCCTGGCAGATTTGGTGTGAAAATGTTTAGTTGAGCAGATGGAGCCACAGCTGGTAGTGTACATGTTTATCGGGATAGTTGGCATTTGGCTACATCCAAAACTGATGTCAGGCTCGAAGATGCTAAAAAGCGGGAATGACTGGAAGCAGAGATAGTACTTCATCAGATCATCTAGCAGCAAATTTCTTTAATTCTTAGTGCTTTGGTCTCATAAGAATACTTTTAATCCATCACAAAGTTAAACATTTAAAACTAAAACTAAAAAAAAATGTCAAAACAGGTAAACATTTGCTATTACTGTGCTTTAATAAATAGCCTGAGGAGTGCAGAACATAACCCAGAATGTACTGATGTTTAAGGCCTAGTTAGCAAATAACACACATCTGCTGATGGTTAATTATCATATATGCTTTGCTGGCAGATTTCAGAATCTGTATAGTTCATATTTACCAATGTAGTCTCTTATTTCACACATGAGAACATTCATCTGGAAGTCTGAGAGAAGAGAGGGCACATGAATCATAGCAAGAGACCAAGAAACAGAACAGATAGGTATAGACAGTAATGATTTTACAGTTGTGTCTAATGCACACAACAGACTCGATGTCTAGTTGTGCCAGGCACTGAACAAACAGCGAAGAGTCCAGTTGCCAGGGAGTCTTAAAGAAATAAGATGGATTCAGAGACTGAAAACTTCGTTTCAAAGAAGGATTTCAACTTAAAGCTCCTTAGGACAATCTTAATATGAGCATGTGACAGACGTATACTCTTTCTGTGGCCCTAGCCACACAGCAGTCTTATGACAATGTGGCATATTATTCTCTTTAGGTTAATAATAGTGCATACATTTATATCAGGAATTAATTTGATTTCAATGGTGTTTCTGGAATTAGTTTTTAAAAAGCATAAACAGTTTCATAATTATTTTTTCCCCCTTATTATTATTATTTTTCCCAGTACAATTGTCCTTACTGTGCAAGTTTTTCTCAAATGTCATAGATGCATCTTGGACTGTGAAGAAAAATGGAATGTGTTTTTTTCATCTCCATAATGCACAACTTTTGATAACGCTGGCATGGCAGAGATCTGTTCCACTACCATTCCCATACAGATACAGGAGAGTGAGATTTATTCATGCACATTACAGTCCTGTAGGTAGCAAAGAATTTTTGCCTCACTTTTGGCACGTGATATTCTGAAACAGATTCCTTTGTTGTCATTGCACAGGTAGCACAGAAAAGTACCTGTCTGGGCATATAAAATGGCTGCATTGTAAATGACAGTCTAAGGGGAACCAAACTGCTTTGCTAGATGACCAGTGATGCCTGTCACCTGTTTGCTGGTGGGTTGTGAATGCACAGGGTACTAAAATGTAACGGTGCCTTCAATAACAAAATAACAATGTGTGGCATTGTGTAAACTCTGAGCAATTCCACTTACCTTAGGGCATCCTTGGAGTCTGCTATAATACAGAAAGACCCTCCTCGTCTGAAATCTCCTGGGGCTTGTTCCAATTTCCATTATAGTCCATCCTGGGAAACATGAAAAAGTGCCAGAAAGGCATCCTAATCCTGCATTTTCACTGAACTAGGTTTTGTGAAAATATAAGCTTGTACAGAATTCAAGTGCCATGTTTCTTTCTTGTTGGAAAGTTGTACAAGAAAACTATTATGTAGCAGCATTTAAAGATGTTTCAATCACAGACTGTATCAGGAAAACGTATTAGTCAAACATTCCAATTGGTGATCTCCCTTTTTTAAAGCACAGTGATGTCCCGTTTTTAAAGCACATATGCATTTATGCACTCCAGTGCACTCACCCAATGGGGCGGCGCAATGGCATAATTATGCAAGCTTAATGATGGTGAAACAATAGCACTCTATAGATAAAGAGCCATGATGTTTTATAAGGCAGTAGGTTTGCTACACATATTTGACTCATGCTAATTCCCCAGGACAAAAAATACAGTTTCTGTAATATGGTATACAGGGACATGTGGAACCCCTTGCAGATGGGATTATCTCCTGGCTGTGTCCAGATTCTTTTGGGGATGTATGAGTCAGTAAGCTTATTCTCATCTCACTTTTTAGTTTCTTAATGATGTCTCAGGGCTTTACTAATTGTGTTGGATCATACTGCCTCCAGAGCATTAAGCATTGCCACAAGTATGCAAGCTTTGGTCAAGAAATATTTTTAGACCTGCATTTATGCAGTTTAGTATGTCATAGGTAAACCTGATAACCGGAAACGATGTGCCACAATTGTTCTTTTTATTATTTTTCAATTTGAGCTTTATCTTGATTTTTTCAAGAATATGTAGCCATTCTAGCACCTAATTATGAAAATTATATTCTATAACATCTAATTATAATGAAAATTTAGGAGATATATTCTTTGTGTAATGAACTTTGATGAAAATACTTTGTACACTAATGTCTGCACTTCTTTTAAGAAACCTAATATAATTGTTCTTTAACTGCAGGGTGTATCCTAGAAATTTAAAGCTCATCTTTTGAAACTCCTTTTTCAATGGAGAAAATTATAACATACATGCATTTTCACTAAAATAGTATATAATTTTACTAAAATTTCACTGTATTAAAAACACATTTGCTCTTAATTTTTAGTAAAACCCAGCATTTAATAAACCAGTAGTTTAGGATGGGTGTGGAAAAAAAAGGAATTGTCTGATCTCAGCTGCATTTCTTTATTTTCATGGCATACATCAGACTAAAATTTAGCAGATGAACTTTGCACTAAATCCAGGTGCAGTTTTCACTAACAATTGGCGATGAATACTAAAGTATAAGTAGATAAGAAAGTATATGTATGTGACTTAGTACCATATCTTTCTTCATGCAAATTTTTCTACAGAGTATGCGAGCAGGATTTAGCCTTTTCAGAAAGGTATTGAAATCAGAAATGTATTCTAAAATAGTTGATAACAGAGACAATAAGAATTATCTAAATTAGGAAAATCATCATATTTAAGCTGTGTTCTATAAAGAGGCGGAAATACTGGATGAAGATTCAGCTGCTATAAACAGGGAAAGAATAACAGTCCTTACATAATCTGTTTGTTATGATTAGGGGCTGAGAATTAAAATTTAATATAGCAATCCATAAAGAAATTTGTATGGCTATGTTCTGAACAAGAAAGTGCTTTATATAAAAAATACTATTGGAAGGGATATTGTAGTCCTAGTGAAGACACCAATTTATTTTAGTTTTCCAAACATATACTGATACACTTGACTTACCATTGCTATTGGGACATTAATGATACCATAATGAGCTATACCTGGAAAAACAGCAGTGAAAGTCAGTGAACAAAGTAAACCAGTCTTCTATTTAAAAGTCTTAATGTATATCTGAACATGTTGCAACTAAGACAGAGACTGCATATTTTTCTCCTGTTGCTTGACCCCTGAGACACAATTGTCTCCTTATCCTTTGCTTTCTTCAAGGCAAGCAGAGTTTGAGTGTAATTCTTTTGAAAGAAGGAGATATAGGCAAGTGCTGATTTAGAGTTGCTGTGTACTGCTGCCTTCGTGTTTTGATTTGCTTATAAAGTCAAGGTTGTGTATTTGCTTGTGTTTTGGGAAGCCAAAGTCCTGGGTAGTTTTAGTAAATTTGATCTTCCACATTACCACTTGGTTAATTGGAAGTTTTTTTCATTCTTCCTCATTCTGTCTGTTTTAGGAAAGCAAACCAACTTGTTTATCTCCTTTCATATACCGTGAAGAAATAGCATCAATAACATAAAAATGGAAAGTCTTTGCTGTGTTTATTTTGCTTGTTGTACATGTCAGCACACTCAGTTGTAATGTAAAGTTTAGCTATCTATATAAAATAAAAGGTTAATGGTTGAATAAGTTGGGACAAAATTGAAGAAAGCTTCTTCTTCACCTTGGTTAGCATAATTTGCTTTGTTTTGATAACCAGAGATGTTTGTAATAGTGAACAACCTTTTCACAACCTACCCATCGTGGCTTGATGGATTCATTCATTTACAGATTCTGGAACCAACTGCTCCTGTGTGTAGCTGCTGCAATTAGAAAATCAGTCTGCTAAAATATAGTGATTTTAATAAATCTCGTGCTTTCAGATTTATGTATTTATTTTCTACTAGTCATGGTAGAACCTATAGCTAATGCAATTTTTTTCAAAAACTATATAATAATAATAAAAAATAAATAAATCAGAAGGATGCCTTGTATTACAAAGCAAGTCTTTTTCATGGTTGTCATCTCTTGGAGAAGAAAAATTGCTGGTGGGTGTAGAGAGGCAAGGATAATCTCAGTGCCTCACACACTGTTGCTAAATACAAATAGTAGTAATAGTCTTATCTTTGCAGAAATGTTCTTATTAAATAGACACAGCTGGGTCAGTCAGTGACCTTTTTGTTTAATGCAATAATTACATTATATTTTCAGAGATATACCTTGTAGGGTTCATGTCCTAAGTATAGAAAAATCACTCGCAGAATGTGATGTACTGATTATTTTCTAATCTTCATATCCATCATAAATAAGGGTAAGAATTATTATCAGATGTTGCAGTAGAAATTTCTGATGGAGATATACCAGATGTTACTGAAGATATGAAAGGAAATCATTGGCAGAGTGCAGTAAAGAATCCAAACATCTCAACTTCAAGTTTTGTTCCTTAGTCATTTAATCAGACTGATTACTTGATGTGAGCTTTGCCAGTAATTTATAATGTAATTACTTTTTCTTACAGAATTGTCTGGTTAAGCTACATGCATAAACCTTATTCACCTGCAGTGTTAGAAATGGAAGACAGTCTGGCTGATATATGGTTGATATTTCAGACAGAGACCTGGAAATGCCTTATATTTTCTTTCAGCAAAATTCCCTCCATCTCTCTTCCTATTTTCCTTTCTTATTTTTTTCTCTCTATCTTTTTTCTCAACAGTTCTGAATAGTTTATCTATTTTATCCTTCAAATAGGGCATCAAGAGCCACATGGCAGCCAAGACCAGGAAAAGATCAGGAAGGGAAAAGTCACATGCAAAACCAATATTCCCTCTCTCACTGCATTGATGTTGGGAGATGTTTCTTCTTCTCATAGGGCAGATTGTCCCAGGGAAACTCTCAGAGCTTGAACAGACTTCAGGAGTATCCTGGTCACTTCTGCTCTGCAGCTGGCAGGCTGTGCAGAAAAAGGTAATTGTAATTTGCCTGGATATATTCCATCTCTCTGCACCACTAGAAAAGCCTGTGCTACAGTAATCTGAGGCAAAAGTAGGAAGACAAATCATCCAATAATCATCATCATCATCATCATCATCATCATCATCATCCAAGACAATAATCCAAGGAAGACAATAATCCAAGGAAGACAAAAGGAGTGAGACCTAATTCACTTTTTTGGGATATGTTACTATAAACTTGCTTTTAGCAGAACTGTGTCTATCAGTGGGTTGTCCAGAAAGCAGCTTTGTAAGAATACTTCTGTTTGGGTTTATCACATACCACAGGGGTTTGAGTCTTCTAAAGGAGAGAGAGATCAGATTTTCCATTGTGCTGCTTCCTTTGCTTTCTTCCCCTCCCACTGTCAGTTCTACCTCCTACCCCTTCACCACGGCACTTTTAGCATCAGGCTTCCTAGGCAGCAGTTCTCTTCCACTCAAATTTCTCTCCTGCCTGAAAGATTGTTTAGTGACTCCTCCCAAATATTTTAGTGATGTTAGAGATATGTATTTTGCCTTCCCTAAGTAAGACAAAGGCAGATAGGAAATGCTCCTTAAGTTAAAAATGCATGCATCTCATTCTAGGACAATCTTTCAGTCAAAAAAAGCAGCAAACCCCCCAGTATTATTCGTCTTTATGTCCTGTCCACATAGTGTCATCTGCAATACAGTTAACAGAGAACTAGGTTTTGTGACACAGATATCTCTTTCCAGTCTTACAAGTGTGATGATATGATTTATATACTGATTCCAAGAAATTCCAAAAATTAAACAACACATTACCAAATAGAGGAAAGTATCTGCAAATCGTATCAGCCAAGCAGACATATCTACAGATTATTTTAGTTTGTTCCATTAGAGATGGAGAACTTCCCAAATCAGAGTATGTAAATCGAGCTGTGATTCAATGGAAATGGATTTTCTTAAAATGTTTATCCACTGTGTTCAGAAATGTGAATACTCCCTGGATTTTAGAGGACTGAAAACAAAACAAAAACCCCCAAACAAACAAAAAACAGACAACCAACCCCCAAAAAAACCCCAAAACCCAAAGAGGAGTAAAATAAATCTATTTTAAATCAGGTGTTCAGCACTTCAAAGGAAATAGTTGGAAATAGTTTGTGATTAAGAACTAAGCAAAGATTGATATCATGTTATTGGTCAGGCTATGTGAACGTGATAGCAAGGAAGGCAAATTCATGCCTTCTGTCAAAAAAGAATATTAAATACTCGCTCCATAGAAACTATATGGTTGCAATAGAAACTTCTGAAGGTTTCTCAAGAAAAAAAGAAAGGATGGAGAAACTCAAAGTCCTGGGGTGTTAAAGTCTTGTTCCACAGCAATCAGGAGATAATAGTTTTTGTTGATTTGAAGCAGTATCTGGTTCAACATCTTTTGAGCAGGCATCACAGAATCATTTATGTTGGAAAAGACCTCCAAGATCATTGAGTCCAACCTTTGACCGATCACCACCTTGTCAGCTAGACCATAGCACTGAGTGCCATGTCCAGTTGTTTCTTGAACACCTCCAGGGATGGTGACTCCACCAACCTCCCTGGGCAGCCCATTCCAATGCTGAAAAACCCTGCCTGTGAAGAAATTTTTCCTGATGTCCAACCTGAACCTCCTTTGATGCAGCTTGAGGCTATGCCCTCTTGTCCGGTCACTAGCCCTCAACTGAGCCTCGTTTCTCCAGGCTAAGCAACACCAGCTCCCTCAGCTGCTCCTCATATGACTTACTGTCCAGACCCTTCACCAGTGTTGTTGCCCTTCATGGCCCTGTGTCTCAAGGCTCACTTTCACATAGATTTAAGCTTCGGACAACACCATCAGCTTACATTTGGTATGACATAATAGCAAATACAAGTTTAAGGAATACCTCTGTGAAAGCGTTCTATTCCATCAAACCTCAGAGTAAAATAAACTCAATACATCTGTATGCTTACAAGGAGGATCTTAAATGTTCCTTGGTTTTGTTCTTTATTTTTTTCCTCTTCCCAGCATCTAAACAGTATATTTAATAGTCTTTTTTTATGCTCTCTAATTCTTTTCTTCTTTTAAAGTCTGTCTAATCCACAGATAATTTTTTTTGGCCATCGCAGCAAAATAATTTAATTCCCAACAATACCCTGAGAAAATTATGCTCAAATATAAGAGGGTCCCAGTCATAATAAGGTATTTTTTTCTGACGCACAACCATCCATCCTTTCCATACAACTGTTGCAATTTAAGGGATGAAACAACATGATTGCTTCTTAAAATGTTTGCATTATGTGCAGTTTTTTGAACTTATAGTGCAGACATTTTTAACAATTCTAGTTTTGATATAGTATCTGAACCTTCATTAGTAGAAGGGAGGTTGAGCATAGAAGAGCGTGGTGGAGGAAGAGAAGGAACATGCAGTTTCTGCTGCAAAGGAGTTGTGCATTTCATGCAGTCCCACAAGAAGCAGACATATGAGTGTCACTTTCTCTACTCAATAACATTTTTAAATGTGTCTGTGTCTTTTCTTTGTCTCACATTACTTGTAATACAGAAATCTTGTCTAGGATATTGCAGCTATGACCGATCTCTGTTTCCTGAAGATAAAGAGGGAATAATAGTCAAGAGAAGTTTAGCAAATTTTTATTACATTTTTCATAACATTGTAGGGACATTGAGGAGGAGGGGTGAAGAACAGTTAATTAGAAGTGAATAACCAAATATGTGTAAGTGTTTAGCTAATTCAGCTTATGACTTATGTCTTCTGTGTGCAAACAACTGAAGACTCATCTTGTGAGAGGCAACCGGGTGTTTTAATAGTTGAGCTTTTTCCTGTGAGAAGCATAGCAGAAAGGATTTTGAGAATTAAATTCTTGAATATCTTTTATTCCCCTCAAGAAGAAAGATGAGAAATTTTAAAGGTTGGTCTGAATCTTTAAATGAACTCAATCAAGCAGTTCTCAGATGTGGTAGATCTGTTATCTCTAGACAGGATCTTCTTATATGCCATGTATAATGAATTAATAAAACAATAGTCTGCTGCTTCAGGAATGTTCCTGTGTCAGTACTTACTTCCTTTTGAATGAGAATGTCATTTATGACTTTTGGTCAAGTTATTCAGAAGTCATTGTAAGACAATGACTGCAGAAGGGTAATTTCACATTATAAAAAAATTGTAATGTTGATTTAATAAAACTAGCTGGTTACAATATTTTAACTGTAGAATTAATCTTGAAATATTACTGACAGTAACAATCATGGGGCCTTGTTATGATTTCAGGACTTTGTTACCTATCTTGTCAGGGACAGAGTATATCATGCTGCTAGAATCTATTGTCTGCGTCATAGCAGAGAATTCAGACCCTGCAGGTTTGATTAGAGCTTTAGAAAAACCTAAAACCCTCAAGCATATTACCATGTTGTTGCAAAATGTGGAATGTGTAAAACAAAGGATGTTCTTTAATAGTTGATCTTTGTATACTTTCAAGCCTGACCGACAAGAAGGGAGGTTTAATCCCTTAAATGGATAACAGCTAACAAGCTCTAAGTAATGTCCGTGTGTTAGAAAAACACATTACTTGTTGGTAGAATTACCATGGTAAGGTTTAGGGCTTGACATGCTTCAGTGATCTCAGACCTGGAGGAGGTTAAGAAAGCTTGGGAAGAAGGGTGCCCACTGATAGTGGACACAAAGAATGCAGAATTTATGAGCCACAAGGACATCTGACAGAACTATTTGGATAAAGAAGAAATTAATAAGGCCAACTCAGCAACTGTGCTGAAATCTGCCCCAATTGGGTAAAAGGTAATTCTGGCAAGAGATTGTGGCCACTGACCCATGGACCACTGGCCCAAGAAACCCACCAAAACCCACTTTCTCAAAAGAAGAGAAAGACTGAGCATGGGACTAATTAGCATTGGAAGCGAGAGAATAATTAACTAATAGAAGATAGAATACAAACTAATAAGAAAACTATGTCACTTGTAGTCAGTGAACACTAATTCCTTTGTTTGCTGAAATACATAAATAGTAAAAAGTTTTGATAGTTGGTGTGCTTGATTTGTGGAATACCACTAAGCACTCAGGCTTGCACTACTCTGAAATGAATAATCAATGTCCCTCTCGAGTGTGTAATTATTACCTTGTTGCACAGCGGGTAACAAATCCAATTTTTGTGGACAACAATCTTCTCTGTGCATTTGTCATGAGAACTTAGACAATACATTCCACATTTTCTTAAAGGGTATTTTCAAACCATATTTAAAGTATTTTGCTTGACTTACATCTAAAAAAAAATCTGCATAGTAAAGGAAAAGGAGATGAGGAAGAGAATTTGACTACAGATTTTTGGAGTGTAAAACCAGGAATCCCAAACATGTGCTTAAGACACAAGGCTAAGGCATAAGATTTTCATGGAATGGATCTGTTCCTGTAACTAATACTTATGCTGATGAGCATTTATATATCTGCATACATCCCTTTGTGCCTATTATGAAAGAAACTTTCTTAGTGTAAATTCAAATTAATGGAATCAATATAGGTTTGATTTAAACTGAGACAACTCTTTATAAGCCTCAGTGGCGTAACACCAGTTTTAGATTGTTTTTTTTCTGATGGTAGTGGTTTTGGGTTTGTAAATATATTGCGACACTTTGAGAACATGTAGAGATTAAGATTTTCAAAATAGTTAAAAAGCCAACTGTGAAAGCAGGAACAGTCCACTAATCATATATATATAGTCTGAGCCATCTTGGGCCTCAGACAGACAGATACCAAGATGTGAAATGGAATAATATGTATCTTATCTATGAATCCTTGATAATATATTAGATTCTTGTAGAATTGACTGTGTTTGTCAACAGAATAGATCTTGCCAAAAGAAGGGCAATATGCCCAGGTTATATAGAAAATTACACGTAATCTCTCATTTCTTAGGTAGGATTTATAAATGTGAAGCTATTTAATGAAAAGTTAATAATCATGTTTTTAGGATTTCTGCTTTGGCCTAATCCTTTCTTCCCAAGAATTTGTATGTAAAAATGCCTTCAAAACTTCACTCTTTTTCATTCCAAGGCCTCAGGCTTGAAAGGGAGAGCTAAGGAAAGAAACCATATAAAATCCACCTTGAAGTTAATGTGCAGCAGGTGTATTCATTTCTAGATGGATTCCCTCCATACTGTTCCCTCTGCAGCATGTATGAGACTGATGAGACATGAAGAAAACGGCAAGAGATGGACTATGAAAGGAAGAATGCAGCAGAATCCAGAAATACCAGGCAAAGATCTTTCCGCCAAATACTCTGGCATCCATGTGTATACTCAGAGTAACTTAACTGAACATTTCCCTGAGCAAAGTTTGCCTAGTGTTTATTACACATGGGGTTTTTAATCATTTGTCTGCAACGTTTCAAATATAAAGGGCAAACATATGTGCTTTGTGCTCATTCATATTAAATACATTTAGAGTATGGGAATGTAGTGGATTATATTTAAAGCAGGCAGTTGGCCACAGGTAGGTTATTTACTTTGGACTTGATCCCACAAAATAATAATTTTTAACAAGATCTGTAACCAGAAGTCATAATATTCTTAAATATAATTGACTTTCCTTGGCTAAATGTTTAAGCACAGGGTTTCAGAATTTACAGAACTGAAGCTCGTCAAGCTATTCACTAAAAAATGGGCTGGTTAAAAATATGTTTACCTCTCCTACCTATTTCTTGCATCAGATTAAACAATTTGAGGATCAGAAAATGAAAATATTTGTTTAGAATGGCATAACTTCTAAATATATGATTTATTTTCTATCAGTGCTATCCTTCAGGAAGAAAATGACAAGGAAAAAAAATCAAAAGCAGAAAACCCTTTCTCTGGCTTTGTGACTCATTTCAGGTAAATGATTGATTCACAGTAGCTCAGAATCTAATCTAGTATGACCCAGTTGTATCAGGGTGAATTTGGCCATAAAGTATTGCTCATTCCTGGAAGCATGAGTAACAAAGCATTGATTCAACAAACAATCTCTGTGATACTTTGTATTAGAATCAGCCTTTCAGCAAAGTAACAAGGCTTATGTAGAAAAAGGGTGGTTTGGAGTTTATTCATTTATTTATTAATTTATTTTTTCCCATACTAATCTCTGAGAGACAGTGAGTGTAAATCATCTTTCTCTTTGTGTATTCACTCTCAATTCATTTGTTGAAATAGCGAGCTAAAGCTGATTTTTGGAGCAGCCCATACTTTAGCATATTGAAGACTTTCAGAAATTAAAGATTTTTAAAATGTAATCTCTTTGAGGAGGCAGAGAGGGAAAGCATTTTGCCAGAAGCTCATCTTGTTAAAAAATGACTGAATGATTTATAAAGTGGCATTCAAACTGATTTCATTGTTGAGGCTGGAGCAGATCACATCCTGAATTTGTTGCATATTGGGCTATACTAATCTGCAGGCCAGCATTTCACAGCTATGAGTTTGCTGATTCCATCTCTCTCTTCTTTCATCTATCTCCCCTGTTTTCCATTGCCCCTTTTCCCTTCCTCTTTCCTCCTCTGTGTGTTTCTTTTTTTTTCCTTTTTAGCTTCAAAACAAACTAGATTAATTCTGATTTAGTCTGAAGGGGTAATGGAAGTCACATTTTTCTTTCTAAAACTTCCTGCTAATGAAGGGCAGTGCTTGTATAGGTTTGTCTTTGGGTTTATTCAAAGCTCTCACACTTGCCAGAGCAGGTAATGAAGAGTGTATGTGAGTTCAGTTCACTGAGCTATTGAGAAATAGGTTCTAATTTCCAGGAGTAATAAAGGTTTGGTGTGGGTAGATCCTGAGACAGAGCTTTGAGTTATCATATGGCACATCACTCATTAGTGATTAAGCCTCAAAGGCTTCAAAACAGTGACCATTTCATGGAAGATAAAGAATATATTGTATACTTGCACCCCTTCAACTTTCTTTGTGCCTTCAATCATGTTTTCTTGTCCCTTTTAAAACAGTATCTTTAGAAAGCTTCTCTCTCACTTTGTCTGTTTGTGCGGTGTGAAATGAGATCCTACAACTCCCCCCCCATTTCTCTTCAACTTTCATAAGGAAATATGCTGAAATATAAGAGCTGCAAACAGGTTTTCAACATTTTCATGAATACAAAGAATTTTCATCCGCTTAAAAAAAAACGTGTTCTCCTTCCCGTCTGTCAAAGTGCATAGACCTGCTTTCCAGAAAACATATCCCTGCTGGTAAACACCAGAAAACTAGTAAGAAACTACATGTGTCTCTTAGTAGCAGTAATTTTACAGCGTTTGCTAGAGTTGACTAGCATGACATTTCATTTGCACTTACAATCCAGATGTATCTAGCAAAACTTACTATAGTTTAAACATTTAGTGTTACTGCAGATGTTTTAATTTTGATACCTTGACACATAGAAATTTACTTCTCTTAGATTCCTGCTTGTAATATTGAAAGGTCAGAGGCATCCTGCAAATTCATCATACTTGAAGTGTTTCAGTAAAGTGAGGATGCAATAATGCATTTATATTGTGAAAAGCTCTTGGTTTGGTTTTTTCCCACTGTTGTGCTGTAGCCTAGATGCCGTCCTCAGGTAAGGAGTAGGAGCAATCATTTAATCCTCTCTGTGTTCCCATGCAAACAACTGTATTTTGCTCTAAGATCACACATACCTTCAATAAATATATTAGCAGAAAAAGGAGTATGACCCACTTGGCAGCCCAGGATCTGGGGCTCCTGTTCTTGTCCCTCTGTTTGCAGGTGGAGGCAGTCAGATCACTGAACTGCAGCACGCTCCAAAGGCTGATTAAGCATTCCACCTCTTCACTGTGCTCCTCTTTTTCACCCATCTATGCTACAGAATCAAAACAAAGCATTTCTACAGAAGTTTTGAAGATGTAAAAATCAAAATCTTTCACCACAGCCTTAAAGCCTGGAAGGAGAGAGAGCTGCTGATCCACAGAGAGATATCAGAGCCATAGCACGCCTGAGGAGGGCTGCTGGAGCATCTCCAGATTTCCCTTTGTTTAAAACTATGTCACCATTTGAAATCTAGCTAATGTGAAGAGAATTTATAAGCTGATTGCATGCAGCGTTTCCCTTGTTAGGGGTTAATTATTATGCGTCTTTCCTTGCACCATATGGTGGACTTTTGTTTGCTCTGAAATGCCTCTCTTTTCAACAGCTCTGCAGATTAGAAAGTAAAGCTCATTAGCTAACAAACGTTATCCTTTTTACTTACATTTTACATGGTTTTATATAATTTTACATATACTTGACTCATTGTCAAGTATAATTAGATACGGTGAAAGAAAATTGATGTTTATTTTTAATATTTCTTTTTTTTAAAAAAAGTTATCATAGTATTTTTTTTTTAGTTTTCTATACTCTCTGTACTAAGAAGAAAAGTTTTCTTTCTGTACCTTATTTCTGTGTTTATGATTAAGTATGACCATGAGCATGTATACTCTTCAAATGACAAAAGTTTAAAACACTCATTGCTACAGGATCAATGCCAAGCATCTCCGAGTGAAACTGGTTTTATGAAGTCAAAGCTACCTTAAACATATTTACTTTCATGATACTCCTAGTCTGGATGTGGGTACAGATAAGGAACAAAATAGAGCGAAGTCATTTAAGTATATAGTTCCTTAAGCATTTCTATTACAGCTCTTAATTTTTGGCTAAAATTTTTCAGACTGATGCATTTTCTGGTTTTTTTCCTTAGTAGTTTTTGGAAGAAGAATACCAGACATTTGAAATAAAATATTAATCTTTTGTATTAAGTGAAAAGTGAAAGGGTGGAATATGGGGGGTTTTATGACTTACTTATATAAACATATTTATTTGAACAAAACTTGCAGCAAAATAACTGAGTTGAAATTTTGGCAAGAAAATAGTGATTATTGATTATTATTTTTCCTTTTTAATATTTTTGACAAAATTCCATTTTGATCTGGCATAAGTACATGTCTTTGGACAGTACATATTTTGCATGGACCTTTTATGGAGTTATGCCTTCTTGAGTGTTATGCAGATGTTCAAAACATTAATCTTGATGAATTCTGCAAACACAGAATAATGGAAAATGTTAAATATTGCACACACTCTCTTTATATTTTTATATAATTTAAGCACACTTTAGGAGTCACTGGAAAAAATCATTACTGTAATATTAAAGAATTTATTCTATCACTATTGCCATTACCATGCCCTACTGGTATTATCACTGTCTGGATATACCACTAACATTTTTGATTATTAATGGTAGAATAAGAAAGGAATTCTACCAGTACATTATAAATATTCTGAGAAATTGAATATGAATTATTATAGCATACTTGTGGTACACAGGTTTGGAAAACATGCCTTTACTGGAACTAGCTTTAAATGAACTTTATCCCGTTTGCCGCTCCATTTTCATATTTTTCTAAATATTTTTAAGCTTTTTATGCTTATGACCCATCTTTTCCAGGCTTATTGTAAACCTTTTCTCCAAAATCTGTTAAGAACTGTTGTACAGATCATTATTTGTAACAATTTGTGTCACAAATCAACTTTATGATTTTTCTGAGGGACTCAGTCCTGCTAACCAAGATGGAAATAAAGATATCCTATCTTGTTTCATGCAGGTGTTTCTGATAAAGAAAGAGAATGCAGTGAGTTTTGTATAAAGCAAGGGAAGGTAGACAGAATTCTGTTATTTTTCTGCTATGAATATATCTTACAGTACTTTTCACACAATTTTTGGAAGTATACTTAAAATTATCTCTCATCTGCAGGGCCATATAAAACTCTGCTACCAAACTAACTGAGAGACAGTGTCATTATCAGGTTTGGTTGGGGGTTTTTTTGTTTTGTTTTTGGGTGGTTTTTTTTTGGTTGTTATTGTTTGTTTGTTTGTTTGTTTTTCTTGCAGACTTTTTTTCCTTTTCTTTTGGAATAGCATTGAAAGGCTTCCATCAGACTTCAGGCTGACTACATTAGTCATTAGATACACATATAAAAATACATTCTTTAACCCAAAAAGCTTTTACTCTTAAGCAACAATGGCATGCTTTGCCAAGGACAAGGTCCTGTTTACCACTCTTTCCAACGTCCTGCACAGTGAAATAGACAAATGTCCTTACTCTGAAGGACAGCTTTATGATTCTAATTTCAGAAACTTCCTGAGTAATTGACGTGCTCATTTATTATGCCAATTTACAATGGTTCTGTCTTGATAACAATAGAGATTCTTCAAATTTCTTTCCACCATTTTAGATGAAAATCTTTATCTGCTGGTTTGACATACATTTCCCATGTCTTCTTTCCTAAATCTCTACCTTAGACTTTTTTTTTTCTATTAGACATGACAGAGAAAACGTTACACAGCTTTTGAACTTTAGATTAGGAAATTAAGTCAAAAGTTAGTGAAAGTCTGAAAATTTCTGGGACTTGGAAAAGTTTAATTTTTGTGATCAAGAGTTGTTAAAGTATCACCTCTCTTAAAAACTGATGAAATACACATTTAACCAGACTTCAGGTTTAAAACCTCACAGTAAAAACCAGAAAAAAATATTTGTGCTATGTAAACAAGTCATTATGCTAGTAATTTTTGATTACTGTGTGGTTTTTTAAAGAAACAGTACTAATATGAGAATAGTTTTACTATTAAAAGAATATAAATTATTACCCGGAAAATATTCTTGTGACAATGACAACTTTGCTGAAATAACAGATATTGCAAAGTATTGAGTGGTACTCTAGAGTGCTTATTTTTTAATCATAGTATTATGAATCATGTGACTTATGGTAGTGCAGAATTTTCTTTTCAAAGAATACCCTAATATTTCAATATGTACATGTGTAACAGATGTGTACCTTATGAAGCAAACACTGAGTTACTACTAAAGAGTTTTAAGTTATATTACTGTATTAACAAAAAAAAAATCGTGTTGTAATGAGGAAAACCAAATCCTATGTGTAACATCAGAACATGTGACTTTAAATTTTGGTCTGAATTAGTAATTCAAGGAAGTTGTATAACACGGTTTAATTTTGTTCATTGTGCACAAAACCAAAACAATTTACAGGTGTAATACACAAATAGAAATAAAGTTTTAGCATGCTCTGTCACTCTACTGATTTGTTTCAGCTAAAAAATTAACCTTATATCCCCACGGAAAACGTCTATATTTAAAAAAAAAAAAAAAGAGTAGAAAAAGTATCCCTTAAGCCTTCACTTTTAAAATAAAATAATGGCAAACACTTTTTCTTCTGCCTTTGAAAGCCTCTTCTGCATCAAGCGGCTGGATCTCAAGAGCAAGATTCATTTTTGGTGAATAAAAAATGACTGTAATTAAGGGAAGGTATTTCATACACAGCTGTGATACAGAAGTACCAGGGTGTCTCACCCACACACTGATGATTCCTGTGATGCTCCAGCTCCTTACACTCAGTTTCTTTCCAGAGTAATTCTCACAGGCAATACTAATAGTTGCTAAAATACATCATAAGTTTTCCTTGCAATGCAGAACTTCTAGTGATTTTCCTATAAATTGACTTTAACCTGTAAAAAGAAATAGCAAGAATATGTGAGTGTAATTAATAAGTAAAAACTGAGCATTTAATATTCAGCATTGTGTAATCTAAAGTCATACAAGCAGCAAATGTTCAAATGGCATTTACGAGACAGCTTCTTTGAGTGGCAGGAGCATTTTCTCCTTGAGCTGTGGCCAAGTCCACATCTACAGAGGAATAAACCTATTTGAAAGAGAGGTACAGTGAGGTCATGATTTTGTTTCTGTGCATCTTGTTAATGTTCATCTTTTTGTTAGGCTGTTGCTCAGTGTTTTGTCATGCTATGTTTTATCCCTTATGCAAGCTTTGCTGACCTTTCTGGCAAGCATTGGAGATTGGAATCGCACAGTAGATCATATTTTGAAAAACTACTGCTTTTCCAGACTCCCTTGGGACCATATATTTGTATAAGTTAGGTTTAGAGCTTTTCAAGTTTAGCACCTAACCAGAAGTCTGTATGCTGGTGATAAAGTTAGGAGGCTTTTTTAAACTATGAATCCGAGAACAAGACATAGGATGTTAGATCAGAATGAAACTTTAATCTAAGGAGTCTTGGAGATTTTATTTTTAACTTTACTGTGTCACTTTGAACCTAAATTTGCATGATGGTGACCCTGGATTTTCTGGTCTGAAATCACCATTAGACAATGAGGCATCCAGACACCTTCCATCACTGGGGCAGATGCTGATGCTTAAGGTTCAGTTCCCAAGCTTCAGTTCCCAAGCTGCATTTTAGATGAAAGTCTGACACCTAAGGTGGCTGTATTTCTGTTAGTAATGAAATTCCTTGCTTTCCATATTTTTTCTGATCAACATGCTTCAAAACTAATATTTCACTGAAAATTTTAGTAAATGTTAAAAAAATACATATTTTAAGTGGAATTATGACAATAAAAATTTACATCATCAAATGAGAAAACCTATTTAAAATAGATAAACACTTGCTATGGTAGCAGCTGGTTGTTATAAAACCTGTATTGCAAAACTCAGGATTGTCTTCACATGCACATACTACCTTTTTTTTTTTTTTTGTCAAGGAAACATAATGTAGTGATTTATTGTATTATCAGCATCACTTTGGTGGATTTTGTTTGTTTGTGATATTTATTATTGGTTGATTAGGGGATGTTAATTATCCTAGCAAATTCAGTTAACAATTTCTCATGAATAAAAGAACATTAAAATGAGAAATTACAGTGTTTTACCAAGAACATCTCTGTGTAATCAGAAATCTGTATCTAGCTCAAGAAAGATAGTATTCTGTCAAAATACAGAGATTCATTAATTGGCAAAAATCAGTGTCCTGGCAACGCAAAGTCCAACAGCATTTATAAATATGCAGCCAATGCCTCAATAAAGATGTGATAATTAGAGGGTCATCAGTTTAACACTTTTTGGTTTCTTTAATGTCATTAATGCACAAGTCATTTGTAGTATTGATTGTTTCTGGTGAGCAGAATTATTTAACTGGTGAGCAGTAAAAACAAAGCAGGTGTATTAGCTTCTATTCACAGCTGATGCTCCAATGAATCAGGTAGAACAAAAAATACATTAACCAACCAACCAAACAAAAAAAGTGCCAGGTGATACATCCTGAATGAAAGTGCAGCCCTCATTGCCAGAGAGTTTGAGTTAAAAAGCTGTATCCTGGTATACGTAGTGAGGTCGTTGTTTTCCTCAGAGCTGTGAAAGAATTCAAGTAGTAAAATAAACTAGAAAGTTAAAGATGGAAACACCAAGTTAGTAAATAAAAGTATATGTCTAAGAGAGAAATAGTTTTGCAGAGTGCATTAAATAAACTATTGTTAAGACTGGCAATTTCAAAATAACTACCTTGAAAAAACAAATCTTTTGGGAATTTGAAAAAAGACACATAAATTTTATTTAGAAGGAAACTGTGTTTGAACGCCATGGCAAAAGAGTCAGAAGAAAGAGGACAAAGATTAATTTCATTAAGATTGCTTCTTTATTCTAGTCACATAATTTTTTTTATTTTAACATTTAGATCTGTGATTTAACACCAGGCTGCATGATAAAGACCTAATTTGTTTTTCCAGCTCTTAGTAGCATTCTACTTTTGGGGCCTCTTTCTCAAGCCCTACACGCTGTATCACGTACTTTCCAGTCCCTTGGGGGATGCAGGCTGGTAGTATGGATGCTATCTACTAACTAGATTTAGGTCATTGTTCCAAAACGGAGAGGAATGGAGAGGGGTACCATGTCCTGTTTATTATTTTAAACAGAATTTACCATTTGCAATTAAAAGGATGAAAGATAATTTTAGGATGTACAAAAGAATCCAGTTTGGACAATCTCTGTTCAAACATAATTTTCTCTTAGACAAACCACTCAATGCCAGTACATTCCTGATTTATGTATGTAAGTTTTAATCCTTCTCTTTGTCTACCACGGGCAAACATCACAGAGAAAAGTCTTCTGTAGTAAGATTTTCTGTTGTAAGTAAAAGTTTAACTTCTATAAATTTCAGTTAAATTACAGTTAAGTAAAGGTTTACTCTAGTAATGTTAGAGGAGCCCTAGTGTGGTCGGGGAAGTATAACTTCCTAAGCTTGCTCTAAACTGTATGTAAATTTGGGTCACACCTCATATCCATCCTTCTAGTGACTGGGTATAGCCTTCGTTACAATATCTCTATTTTGCTATTTTTAAGAAGGTTGTCTTTTCCATGCTCTTTTGTTCTTCCATAGTTGAGACACAGTCTTTCTCCTCATTTCATGTTGCAAATTCTGTGGAATTTAGGCTTCATTAAGCTCTAACTTTTTGTTATTCAATCATCACAACTTTATTTGAAAATTTTGAGTGCATTTGAGTGCGTGAAACAACATTAATCATAGTTGAGTCAATGCTAGAAGTGCTTTGTTTTTACATTTCAATATAGGCAAAACGAGAAGGTGGAAAGAAGACAGGAAGTCTATAAAGAAAAAAATTCAAATCAGTCCCATCATGTATTCGTAGGAAAGAGACAGTAGGATAAAAGATATATAGAAGGAAGGCTGGCCTTCCTTCTTCTCTTGTCTGCTTTATTCTGGAAAGAGAAAGAGTTCTGTCCATATCAACTTCCATTCAGACAAGCCTGTGGCTCTATCCGGGAGAAGCTGATACAGGCTAGGGGACATTTCTAGACCCTCTTCCTAGGTCCTGATTCCTGACAGAGGGACTTTGCTGTGGAAACAAAGGAAATAAAGGAGTTTACTTTCAGTCCCAGAATGACTGGGGCAAAGAATGCTGTTTAATAAGCAAAACCAACACTCCTGCAAAACTACCACTATCTGGATAACTGGTGACAATCTCAAAATCTGTACCTCGAGCAGATGTTAACACTGTCAATCCACCTTTCACTCAGCTGATTAGTAGCCTAATTAAGAGAGTAGTGTCTTCCATTTGATATAACTTGAGTGTTATAGTGCCCTGTTATAAAATGCCAGTGATTAGGTCATTCTTCATTTCACCATAAAAATAATACCACTAGATTTTTAAAAAACACTAAGTGCTCCTGTCAGCTTTTATTTTTATTTGTATTTTCTGCCTTTGAGCTTTATTCTTTTAGGTGTACCATTAAAAATTAGTCACCTGTTAATGTGCTGAGGGCTTTAGGTACCTAAATGTTTCTTTGAAAAGAACTAAAGAACACCTGCAATGTCTTAAGGTAATAACTGTCAAACTGTCAGAGGCAAAAGTAACAAGCAAAAATATTAACAACAAAAGAAAGGAGAAGACAGCCGTTGGAAAGGGAAGCAAACTATATTTATAAAGCTGGTTGTAAAAGCAGTTAATGCTAAACATGTGATGTTTATGCCAATAGAATGAGTCAGATGTGCTTCGAGTGAAATACTGTATTTTGAACTGCCTAATGTCACCAGCGCCTGGAGGGACAGTTTGCTAACTCTCCATGAATACACAGCCAGCTCTTCAAAGTAATTTTCATTATGCAATCATGTAGCTTAAAAGGCATTCTCCCTTATTGATCTTGTTTTTGCATGATTCAACTTGTTAAGAACAAGATAAAGCTCCTCTGATAAACATTGATATTCTGTAGGTAAGGAGAATTTCTTTAACGTTTTTATTGTTATTGTTTGTATCTATGCAGACAGCTTAACCTTCTGTAAGCCTCTGCTAAGTCATTAAAATGGCTTTTTTTTTGGTTTGTTTTTGTTTGGTTGTTGGGTTTTTTCCCCCTACAGTTAAACTTCCTTTCAACTCTAGGCAGCTGCTTGCATTCCTGACCTTCTGGAACTACTGAGCCAGTACTCGAGATCAGTCACGGCACCTCACTTACTGTTATACAGTCAGGACTGGGCCAAAATTTTTCCAGATTTTGCTTTCTGCATGCTGAAGTCAATAAGGCAGATGCAGGAATCAGATTTCTCAGAAAGAAAGCACTGATTGAAAAAACCCACAAACTTTCCTTTTCTCTTCCCTCTTCCTTCTTGTGCCATATTCCTTGAGCTGTGGACTAGTATGAAAATTAAAGGAAATTAACAAAAAGGATAATTTCACACTAATTTAATCAGTCTTCTTAAAAATGCTGAAGATTTGTATGTTCTTTTCTGGTTTGGTTTTCTTTGGGGGAGTGGGATGGTTTGAAACCTAACTTGATATTAAATAGTTATATGTTGAATATATATATATATAAAATACATTCTAAGTACTTTAAAATACCATGTTGATGATCTCTTATTTTTTTTAAATTCTTTTGCAAGCAGTTTTTCAACAGAATTTAAAAGGGGAGAAGTACATACTTAACACTGGAGTATGTAATCTGGATGGACTGGCTGTACACTAAAGTGTAGTGTTTAAGCAGAATTTGGGGTGATCCTGTAACTTCAGGCCAAGCGCAGTCACTTGAGACACACACGTACAGCTGTTGTGCTGGTCAGCTGGCCAGCTGTTTGCATGTTGCACCTCACAAATGTGCATTATTCACAATCCTAATTTATCATGTATTTCTACATATTTTGTTTATGTGTGTTTCATAAACAGAATGCAGAAACTTAAAAGCCTGTTTGTATCTAGGGTGTGAGAGTAGTTTCTAGGGATCCTGGAGAACAGTTAATGACTGCAGTGGAAAGGTGGGTAGGTGGTAGACTCCGTCTGCCAAACTTTGCTGTGTATTGCACATTGACACAAATTTTAAACTCTAAGTAAACCAGACTGTTTAAAGGATATGCCTTGTTTACCTCTTGAAGAAGTGTGGCAGGTGTTTCTGCCATCCCTCAGAGGGAAGTCCAGCCTCCCTAGCTGGTGTCTGAGCTGTATCAGATAGGATGCCACTCTGTAGGTCTTTTAGGGCAGCCCCTTTCCCTGATTAAATTTCTTCTTGGGAGTGTTTTTTTGGTGTTTACTGCATAGACTCAAGAGTTTAAATTAGGGAGGCTACATCCCAGCTGTGGGTAATAAATTGAGACAAATACCAGAAATTATCATCTCTGTATTTCTATCAGAGAAAACAAATATTAGACTAATGATTTAAAATTAAATAATGATAATAAAATAATTAAAAAACCAAACCCTATGAAAGATGTAGAATGAAAAAAAGTCCTACCAGTTATGTTGTAGATGTAGGTTCAGATGTAGGTTCCATCTCAGGACACACCTGGAGAAACAATCTAGCTTAAAGGCCCATCTAAGACTTGCTTGCCTAAGATCTGAATGACCAACAGTATCTCTTTCTCTGCTAATTGAAAGGACCTTAATGAGACCAGACTTGTATTTTAATACCTCTGGTGAAAAATTAGATGGAATCAGTCCAGGCAGCTATTGAACACTTGGGGTGTGAAATTTTTGTTCATATAAGGAGAATTGTATTTACTGATGAATTGTATTTTACCTTAAATGCTGTAATGTATGCAGCAAAACCTGTTTTAATAAAGATAAGCCAGTTGTGTGCTCCACTTCTGAAATAAGTTTGCAGTCATGTCCATTTGAAGGTAGTTACTCTGTTTAAACTGCGCACATGCTGCATGTATGAAGCTCTGATTGGTTCCTCTGCATACAAATATTATTAAAAAAAGTGCCATGACTCTCTATATTGTCTGACTTTATATTTCATAAACCTTTAATTTATTTTGGATTAAATACATTAAAAGGTTAAAAAAAGATAAACCCTTCAAGTAGAGATTTAAAATAAGATGTGCCCTTATCATTACCAGCTTTATTTCATGACTAGTTCAGCCACTGTTGGCTAGTTAGAAAAAAAGAGGAATTTTTTTTCTGTTTTTATTATCCCTGAGCATGTGTACAGTAGAGCTTTGATTAGTTGAGTAACCCCTCTACTATTTCAGCTTTTTCAGTGGCACTCACATAAAGAGCTACAAAAACTCATACTTAGGTAATATATAGATTGGGTATTTTTGTCATTAAATGATAATAAGAGGAGTTTCTAAATGGTTAACACGACTATTTTCTAAGTCAGGGTTTTTACATGAACATTTAAGAGAGAGTAATGAACATTCAGTATATTTGTTATCATGGGAAATTCCAGTACCAATAATTTATTTTTTTTCATTTCCTACAGTAAGCAGTACTGACACCGTATTCATTAAGGAAACAAGCTATGGATGTTCATGATTCTGATGTATATCCATCTTAATAAGTGTATTATAATACATTTATGAGTATAAATAATTACATTAGGGCTTTTTCAAATTAATAAGGCATTAGACTGTCCTTCAGAGGATGTAGTCCTGTTTCTGTTTGCCTATCAGACAACTTTGCACGTTCTGGTATTTAATACACTGTTGGTCTAAATTATGTTGTATTGTTTGACTAATCTAAATATGACCCATATTGTACACTAGGCTCACTCATGTCAATTGAGTTGCCCTACTAGTGATGTGCTCTGGAATCACTAAGTTTAAGTATCTTATTGTTGGTGGTAAATGCAACATTTGTGCTATACATACATGTAGGCAGCAGTAATTTCTACTGTAGACTTTGAAACTCTCATAGAAAAAAAATTGAAAAATTATCTACACCGTCTGTGTAGGAAAGTAGTAATTTTCATTAAGACACAGGATACTGCTGTAGTTACGATTCAAGTTTAATTGCTTTTGTAGCATTCCAGTTTTACAGTCTCTTTGCTGTATCCTTTACAACCTGGAAGGACTTGTAAGATGTGGACACCATTTTTCCATACTTTTATTTAACAGAACAGCATATGTGGCTTGCAGTTTGAAAGACAGACCAACCCTCCACTCTCCCAATACCCTAACTATGAGTGAGGGAATGGAGAAGCATATCAAAAGTTTATTATTTTAGATAAATAGAACCATAATAAACTATTCAAGGATGCTTATGCCATTTTGCTTATTTTTCCAATATATTGAGTAGGTGTGCAGCAAAAGAGAACCAGCTTTGTTGTTTCGGGGTTTTTTGCCTTTCTTTTTCTTTTTTTAAGTTTAACCTTTCTGACTTATCATTTCATGGTTTTGTGTTACTGCAAAGAGTTCCATTTTCATCTCCTCCATCCTGGATGTTGATTAAAGTTCGACATTCAGGATGAAAGAAGTCAATGCAGTCACTACTTGTTCACACCATTAAAAATTGAAAGAGAATCAGACCCAGAATCTGTTGTTCTGGGGTTTTTTGTTTGTTTGTTTGTTTTGTGTTTGTTTTTTTTTTTTCTCGTAATAAAATTTTAGTTCAAACTTCAGTACTACTTAGGAATATTTTCAGCATTAAATTGATTCTCTGCAATTGTGAAGTTGGAGTTATGTATGTAGCCACAGTATTTAGATAGTAGTTTGTTTAAGTACCTCTGGGCTCATCAGGAATTAGACATACTAGTGTAGGTAGAAACCTGGATCCTACAAGATTTGCATGAGAAGTAAGTCAGAACAAACTCCAGGCTCATTACCTGAAAGTGCTTTAAGGATCATGGAATATACCTCCTTAAATTCGAAGGAAAATTTAGGAGAAAGAAAGAAATTCTTGATAGTGTGTGAGAAAGATGGGGTTTACCTCACCTAAAAAGTATGTAAATGTTATGTGTCAATTTTATTTGCTGTACTAGGTCATCTGTTTTTTTTTTTAAAATCAGTGCCTAAATTCACTATGTAGTCAGTGGAGAAAGTTTTTCAAAGATCTTAAAGAGAGGATGTTTTACAATTTACAGGTCTCAGTTTAAACAGGCAGGCTCTCTTTTTGGATCTTTCCACTGCAGTTACCTCTCTGTCACAGGGAGCAAAGCTATTTGGTGAACTTAATCACTTAATTTATGTATGCTGTAACTGCCTAAAGGGTAGGTGCACCCAGGTGCCTAAGTTAGATTGTCTGGATCCCATCCAGAACTGTTTCTGAATAAAAAAGTACAAACCTATCTCTGTGAAACTGGCAAATAAATAGTAATATTTTCATTAAAAAAATATAAAAAATTGTAGCCAATTAATGATGTAGCTATGTTGCATAATCAGTTTGGTAATTACATTTTTAATTACTTTACCCTTAGGACCTGATTCTGATGTTGTTTCCACTGGTATAAAGCAAGGATAACTTAGACAAAATCAATGCAGCTAAACTAAAATGTAATTGATGAGAGGTCAGAATTGAGCCCTAAATGGTGTACTAAAAATGGAACTAATCAGAAAGCTAAATGGGTTTATAATTTGTTCAATTGACATTTTCATAATCTAAATCTCCAAGAAGTTAACCTTTGAATATAGAACTTGGGTTTCCTTTAGAGTCTCATAGCATTCAAGGAAGTGAAACCACTAGAAAGTCTGTAAAAAAAAAAAAAAAAAAAAAAAGAAAAGATAATTCTGTACAGTTTTAAAACCACATAGTAAATTCTTTCATTAAATGATTGATGTGTTTCCAGCTTAATAAATTTCTACATCACACAAGTCTTTGTGCAAAGTCTTCCGGTGAGCAAAAGCTGGAGAAGCATTGAACCATAGCATGTTCTCAAATAACAAAAAAAATCCCCCCAAATCGAAGGTTACTTTGAGCAGTAAGGAGATTTATGAACCAATGTCTACTCAAAGTGATGAATATTTAAGATCCTTTTGAAATTATGTTTACTCTTTGTGTAATAGATGGTAGGGACATGTTTTTTAAAAAATGTGCCAGTTTATCATATATAATTGCATAACTCCTTATATTACGATATTGCTGGTGTCAAAAAAAAAAAACCACCATAAACAAATTGAAGATATTTTGCTAAAAAAAATTGTGGGTTTTATTGTTAACTAAATATGTGCATTATGTCCAAAGTAATTTTGTCTGTTGATTAGCCTCATGTTAATTTATGTTGTATATTCAAATCAATCACTTTACAAAATATGTTACCCCAAAGATTTTCCTCTGCTTTTGTACAGCGCTGTTTTTTGAACAGCTCATGCAAACCTCCAAAGTTATTTCATTTGGGGCAATCAACATTGTATTAAATGTATTTTTTCTTGGTTGTCACAATATATGTGAATTTTTATCATCCAGGGAAATTTTGAATGCTGTGTTTATGTCAGTGACAGTTCTCCCCAGTGGTGACCTCACTCTGGTCAGTGAAACTGCTTCTTCCACACACCCTAGCAGAGGGAGTCACAGGCTGACTGCTGTGCCTGACCTTCCCCTCACGGACATGACTTTCCCTCCTGTGCAATAGGCACTAACTTCAGGCTTACTACTTCTGATATTTATCACTGTAGCAGAGATTCCCAGATGGATATTTATCCATTTGATTAAAATCTAGAGATTTAATGCTCTTTGGGAGAAGAGCATCTCATAATGTGAAAGAAAATGCAAACTGTTTTTGCAAGGAATTCTTCCAGCGTTCCCTGCGAATGCTACCCATGTTGCTTTCAGAAATATGTCTATTGTTAGCAGTGCCATTATGATGCATTTCACGGGAAGGCCCCAATAGAAGTTGTTACACATTTTAGAAATGTTAGAAAAGTAATTTTTTTCCCCTCCATTTAACAATTATGTCTTTGGAAGCATCAGTTTGATTAAACCTCTGGCATAGTAATAATTATTGTTTTATGCTAACATCTTTATGGAATATTTATATGCTTTTCCGTTAATATTTGATCAACTGCTTTTAATTTTTTTGGCATGGCACTTTGTTTCCAGATTTTGGTTGGCTATGTCTGAAACAAAATGTTTTGTTATGGGGCTGGAATTCATTCAATTATGCCTTGGACATCTTACATTAAATAAACATAATCACACTAGTCTGTAGGCCAGTTCTAAATCATCTCATACATTCCAGCACAAGCGACTTTTACTTTTAGAGAAGTCAAACTGGAGCGGCAATCTCAGCTTATACGGTAGCAATAGGAATGTATTAAGGGGGTTTTGTTAGTTGTGGGTTTTGTTAGTTTTTTTTCCCATGTGTGGCTTCCTTAGAGCTGACATCTATTTGTGACTTGAGCAGATGACAGCATGAAATTCAATTACAGAAAACAGTCTCAGTCATTACACCTGTCTGCTTCCAGAGGAAAGTATTTGTAAATTGTGTTTTATCCTTCTGTTCCCTAAAACCTATGTCTGTAATTGACACTTGCCAGCAGAGATGACTGGAGACAGAAGGAGAACATAATGTGTCTGAGTAGCCCACCAGGGAAAAGAGTATCCTCATCTTTGGGGAGTTTTGTGGTGTTTTGTTTTCTTTAATGAAGAATAATATCAGTGTGTCAAGGATTTACTGCAAGACTGGTGGCAGATGGTTCTCTTAAAAAAAAAAAGTTATGAAAGATGAATTGCAAAAGAACACAGGACAAAAGAAAAAGCTAATTAACATAGAAATATTTCTTCTGCAAAGGAAAACAAATGCTTCGGGAGAACAAAGGCCCCTCTCTGTTATTTGTAAGGCTGGTTTGTTACTCTAACACATTTGTAAGAATCAGGTTTGTGCCTCACATGTCAAAACTTATTCACAAAACAAGAGCTGTGGATATCTTGGGAGTCAATGTTGTCACTTGTTACGCAACTCAGCATCCATTCAGCACTGATTGATGCCCAAGTCACCAGTTTTGGAAGAAATGAGATGCAGACATAACAGTAATATTTGTATCAAACGTCGGGCAGGAGAAACAGGGGAGTTCATAGAATGGATCTAGATGTAGACTGTGACCAGAAAAAAAAAAAAAATCAGAAAATCAAAAAACATGATAGACAAGCTGTCAACCCTGATCTCTCTAAACTGTTTAGTTTCTTTCTGGTTGGTTCTTTTTATTGGTTTCCCTCCCCAGAATTTTACCAGAGTAAGGAGATTATAGAACTGATCCAGCTTCTGAGTTTTGAGTTTGATGAAGGAATTACCAAACCATTAAGTATTTTAAATGCATCAGATATATAAAAGATATGGGCAATTAGTATTCAGGTAGCCCATTTAGGTAGCCACTGCTTCTGTTCCTCTCTGTGGACCGGCAGGTACTTAGAGAGTTTTTCAACCACAAAAGTAATGGCAAAAAATGTAATGGAGTAATTCACTCAAGTATTACTTGACTACCTTGCCTGTTACCATGTACTCAGGACATCCCCAAGTGGCTCAGAGAACTGTGTGTGCCTTTGCTCATGGCTTACAAAGCACTGTGAGCACACTGTGTTATTTTTATGAGCCGGAAAGTAGTGTGTCAGAGAGGAAGTTAAAATGACTTCTCTATAGGATATTGTTAGTGTAAAATATCTGATTTATTTGGGGCTCTTTTTGAATGCCACAGCTTGTAAACACAGTGGGGAATTTCTCTGCCATTGATCCAAAGCAATGGGTACTAATGGCATAATACAGTGGTACTCAATAACCTTTTATCATGGGCTGCTTTGTCATGTGGAGGCTTAACTGAGGGGAAAGAAATACACTCTAACAAAACAGAAAATCTTATCAATTTCTATCAATACATTTAATATTTTTCAGTGTAAGAGCTATCTTAATCTTTTCTCTTTTTGCATGAATTATCATATGGAATAACATGAAAATTATTGTGCATATCAGTATAAATATGAAGTGAAATGTAGGCATTTTTTTCCCCAAGCATTCCAAGGACAAACTGTGACAGCTTTCTAATATGGCTTTAGTAGCACTCAAGTGAGTGCCATATTACAATGCTCTGAAATTCTTAATAATTTTAATAATAAATAAAATAAAAAATGTATACAGATAATATATTTTATGTACATGCATAACTTTTTCTGACAAAAAGACTTTCTAAGAAACAGAATATCTAAATAAGGGAAATATCTGTACTGTAAAGTGTTAAAATTTGCCCAGCACCTGCAAACCCTTGTCAAGGTTTGGTTTTAAGTGACTTCATGTACATCAGACAGATCCTTAGAAGCATGCAAGGGCATGTATCCTGAAGCAAGTGAGTGCATGTATCCTGAGGCATCCGTTTTCAGTCTAGCACAAAAACCAGTGTGATGCCACATGCTGACCCTCAGGCCCCTGACAGCAGTAACTGCAATTCCTCAAGGTTTACAATCTGTTTGCCTTCCACTCGGCAATTCTGATGTCTAAGTTTCCCTCCAGAGCAAACCAGAACGTGGTAGGAGGCCAGGTTGTGACTTCACTTACATGCTTTCTCTTGGGAGCAAATTAGTGTAAAAGCCAGTGTGGAAGGGTGCCCTTTGGGTAATCTGGGTGTAGGACTGTATGGAGTATAGGGAGTTTTGTACTCTCTTCCTGAATAACCCTTTAAGAGCTAACAATAGTATAATTTTCTGCTACTGTTTTATTTATATATATATATATAATGACACATGGATTCGTTTTACATTTGTTGTTGGTAAAATGCCAGATTCCAGTCTCACTTAAAATCAATGTAGAGTCAAAGTAACTCTGTTATCTAAAGATTTCTACTGAGAAAGGAGACAGTGAAGACATTTAAAAAAGAAATAATAGTTTGTAACCATTGGGATGCTGATATCTCTGTTTTTCCATGCTTTTCTTCTGTTAGCAATGTCCCTTTTGGGCTCAATACTCAAGACACCCTCCAACTTCTGTAGAACAGTGTTGCAGAAAAATGATGTAAAGCTTCATGTAATATAAAACTTATATTGGGCCCTAAGATACAGTTTTACAGGAATGTAAAATTGATCTCATTGCTGCTGTATGAAAAGCTGGTGGTTTTGAGTGATTGTTGCATATCTTTGTGATATGACAAGAAAAGAGGCCAAAAGCCAAGGGGTTTTGTCCTTCAGGAAATGCTGTAAAGGTCCTGTACCTGAAAATGACAGTGTTTTTGTTGATTTTGGCAAGTACAAGATGAAGCTCAGATTGACTTCAGCACGTTATTACTATTATAAGATAAAGATATACAAAAAAAAGGTTAAGGAAGGCTAGTTAGCCCATTCATTCTTTAGCCATTGTATGAAAAATCATGAAACTGGAGTTGCAAATATAGTTTTGGTGGCATTTTTTGTATAGGGCTTAGTCCTGCACTCATGTTCGCTTATGAAACTTTCTGTATGAAGTGTGCCCGCAGGATTGAAACGCTTATTTCTTAGGATTTTAAATAGTTTGTTTCATACACATAAACTACTAAACATCCAGGATGCTGCTTCTAGAGACACTTTTTTAAAAGTATCAAATTAAAAATCTCCACAAACAATACTGTTGATGGAATTGAGACACATTCAAGATTCAGGACTTTAAGAAATCTCTGAGAAATTGATTTATATGTTTCTTTTGCTGAATTATCTATTTTCAATAAGAATATGTATACAGCTGATTTCATGCTAGCAATGGGTACATTATGCCTAATTCCTCTTACATGTAAAAGTCCAGCTTTACATATCTTCATTTTTCCATTTTAATTTATTTTTTTATCTGTTTGGCAGTTTTGTTTGGTTTTGGTTTGGTTTGGTTGTTGTTATACTTTGTTTGAGGGGTTTTTGGTGGGTGTTTTTTTTTTAGTTGTTGTTCTGATCCAAAGTGAAGAAGATTTAATTTTGCAACTCTCTTTTGTCTTCTGGAAAGCACACTTTAGATCAAGGAAAATGTTAGTCTGGAGAAACAGAGAAGGATAGAGATTAAAGGCTTGAGCAATATTATAACTTTTTCAGAGGACTCCAAACTAAATATAGTGCTTTCCAAAACAATTGCCACAGTTTTCTACACCTAATATTTGCACATATTAATAATCTACCATATGCTTGGCTTAGCATTATGGATGTAACACATCAGTCTACCCAATTCAGTGTTCTCTCTGGAACAGAATATATCCTTGGAATATCCTGCTCTTTTTGTCACCTCAGTTTTAACTTTTTCTATAACTTGATCTGAAAATGATGACTGGCTCAAAATCTATATAACTTGAAGGCTTTATCAGTAAAACCCAGCAGAGTTATATTTCTCTGTGGCTGTGATGTTGAAACCTGGGGAAAATCAATTTTTCGTTTTGCTGAATGGTATATTTGAAGCATTTAAAAAGGTGAATGAGTGTGCTGAGGACCTGTCATTCTCAAAGTACTTTCTTATGCAACGTGTGTAGGTACATCTGCCTGTTAGCCCTGAGAGGCTGTGTGTGTTTGATGCATTGGATGTTGTGTCAGCAGGAAGGAGCAAAAGAAGAGATGAGGTATATCAGAAAAAAAGTTGATAGCAAATGGTGTTTTGAACAGCCTGTATCCCCCAGTGTAATATATTATGGAAATAATGATTCTGACAAGTGATGCCTCTTTGTAACCTGAAGTGATACAGGAGGGATTATGCAGGCTCAAGTCATTCAGGACTGGGTACTTAGTTGTCTACAAATGTTGTAAGAAGTGTCTTTGTCATGAAAGACTTTGTTAGAGATACTGTGGCGAGAAGTAGATTGCTAAAAAAGAAAACTGAAATACTTGTTTATTATTATCGTTGTTGTTGTTATTTGTTTTGCTAGAAATGTTATTTTTAATTCTGTTTTTATAGATTTATCTTTTTTTGGTAATTTAGTGCCCTATTTTATCTTTTATTTATTTAAGGATGAATTATATGCTTTAACTCATTTTCAAGCTTGCTCAAATATAGTTGTTTCAAAACCGTAAAAAGGTTGTTAATTAATTAACATAGATAGGCAATGAGAAGTTGCATAAAGGTTTAAGAACAGGTGTCAGGAAGGCAGAACAAATAAAATATGAATGCAAAACCATCTATAAGAAAGCCATGGAGAGAATACAGATGAAATTATTATACTAGAATAAAAACCAAAATCCTTCTAACCTGTACGGTCTCATTAAGCACAGATCAAGAAACACAACCCAAAAGGCAGGATAAAGATGGCATAAACATCTAGCCTCTCACATCAGTAGATTGGCTTATGTAATTGCTCTAATTTGCAGAGATTTCCTTGCGGTGACAACAAACGGGTGTACCTTGCCAGAGGAGAATACTCTGGCTTCAGTCAGTTTAATGATTCCCTTCTTCCCCTGACAAACACGAGGACACAACATAAGGTTAGGTAGCACGCTGCATTTTAGGAATCTCATGTGATATGGGAATTATATGCAACATGATTGTCTTCAGAGCTACATACACATAAAGTCTGTGGGGCTGGACTTTCTCTTCTTCCTCGTGTGGTTCTCCTACCAATGAAAGGTAGCACACCTTTCAAACTAAAAACAAACCAATCTTTGCACCAGTCTTGAGTGAAATGAGTATTAATTGACAGGGAATATCTTTATGAGAGCATTTATTTAAGAGTTTTGAATGCTGTCTTGCAATGTTGATAAATCACTGGTATTTTATTTTTAATGGAAATTCCTTAAGAATGGAATATTCCTGTTTGTGGTGTACTTTGTACATGTACTAAGTAGGAATCTGACATAGTATATTTTGTTTCACCAATTAAAATCTTCCCCCTTTCTCTGTTCCTCCTCCTCTGCATTGCTGTTCCTTCCCCACATACAGAGTTAACTAATACTTGGTGTATGTGTTTAATAAAAGGAAACAAGTTCATTTTGCTTCACTGCTTTAAAACAATGACTGCTATGGCCAAGGGAATGAAAAAAATTGATAAGCAAAACCAAAAAGTAGCAAATGTTGAGAACAAATTCCATTGACCTAGGTAATATAAAATTATTTCATGATAAGTACGAACATTAACAATTTTGGACATCTAAAAATGTAAGATTAGCAATTTGAAAAACATTTATCTAGATGAGATTGAAAATTATACATGAAACATAATGACCTCTCTGAAATTCATTCAGGATGCTGTGGTACTCATTTAGACAAAGAAGACAACTAGTTCATCATGGCAAGGAAAACTAGACAGAGTAAATTAGTTTGCTGCATTCTGGAGTCTTAGCTACGAAAAAAGTATGTTTCACTAATTAAAGAGTGAAAATGTCTAAGCCTTTAGAAAGACAATGCAAAGGGAGTGAAAGAGAATGATCCTGGCTTTGTGCATCAACCCATGGTGTTTGCCTGATACAATTCTAAGACTTTGTCAGTTAGGCAGCTTAGATTAAGAGATCTTCAACTTTGATTACATTGATTATATACAACATAATAGTTCATAATGAAAATTATCATGCATGGCTTCAATCCCTAATTTTCATGGACTCTTGGAGCCTCTAATAAAATGTAAATAAATTTAATTTAAACCCCTACATGTTTTAAGTTTTTAAAAAAGCTAGAAATTTCAAAATTTCATTAAGAAGTTAACGATCCAATTTTAATTTTTTAGAGGATTATTTTCTTGATTGTACTGTAGATATTTTTATTTTAATCATTATGGTTTTATATTTAATGATACCGGAGTGTGCATTCTAGATGTTTTATATTATTTAAATTACCTGGAGAAAGTGAAGTTCAACTACTTGTTGCTTGGGGTAAGAATTTTATTTTATTTGAACACCATCAGAATCTGTACATTATTTTACGTAGTAAAAGCTTTATATACAGTTCTGAAATATGGTGAGAATTTTTCTTCCTAGAAAAAGATTTAAAATTTTCAGAATTTTTGTTCAAACAAACACTTCAGTATAGAATCAGTACTAGATTCTGTGCTTGAAAAAGATATACATAAATTTATCTCTAATTTAATCTCTAATATCTCTAATACATTATCTCTAATAAATTTATCTCAGACACCTTTCCGGTGCCTGAGTCTGCTCCAAGACCAAGTCCTTGTACATATAAATGTAATTTTGCTTTTAACTGTAGGGCGCTGAGGATCGGGTCCTTTCTTTCTTTATCTTTTGCACAAGCAAAATTGATTTCCATTGAACTGAATGAGAACAAGGTCGAGTTCTGCATAGTTCCAATACCATAGCTGTTTCTATAAGTACTAGAGTACTATATCCATACAGGCAGTGTGTCTGTTTGAGGAAATCTGTGATGTTTGGCCTCCTTTGGTGCTGCACATCAGCAAAATATCTTCTGTCTTTTTTGTTAAACATGAGATAAGCTGATAAAGCAAGTTACTTTTTCAGTCTCTCACATTTTATTACATTCTCTCTTAAACATTTTATGTGAGAATCAATGGCTCTGTAATGCCTGTATATTGGGTTGGGGTTTCTTTAATATCAAAAGGTCCTTGTTTGTGGCTGATGTTTATTAGAAAACTTAATGTCTATGTGTACATGCATGCAGTGTGCATGTATGTATGCCTCTGAGAGCGAGGCAGAGGAAGACAGTGTCCCCTTTGTTTCATAAGATCTACTTCTTAAATTGTCTCGCACTTCCAAAAATGCCAAGACCAAGTATGGAAACTTCTGGTCTAAAGAAAGAATGTCCTGGAAAGGTTTGAACTAATGAAAAAGAGAGGACTTAGTATCTTAACAAGGTTGTTTTCATCACCAACTCATGTTATAATCCGATAGTGTGACAGATTATTTTTTAAGCAGAATTGCAGTCAGTCATATCAAATCAGCCTAAAATGTGATTTTGGTTCTAAAATATTATTTTTCTTTTTATGTGCGTTTCAGAAACATATGCAATAAATATTTAGACTCTTAATTTACTACACATCAATCTAAAAATCTGCTTTGCTGTCATCCTCAGAATTAATTTGCTTAATTTTTACTCCTACTCCATCAATCTCAGTTTTGCACTAACTTGAAAAATGCCACTTTTTGCTGTTTGCACTTTAGTTCAATTTCTATTCTAAGTTTATGAACAGTAATAGGGTACTGCTTGAATATTCATTAACTTTGTATTGTGAGTTATGAAAAGGTGCTTTATTTTACCTTAATGAAAGTGGCTCAGCATGGGGTGGATCAGTAATGACGTTTGATTTTAGGCATCCAACAAATTTGCTTTTTATTTATTGACACATCTTGTCCAAACAGCTCCCTCGCAAGTTAGTGGAGTAATGAAAGAAAGAGTACTGCAGAGGAGCGTCGAGCTTTCCTGGCAGGAACCAGAACATCCCAATGGAGTCATTACTGAATATGAAATCAAGTATTATGAGAAAGTAAGTGCTAAGATTATCTGTAATGTACAACAATGTGTTGTTTGCTTTATGTTGGTTTACTGTGTTGTGAAACAGTGTTAAAGGCATCAGCTATCAACTGTCCTGTCTCTCCAAAGTCAGTGATTTTGTTTATTTTTAATAACTAGCTAAATCCTGCAATTATTATTGCTATCATATGTTTCATATATTGTATTGTGGCATACTGAAAATGAAATATACACTTGAAATCTGCCTTTTTTCTCTTTTTTTTTTAAAACTGTTAAGTTGGACTTGGATATTTTACCATTACACTGTTGTTTTTCTGTCTCCTCTACACCATGTTTGAAGCTTGTTTCATTTCCTTCCGTATCACTGTAATTCTATTCTTGAGATGGTGTATCAAATACAACTCCTGACTGCACTTTGTGTTTCCATATGGGCTGGGCAGCTTCAACTTAATGTCTGAAAATTTCCAAAACACTTCCTACAGTTTCAGCAAATAAATATTTCTTATTTGTCCTTTTCAAAAGGACCAGCATTGTGAAATTTATTTTTTCACTTGTTCTCTCAACATAATAATGAATTGAAGGCTGTTTTTCAATAATAGATGAAGTGATCTCTGTTTCTGGTAGAGTGAAATTGCAATCTTACTGATGTCAAGTCGGAGTTTTGCCATTCATTTCAGCGTGTCTAAGGCTTCATTCATGATAACTTTGAAGTACTTCAGAATAAAAAAATTCTGACAACCGTAAGCTGGATGAAAGCAGAGTGAAGGCAGGTTGTGCAGCTATATGTTTTTCACAGGACCCAGACTAAGTGTGTCTACTCCAGATTCCCTGAGAAATTGACTGCATAACATAATATACTCCTAATTTTTATAAAACATTCTGTGAAAAACAAAGAACAAATTAAAATAAAAAAAAATTAACAAAGGAGTTCCTTTGTGATCATTCGTGAAGACATTTCATGTCTGCAAACAAGGTAATAGTACCTCCATGTCAAAAAGACTATGTCAGTTTACTAGGTAATATGGAATTAGGTAAATTCAGACCAGATTGGATCTAATCTCAAGTGTCATATTTGATTTTCAGTGCTGAATTACACAAATATGCTTATCAAAAGATCTTTATATGATTTGGGAAAGCAATGTAATGTTTATTTGTTGATGCTAACTTCCAGTTTAAGTTGTTAAAAACTCTTATGACAAAATTTATCAGATCTCTACAGATAATTAAGCAAGTCTTTTAAAGAAATTTTACTAATTAAGCAAGTCTTTTAAAGGATTTTTACTAATTTTAGCAGGTAATTTTTGTTCTGACAGCATTTCTGTGTGCATACACACGTAACTAAAGTCCACATATTTAAAAAGAGTTTACAAGGGCAATACTGTCCTCTACATAAAAAAAAAAAAAAATTGCAAACCAAAAACCTTGGAATTTTTTTAATATACAGAGCAGTTTCTAATCTGTTAAAATGCAGTAAATAATTTAAATAGGTAGTGTAAAATGACAGAAAAATTATCAATATACTAGATTTTTCATACGCTAGCTTTTAGAATGTGGTTTTTAGAATATTATTTTCCCTATATGTTCATGCTACTTTAAATAACCAGCAAAATTTCATTGCCAGTTTGCTGTATTTGCAAAGTAAAGAACTGATGTTAAAGTTCTTTTGTAATAGAAGGAAATCTGTAAGTATTATCCTTATTACAGTGAAATTAATAAGAGAATACAAAGCTCATTCTACAGTCACAGATAAACTGGGCTATATATCTTCAACTGAGACAGTTTTTGCACAAATTCTTAAATGTTTGTTTTCCTTCCAAAATAGTGAAGTTCAGCTTTAAAAGTACTTCCTAATCTTGCTCAGAATGAGAGAGGCTGTTTGAGTTTTGTTCCACTAGTTTAAAAGAAAAAAAAAAAAAAAGATCTGAACTTTCAGCTCCTTTTAGAGCTAAATTAAATCAAACATTCCTGTTCTTCTGAAATATTCTGATAACTGTTTTTTTCACCTCTCACTTCTGGCTAGGGCTGGAATGGAAACTGCCTGAAATCTCCAAAGTAAGCCTGTCCTGTGAGATTTCTAACGCAGGTTATTTTTATTTCTTTGTTATTTATTTTGAATGCAAGAACTGTTGGCAATTCAAATAAGCCTTATTTATGCATCAAAACCCAAACTCTGAAATTCCACTGTGGCTTACAGTCCCAAACCTGTTTATGGTTTCCTTACACTTGCTTCTTGTCTCTCAAGCATTCCTGTTCTTTCTCACATACCAACATACATTCCGCCGTGGTCCTCACTTACAGATGATTTAAATCCTCTTGGACAAGATATGAAAAAGTTGTTGTTAGCCAAGACGACGGGCTTGCTCAAATAACAGACTGGGCAGGAACTAGAAAAAACCATTTCTGAATCTCAGAAAAGAAATCATATACTTTCTGTTAAACCTTGTATTTCAGCAAAAGCCTTTGCTGCTTTACTGCCTGCAAAGGGGAAGGTTCTCCATAAATTTTAGCTGGTGAAGTATTATTGAAATGAGTACAAATTTATTCCTTCCCTCTGTATCTGTCTCATTAGCACTGCTGCATACGGCTCATGCTTCTCTGGTCATGTGGTGCATTCAGATGGTTGGTTAATTCATCTCTTCTGCCCTTCAAATCAGGGTTGCATCTGCCACCAAAAATCAACAGGGCTGCACATATCTATGCTGAAAGATAATCTATGTCAGTAAATGTGATGAATAAGTAGGGCTTTTTGAATACTGTAATGATCTGTGATACAGCTTTTGTACTATTTGAAAGTGAGTTATTACTCATAGGGTTTGTAATCTTACAGCTTTAAATTTGGGGAGTGTCATACTGAGCTTCTTTCCCTGGGTTCTTCTTTATATCATAGAGTCTAAAACTGAGAAAAGACTAAAAGCCAGAGGAAAAAAATCTGAAGTGAAAACTGAGTTAAGGACCTCAGAAATTGTACAAAATCCAGGCATTTATACATTGGCAATATTGTATTTGTTAAAGATGTTGGAAAAGTAAAATGTCAAAGTAATGATGTCAGTCAGAGTTTTGCCATTCGTTTCACAATGTGTAGGACTTCATTCATGATAACTTTGAAGTACTCCAGAAATAAGAAAAAGCTGACAACAAAAACCGGGTTAATGCAGACTGAAGGCAGGTTGCACAGCTATATGTTTGTCATGTTCTTACGATGAAAGAGTGAATTTCCCTGTCCTTGAACTGTTTAGACCCCACGGATCCCCCTGGAAATCTGCGGTTGAGTTATTTCTCATCAAAATTTCACAAAATGTAATCAGAGCCTAAAAAGGAATCATTTTTTGTCTGGATGTTCTGTGAGCAACAACGTGAGCATCCCATTTGAATTTTATGTTACACTTAGAGCTCTTCATTGCACTGACAATGTTTTGTAATACTCCACAGAGTATGCTTTATTTTTTATGTTAGGGGAAAAGAGCATTCAGCAAATTGAAATAAACTACCCAGGCTGGCTGTCAGTTGCTGTTGTGCAACCATGATAAAATCTGATCTGTAAATGTCATTTAATCTTTGTCTTATTGTTTCCAGGATCAAAGGGAGAGGACCTATTCAACAGTGAAAACCAAATCCACTTCAGCTTCTATTAATAACCTAAAGCCAGGAACAGTGTATGTTTTCCAGATTCGTGCATTTACTGCTGCTGGTTATGGAAATTACAGCCCTAGACTGGATGTTGCCACACTGGAAGAAGCCACAGGTAGGCAATTAGGTTTACAGGGAATTAACCATTTCTGTAGAGGTAGTAAGTAAAGCAAGAAAAGAGTTACAAGCATTATAATTACAATTAGAAGGAATGAAATTCTACAAGAAAGTGGATTTTTGTAACTGTGTTTTGAAGGATGAGCTTCAATAATTTGTTTTACCATAGAACTGAAAATTAGTCTTATAATTAGCTGGGGGAGATTTGTAACATATCAGGTTCCTCTGCTGTCCTTCTAGTACAAAGGCTTCCTTTTTTTAAAATTCAAATACACATTTCTTTCCCCCCATAAAAGAAGTGAATAGTGATGAGCTGAGTAACTCAACTAGATTCTTCTGTCACTGGGGAGAAGGAAGGAGGAGATTTCAACCCACAGAGGCTTCTCTGGGTCATTTTTTTCATTTGATTTCCTGAAAAAATCTTGATAGTTTTGTTTAAGCTGTAAATCCATCTTTAGTGTATTTTGAATTCATTTGCAATTAATTGTGTCCTTATTTGCCTAAAAATCGTACTGATACCTCTTTTATTCACCAGTGTAGATATGTGCTTGCATGTTTAGAGAAAATATTCCACATTTTGCATCTTCAGAAAGAAACTCTTCCATCAGTGAGACCTGGCAGCTGTGAGCCCATTCTCGGGAACTGTCTGTGTTCCTGGCAGCTCCACCACTCTGTTGCAGACCCAAATTTGGTTACCCTGTTTTGGAACATTTGCTTCAGGTTGACCTGCCTGACAGCAGGTCAGCCAGAATTGGAGCTGGGAATCCATAGCCTACAAGTTCAAAGGGTATGGATGCCATACCCTCTCTGTACTCTATGCAGCATATCTAAGGTGCAGACACACATTATTGCATCTTATTAATTGCAGCCAGGTATTGCCCGAACAACTTGTGGGCATTCTTAAAACACAGTGGTTAGGTCTTGATTCCACCTTAGTTTTACACAGAATATAAAAACTATAAATAATGAATAATACCGCATATCTAATAGACATAATTGAAATAGTAATTATCGTAATGGCAGCAATAAGCTGTTATTACTAATATTATTAGTTCTGTGTCTAATAGCATACTTTCCATCTGTAGAGTTCTGCTTTTGGAAGAGTCAGTAGCAGAATCCCCATTTTGCAGAATGGGAACCTAAGGTACAGCCAGAAGTAATTTCTTATTTTGAGTAGTTTTCTGGAAATTAGAAGTCTGTCATAATCAGTCATAAGTTTCTGCTAATTAGCTAATTTATTGTCCATAGTGGTTTAAAATGAGTTCTTAAAAATGTTTCCCCAACATTTCCCTAAGTATCTGCATATTTTTTATATACTGAATGTAAGAATTCTGGTAGCTGCTAAGATTAGCAATGATAATTTCAGAGGAAAACAGTCTTGACTGGAGTTTGGTCAACATATGGAAGATTAGGAAATCCTATAATAAATGCATCACTGACCAAGCTCCTGTACCCTTTTTCTCACTCAGATGATGAAAAAATGCATATAAACCAGAAAGATGCTTTGCCAGCATGCACAGCAGGTTTTTTTCTTGTCACAAGCCAGCTTTGTGTTTGAGATGCCATGTAAAAATGTCCTGTCTTTTCATTAAAGAAAATTTTTAAAGTGGTATATTTTCCATTAACTTGAAAGGACACTGTAAAATATAATTCTTATCAAGGAGAAGCTTCCACAATTTCCCATATACAATTTTCAGAAATAATTATTGGTAAAAAGATAGTAAATCTCATTAAATTCTTCTAAAATAGTTTTACACAAAAATATTTGTTTCTCATATTTATTTATAGTTTTATGAGAACTTGCAGTCTAATCAAATTAGTCTTTTGTTAGCATTTTAAATGAAGATCTTTATTGGATCATTTTTAAGAAATATGCCTCAAGTGAAGTACTGTACTGTTGAACACTAAACCAGTATTATGCTACAGTTTAGAGGCATTGTCTTCTCATTATTCCAGAGGATTTCTGAATGCAGCTTTTAAAAATCTCCTAAGGAGGAAAATACACACATATATTATGTAAGAATATATATAATGACCGTCACAGCCGGGTAGTCATGTTGCCTGCGTGGACTTCTCCTGGTACATAACTGGTTGGCACTTTTGGTTGGTGCTGTTAATTAAGTAGATTTTTGTATCATGCTCCATTTTCTGAATTGTGGTAGAAACTGCATAGCCACTTTTCACTGTTTAAAGAACTACATCCATTATAATAACATTACTGATATGTAAAATATACATATTTTATGCCTATATCGGAACATATCATATACGTGGCATAAATATTTATGTAAAATGTATTTATTGCATAAATATTTATGTAAAAATTTCATAATTATGAAGTAAACATGTTTTATAAAGGTAAAATATTTCTATTATATACTTTGTTTGCCACAGTTCAAGTCAATGACTCTAGTAATTGTATTTTTTTGTTGTCTGGGTTTTAGAGACAGAAGTCCCTCTCGAAAAACACACAAATGCATAGAATATCACTTAAGTGGCAATTTTATCTCTTGGTTCACTAAAATATTTAAAAGTCAAGGTAAATGGCTTGTGGCCAGTGGACCTAAAGATGATCCTGAGCTTTTTGTAATTTAAGCAGATTTTTTCACTTGCAGAATCACAGAATCAATTAGGTTGGAAAAGACCTCTGAGAGCTTTGGGTCCAGTCTTTGACTTTGTTATGGCTCTCACTGTTAAGGTAAAAGCACTCCACAAAACCTGACATGACAGTCTTTGCTTTTTCCTTTTGCCATGAATCAGTTTAAATCAAACAAGATTAAAGCAGTATGCATATGTAGCTTTTATTTCTAATGTCTGAAATAACAATACTACACATTTTTATAGAAGGCATAAAGCAAAATATTTAAGAAAGAAATATTGGGTGTACATGGCTCCAATTATAACTGCAGCTTTTGTGATGGACTTCACCAGAAATTCTTTTTTACAAATTGTACTTTCAGGTTGCTTGCATGCTAAAAGGTTGCTGGAGCAGCAGCACAGCATTTTCAGCTAATATCCATTTCAAATTGTCCAGGGTGTTTAGATACCCATTCCCCATCCCTACAACTATGTATTTAAAAGGTGGTTTTCAGTCCTTTAAATTAAGCATTGTGCATTGGATGTGCACATATCATAGTACCAGACCAGATATCAGCCCATGTAGCAGCTCCTTGTCTCAGTCCGTATCTGAGCACAGTTTAAGCAGAGGTAAGGACAGACTTCTCTGTCCTGCTGCTGATTCCCTGTCATCACCATTTGGGCAGCACCAGTGACAGGCAACCATGCCATGTACTCCCTGAAAGGGTCTTCTGCATCACAAAATCATTCCTCTAAGAACACTCTAGCATCTTTATTTCTGCCAAACCACAGGGATCATTCCAGAAACTGGGTTCTGATTTACCCTTACACTAACAGAATTCATCACACAGAAGACAGAATCAGCAGAGTACCTGAACAGAGACAAATGTCTTAGAATGGTATCACTGAATTCGTCCCAAACCATACCCATAATCAAGCCCCATTTTTTTAAAGATGTAAAATTGCATCATATAATACATTGCATCCCACCTATCTTACAATTGGCCAGTGTACCGTGTCCCAAACATTTTCCAGAGCCCAAAAAGCATCCTCTGCTTGCTTCCAGAATGTGCCAGTACCCGAAATCTGAGGCAGTTACACAGAGCAACCCACTCACATATGTCGGCCTCTATGCTCTCATCTTGGCTACTGGATTAGGTGACAGGCTGGGCTGGGGATTTTTCCAAACATTTTTGATGGATGAAGCTTCACACCCTCGCCACTGTGACAGGATGCTGCCTCTTCTTCACTTTCAAGTGAGGTTTGCACTGAAGTTTAAAGAGAGAAGGGAACAGTTTAAGGAAATGCTGTATTTTACAGAAATTTGACATTCTTTGGGATTGTCTATTTTGATGGCCTGAATATGTTATAGGAACTGAGTATTACTTACGCACCTACTCTCATGCACAAGACGGTCACCACTGATTTCTTAGAAGTTCCATGAGTGGGATACAGCCACACCTGCAGAAGCGTCCTACTGACCTGGGTATCTCAGAAAGTTATAGTTACTCAAAGATAAACATTCATTCTTTTCAGGTAAAGAGTAATATTAATAATGTGATCTTTCTGAACTGCATTAGGTAGAATATAGAAAAAATACAGAGTTTCTTTAGGAAATAAAATTGAAGGGGATGTGTGTGTGTGTGTGTGTGTGTGTGTGTGTGTGTGTAATTTTCTTCTAGTGCAGATTATTCTAAATCTGTGTAGTATAACAAGGGGTTTGTTATTGTGTGTGTAGGGAGAACAGTCGGTACAAGTCAGTGTCACTGCCAAAATAAATCATATTGATTGGCTCACTTCTTCCAAGAAAAAAATGGTTTATTTGTTTCTATGGGAACTTCTGAAGTCTGCAACAGGAACCCAATTCTGTGAAATTCATAAAATCCTCTTGGAGACATTATAGTTCAGTTACCACTGCCAGCAGTAATTCCATCAAACAATCTACAATTTAGTTTACCAGCTATTAGTTTAGTTTCCTTTTGTTTTTTTTCTTCTCTTTCACCTGTCTGCTGCATTTCGATCATGGGGTGGTTTACATGGCACCAGGCCTGCTGGAGACAGATAGGGATCACCTGTCAAAAAGGGGGAAAAGGATTCTAGTCTGTGAGTTGGCCAGGCTGATTGACAGGGCTTTAAACTAGGTTTGAAGGGGGAAAGGGATAAGACCAGCGTTTCTAGAGATGAGCCTAAGGGCAGCATGCCAGTGTTGGGGGTGAAATCAATAGCCCAGTTGCAGCGCATGTGCACCAATGCACGCAGCATGGATAACAAACAGGAGGAGCTGGAAGCCGTCATGCATCAGGAAAGCTATGACGTAGTCACCATCACAGAAACTTGGGATGACTTGCATGACTGGAGTGTTGCAATGGATGGCTATAAGCTCTTCAGAAGGGACAGGAGAGGAAGGGGAGGTGGTGAGGTAGCTCTGTACACTAGGGAGTGTTTTAACTATATAGAGCTCAATGATAGTTATGATTAGGTTGGGTGCCTATGGGTAAGAATCAGGGAGAAGGCTAACAAGGCAGACACCGTGGTGGGAGTTTGTTATGGACCACCCAACTGAGATGAAGAGGCAGATGAACTATTCTATAAGTTGCTGGATAATGTTTCACAATCTCTAGGCCTTGTTCTTGTGCAAGACTTTAACTTGCCAGATGTCTACTGGAAACTGAACACAGCAGAGAGGAGGTTGTCTAGGAAGTTCCTGGAGTGTGTGGAAGATAATTTCCTGACACAGATGGTAAGGAAGCCTACCAGGGGCGGTGCCCTGCTAGACCTTCTCTTTATGAACAGAGAAGGGCTGGTGGAAGATGTGGTCGGCGGCCGTCTTGGGCATATCAACCACAAAATAATTGAGTTTTCAATTCTTGATGAAGTAAGGAAAGGGGTCAACAAAACCTCTACCTTGGATATCCAGAGGGCAGACTTTAGCCTGTTCAGAACACTGGTTCAGAGAGTCTTTTGGGAAACAACCTCTAAATACAAAGAGGTCCAGGAAGGCTGGCCATATTTGGAAAGGAAAGCTTAAAGGCAAAGGAACAAGCTGTCCTTATGTGCTGAAAGATGATCCAGCAGGGAAGAAAACCAGCCTGGCTGAATAGGGAGCTTTCATTGGAACTCAGGAAAAAGAAGAGTTTATGACCTTTGGAAGAAGGGGCAGGCAACTCAGGAAGAGTACAAGGATGTCATCAGATCACGTAGAAAGAAAACTAGAAAGGTGAAGACTCAACTAGAACTGAATCCGACCCCTACTGTGAAAGATAATTAGAAGTGTTTTTATAAATACATTAACAACAAAAAGAGGGCCAAGGAAAATCTGCATCCTTTTTTGGATGCGGAGGAAAACATTGTAACCAAGGATGAGGAAAAGGCTGAGGTACTTAATGCCTTCTTTCCCTCAGTCTTCAGTAGTAAGACTGGTTTTCTTCAGGGCAACTAGCCCCCTTAGCTGGTAGACAGAGACAAGAATCAGAATAGACAAGAAGCAACCCAGGAGGATATATTAGTGACATGCTGTGCCACTTAGACATTCACAAGCCTACAGGGTTGGATTGGATACAGACAAGGATACTAAGGGAGCTGGTGGAAGAGCTTGCCAATCCACTCTCCATCCTTTACCAGCAGTCCTGACTCACCAGGGAAGTCCCAGACAACTGGAGGTTGGCCAGTGTGACGTCCATCTACAAGAAGTGTTCAAAGGAGGATCTGGGCAACTACAGGCCTGTCAGCCTGACATCAGCACCAGGGAAGGTAATGGATCAGATCATCTTGAGAGCCATCACACGGCATGTCCAGGATGACAAAGCAATCAGGCACAGACAGCATGGGTTTACAAAAGGCAGGTTCTGCTTGACCTGCGCAATCTCTTTTTATGACCAGGTGACCTGCTCAGTGGAGGAGGGAAAGGCTGTGGATATAGTCTACCTGGCCTTCAGTAAAGCCTTTGACACTGTCTCCCACAGCATTCTCCAGGAGAAACTGACAGCCCATGGCTTGGACGGGTGCATTCTTCACTGGGTTAAAAACTAACTGGATGGCCAGGCCCAGAGAGTGCTGGTGAATGGTGCCACATCCAGCTGGCAGAAGGTCACTAGTGGGATTCCCCAAAGCTTAGTGTTAGTGCCAGTACTGTTTAATATCTTAATCAGTGTTTTGGACAAGGGGATCAAGTGCACCCTCAGTAAGTTCTCAGATGAGAATAAGTTGGATGGGAGCATTGATCTGCTGGAGGGTAGGAAAGCTCTGCAGAGGGATCTGAATCCATGGGCTGAGGCCAACTTGATCTTGGAGGTCTTCTCCAACCTTAATAATTCTATGACTTTATGACTGGTGCCTGATGTCTCCTCCTCTGTCCATCTCCTGGTCTAGATCCTCACTTACAAATCAACAGAGCTCCACAGAGTTCAGTAGCACTGTGCTCATTTAATACAGCTGAGTACATGGCCACCCTTAGTAGATGTCAGGCAAGCAGTGTATTTAACGAACCTCAAGGTTTCTCAGACTAAGTATTTACATACTCAGTTTACATTAACGTGGCATGCATACATTCGCATATATTAATAGAATTGGCATATATTAATAAAAAGAGCCATAACGTGTGGCTATTTTAGCATATAAATTCTCTGAAGGATGGAGAAGTCCATTTTGTATATGTGGAAGTACCTTTTTGTTGCTCACAGAAACAAATGATAAGTAATAATAGCTATTTACAATGATTATTAGCAGTAAGAGATTGAAATATGCTAACTAGGTAGTCTGTGTTAAGAGCATTTCAGCTCAAACATTTTTCTTAGAGTTAAGACACTATTTTCTTGGAAACCATGAAAGTCATATCAAGGAGCTTTAGAGGGAAAGCTTGAAGCAGAGTTCTTCAGGGATTACTCCTCTACTGTACCTTCTTACAGGAATATCCAGGTCTTACCTCTTAGGAGGGAGTCAACAACTGAGCAAAACAGAAGGCAGCACAGCAGTAGGAGGGAGTGGAAGTGACTGGTGCTAGTGGTGCTGGCTTTCAGCTAATGGCTGTACTGCTTTGGCCAAGGAAATTCCAACTTGACTCCTTTTTATTTGGTGTAGACAATCATTTACTCATACAGCATTGGGTTAAATTTCCAATGAAGGTCCTTCTTTAGAGTAGTATTATCAATATAATAGTTTCAGATAAAAGCAGTCTACAACAGTAGACAATCTACAGTTCATGATGATTGACTTAAATTTTTGCAGTCCCTTTGTAGTGATTAATTTTTAACTAATCTCTTCTCTGTACTCTGTTTGTAGCCACAGCTGTTTCCAGTGAACAGAATCCTGTTATTATCATAGCTGTGGTTGCTGTGGCAGGAACCATCATTCTGGTCTTCATGGTGTTTGGTTTCATCATCGGACGAAGGTATTGCATCTTTCACGGGCATTAGCACATCTGACCCCACTCTTGTGAACTCTTCAGACATAGTCTGTTCTGGGATAGTAACTTGCAAAACTAAAACAGAAATAATTTTTAGTAAGGGCAGTTTTCATTTAAATTCCCTTACCAATTATATGGTTTGTCCTATTACCTTGGCAAGACACTTAAATCAAGATGTTCTTTTTGTCCTATGTAAATGTGCTGTAAAAGGAACCCCTAGCAGGTTCTTCAACTGTACTCCTCAAAATCCCTCTTCCTGTTCGGTTTTCTCACATGGAGAAATCTGACACTTTATCTGATCAGCCTTTAAATGACTTTACATTCAAGAAGAAGAGACACAGCAGTAAGTTTAAGAATACCCTCATGTAAAACAGTTTGTACTTTCAAGTTCTTTAATCCTCTGTTTTATCTGTTGAAGCTTTTCACCAGAACTAGAATTTTTTTCTTTAGGACCTGTCCTGACTGGTATTTGATACAAAAGCCTTTTGATTGCACCTGTTCATGATTTATTTAAAACTCTGCTGTCAATAGAATTATAGGTGAAAGTTTCAAAGGGCCTACAGCAGTTAGGTGCTCAGTGCCTGAAAATCCCAGCCTGCAGAACTGATTTTGTCAGGACTTTAGACATGAGAAGTAAATGATTATTTACCAGTAAAACTAGTGGTTTACTTTCTTTTCAGGCATTGTGGCTATAGCAAAGCGGATCAAGAAGGGGATGAAGAACTTTACTTTCATTGTAAGTGTTTTGCTTTTTTTCCCCCCTTTCAAAAATTCCCAACTGCGGTAGTGTAGACAATACTATAGTGTAGACAATACTAAAACAAGACTCCATGAAAGACAATGCCCTAGGAAATTCAAAAATGCTGTGTAAATAACAAGCAGGAAGTTAAACACTGTAAAAATGTGACCTACAGAAAAGGAATGCAGATTAAAGACAACATTGCTCACACAGATGGTTTTATTTCTATACATGTCTATGATATACTGTTGTTTTCATTCTGCATTTTTGTTTTCTTCTTGTTGCTTTGAATATATGTTTCACATTGTCCTAATAATCCCTCTGAGGTGCAGTATTCATGAGACCTTTGCCTAAGATATCTTTACCTCAGGCAAACTTCAGATTAAGAGAATAACTGCATCACCCTAAAAATGAAGCTGTTCTGCTCAAAAGCTGTTTTTTACTGCTGTGAATACTGTATCATCAATATTTACAAAACATTATATCCTTAAAAATTGAATATTTAATATGAAAAGAAAGAGCATCCACTTTGTTACTGTTTGGGTTCTAGAATCACTTGCCTAGCCAACAGTACCACCTAAAGCCTCTTTTATTAAAATTGCATCTACCATCTGAACTTATACTAGAATGGTGGGAAAATTCAATAAAACACATCTTTCTTGGGTTAATGACAATTGAAAATGTAAGGGAAATATAAAGGAAAGATTATGCAAGAATAATTTCATTTTTATCCAAATATTGTTTAAAAAATTTCTTATTTTAGCCCTTTCTCATTTCTACTGCTTTCACTTTTAAAATCCCCATTATGTCCTTGAAGGAAAAGATCAGCTATGTATTCTTGTATTTCATTATGTAAACAAAAGGAACATGCTAGCTAAATAATTTCTTTCCTTATCTCCATCATTAGTGACATTTGGTTTTGTTTCAGTGAAAATGTAAATTAATTAATATGAAACCTGCTACTTAATAATTGATAGTTGATCCAGAAAAATATATATAGTCTTTATAGATGTTCATTTCCCTCATTATCCTTTCAAGAAATCTGGTTATCCAGCAAATCAGTCAGAAGATTAAGCATACACAATCTTTTTTTAAATCACGGCACAAAATACACGACACAAAAAGTAACTTTTTGCCAAGGTAGTTTTTCATCATCCGTTGGTTGTAGATGTAGTATTTAATTTCATTTGATAGCCAAGTAGAGAATAAGATGGAACCCACTGCTGTGGCCACCAGCGTGGTCACAGAGCTGTGAACACCAGTTTGGTGGCATTTTGCTCCATAACATCTAGACAACATTCTTCTGTACTGGGACACCAGATTTTCCAAAACATAACTTAAAACAATCACTTGCTTATAACAAAAACTTACAAGAGAAACATTTTTTAAAGCAGATTTTAAAGCACTGCATCATAGATTTCATTTCAGTTCCCTTCAACTCTCTGTGACCTCAAGTGCTACACTTGAAGATACAACTACAGTGGAGGAGTTTAGTCAAGCAATTCAGATTTATATTTGGGTTCCTCCTCCCGTTTTCATCTAGCATTGTCTGCAAATGCAGGCCAGCATTATTTCACATTGCTATGCCAGGGTAGCCTTGGCCTGTCAAAATGTTGTATGACAGCTTGAATAAAAAAACATTAGAGGCCCACTTGAGATTTGCAAGGTTACTTCCAGTCCAGACCCCTTATCACAGACACAGGAGGATAGTTCCTTCTCCGTCCTGTTGCCTAAAAGCATTATTAGAGCTGATCGACCTATGGCTTTATTCTCATTTTCTCCAATGTCTTTTAGTTTTAAGAAATAAATATTAATAATTTTTAAAAATTGCAGTATTGTCAATACAACTGGAAAAACATCTATTTAACCACATGATATGACAGATAGTAACATCTGGGCAACATTTCAAATAATTTCTCTGGTTATAAATTCATTAGATTACTCAGTCAATTTCTCTAGGTTTTTTCCTTTTATGAGGGTTTGTGTTTGTGTCATTAATACCATCTGAAAAACAAATACACACGATTGCTAAGCTATTTTTCAATATATTTTCAAATTTAAAATATTTTATGTTAAATTAAAAGAATACAAAGCAACTGTAAATTATTTATGTTTTGTTCTGACTTTTGTTCCTGTTCTTGTATATCAGCATATCAATTAGCAGAGAAACATTTTTGCATTTGGATATTGAATTTTAATTCACTGATTTAATTAAAGTCAAGAGTATAATCTTTGTGAGCAAATTTATTTTGTAAAAATTTCTTGATTAGTAGATTTTCAGGGTTGCTCTACTATCACCAGGAGTTTCTACTTTGACCAAAAGAGCAGAAAATAATTTACCTGAATCATTAGCAAACTAAGGGCAAAAACTGCACACTGACCAGAACACTATGCTGCCTGAGTTGTACTAAATGTTATACTAAAAATGAATGAGCAAAATACAAGTTGCCGCATATTTTTCACTTTGGTGCTTGAGAGGGGAAATATTGGTGCCACAGAGCCCACTTTCCTTCCTATGCCTTTACAAGTTGACTGCAACATGTTCATATTATACTGCAAGAAATATACCTAAGGATATAATTTTTAAATGCTGTGAATACTTTGACTATTGCCACAGTCTGCAAAAAATATTATATTCAGTAGTTTTAAGCAAATGAAGAAGGTGAAGAAATGTTTCAAATCTCACTAGAAGACAGAAATAACATGAAGAAATGCTGTTTATGCATCCTAGGACAAAAGGATAAGCTGTCCTTACACAGAAAAGAAACTTTCGCCTCCTCTGCTGGTCTTATACCCCTTCCCTGCTTTGTTTTTACTCCCACTCAACCCTTACGTTTTATTCCATTAAGCACTATTTAATGTTTATTACTTAGTTCAAGGTGGAGATGTTAGTCATTTTTAGAGATGGGATTGTGTACTTGTGTCAGCATGCTTGCAGATGATGCCTAAAACTAAGGTTGCTTCTCAGAGCGGCTCTGACTCAGGCAGCGTGGAAACAGGTTCACTCTTCCAAGGAGCACTCTGCATAATGAAATTCCTGGGCTGACTGCACAATAAGTGCTTTTGCTTCATCACAGTCATGCTTTCTTACATCATTACAGTTAAATTTCCAGGCACCAAAACCTACATTGACCCTGAAACCTACGAGGACCCAAATAGAGCTGTCCATCAATTCGCCAAGGAGCTAGATGCCTCTTGTATTAAAATTGAGCGTGTGATTGGCGCAGGTAAGGCTGCCGTGGCTTCCTGATTCAACTGTTCCATTTAGCTGGGATCGAAACTCATACATCATAATGACAGGCAAATAATTATACCTCAAGTATAGAAGAACTTTTTGCATTTGCTAGAGTGGTTAAGAGCAATGAAGCTGCACTCACTTCTAAAATGTAAAAACAAACAGGGGAAAAACCTAACAAAAGAAACAAATAAATGAGTAAATTAAAAGTCTTGCTTGACATTGAAAGCTTGTGGGTTTTTATCCTGTATCTGCTGTTAAAAATGGAACTGGGGGAGTGGGCCAGTTTTGCTGCCTATTATTTACTGTCAGAGAAAAGACGTTAGGCATTTGTGCAAATTCTGCTCACTTACCTTTTGCAAGAGGGGTTTTTGACCTCTGAAACTTCATTCATGTGAGTAAGGAAAACTGGCTGCAGCACAAAATCTTAAGCAGAGACTAGGAAGGTCTTGTTTCTGTATAACAAAATCTTCCCTAAGGCTGTTTTTTTTCTTCTACCATTTTTCTTTTTGATATTTTATGAATACAAAAAGTTATTGTTTAACTTCTTATGACTGATTGTAATTGCTTCAGCACTACATTGCTTTTCTTCCTGTTGAGCTGTCTACCACCTACTTAAGCCATGATGTTCATGCTCTAAAAAGGCAGTTTCATTTGTTTGCATTAATAAGATATGTGACATTTTTATTGCACTACTCCATGTAGTGAAATTAAGTTTCCATGGGTAAGAAAAATATCAAATACTTTGGATTCCTGGAGGAAAAGTTCATTTGCTTTCCTGTTGTTTTATACAAGTGTTAGTAGAATACTTTCTAAATCGCCCTGTAGTTTGGCGCTGTACATTGCATACTGTGATATTATTTAAAAACAGAACAAGAAATATCTCTAAAATAAGCTGGTTTACCTGTAAGAAAATCTTTAGACTTAAAATTCACGCCTTTTCAAAGTAACCCCACTCATGTTGAATCATGTCTCAATCAAGGAGTAGTAGCATTGAAATTAACCACACTGCTGAGTAAATTATTCCTTCAGATGAGTAAGAGCATAAGAATTTATCCCTTGCTAACTAGGAATTTTTGTGATGCTAGAATGGCAGCATCTCCTCTGAAAAATACACAATATGCAAGCTTAGCATAGACAAATTGCAGAGCTTTATTTTTTGCTCTGAGTTAGAAAGCTACCAGCACAGCAACAGTTCAGAGCACAAAGATATATTCAGTTGGATTTTGCCAATGCCTTCTGAGCAAAATGCTGAAAACACTGCAGAGTATACAGTTTAAAATGTATTTTCACTGTTATGACAAATTCCAGAATGTTAATTTTGTTGACTGCAGATGAATTTAGTCTTGATTTTAATGAGTATAACTGATAGCAAAATTAACTAACGTGTGTCAATAGTCATTCTGAAGAAAGTTAACTAGAAGTGCAGTGGTGAAAGCATATTTTGTGTGGCATTTAGCTATGGCTTTAACCTGTTGATGTAAATAGCAAATAGGAGTGAAATGAAATTCAGTCCAGGAACAACAGAACGTTAAAGAGCCAAAGCAGCAGCTGAAACTCATACATCAAAGAAGAATATGGAATTTCTGCTAGTGACAGCACCAGAAAAGCCACTTAGCAATCTCAATGTTCATCAGCAATGCTGGCCACATGAGCTATTGAGTAGTGCCATGTCTCTCAGACAAACAGGGTGCAAGTATGCTTGTGCTCAATTTGCATGAGGGATATGTACTTTCCTTGCCAACATTTTCATTACCATCCCACTGTGACCACCTGTCAGATACAGAATATGGTGTCCACTATGTTAAGCTGTTCATACCACACATCCTTTGTTTTAGCCTCTGCCTTGTTGACATACTGAGCTAGTGGCTGTGCGGCTGTGCAGTATTCCCACTCTTCTTGTCATATTTTCCGGTTCATTTTTGGGCATCATTTCAACTGAATATACTATTTTCTTGGGAATAAAAATAGTTCATTGGCTAGCATCCTGGCCTGAAATGTATAACGTACAAGTTCAACTTTCTGGTTTGCCGGAGTGTGCATGATCTGCTTTTGGAAATCAATCAAAATCAAATCACAGAGAACTGGAAAGGAGTTAAGCCCTAGTGTCTTCTGTGCCAAGTGTCCTAATTACCTGGCTCTGAAATATCACAGGCACACACTTATACTCATGTCTTGTTTTCGGTGTGGAACAAAAAAAAAATTGCAAAGTACTGCTAGAGAAAATTGTTATCCTTTAGTAAGTTCTTGAGGCTAGGGGCTATGAGTGATGAATTCATTAATAGTCGTCCTTGTTGCTAATGGCGTGCAGGAAGGAGGTTAAGGCACCAAGCTAAGGACATGACCATCTAGTTGTTGTATATGAAACAACTATGCCTGCTGGTATTCATAGCTATGACATGGTTATTTAGACCTTGACTTCGGTGCCCAAGGGCAGTTGAGGATAATGTGCAGACAGGAACACTTGTCTGGCCAATTAGCTTAGGTACAGCACAGTATTAACAGAGGTATATGGAGTTGATTTCAGCTAACCTTGATTCAGCAAGCGTGATGCAGGAGGGAGAGGAATTTGATTCTGTATGCAGTCACCTCCTATAAGATTCATAAAACGAGCCGTACTGAGTGGAGATTTGTCCAAACAAGTCAGTTGGAAATATTAACTCATGGTCTAAGTTCTACCCTTCTGGCTGGAGAACTCTGAAACTGATATCCAGTTACTGCTTTTTTCTTTCCCCAGCCTCTTCTCTTGGGGCTGTCAGGAGAACCGTAATGTTTGAATGCTGACAGTGTTCTAAACAAGATTTCTCAGAACCCATCCATTAGGACACTTCAGGCATTCAGACCCATTTCCAAGCATACCTCTCTCCACTGCCAGCCAGACATCTTGACAGTGTGTACGTGCACTTAAGTTCTGGTCCCAGAAAGTTTCTCAAGACATCAGTCTATGTCCCAAGAGGATTCTCTGATCAAACTCTCTGTGTCTTACCTGGTTCAATCATTTTTTTTCAGCACTCCTAAAACATGTCTTAGATGTAGGTGTGTCTGCATACTTGTGTGTACATAACAGCTTAATGTTAAGGCACTACACAGGTATGCAAGATATAAGTTTCTGACTTGATTTGATTTGGAGAAGGGCCTTGGAACTGTATCTCCCATACTCCAGATGAATTTACAAAGTGTCAGATTGTTAAATATTTTTGCAATGAGTCTTTCTTTTTAAAAGATGTTCCCGTTTATTCAGTATATGTTACTACCCTTTTCTTCTATATTTACAAAGAGGTTTTTCTTCCTTGTTGCAGTATTGGATAACTCGCTTCTTCTCTCTTCTTACATAGCTGTGAGGCTGGGGACAATCCTTAAATCTTTCATAATCTCATTAATATTGAGGTAGAGGTATTGCCATTCAGCTCCACACATCACACGCTTCCATCCTCTTTCCTGTCTGATGGAGTCCAGTTACATCTCTCCCAAATTGGTTGTTGCTGGTTTTTTTTTTTTTCGTATTCTTGCTGGCTGTTTAGTCTTTTGTATCACATGCTTCTTCAAGTTCCAATTGTCTGTTAGTTTAGAACCTTTTACAAACTTGCAGCATTTGCTTGTGTTTGTTTAATGTAACAAACTTGTTATAAGTCACACCTTTCATTTCATAATCTGCAAAGTAAATTATCTTGCTTGAAGGTAATAATGTAGTGCTTCATTTAACACCATAATGATGCTAAATTAAAAGCAGATCTGCAAGAGCTGACTTTTGAAAGAAAAAAAGCCACTGGATCTAAAGATAGCAAGGAAACTATGTAGAGCAGAATGACATTTTCACTTAGAAATGGTATTACTATTTCTATTATAGTGTTTTCTTATGAAAGCCACTTCATTTTTATTTCCTGATTTTGAAAAAAATGCAACAAATTGCTAACAAGTCTTTTAAAATATTTACATAAGGGTCCTGTTGATTGGCTTAACATAAGGTGTTTGTTCCATAAGGGTCAGCAATTCAAGGTAATCCATTTCAAATATAAGCATTCACGTGCAAGATTTAAACACACACTTAAGCATCTAGTTGAATCAAGGCCTAAGGAAAATATTGATAGTCAGAGCAATTCAGCACTGATCTACTTCATTTTAGGAGAGTTTGGTGAAGTGTGCAGTGGGCGTCTAAAGCTTCCTGGCAAGAGAGATGTTGCAGTAGCCATAAAAACTCTGAAAGTTGGCTACACTGAAAAGCAAAGGAGAGATTTCCTGTGTGAAGCAAGCATCATGGGACAGTTTGACCATCCCAACGTTGTTCACTTAGAAGGGGTCGTTACCAGAGGTAAGCAGCAGCTCGATCTGTCAGTCAAATAACAACACCATGGCAGAAATTACTCTAGCTTATTCATGGTCAAAGATTCAAATTATAAACAGACCGCACACTCCTAATGGATTTTCTCCTGATGCGTAACTAACTAAAACAATACTTACTTTATGCTACAACCTGAGGAAAAAAATTTAGATGTACGCATGATTAAAAGATGAAGTACTTTGAAACATATTATTTTTCTAGTTTCATTTAGCCTCAAAGACCATGCAGAGAGATAAGGTTTCTTATGTCCTTTCAAATTATCTGAAGTGTCATTATTCCAGAGTCCTGTTCACACAGAAGGAGGTAGGAGGGCACACTGACTTTTTGATTTGTATGGTTCGATTTTGTGAATCATTACCACATTCCATTAAGATATTTAAGAAATTAGAGCTCAGTTACAGTGCTGGAGGGCTCAGAAATGTTCATTGTCTCAGTGATTCAATCCTTCAAAGGAATAACTTGTGTTTTATCAAAAAAGGCACTCCATTTGTTTTACAGTTTCTCTTTTCTTTCAGGGAAACCAGTCATGATTGTAATAGAATACATGGAGAATGGGGCCTTAGATGCATTTCTTAGGGTGAGTACCAAAATGACAACTTATATAAACATATCTAGAGTGACATATATTACACAGTGACACTTCTAAAAGATATGGTTTATATATGTGATATATACATGTATACACGCATAATATTAATATAATTAAAATGGTTTTCAGGGTGAAATGGAGCTTGACAAATACTAGCAGTTCTCTGTGTTATTTCAGCAAAACCAGATCAAAAATGAGAGGATCAGATAAGATCATATGGAGACATTCTAGGAATTTATGTGATTTAATGTGTCATAAACACAGTGGGTTTTATTATTGCCCCCAGTTGAAATTAAAACCACTGATACATGAAGCCCAATCTTCTGCCTTTTGGGTGCAGAATTTTATTGTGTCAGCATGGTGGAAATCAGAATAAAAGAACCCCTAAACGAACTGTGATTCTGTTTAAGGGACAAACAAAGGAAGAAGAAATGCAAGTTCCCAACAATTTATCATTTTTTAAGCGTGTTCTGAACTTGCCAGTTCTGACTCCTTACCAGATATGGAAGACTGTGTGAGATGATATATAAACACTCTATAAAGAACAGAAATATTGTTTGGTAAACTCCAGACTATCAATAAAAATTATCAATACCTAAGGTTCCAAAAAGGAGATAGTTCTTATTTTCTTGATACAAATAATGATACTGAGAGATGAAGAGCATAGAAGCAAACTATAAGAGCTTCAGGTAATCTTCATCAGTTAATCTCTTAGAAGCAATTTACCATGAATTAGACAGAAATGTATAGTCATGAGCAAGTTTCGCTACTATTAGTAGATTAACTACTCACACATTTCTTAACTGGATTTATGTCTGAAGAAAGTAAAACTTGTGTTTGAAGTGAGTTTCTTTGCCTCAGGATGAATTGCCACAGAAAGAGTAAAGAAGTAGAAAGCCGAAGTTGGAAAACTAATTCTTATTTCTCTTCTTAGCTATACTAACAAGAATTGCTGCTCCTTTCTTCCCTCCAGAAACATGATGGGCAATTTACAGTCATTCAGCTAGTGGGAATGTTGAGAGGAATTGCTGCTGGAATGAGATATTTGGCCGATATGGGATATGTACACAGGGATCTTGCAGCACGCAATATTCTTGTCAACAGCAATCTTGTTTGTAAAGTATCAGACTTTGGCCTTTCCAGAGTTATAGAAGATGATCCAGAGGCTGTCTACACTACAACTGTAAGAAAAATTGATGAGTTTTCAGAGTTTTTAGATATGGTTATTAAGAAGCAGCATATCTTCTAGAGAGTATAGATAAGAGAATTACATTAATTACTTGGGCAGTGTTAACCAGTCAAAAGGAAGAGTCTCTGCAGAAGTATGACTGTAATTAGGAAATAACTTTTGTGAGAACATACATTTGTATTTGGTAAAGTTCTAAAAATTTTATACAGTATTTTGATTATTCCCTTCCCCGTGATTTTCCGTTTGAACAAATAAGGAAGTTTTACCCACAAAAATTTTAATCATCTGATTTACTATGAGTCAATTAAAATCTTTGTAGGCTATTACTATTTTTCAGACTAGATTTATCTCACCAAAAGGTTGACTAGCTCGAGGCTAGACTGTGACAAAGCTCAGCTCCCGTATTTTCCCTTCCTTTTGGGTGGGACACTTTTCTTAAATACATAGTCATCAGGCACACTATGCTCTTTATTCTTTTGTTGAGCCAGCTCCACTTTCCCACCCGTGGGGCCTCGCTGTACCTATTTTCTCATGCTGAGGGAAGGAGGGGCCCCTGGAATCTGCTCCAGCAGGCACAGGGATCCAGGAAACCACACCAGTGTTCACAGCTGCCACGCCTGCCATTGGGCTCTAAGTGGAATCCTGATTTAAAAATGTCAGACTGATATTTCAGAGTCAATGGGATTTATATGCACAGGTTGAGATTCACTTCACCTACTTTCAACCATTCAGGAGTTAAATGACTAGTGTAAATCAGACATCTGAGCACCCCTTTAGCTTTGATGAAGGGATAAGCTCTTCGAAAGAAATACATCCACATTAGCTTAGACAAGTATCTAAGTTTCTATGTTCCAAGTGTTTTAAGAGGCTAAACTTCCTTAGACAGCTTTGCAAATTCTGCAGTTGGTCAACCATAGTAGATTATATAAGTGCTGCTTTTGATGTTGGTGGAAATAATTATAGACACATTCTAGAGAAGATGATACGAAAATTTTGGGGGAAAAAAAAGAGAACCTTCTTCTTCCTTTTTTTTTTGTTGTTATTGTTTTTTTTTTCATAGGGTGGAAAAATTCCAGTGAGATGGACGGCTCCAGAGGCCATTCAGTACCGCAAATTTACATCAGCCAGTGATGTGTGGAGTTATGGAATAGTTATGTGGGAAGTAATGTCTTACGGAGAACGGCCTTACTGGGACATGTCAAATCAAGATGTAGGTTTATCTGTTCGTGAATGTGTGTGTGTATGTGTGTGTGTTAGTAAAACCAAAATTACATATTGCAAACACATACATATGTATTTCACTATAAATGCATAAAATGTTGGTTTAGAAATAAGATTTATAAAATCTTGTGAGAAATATATGGTTCTCATAAAATGAAAAAGTTACAGAGCTTTCACTTTTTACCTAGATCAAAATCTTTCCTCTGCCACATGGATATTGTAGGTTTCTGTTCTGAGTATCAATTAAAACTGGAACATCAAAAATAGTAATATGTGCTCTTCACTTTATTATGCTTAAGCATGGAAAGAATCAAATTTTTTTCCAATAAAAAGTAATTCTGAGGTTTCTGACCTTAGAGCAATGATTAATCAGTCGAAAAAAGTTGTTAAAAGTCTGAGTGGCAGTTAATGACCTACTTTGGCTTTTTCAGGTTAATTATGCTGATTTAACAGTACTCTTGTTTGCATAAAATATGATCCAGAGCAACAGGTCAGCAGTAATAGAACAGATGGATGTTAATCTTGATTTCTGACAGGAGTATCTATTAATATAGAAATTACACAGGAAAAAGCCATACAGGTGCAAAAGTCATCAGAAAGAGTATCAATTAAAGTTCTTCAGGTGGGGGCTTGAGTGTTCTTTTAATTGTTATTTTAATTTTTTATTGAATTATCAACATCAAAGTTAAAAAAAAAAGATAAAAGTGTAAATGATGAGTCAGTTTGACACAATGCAAAGTTGTTAATATTTGACAGGTCTCAATGTCAAAGATTTCATGGACTGTCAAAATATGGGCAAACAAGTCCTTGGGGCAGAGAAAGAGAAATATTTACATTCCCTAGACACCCCGTAGAGTTTCATTTCTTTTGACACCTTCCTTCTGTACTAGATTCAAACATAAAAGAAGTCTGACAGGAATATAAGATGCCTCAAAGGCAAACCTTACCTATCTTTCAGGCAACAATAAGGAAAAACTTTTAAACAGGGGAGAAATTCTTGTATTTCCGTGCTTGTTATTGGATTTTGAAAAGTATTCCTTCTGTTGAAAACTGCACGTAAAGCACATGACTGAGCCCTTTTCAAAAAACAGCTAATTGCGACTTCTTACAGTTTTATCAATTTTTAGCATCTTTCATGATAATCTTCAATAGCATACAGTTAAAAGATGGATCAGTTGCTTGGTAAAATACTTTCAAATATTCCTGTAAGCTGTGATCTTCAAGCATGTCCTCCCAAAGCAAATGCACATCCTACCAATCTCATAGATAAATCTATGATGCAAAAGTTTAGAATCACCTTATAATTTATTATTTATTCTCCTTCAAAGTTAACAGTGGTAATATTTAACTGGAATAAAAAATGATAAATGTGTTCTTCTAATTTTGCATATGGACTCAGTTTGTATATCTTGAGTGCATGATTTTGCCTAAAAGTGGATGTGGGCATAGTCATAGAACAGACCAGATCTCCTAAAAAATACATCTCCCTGACTTTAGACCTTTAGATAGCATTTCTTTAATTCTGCCCTTCTTCCTTTAAGTCATTACTTTAGATTGATGAAGAATACAAATTTGTGTTGTGATCTCTTCAAGAACAAGTTCTTCTTTTAGCAATGACCTAGAGCTAGGGTGCATCAAAAGAACACTCATCCTACAAGCTCCCCGCAGAGGCACAGCAGGCTGACCACAGATTATAGACAGAGTTGTCCCAACTTCTCTGAACAGTGGGCTCACCTCAGCTTAATCCTTGCTGGTAGGCCTCAAGCCCCTATTTTCCTATTAGATTTATGGTGTTCTCACTTTCATTCATTTATTGACTCCAGTGCAGATTAGTTCTTCAGAAAAGGAAAAGAATTTAGGCTTACATATTTTTTCTTTGCTGTACTCCTGGATTTATTACCATTATTATAATTTGTATTATTATTATATACCCATAAGCAGAGTTCTAACATTACATTGTCCAGTTACCCATATTTAGTACTTCTTTGTTGGCATCCAGTATATAAAGTGAACAGATCTGGTCCTCTTCTCTTCTGCTTTACATCCTCAGATAGCCTGATTATGATAAAAGCATACTTGAGTCTTAGCAGTATTCCCTTTTACTCTTTTTGCAGTAAAAGCAGAATTTCAAAAACGAATCGTGGGAAATGTAAATAATATAAATCAATTCTATTAGTAAGAACTCCAGCTGTGTTCTCTTTGTAGATTTGCTTATTAAAAAAAAAAAAAAAAAAAAGAAAAATCCTGCATCTATTTAATTATTTTTGAGTACTGATTTTTGGACCCCTCTGGCTCCTTTTTAGCAGAGTGGACTCTTGTCCTACTTTACTTATCAATATTTTAGAATATTTTTTTCAGTGTTTTGAATATTGGCAGAAATTCCATCCATCTCTAGATGACTCATAATTTTATATTTCCCAGTTTCATCCTTCTTGCTCAGAATACCCATCAGAGAATTCTGCAATATCACCAAGGCCTTTCAAAAATGACATTATCTTGATTCCCACTTCAGGTTTCTCTGCAGATTGTAGTGATTGGGGAAAACTCCTGTTTGTGATTCTTTCGTCCATGTCTTCACTCTCCCTTAAATTCTTGGATGTAGTTTTATGTGTAGATGGTTTAACAGTTATAAGGGTCTTATATATTTTGGTGCTTGTGTTGCTGTTGCCATTACCTATTTTTTCCATTCCTCATTGGTGATCTGTGTCTTCTGACCTCTTAGGCACCTAGTTCATTGGTAGTAAATCATACGCAGCGTGTTTGAAGCTTTTAATACCTTTTGCCTTTTAGAAGGTCAGAAATTCCTGCATTACTTTTCGCAGCACATCAGTCATACTGTACACACTGTAGCTTATTTTTTCCTTTTATTCCACTGCTACTTCAAAGCATAAGGAGCTATTCTTTTGTTTTTCATCTTCATATAGCTCTAAAGAATCTTAAATTTTACTTTTAATATTTCCTTTCCTATATAGTTCTGTTCTTTCCATTTCCCTGTTCTTCTGCAGAAAACCCTCTCTGACAGACAACTTCGCCGGTTCTAAAGGGTCACTGCACTCATTCTTCAAGGTGTGGATATTTTGCAGGAATTGAATATTTCTCAATCATTTTTGAGCTGTAGGACAGTACTGTCATTCTGAATGTTCAGAGAAAAATCTGTGTCCTAGGAAGATGAGCAACTTCCCTGAGGTCAGAAGGACATTCTGTGACACAAACCTGCAGTCAGTGCCCTACCACTGGGTTATGCCTTCTCTTTTCACAAAACTTCTTTTATGCAAAAGGTTTTGATACAAAACCTGGCTGAATTTCAGTCAGCTTTTTGAAGGTCGTTTTGTATTGTCTGCCATTCTGTCTACTTTGCAGTCTACTGCACAACCTATGGAGTATTTTCTGTCTGAGGTTATTACTTTTACTAAAACCTGGATATTCAGTAACTTTGTTTATCATACTAGATCTACTTCCTAGAACTACATCCAGAACAGCTTCTGATCTTGCTTTCTGTACAGATGAAGGGGGAAGACAATCCTATGCACTACCCTTCAGGAACAAGCACCCTTCCTTAGCAATTCTAATGCTGCTGCATCAGTCAATGTCAGTATACTTGAAATCCCCCATGAACAGTATTTTAGCCCTTTTTCACTAGCTTTTCTTATCTGCCTTGCTTCCTGATGTGCTTTCTTATTCTGCCCTCAAGGTTTACAGCAGTTTGCTGTGATTTTACTTTATCTATTTTTATTTTTTACTTAAATCCAAATGGACTTGACTAAGGAAGTCAACGGGTGGATGTAATTCTTGGTTTAGACATATATGCTCTCCTTCGATCATATCATCATCTAGCAGCATCTCTTATTAAATCTAACTTTCTGTGATATATTAAAATACCATTCACTCAGGTCTTTCTCTCTCACACAGCACACTTCTGCTTCTTTATCATTAATATAACATGGCTAGACATAGAATATAACTTTTGTCCCTACCAATTTCTATCTGCTAAACATTATTCTTGGATGCTTTTATAATGCCTTCAGGCTTTTTGTATTTTATATGTGCATGCACAGATCTCTATCCATTTAAAAGTCAGTTGCTTCTACCTCACACTCTTTCATAAAAGCCTTGGGGCGAGTAATAATGCTTTCTGAAATAACTCCATTTATCACTCTATCTGTTACTCCCTCAGTGAATTTAATTGTTGTTCCCTGCTATCCACTTGTCTAGTTAATTTAGCTATGCTCGGCACATATAGAACAATATGCTTAATAAACCCAAAGACGAAGTTGGGGAAATTACTTGAAAACCTGAAGGCTAGTGTCAAAACAACAGACTCATATTTTTGCAACACTGATGGCAAATTTTAGTTTATTGATTTTTTTTTATTTTATTTTATTTTTATATTTTTTGAACTGGGTAGCAGTATGTATTCTTTAAATGACTCTTGATGAAAAATAATTAACTATGTTGGCTACCAGGTTATAAAAGCAATCGAAGAAGGCTATCGTTTGCCAGCACCCATGGATTGCCCAGCAGGACTGCACCAGCTGATGTTAGATTGTTGGCAGAAGGAACGTGGCGAAAGGCCAAAGTTTGAGCAGATAGTTGGTATTCTGGACAAAATGATTAGAAATCCAAACAGCTTGAAAACCCCACTGGGAACCTGTAGCAGGTAAGAAAAGCTTTAGTGTGTGTTCTTATGATGGTGCATGTGGCTAGGTTCTGGATGTTCTGCTTGGTGGCTAGTTCCAGTTCACACTTATTTCATCTGTCTCTCAGTTCCTCCTTCTTTCTGTTCCCTTTTCTTCCCTTCATTCATTTGCCCTTCTTTTTTACCATGCTGAACAAAGCCAAAAAGGACTTTCTTAAAAAAAGAAAACAAAAAAACCAACCAAAATAAAGTAAATATTGTGGAACTAACACATTTCTCTGTAAACTACTGCCTACTCATCACTCTTTCCACACTCTTACCACTAGCAGTCTTTGTTTTCCTTGCTTCTTAAAATTGTAAAGTCTGGATGGCAAGGGTCATTGTCTATTGTAGTTTTATGTGATGCATCCCTTGCCCTAGGAACTGCTACGATAGAAAAAGTAATTAACAATACTCATGCTTGGCCAATGTACTTTGACATGCTACACTCTAGATTTTTATCTTTCATTTTCTGGCTTAAACTCCTTTCAGTGATCACATCTCATTGTATTTCATGGTGCAGTTTTTAATGGCTTCTTCATAAATTTCAGGTGAATTATTTAATCATTATAATCTTTTGATCTGCTAGTTAGATCACTGCGTTAGAGAATCAACTGGCCTGTGTTCTACTCCTGATTCTTCTACTGACTGATTTGCTGTGTGACCTTAAACAACTTACTTTGTGTCTCTGCTCTTTCCTTGTCTTTGTTTTGTCCCATCCAATTGAATAATGAGAATAGCTACCGCTATATTTTCTAAGATGCATAAAAGAATAGCATCTTTATTTTACTCAGCAACTTAGTTGTAGCTGTCATGCTAGGTAATAAGGTTGATTTTCTGTTAATAACACTAGTCCGTTAGGCTGATTTTGCTCATTCTGACCTTTCATCTTTTACGTGAATAAGCTTAGGAAGTGCATATTGTGAGCTACAGAGTAGTCAAGAGCTATTCAAAGAATTATCTAAACTGTGTATAAAGGCCTATTACTTTCTACTCTTGACATTTTTAATACCCCAAACTTATTTGACTCTCACCTTGCTAAATACTCCCTGATGTTTTACTCTCTTTGGAAGCAACTTACTTTCCTTTTTCCTTCTCCGTAGACCAATTAGCCCTCTTCTGGACCAGAACACTCCCGATTTTACCACTTTCTGCTCCGTAGGCGAATGGTTACAAGCTATTAAGATGGAAAGATATAAGGATAATTTCACAGCAGCAGGCTACAACTCTCTTGAATCAGTTGCCAGGATGACTATTGAGTAAGTTAGTACTGGGCATGTTTAACTTGCATTTAGGGAATTTCTAGGTAAAATAATAAACAGTGTCCAACTCCAAAACTTTACCCTGAGTACAAACATGGTACTTGGGGTCAAACCAGTCATTTTAGCAGCTGACAATGTTATGAAAGAGCAGATACCCTGCTACCTTTGTGTGGCGTCACATGTTTCTGTGCTTTTCAAAACAATTGAAGTAACACCGAGGGACTAGAATTTGAGGGAGAATGTGGCCCATTTCAAAGTATATATATGTGTAGGAAAATAACCCCTTTGCCTCTACTACCTAATTGGTACCGTTTTCCAGATGTGTACTAGGAAGATGTGGAATTTTCTTGTGATTGGCTGGGGGCTGTCTGTGTCCTGCGAGAAAGGAATTTGCATCAAGTCTGTAGAAGCAAAACAATTTTCTGAAGGCAAGCATGGCCTGTACCAGTACTGCCATCTTAAACAGGTCTTCTTGGCACCTTGCAAACAACTTTCTTGGCAACTGACTTTGTGGTTGCCAAACATATGTAATTCCTTTTACAGAGAGCAGTGGTTTTCTAAACAAGTTTATGACCAATAATTCTCAAGTTTGCAAGCCTATTCTTACCTGCGTGGTGTCACTAGGGGTCTCAACCTGTAGCTTGTGAACTGTCGTCAGAGCCCACAAGCTTCTAGCACTAGTAGCGGTGGAGTTTAACCAGCTACTCCTTTTTTATTTGCATGATGGGTATGGGTCAATATGCAAAGGCTTTCTCTAGGCATCTCTTTAAGAAACAGAATATGATCCCCAAAATCTTGTATTTATACATTGTCCTGAAAGCCACCCAAAATATTTTACAACAGAAGTGCCTTTGTCTTCAGGTGTCCTTAAAAACCACAATGAAAGATTACCATAATGCAAAACATACTGGCCTCCTTCTCAGAAGTGGAGACAGGCAGTGTAATTACGTGACACTTGCTATGTAATTGCACTCCTGGCTGAGAAGCTGACCAGTGCCTGTCTGAACTTCACAGTACTGAGCTGAGATTCCAGCATAGCTACATCAGACACCTGTAGCCCAGACCACTACATAACTTTGACTCACAGTTGAATACCATACAATAGCAGTCTAAGTTGAAAAATTAACAATGTACGCATTTATCTTCCCCAGGGATGTGATGAGTTTAGGGATCACGTTGGTTGGTCATCAAAAGAAAATCATGAGCAGCATTCAGACTATGAGAGCACAAATGCTACATTTACACGGCACTGGCATCCAAGTGTGATAGACATTTCTCCCTTATGAGGGAGGTGACAGACTGAGAGAACAGCACTGGCCTTCAGTATATATGAAGTGCTGCTAGAAGACACTTGATTTCCTGGGTCCTTCCTGCAGTGAATAGAAGAGCTACAAGAAGCACCTACAGACTTGAACTCCTAAGTGCCACCAGAATTTATGAAAAGGGAATTAGGATCCACCAGTGGTGGCAAGGAAAACAGCAGTGACAATAAACAAAGTACTACCTGAATAAACATACAAACACCTTGAGCTCTCTAACCTCCTTTTTATCTAATAGACTTTTTAAATGTACATAAAAATTTAAAAAAGAATATATTTGTCAGATAAAATCATGATATTATTGTTGAATTCAACAAAATATTTTCCTTAAATCTGTGATTTCTGAATCTTTTTTTAATCATTTGTGTTTATTCTTCATAAAGACTTTCTTTTAGTATGATGTTTATATCTTTGGACCTTTTTAGTGCTAATTCTATGACACATTACTACACTGGGTACCTCTGAAGGATTATTTGAGTTCCTAGAGATTCAAGAAGCATGACCAAGCAATGTATATCTATCCAAACTTTGGTATCCTTTTGTGCCATTTACTTTCGTTAAATCAGCACCGTATTGACATGGCTAAGCTAATTGGCAGGGAGTCAGGAAAATGCAAGTTGCCAAGAGCTCTGATATTTTTTAAAGAATTTTTTAACGTTACACATATACTATCTTTTAAAAGAAAATAAAAGAGAAAAAAAAAAAAAGTAAAGAAAAAGAAAAGCAATAATGACCCCTAAGTAGTTCTAGGCACTTTTAGCAAATTGTTTGCAAGATGATTTTAATGGGCTAGAGTTAAACTGAGATATATTCTAAGATGTAGATCTACAACTGTAAGCCTGCTGAGACATTTCATTGAATGGACAAGTGATTGTAGGAGTGTCTCAGAACACAGGTGCAGTTCTCCAGTGTTACCTAAACCATTTAATCTGAGTGCATCACATTTTTTTTCAGTACTCTGCATTAGCAAATCCGAGAGAAATAGCTGGTGTATATTTTCTATGAGTTTAAGCCGTATGCAGTCCAGCTGTCAGAATAAGGGCATATGAGAACTTTAGAGCATGAGACAAGGGGCAGTTCAAAATTTTCAATTTTTTAACAAGCTTTTGCTGCTCTGAATGAACATGCGTATGACATAATAGTCATTCATCAGGAACAGAGATGCAAGGGTAGTTGCTCAATGGAATATGTTTTTACACCATTTACTTATATATTAATTTTGTTTGATTAAAATATTTAATTACCATAAGCAATAATGAATATTTATGAATTTATGAGTATTGCGAAAATGTATATGAACTGGAGAGAAATGCTTTAAAAAAAAAAAAATCTGAAAATTGTGAACTACCCCAGCAATGAAATGCTGTACTTCCAAAGAGAATTGGGCTGCTTCTATTGATTTTGATAGAGAAAGATCCCAGGGATCAGTCATAAATTGGTCTGGTTTGATAATGTGGGCATCCACACAAAAAAAATAAAAATAAAAGAAAAACCTTGTAAATGTTCCTTTGTAAAACTTGTAAATTTTATTTATACTGTCTTGTTTTGTACACACATTTATGTGTAGTGAGCTCTGACTACATTGAAAATGCACTATATTTTTCTATTTTACTTGCAGAGCATCACAAACAAACATGTATATTCAGTGCTACATAATGTGTTTTCCCACATTTAGGACCAAAGATAGTTATCAAAAACTTAAACGCATCATTTTCCCCCTTCTTTTTTCTCCCCCTTTTTAGATCACTGTACAGTGTTATATTTGTCGTTTTATTTATTTGATTGATTAGAAAAATCAGTTTGGTTATACTAATTTTTTGTCCCCCCGCCTTTGTTGAAGAAAATCTGTAAAAAGCTTTTAACAAACGTAATCCCGTTACATAGACACTTCCATTTGTAATCTTTGTAATAGACTGTAAATATATTTTTGGAACTATAATGCAATGTGCATAAGGGTTATTTTTCAGTGTCCATATATGATTGTTTATACAATTCACAGCACTTTACAGTCATGCTGAGAAGCCTAATTTATTGCCTGGATTTGGGCAGAGTAAGAAAAAAAGGTGACTATTCTTATTTCATATTAGACTGTCATTCAGTAGAAATGGAGTTATTTTCATGTATGCAGCTCAAGATGGTTTTTTAACTATTAAAATTAATTTTCTAGAAATACTGTAGAAGTAAGAGGCAGAGTAGACTGCATGCCCAATATTGAAATTAGTGCACACAAGCACTCGGCCAAGGCACTTCAAGTAGCCATTGGAACACAACTAATAAACATCCATTTTGTGTTTTAACAAATGATAAGTGCCTCACTACTGGGGTAGCATCTGTGGGCAACTGCACAGGGTGCTTGTCGGTTTTGCTGCTGCTCTAGGCACCCAGCTAAGAATTTAGGAGTCTTAAGTTCGGACACCTGCTTCCTTATAAATCTCGGCTACTGTTTCTAAGGGCTTGGTGATTAAAGGTGCGGTGCAGCAATGCTGGTATTGCTGAGAACCTACAAACCCTAAATGCAAAAGAATTGAGGACAGGCTTCACCTTTAGAACTTGTTCAATATTCTGAAGCACAGAGACCTCAAAGCATGTGTGGCGACTTGGGCTCACACATGTACAAGTGAGAGCCCTAATGGTGTTTCTTCCTTGATTTTCCTTGTTTGATTTAAGCCATCTTCTTCGAATAGTAAATGTATTTTAGCATTCATCTATATACCTTGACTGCCTTAATGTTACCACAGATTTTTACACATTTGAAAGTGGTAGAGCAGACCCAGAAAGCACAATCGCGATCAATCGCAATCAATCAGATAATTTATCTGTATGTTCGGAGCATTACAACAATTTAAAGCACATACATATAAATGGATTTGTAGCTGGTAGAGCAGCAACATATTCACATTGGTTGCAGTTCCCCAGGTTCCAGGAAAACACAGTCCAGGGTAAGAAAAATAAAGTGCCAGAGGAAGTTGATGTTCATGGGAGAAACGGAAGAAAAAATTGGGTCAGAGGGATAATTAAAGGATAAATGATGAAAAAAAATAAATTATCTCAGTTCTGGCTTCATTTCATTGAATTTGGAAATTGTGCATTGCTAACGACAGATTATCAGGCTGTCAGTGAGGCTGATCCTTCTTGTCTTTATCCACCTACAAGCATCTAGAAGAGAGATGCCTAAAAAAAGCAGGATGAATCTCCCTCTGGGAATGCTTATCTCCATTACCTGTAGAGGGAATCCAGATGATTAGCTTAAATTAGGTGTCTAATATCTATATAGTTAAAGTTAGGTAAGGTGATTCCTACACTGTATGTCCTTGGCTGCTGCAATTTCCCTCGCAAGCTGAGTGTCATAGAAAGGCAGCTCCTCCACCACCGGTATATCCGAGAATGTATTTAAACTGAGCTTTGTCACAGAGAGACATGATTTTCTTTTTTTATTCAGAGATTTGTAACAGGTCCTCTAAATGCTTTTTGTATATGGATATCAATTCTTGAAAATTTTTGTGATTGTTCTGAGGAAGACCTGCCTGGTAAATTACAGTTATTTAATATTTTAAATAATCAGAAGTATTTGCTGACATACTGCTTCAGTCCAGAGGTTATGTGATGAGATATGATAGCTGCTGTTTGCAAAACCATGTTTATCTAAAGCCTTGTCATGTAAAAATCTCCAGGAGGCAAAGATGCTTAAATGTATCTCAAATTGAATGTTGCCCTTAATATCTCAATAATTGAGCTCTGTCTGTATTATTCTCCATTTAAAATGAGTTTTTTATATTTGTTTAAACTTGAATTACCTGGCATCCACTGAGGGAGTTTGAAAAAATGATTTTAAATTAAATTTGCTTTTCTCCACTGATAGTAATATACAATGAATAGTTTCCACTGTTTTGAATGTTACAATAACTATTGCTTTAATGTGCGGGATGAAGGGGTTTATTTTTGGTTTGTTGTTGGTATTTTTTTACATTTATTGGTTAGTAGTTGAAATAAAAAATAATAATAATTTGTCCTTAACTTTCTAAATAATTCATATATAGCAATTTTGAGAATTATTTAAATTCTGTGACTTTTGGGTTACTACTGAGACGGTGCTCATGTCACTACAGCCGTAATGCCAGGCAATGTGGAGACACCCTGCCACAGGGGCGGGTTCAACCAGCATTCTGTTGCCCAGTAATGGCATGAAGCAGTCCACTGGCTGGTGTGAAAGGAGTGAAGGGCAACTCAGCCAAAACATGGTCATTTCACTTTTAAAAAGTATACATGTGACATGTTAGAGTTAATACATTCTTAATGCATTGCCTCTCTGCATGTGGTTAAAATCTGATGTGCTCATGATTTGGTCTTTGGTGGGGTTTGATTGTTGGTCGGTTTCTCTTATTTATTTTGTTTTAAACAAGTGACATTTGAGATGCTTGTGAAAGAGAACAGCTCCACAAGCTAGAGAATGACAAGCCCTGTTTAAGAAAAGTACAATGCAAATTCTTGCCCAAGAGTCATTCTGGCAGCAGGTGCTGCAGGGGTATTCAGACAGTTGGTGCTATGATTTGCTGAGCAACTATCACAGCAGGGTTTCTGCATATTCGGGACCTGTTAGAATTGTACTTCTGATTAATTAACTGATATGTGGAAATAGGCAATTTTTTTCCCTCACTAACTTGTAATGGACGTGCAGATGGTAGATTTGAGATTTGCAAGACTACTAACTAAAAAGTCTTAGTCTCAAACAAATTTCTAGTAAAACAAGAAATTCTAGGCAGCAGCCTATATTTTCTCTCATATTCCCTTAAGGGTTGTCAAATGCAGCTGACAATTACTTTTAAACAGAGATCCTTATTGTTTGCATAGTGTAGCCTTCTATTTACCTGGCAAAAGGCAATTCTGCAATTAAAGTTCCTGCAAAAAGGATTAAGAGAGGAATGGGGGAGGGAGGAGGGAATACAACAACTGGGAAAGAAAAAATTAAAAAGAAAGAAATACCTGATCTTGTGAAACAGAGGAGATGACTGGGCTCACCATTTTGGTAACACATTCCATATAGGGATTTTTAAAAACATGAGAGATTAAACCACAGGCAGTCTGCAATATTCTGAAAAAAAAAAAGTAGTGGCAGAATGTAAGGTACGTTTGTGGGAGTTTTTCCTCTCTGGATTTGGTTTTGTGAGGTTTTTAAGTTAGAATAATTAACATGTGCATTTAGAGTCAAACCTGTTGGGACAGGCTAAGGGATGAATTTAGTGTAACAGCCATGAAATTCTCAGAGCACTTGCAGGGTGGATAAGGGTTAGGTAGTTTGAAAGTGAAAGGAGTGATGTGGAATTTTTATGCTGTACAGACCCTGTAGGTTACATTCAGCAAGATTATGAAAGGTGAGAAGTTACAGAGGAAAAGCCTTGCTTTTGTACCTGATGAGAAGTCAGGAGATGGGAGGGAATGGAAAGAAAGGTGTAAAGCCGTTCAGAATGTGTTAATATAAGTTGTAGGGGTCCGCAAGACATTGCTGGCAGGGGAGCTAAGGAGTGTCAAGATTTTTTAAGTTAAGAGACACTGTTAATATAACATACCTAATAATCTAATGTGGCATGGTTTCAGTACTGTGATTTTTTCCTCAGGCCAGATTGGAATTTGTCAAAGAGACTAAATTGAGACAGATGGAAAAGCAACTGGTAATACATAGCTCATTCAAGCAGACTTGAAATCAAGACATGAAAGGAGAAATTTACAATAAAAGCCTGAAAATAAAACATGAGCTCTGATGATATTTATTCTCAGAAGATTTTAGAGTAGCTCTCTTTAAGTCTTGGACAGTGATAGCAGATTTTAGCATTTATACCATACAAATTGGATGAAATTAATGTCTAATTAGAGCAACCAAAAAAGAAGCACAAGTCAAAAAATAGTTGGTATCTTGATAGACTATGAAAAAAGATGTAATACAGCCAGGCGAAACCTGTGTAGCCAGCCAAGTGAATCTTGGACAAAACAAGACATAATTCCTGGTGCCAGAAGAGCTAAATCAGGAACAGAAAATCTATTCATCCACAGACCAAAGCTTCTGCATTTAATTGAGCTAAATAACCAATTGTAGAGCCATGCTGCTAATAATAATTGATAATGGAAAACTACAACTTGGAGGTCATCTGATGAATCATAACATGGCTAACATTGAAAAACACACACAGTGCTTAAGCCATGCCTGTACTACTGGTATTAGAGCTCCATGACTCTGTGTATGTCGAGTCATTTGTAGACTGGAGACATTATAGCATCAAATCCATAAATAAAGCTTTCCTCTTTTGTGCTGAAACAAAACAGAAGGAATTCTGAGGAATCTGTAAGTTCTATCAAATACAGTAGAAATTATCCTCTGATTATATTGCCCAGAGAGGTTGTGGAGTCTCCCTCACTGGTGATATTCAAGAACTGCCTGGATGCACTGGGCCCTGGGATGACCCTCTTTGAGCAGGGAGGTTGGACCAGATGACCCACTGTGGTCTCTTCCAACATGACCAATAAAACCATAATTTTACACTAAGAAGCAAACTTCCTGATCCAAAGATACCATCTCACGGGGAAGAAAAATCATTCATTATTTTTACTAGTGCATTCAAATCTGGCTTGCAAGAGGCTAGACTGAATAATTGATAGAATGTATCCACATTGATCCCTCTCATTTCATGTATGTAGAAATACTACTCAGGCAATTTCTTGACTGTCCTTCAATCTGTGCTACTATGCCAGCTTCCACTGGCTTCCTGAAGGGCTTCACATCCATTTTTAAGATGTCTGCTGGAAAATATGTTTCAGTTTCCTTTTCTCAGGGAGCAAACAGCCTACGCTAAGAATACATGTATAGCTTAAGAGCAAGAAGGTGCAGGAATCTCAGATTGGTTCTCTCCAGGATGTTCTTTTCAGTCATAGTCATAAATTAAATGTTCTATCCCCTGATGTTTTACATAGTAACTTGCATGAGAAATCTGATTTACCTGAAATAAACGTAGTAAAACTATCTAGATGGCTATCGAAGACTACTCAAAAATGGCATTTTTAAAGTGATTGGGTGATTAGGATTTTGGTCAGAAAGAGTTGCAGAGCTCTTGCCCTCCATTTCATACCAGGTCTCTCTTCTGGTTTGTTTACTGAAGTAGCCCATAAGTCCTCCCTTATATTAGTCTGTACAAAATAGCAGTGTCTCTTTCCTCAGTAGCTAGTGTTTTTAATCTCATGGACTGCTGGAGAAAAGACAGTGTTAGATTCAAATCCAGTCCAGTATGTCTCCAGGAAGAAGTTGGGCCAGCAAGGCACTGAGAGGTATTACTGATGAGGATTCCTTTTAATATTATTGGGCCTCCATACTGTGGACAAGCAATCGATTGCTATTGTGGAGAGAAAGTCTGCACTTTATTATATACCTTCCCTACACTTCAGTTCACCCACTGCCAGTAGAAGGAATGGGGGCAGGGAAGAGAATAAAAGTAGCTTTCAGGCATTTCTTTGTAGTGCTCTTTTCAAGAGAAATAATTGCCTCAATGCCTACATTAGCTAAATTTCTGCAAGAGATGAATCCTCTTTTATGCTTTCTACTTGCTGGCAAAAGCATCCCAGTCAAACTGTGTGCTGTTTGTTGCAAATCTGAGCCACAAACTACCTTCTATCCCATGAAAGTGCTTGCCTAACGATAGGGTGTCTCCCAGACAGTATCCTTCTTGCAGTAGTCACTTGAGTATCCCAACACCAAATACCCTCTGCAGTTGTCCATGTTTGTTTCCTTGTGCAGAGCTGCCTTTGAGGGATATTTCCACCTCCATGAGGTAGGAAACTATTTTCAGTGCTATGCTCTACTTTAATTTCTCTCCAGCTGCACCCATGCTTCACTGGGGGGCTAAATAGAAGATGACAGTGAGGAAGGAACATTTAGTACCCCAGCAACAAGAAATGCAATGTCTGTCTACAACCAGCTACAAGTCAGGGAGACCTCTTCAAGAGATCTGCACTCTTAAGAAAGAAGTCATTAGTATTGGTCAAAACAAATCAAAACAAACAAAGTGTGTTTACTGGGGGGGTGAGTGGAGGAGTTGTTGAATACAGAAAAACTGAATGTCAGGCTTACATGAACTGCCCAGTTACACCAATGATACAAGCTAATGGAGTATGTTTAAAATAATATCAAAATGTTTCTATTGGCAGTACAATCTAAGGGAGAGCTGAATGGCAGAAAACAAAACATCTGGTGAAGGGACTATTTCAGGGCAGTGGGAGAAAATAGTTGCCCTTTGTGATTTTGTAATGAATGGGGGGAAAGTCTCTTCTCATTCTTTTATACTATTATAAACCTATTTCTTATGGATTTTCTGAAATTAATGTAGCTGGATTATTGCAAACTGTATGGAAATTAATGCTTTGCCTGTGTCATGTGCTTCTGAATTATTTGCTGAAAAAGCAGGAAGATATACCTTAGGAATATTACCTGCTTTCAGTATAGCAAAGTGTGTTACTAATTACTGAAGAGGAAAAAAAATCCTTATAAAGTAATCCTTCAAAGTAGGTAATACCATTTTTACACTTATATATTTGAAAAAGGATTACGTAAAGCTGAATTTATCTTTTCTTTTTTAACATCAGATGCTGCCAAATTATTTAAATTTAAAATCCAAAAAAAAGTATATTATATGTTTCATAATGCTTTTACAAGTGGTTGAATTATACTTAAGGTTGAATTTTCAGTCTAAATTAACAGAGCTTCACTTTAGATACCAGAGAAACAGAAGCCAGACATCTTTGCATAGACTTACGTATTTACAAGTCTGTCGTTGAACCATTGCAACATACTTTTGCAAGACAGTAGATTATATTTGGTAGTGCTTAGACCATAAATTCTATTGTGTTGTTTCCATTATTTTTATACTTAAAGCCTTCTGGTGATGGAAGTCGTTGTTAGCTAAGGTCAGTTGGCATTAGTAAGCAGATGAATTTGGTGTAAATTGGTAGAAACCATTTGTTGAAAGTATGGAGATACCTCATGGAGGTGACATCCAGCTGTTACTGAGCTCACTCTCCTTGTCTAGCATAAATGTTAGACTTTACAGCACTGGGCTGTGGAAAGGTATTACAAAAAGGCTAACCTTTAAGGACTTTCCACTTCTGTGTAGAAAGGGAGACTCATATTTTTGTAGTAATATATTGCCCAACATTTTGAACTGTAACTTCTTGCCTGGGAAAAGGTTGGTTAGGCTAAGCCTAATCCAAAATTATGTCTGAAATTCCTTCCTTCACTGTACAATCCCTTCCATTCCTGAAGCACCTTTCACTTTCAGAAATCCTCTCCCTCTCCCTCTGAAAATCATGTTGATGACACTTCTGTGGGAATGAAAAGACTGTTGTTCTGAGTAAAATGGAGTTTTTTCTTGGAAGACATTGAGTGGCCTGTCATGTCCCAGAGGAGCTAATCTCTGTCTGCAGGCATCATGCTTTCCCATATCATTCTGGCACTGCTCAACTATTAGATAGAATATGTGTTATCTCTTTGATCCTTCTTTTACATGTGTCTCCTGTTGAAAGGATAAATTTAGGCATCTACTTTCAGAGGAGGTTTGGGGCTGTGAATCCCTGAGACATCCAGATTTTTGGGATGCATGATGGCTTACCCATGATACTGAGAGATAGCTCTCATGGGTTTTCCTTTCCAGGGAAGTTGCAGTGTGGGCAGTAACTTTTGCATGTGCTAGTTTTCTCCCATTATTCATTGCGGAGAACGCCTTGGCATGTATCAGACATTGCATAAATAAGTACTAAATCCAACCACACAGATATAGCAGCCAAGAACTGAAGTCCTATCCCTGCCTCATCTTTGACTGACCTTCAGTTTCTCCAAACAATTTTAGGTTTCTATCTCTTTCCAGGGAGATAGACTAGTTCAGGTCTGGAACGACACTGGTCATCAGGCTAGATAGAAATTTAGCATTATGATAATGAATAGCTAGGTGATACAGATGCAAGGAAACTATCATATTGATTTGCCATGTGTTGTACAGGGATCTTCATCTCTCATTTGTTGATATTTCCTACTAGTTCGCTTGTGCATGGGCTCTGCTCGGGTGAAACTAGTACTTGGCCAGTGAGAACTAGGTGCAGCCCAGAGTAAGGCTGTGCCACAGTCCAGGGCACTGTAAACTGTCTCATGAATCTCTTCATCTGGGGACCTTCTTCCTGGTGCTGACCAAAAAAAATGTCAGTAGAGTTAGAGCCAATGTAAATGTAACCTGAGGTTTTAAATACCTATGCACGTAAATACTATTTGTGACTACCATTTGCCTTTAACTTTGAATAAATTCACATGTCAATCATTTTTACTAATTCAGAGGTTTACTTGTCTTCAAAATAGTAAAAAGATCCTATCAGAGTCAAAAATTCTTCCTTTTGGAAAGGATTTCTCCTCAGAGTTCCTTTTTGCTAAATTCTTTTCTCACACATTCCATGCATTACGAGGGCTTCAAAGGGCAGGTCGAAAAAAAACTGATAGAAACGAGATTTAGCTTAGTTAATACCTTGTCTTCATGTAAAATTAGTCCCTAGGACACTTTACTAGAGACAGAAAAAAACGTTCTGTCCCTCCATCAGATTGCTTCCTCTAGCTCTTTTTGTTTTCTAAGCCTCAGATATTATGGCTATTAATTATGTCAGATCTTCTTCTCAGTTTATTATAAGACATCTGCTCCCATTTTGTCCAGTTTGGTGACAGAGATGTATGGCATCCTATGATGTATTAATGACAGTCTTCTCTTGAATGAGTATCTTCCCTTTGATTCACACTGTTAAATAATCTAATCCATATGCTGGAATGACAAATAATACTTTGGAATCAACTGTAAGAATATTGGTTGGTATGGCAGGAGGACATTCCTCTGCTGGTTTGTTTTTCTTAAGTATTAGTGTTACATTGGCTTGTCTCAATGTCTATAATAAATTGTTTTTCTCTGAGGAATTTTCAAATAATTTAGTTAAGAGATTGCTAACCATGTGTAAAATAATTTCCATTCAGTCCTGGCCTACATCCATTAGTGATAAAGCTATATCGTTTAGACATTTCATATGACTAGCCTGTCACTAAATGTATGGTAAAATCCACATCTTATTCTTTCCTGTTCTTTTTTAAGCTCTGGGGGTTTTTTTGTTGTTTATTTTTTTGGGGAGGAGAGGGGTTGGTGTTTTCTTTTTTGCAACAGAAGTAACAAACATTATCTTCAGGTGCCTAATACATAATGACTGAGACAGTCAGTTAAAATGTTTTATGAGATTCTTCAGCAATAATTAGAGCTTCTGATAGTATCAGTTAGGCTAAAGGAGAGTCTACTTTATTAGCTTACATGCTAGAATGTACCTACCCTGCGTATGCTTTTTTAATGAAGCAGAGGTTAAACTGAGCACACCCATTCCACCTTTGTCCTGTTTCTATGTTTTAAACAGTTATCTACATCTTCTCTCAGTACTTAATTTTATACCCTAATGCCCATCTGAAAAACTGCACCTCATTCATTTATTTCTTTTGTTTCCAATACTGAAATTGTCAACTATAACCCTGTGGCTCATTGAGATCCAACATGAAACACAACCACATTTCCTTCGTGTTAGAGGTGTTTGCTTGGGAATTTTTTAGTTTATTGATGTTTACCTACCCAGTCAATGAGAATTTTTGTTAAGTAGTGGTATATACATGGCAATGAAAATTATAGTGTAATTTGCCTCTATTACTTCCTGATATCAGGATTCTGCTGCACTGCAAATTTCATATCTGTTGTTATTATTTGTTTGACAGAATCAAAAACATGCCAGGTGCTTTGCAAAACAGAGAACAAGAAAAATCCCTTTCCAGAAGAGATGACAGCCTGAATAGAAATGACATAATGGCAGGAGACAAAGGAAGCAGAAAGGGGAAGCAAAACAAGAGTTATAACCATAAGATCATGAGATTGGTTTGGAGGCACAGTGAACGCTATGAGGCATTTTTTTAAAGCGCATAAGGACTGTAGTTGGGATTAGAGAATGGAAATGTAGAAAAGAAGCATGGAAAGGAATGGAGAAGAAGGGAGGAACAGACTGGCAACAGAAGGAAGAGTAAACAGAGGTGTATGGGAGAGGCCAGAACACACACCTGACAAACTGAGGATTATGACTAATGACAAGAAGGAAAGACCACATCTGAAGAGCATGATGATTTCAGGAGGATGGTGAAGCAGGACATGGCGATGCTGCTAGGGAGAGAAGAGCCAGCAAAGCTGCCCTGGAAGCCTGCCCTGGAAGCTCCTCATGCTAACATAACCCTGCTTCCCCATCTTCTTTCTAGCTCCCCTCTTATACACAAAATATGTATATAGAAGAGCAAAGGAGAAGGAGAAGCAGCTAAATAAATCCTTTCCAAAGATCCTACTGGGGAAGAAGTTTAAGCTGGGATGATACAGATTTGCTCCTACTCATGCTGCTCATGATAGCAAGAGGCAGAGAGCATTCATTCTGTTAGCCATTCTCATGCAGACAAATCAATGGGAGTCTTTGCTTCTGCTTACTAATAGACCTCGTTGAGAAATAGAAAAATTATAATACTCCAGCCAGTCCGGGACATTTTAAAATGTCCTTTTATTCTAGAACAGAAAGAAGCAGAAATTATAACATTCACAGATAAATGGAAACAGGGAAGAAAAATTCTTGAGCAGTTTGTTTTTAAAGCTGAAAATAATCATTTCACTATTACAGAAAAATATAAGGTGAATTTTACTTATTGCAAAAAAAGTACATTTTATAACTTTTCATGAAAATTTCTGATAAATCTGGGAATTATTTTAATTGTGGAGGACTGGTTGTTCTGTTTTCTTTTTTTTTTCTAGAAAATTGGTGTTTCTAGAAGGGAACTGGGAAATTACCATGTTCGGTCTGTCAGACATTTTAAAATACTCTGATTTCCAAGATAAGAATTCTTCAGGAGTAAGAAAGCTGCAATGTGGCCAGTCTAGTCCCTTCCTCACTTCCTTCTCCTCTGCTTTGGTGATCAGACATGTCTAATTATTAGTCTGCAAAGAGCAAAACCAGTCTCTATGTCTCCCTGAGAAAAGGCATTTTGCCAACTATTTGAAAAATTTTTAACTGGATCTGCTTACAGGAAGTCACTTTTTTACTGCAGATTATTTCTCCACCTAAATCGTCCTCAAACCTCTTCCATTTTGCCTGGAAAAGTTTATCAGAAAGCACACTGGAAAGGCTCAGATCTTTCTGTCTCCAGTGAAACTGTTTTGGAACATAGTTATAGCGTAGCCGATGTTTGGTATGACAGTTGAGACTACTGCTGTTAATGGAGTACTCTATTACCTTGGCATATATAGACACTTTTCACTTGATACTTCTGACTGCAAAGTATTGATGTTTAGGGTATTATAGGTACTTGTGCATTATATTTTTTCTTATAAGTTTTAGAGGACAGCAGTGGATAATTTTTTCTTCTCCTTCAGGGTAACACAGCTTTGCATGAGTCATTCATCTTGAGTGTACACCAGAGTGATATGAAGTTGGTTGTTGTGACACCTTATCAATATGACTCCCATTTTTAGTCTCTTTAGCAGTGGAATGATATAAGTATTGCCTAGTAGAGACAGTGGCCTCATTTAAGAATATCTTGATGACTCTGGATAGGATTCAAATAATTTGTCTGAGTGCGGAGGAGGCAAGTGTAAGTCATAACTGAAATATTACCAAAAATCCTTAACTGGTTGGGTTGTCCATAATTTGCTTGAAGATTTTGGAAAATGGTGGTTTACTGGATTCTCAAATGGCAGCAATGGTCAAGCACTTTTTTAAATTTTTTTTTCAATTTGAACTTTGTTTAAGTTAATTAAACTCTTCTCATCTCAGGGTACCATTTTAGCATGTAGTAGAGGTTTACCAGACCTTCTCTGTCAGTGTAGAAACCTCAGCTACTAAAGAACATACCAGGTATAGAGTGAACACAATCTCAACAGAGCTTCAAGAATCAGGCCCACCTCAGTAATTTCTCTCCACTGTTATTGAAATAATACTGGATTTAAATCATATAGCCATGATGTCAACTTACCAAAATCTACTCTGTCTAGATTATTTTTCAATCAAATGTAGCTCAAAGTTTTATAGCAACTGACATATCATTAAAAAAATGAGATTGCAAAGTAATGTCATAGTATCTCCCCATAATACAGAATTTTTTTATATATAATTTTTACATATTTGAAAGAACACCATTAACTCAGTTGCATACACCTTTTTGCAATAATAGACTCAGCATAAAGCAATATCAAAACACAGGTAATGTTTCTACTAATTTTATTTAACCAAGCTACAGATTTTGCATAATTTTGCCACTGTTTCTGGTATGATAGCAGATCTGGAGGTTATGTATACCTGTCTTTTGGCTCTGAGAGAGGATTCAGCTGTGTGGCACCTTCCCACCCTCTGCTACCAAAAAAAAAAAAAAAATTCAATTAAGAAATGTGGCATAACCTCTGAAAACTGCAGTCTGACCTACCTTCTGAGTTCAGACACTGAACTGGATGCATGATTTGGGAAGGGATTTAATACCAGCTACCTCAGTAGCCTCATGGTATTACAGGGAAAAGGCTGAAAAAGAGAAAAAGAGAGTATTATAATGTATCCTGAGAATAGAGGGCAGCATGGTTATTTTACCTATATTTTTTCTTTTAACCTTGCCTATACTTTTCCTCACAATCCTTCCCTATTGTTGTTTGTCAGCTTTTTCAGGAAGACACTTGGTTGTGTGTAGCTACACCGACTCAAGCCCACATTACCCTATGTATCTGGCAGGTGTTTGACTTGGTAAGAGTACAGTTCTGTTGGACTGTAAGACCTCCACTGTCCCCTGCAGATTAGGGACACTTCAGCTGTTGAATTCCAGACATCTTCAGGGCTCTATATCCAATATGTACAGTTCAAATGCTTCCTAAATCAGGGGAGTGCACTATGATGAATAGTTTGAATTTGTCCTATATCCTGTGAATTTACTTACTTCTTCTGTCAGTCTTTCTCTCTCTGCCTTGCCCTTCCTTCTCCTGAAATAGAGTGGCCAGGGCTGCATGAATTATTCAACATAAGAGTGTATGATGTATTTATACAGTGATATAGCGATACAGTGTATTTATATATATGTTTTCTATTTTGTTTACAGTTTCTTTCTGAATCATCCAGATATCCTGTTTCGCATTTTTACTTGACACTGAGTGCTTGACTTGATGTTTTCAGAGAGATGTCTAATATAATTCCTTATTTTTTTCTTCTCAAGCAATAGTTAATTTGTAGTCTCTGCCTGTGTATGTATAGTTAGACTTATTTTCCCCTTCTTCAGTTCTTTCTATTTTATCAAATTTCATCACCCTTTCATTGCTGAGAACACTCAAAATTGTGAAATCATTTTCCAGTTCTTTACAGGCAGCTTCTGATTTAACTTTTAAAACCATTTTGTATCAATTTCACATCTGAGAGTTCTTAGATATCACATTTCCCTTTACTACTAATAAAAGTACTTTTACTTAAATCATTTGTTTAATTTCATGCCTCAATCCAGGAGTCTTTGCATGCTCTTAAGTGCCCAGTGGCTGAAATTTATTTCTGTGTTTTTCGGGATGGGGGAGGAAGGACTCCAAGCTATCGTCATTTATGTTTTATTAATCGGTGACCTTTAAAGTAGACTTTAGACCTTCTTATTGCCTCCTGGTTCTGACAGAGTGGTTATACAACCTCCAGAGTGAAAAATTGCTAAGGGCTAGATCCATAAAGTGCATCTAGGAATGCCTTTAGCCTCTTAGACATCCTGCCTCCTTGCAAAAGCTATAAACACAGACTAGTCACGTCCCTCTAAACTGAAAGAGAAAACCTGAGTGTTTAGCAACAACCTCCACTAGCTCTGGCGTGTTGAGCAGGGAACAGTCTGAGTGAACAGAAGAAGCAGCCAGATGGTGGAAATTAAAGGAATGAATGGTGCACTGATATTGATATATTTTTCAACACTGCTTAATTCATGGCACTGTGAGGTGCTGTGAAGTGGGAATTCCAGCATCTCTCCTGCAGTAGCTGTTCCTCTTGTTTGTCTCACTATTTCCTGCGGTATGCTCTAGCATTAAACTACACCTCTGAGGTCACAATCCCTCTCTTTCTCTCTTTCCCAGTAAATGTTGAATTTTCAGGGTTAGGCAACAACTGAGTGAACTTCAGGGAACTACCCCGTCAGCCTAAGCACTCAAAGCTGCATTTAGCCACTCCTCTTTTAGTGCAGATCTAAGCTGGGGTCTGTGTTACAATACTTGTGAAAGCAGTGACAAGTATTTGAACCCTGACTTTGCAAATCTGTTAAACTTGCTTGTGTAAAAAGGAATCACTCTATATATCCCATATCTTAACTTCACCCAAATGGCATTCTAGTAATTCTACAAAACCCATTCTCTGTCTACACAAGTACTATACCATGACCTCATGTGAACACTGAGAGTATGTAGACAGGTGAGTAGACCCTATGAATTACAAATATTCATAAGATGCCAGAAATCGTACTTAGTGGGGAAAAGGAGTGGGCGGCATAAGTGAACAATGATTGACACTTGTTTTTTCTCAAACTGAGATGTATCCCAAATATTTGAGAGAAGGAAATAATAGTGCATTTATTTATTTTTGTTTTAGAAACACCTCCACTTGCATGTATTAAAAAAAATCAAATCAAAACAAAACAAAAAAACCCGCATCACAAATATGTAGTACTGACTTTATTTCCCGGTAGTTATGAAAGTAATTCCATCAAAAGCTATAGCTATACTCATCTGGCCAGTGACAAAAGTGAACTAGCTGTCACAGGAGGTCTCCCCTGAGCCTCCTTTTCTCCAGACTGAACAATTCCAGCTCCCTCAGCTGCTCCTCATAATAATTGTGCTCTAGACTCTTAACCAGCTTTGCTGCCTTTCTCTGGACCCACTTCAGCTCCTCAATGTCTTTCATTTTGTAAGGGAGCCAGAACTGAACACAGTACTCAAGGTGCAGTATCTCCAGTGCTGAGTATAGGGGTACAATCACTGCCCTCATCCTTCTGGTCACAACAATTTTGATAAAAGCCGAGATGCCATTGACTTTCTTGGCCATCCGGGCACACTGTTTGTTCATGTTCAGCTGGCTGTCAACCAGCACCCCCAGATCCTTTTCCTCTCGGCTGCTTTCAAACTGCCCCCATCCTGTAGCACTATATGGGGTTGTTGTGACCCAAGTGCAGGAGCTGTCACTTCACCATGTTGAACTTCATGCAACTGGCCTTGACCAATTGATCCAGCCTGTCCAGATCCCTCTATGGAGCCTTCCTGTTCTCCAGCAGATCAACGCTTCTGCCCAACTTTATGTCATCTGTAAAGTGACAGAGGTTACACGTGATTTCCTCATCCAGATCATTAATAAAGATTAAATAAACAGGCCCCAACACTGTGGTCTGGGGAACACCACTAGTGACTGGCTGCCAATGGAATTTAACTCCATTCACCACCATTTTCTGGGTCCAGCCATTCAGATATTTTTTACCCTGCAAACACCTGTCTACACCATGAGCAGCTAGTTTCTCACAGAAAATGCTGTGGGAAATTTTGTCAAAGGCTTTAGTAAAGTCAAGATAGGCACTATCCACAGCCTTTCCCTCCTCTACTAAGCAGGTCACCTTATGATAAAAAGAAATCAAGTTGGTCAAGCAGGACCTGCCTTTCAGAAACCTGTGTTGGCTGAGCCTGATCTCCTGGTTGTCTTGCATGTGCAGAGTTATGGCACTCAAGATGATCTGATCCACAACCTTTCCCAGCACCAAGGTCAGGCTGGTGGGTCTGTAGTGCCCCAGTCCTTCTTTTGACCATTCTTGTAGCTGGGTGTCACATTTGTTAATCTTCAGTCATTTGGGACTTCCCTGATGAGCCAGCACTGTTGAAAAATGATGAAAAGCAGCTCAGTAAGCTCTTCTGCCAGCTCCCTCAGTACACTCAGGTGGATCCTATCTAGACCCCATGGGCTTGTGTGCACCTAAATTGTGTAGAAGGTCACTGAAAATTTCACCTTGGATTATGGGGGCTTCGTTCTGCTCCCATACATGTCTTTCAGTTCAGAGGGCTGGGTACCAAGAGAACAACTGGTCTTACTATTAAAGACTGAGGCAAAGAAGGCATTATCATTATTTTTTTAATGTTTTAATAGTTATTATAGTTGTAATTATTACTATTATTAAGACTGAGGCATTACCTCAGACCCGTACTCATCCTTTGTCACTGTACTCCCCCCCCCCCCCATTCAATAAAGGATAGAAATTCTCCTTAGCCCCCTTTTTGTAGCTAATGTATTTATAGAAAGTATTTTATATTATCTTTTTATGGCAGTAGATGGATTAAGTTCTAGTCGGGCTTCAGCCCTTCAAATTTTCCTCCTGCATAACCTCATGACATCCTTGTAGTCCTCTTGAGTGACCTGCCTCTTCTTCTAAAGATCATAAACTCTCTGTTTCTGTTATCTAACCTAACCCTCCCCTGGCATAACTTCAGGCCATTCCCCCAGATTCTGTAACTGGTCACCACAGAGAAGAGATCAGTCCCTGTCCCTCCTCTTCCTCTCACGAGGAAGTTGTAGACTGCAATGAAGTCTCCCCTCAGCCTCCTCTTCTCAAGGCTGAACAGACAAGTGACCTCAGCCACTCCTCATATGGCTTCCCCTCAAAGCCCTTCACTACCTGTGTTGTCCTCCTTTGGACACTTTCTAATTATGCTTAATATCTTTCTTATATTGTGATGACCAAAACTACACACAATATTCAAGCTGAGGCTACCCCAGTGAAGAGCAGAGTGGGACAATCCTCTCACTCAACCAGCTGGTGATGATTTACCTGATGCCTCCCAGGATATGGTTGGCCCTCCTGGCTGACTCATATTCAACTTTCCATTGGGCAGGACCCCCAGGTCCCTTTCCATGGCACTGCTTTCCAGCACCTCATTCCCCCATCTGTATGTACATTCAGGGTTGCCCCATCCCAGATGCAGAATCCGGCACTTTTCCTTGTTGAAATTCATGTGTTTGGTGATTGCCCAGTCCCCTAATTCGTCAAAGTCTCCCTACAGGGTCTCCCTACCTTTGCGGGAGTCAACAGCTGCTCCCAGTTTTGTGTCCTCTGCAAACTTGCTTAGTATTCCTTCCAGTCCTGCATTCAAGTCATTTATAAAGATGTTGAAGAGCTCCTTCCTAAGAAGGAGCCCTGTGGAACCCCACTAGTGACAGGTCACCAGTCTGATGTCACCCCATTCACTATTACCCTCTGTGCCTGACCAATGAGCCAATTGCTCACCCACCACATGATGTGTTTATCCAGCTGTGGGCTGGACATTTTGAACAGAAGGATCCTGTGAGAGATGGTATTGAAAGCTTTACTGAAACCCAAAAATTACATCAATTAGCTTCCCTTGATGAACTAGGTGGGTTACCTCATCATAAAAGGAAATCAGGTTGGATAAGCAGGACTTCCCTCTCATGAAGCCGTACTGATTGGGTCCAATGATAGCATTGTCTTTCAAGTGTTTTTCAATACTTCCCAGAATAATCTCCTCCATAACTTTACCAGGCACTGAAGAGAGACTGACAGGCCTGTAGTTTCCGGGGCCCTCCTTCTTGCCCTTCTTGAAAACTGGGGCAATATTTGCCAGCTTCCCATCAGCTGAGACCTCTCCAGATTCCCAAGACCACTCAAAAATCATTGAGAGAGGCTTTGCAATGACATCAACCACCTCTTTGAGGATTCTTGGATAAATCCCATTAGGCCCCATACATTTGTAGGGATCCAGCTCGAACAGCAGATCCCACATAATTTCAGGGTCAACTGGGAGTTAATCATTCTCATGGTCACAGTCCTCCAGCTCAGGGCACTGAGATCCCCTTGGTCCATCATCCGTGTTGAAGACTGAGGCAAAGAAAACATTAAACACCTCTGCCTTGTCTCTGTCCCTGTTTGTGAGGTGACCATTGTCATCCTGTAACACGCTGATGATATTTCTATACTGCCTATTGTCATTAATATTTTTGAAAAAACTTTTTTTATTTTCCCCCACATTTCTGGCAGCTTCAACTCCAATTGAGCTTTGGTCGCACAGATTTTTTCCCTAGAGTGGCAAGCACTATTTCTGTATTCTTTCCGTGTTGCTTGACCTTGCTTCCACTGGGCATGCACCTTCCTTTTTTGCATTATTTCCAAAGAAAAGATTCCTGTTCAGCCAAACTGCCTGCTTGACTTGTGACATTTGGGAATTGCCTGCTCCTGTGCCCATGACCCCACTCCTTATTTCTCCAAGAACTGAAAACTATCATTTCATGATTGCTGTCTCCAAGACGGCCTCCAACCATCACATTACCCCTCAAGTTCTGCTCTTTTTGCAAACAACAGATCCAGTGGGGCATTCCTTAGTTGGATCCCTCAGAAGCTGCATTAGGAAAGTACTCCAGGAACCTCCTAGACTGTCTCGTCTGTTGTGTTATATTTCCAGTAGTTATCTGGTAAATTGAAGTCCCTCATGAGAACTACAGCCAGCAAATATGAGAGTTCTCCCAGCTACTTCTAGAATATTTCGTCCACCTCTTCATCCTGGTTGTGTGGTCTCTAACAGATTCCCACCATGACATTTTCCTTATTGGCCTTTCCTCTGACTCTTACTCATAAACACTCAAGCCTATCATCACCATCACTAAACTCCAGACAATCAAAACACTCCCTAAAATACAGGACTACCCCTGCTTGCTTATCCCTTCTGAAGAGATTGTTGCTAACCATTGCAGAAGTCATGTGGGTCATCCAACCATGATTCTGTTATAGCAATTATGCCATAGTTTTCCTGTTGCACCATGGCTTCCAGCTCTTCCTGTTTGTTGCTCGTGCTGCATGCATTGGTGTAGATGAGTAGGCAGGGAATTCTCTCCAAATTAATATTACAAATGAACTTTTAACCAGTGGACAGCAACTGTAATCAAAGCTAAAGTATCAAGGAAAACAAATTGAGATGGTCAGTTTGGAAGAAGGTTTTCTAATAAATGCAACGAGTTGGTTATATGCTTCATTAAATATTTCAACTAAGTAAGTGAAACTTAAGAGAAGATGCACTGTTGTCAACCATAACTAATACTAATTTGGACAAGAATATCTCAAACCCTACTGTAATAGGTATTGATAATTGGAGGCAGCAGAAATTTCTTTAGGCTGTTCAAGATCTACAATTTTCTTATTATATTTATATTTATACAAATTGTCAAGAATTTACCAATTAATATGTAACAATATATTGAACACATTCTTTCTAAAAGCTTCATACTTTAGTGTTTTCTAATGTCTGTTGAAAACATGGTTTAAATTATAACTTCAGCTTCTGACTTATAGAAACAATAGGCAAGGTTCATGGAAAAAGAAGTGCAGATTTTTGCAGATGAAACAAGTTAGGGTTAAAGCTAGTACAACATATTAATATTGTGTATCTCTGCCAAATAAAAAAAGTAGAAATTTTCACATTAGTCCATTCAGAATTGCATTTTATCTGTACAGTTATCAAAAATGGCATATTCATTTTGATGGCTGAATAGAAAATGAAGGATTTGGATATTTGTGTCATCACATTCTAATTATCACCAACGCTGTGCATAATTCCTTATGCAGAACTAGACAAAATTATTGGATAAAACAAAAAAAGGTCTTGCTCTAAGTTTACCAGAAATTTTCTCTATCTACCCATGGGTACACATGGATATTCAAGCACACATGCACAAATAGATGTACAGAGTCCTGTCAAAAGCTCTTATCTTTGTTTCTCTACTCAGGAACTAGAGACATATAAGAATTAAACAACTTCTTGAGGAAGACTTTGCCTTTGTGTGATATCTGAATCAAAATTTCACAGAAACCTTCATGTGTATAAAGATATAATTTTCTGAAATCCAACAAAAACAAGCACTGAGAGATGTAATCTGCATTCTTGCTTGCCTGTGTGTCCATCTTTTGCTTTCATTTTGATAATATCTTTATTTTCCACCTCCTCACTTCCATGCTTTTGGACAAAGTTAACAGAACTGCTGAATAACTGCATTCCCACAAGGGACCTAAGAAATAACCTCAAAATTTTACAATGTGTAATTTAAAATAATTAAATAATCCTTCTGTCACCCTTGAAAATAGGGGGCACTACTTTCTCCACTTCCTGCCCTCATACACATTTTATATTGAAGTATATCCCCAGGAAAAACCAGTGCAAAAGTTCTGAAACTCTCATTTTTTATTTTTTTTTTATCGTGATTACCAGGGAGAATGGAGTTGGTGGGATGAATGTAACCAGGATTAAAAATATCAGGTGTCATTAAGTGACATTAAATGTAATGAAATCTCAAGGTCAATTTAATTTCTTGTGTCTCCTTATCTCTCTGACACATAGTACTGTATCTCAGTAGCTGCCACCAACAGCTACCATCAGAACACTTGGCTAATTAGTAATCAGTCATGTCACTTGGTGTGATCTCATCCTGTCTGACTATTGAACCTGAGTGCAACAACAAAAAAGGAAATTGAAATCTTTTAGCAACTATGTGTTTAGTTCATGTATTTTCAGCAGTTCAAGCTTTCATTATACTACACTCATAGGCATATTTGAATTTGATGGTTTTGATAGTTATTCATTTAGTAATGAAAAAGCATGACATTTAGCTACCAACAAAATAACCCCATCAAATGCTAAAAGATAAGATTTCTTAGCAATTCAACAGCATTACGATAGGGGAAAAGCTTTTAAATAAAATTCCTACTCATATATCCCTTCTCATCAGTACCATTTCAGCACGGAGAGTACCCATTATAGCTGAATGAAACCAGAGAACATCTCATTGCTGGGACATGATCCAGAAAAGAGCTTAAGTACACACAGACTGTAAAGACAAGAATATCCCATCAAAGTTACTATATGATGACCCACATGATTAAAATTACACAGAAATGTAGATGCTTTTCTGGATTAGAGTCTAAGGTATGAGGCATTTAAGATCAGCCTTTCATGTAGTAAAAATATTTACAAATCTTTTTAAGAGATGACATATAAATAAAAATTACTATCTTGCCTTTGACTGCTAGACTCAGGACAACTTCATACGTGAAAATCCTGCACATTAGATGATCACTTTATTCCCAAACTAAGCAGCTGTTTGAAGTGGCAGTCCTAAAGTGCTAATCTCTGCTACCAATAAACAAAAGTAAATCATGGCAGAAAACTCGTTTATGTGCAGTAATCTCCAGAGGATTAGCGTTTCAAGGGATCAGATTTCCTAAAACTCCTCTTTCCTGATAACAGCCTCTGCTGTGAGGTGACACACCAATAGGCATAAATTATCTAGAGCTGCAGATAAGCAGAGGCCATTTGGGGGTTCGAAGTGCAATATAAATAGATGCAAAACCGTAGGGGAACTGGTGCTCATCACAAACCTCAGAAGGATTAGCAGTTCAAGCTCTGATTTCCTTGCTGTTGTTAGCTGTGATTTATCATCAGACAGTGACTGAGAGTCTCTCTTATCTGTGATAATTTAATGGCTTAATGGCAGTCCCTTTATCTGGGGGTCATAATTAAGCTTGTTTGATCAGTCTCCTAACAAGCACCTCGCCTGCATTTTTAGCTATGCCTATTTGTTCTCTGTGTGTAGCAGCATTTTTGTTAATTAGTATTAACAATATTATTGTTAACAATTACTGGTAATGATAACAATCTCTTAAAAGGATAGCATTTATCTGGAGGAAAAACACGAGTCAAAAAAGATGCAAGACTTTTAATTTAAATACATTTATAGGAGATATTAACTGCAGTCTCAGCATCTTTTTGGCTTGTTGGATTCAAAACTAACTCATATACATAACTGAATAAATAATTTTAACCTGAATCATTTTTCTCTGGTACAAAATTAACATTAATTTGAAAGCTGACTCCTATCTTACTGTCATTTACTGTCTCTCTCTATCATCCTACTAATTAGCTATTTCTTTCATTCTCATGGGAACTTTTTCAACAAAAGGTGAATTTTAAGACCTTATTATGACTGTTTAAAAACATCGTCATAAAAATTGTCATCAAAATGACACTTAAACTGTTAAAATCACTACAAAAAGAAGCAACTAATTATTTCTTAAATGTACAGAATAATAGATATCTGAAAGGAAATCTAAGATTTTATTTTTTAATACAATACAGTGACAAAAAACCAACTGCATTAAATGTGGGTTGATTTGTTTTTGTCAGATTTTTTTCTTAAAGAAGAGAAAATAAAAAGAAACAAGTTCAGATTGGACACATTATTTCTTAATTATTGATGTAATTTTCTTAATGAGATACCTTGGAGGCCACACAGATATGTGACTAGATTATGTTTTGATATTTAGGGAAACAGAATGACTGGCTGTAGAAAGACATCTAAAAAACTTCATTACATGTATGTAGACACAAGAAGTATGTTTGTAATAGGTGCATTTATGTACATAAATCTATTAATATTTCCATTTGTATGAATTTGCACATCTATATATATATTTTGTATTATACATTATGCTTTTTTTATACTTTTAGTCATATACATAAATTTATGTATTCACAGATTTATTAAAGTTTGTCGTTAGAATAGGTGTTATTTACCTTTTTAAGAAAAAATTAATGGTGGGACAGAGAATATATATGTCTAACTAAATTAATTATTTAGGTACTATAATTAATGCAGAAATACAAGATTCGTTAGAGTCATTCCACTTACCTGAGTTGCTTGTTTTAGAATTGGATTAGTTGCTTTTCTTTCTCATAGCTATAGGTGAACCCTAGGTGATGTGGCTAACCTTGTAGATGGTTGAAGGCTAGAGGGGATGAATTCCACCCACATCAGTGAAAGAAATAATAAATTTCAGAATTAGAATTTTGCATACTTTCTTATAAAGAAAGTTACTTACCTATACTTTGCAAATGGAAGAACTGTCACAGAAGAAGTATTATACATGTGTGTGTGTATAAATAAATTTCCTGCCTTATGTAGAAAAAGGCTCACCTGAGTACTCTGAATACATCAGCCTTTTCCTCTGGATATTATCAAATAACCTACAGTAATATTGATTAAATAGGTAAAGACTTGCAGGCAACAGCAAAGAGAAACAAAACCAAAAAAACCAACACGTCTGTTCATTCTCCTATCCTGATAGTGCAATTTTACTGACTTTGGCTGAGTTTTGCAGGTGGATCAGAAATGGCTCGTGTTCAGCTGTTTGGTAAGCAGGAATTTGATTTTAAGCTTGCTATCTGGCCAAGAGTATGGCAGAGGAATTTACTAGGAGTATTACAGACTATAGTTTCAAATGAGCTTTGTTCCACACAAAAACCTTGGTCCAGTTCTTGATGAAATCAATGAGAAACTTTTCACTGACTGTAGTGAGATCAGGGTGAAGATGCCAACCATACTGCAGCTGCAGCTGGCAGTTGCCTGGGAAGATGAAATTTTACTGAACTATGAAACAAGCAAAATGTGTGAAAGATAGAAATGACAAGGTGTAAGGGAGATTGCAATGCAACACAGTGAAATCATTACCCAGTATCTGTGGCTAAGGCCATTGACACTCGGGTGCTGAGCTGACGCTCAGAGGCCTCGATGAGATAAGCCCACACAGTCACCAAGGCGTGTGCTTTACATATCTAACTTCACAGATAACTTTCCAAAACTAGTAAGACAAAAATATTCCTTGATGAATATTATTTTTGTTGTTGTCAGTAGGTGACAAGCTTAGTAGATTTTTTTCTGCCACTAGAACAAATTGTTAAGGATATATAAAATATGAATTCTTGCCCAGAGCACAATGAGAACAGAGACAGCATCATGCAGTCACCACTGTGTTGTTAGTTGCTCACCATTAGTGCCAGATATAACATAGCCAAATAAATCTACAAGAACAAAAACATCATGAAGTTTGTAAAATGCTGTGAAATGCTGAAACCTTAGTTTTAGGTTCACCAAAGGTTTCAGTGGATCTTGCTGTTGTCAGTATAGAAGACAATAAATATCCTAAATATTTCTCATTGTTTTAACTTTGACCGTTACTTGCCACTACTTGCAGAAATAATGCTGATTCTAAAAACAAATAATAGATATGATAAAACAACTGCTCATGTGTCTGAAAAATGCAATAAATTTTCAGTTAATAATGCAATTTATTGGTTTCTATCTCTGGGTTCATGGTCAGGATTAGAACTGGATTAAATTTGTTGATTTGATTTTGTGTAGTTTTGCATGAAAATTATCAATATTTGGTAACGTATTCAGTCCCATTGTTCTTCTAGCATTTGTAGCTTTAATAACATTATTTTCTTGACTATATGTATATATAAATATAAACATGTTGGTATACACATACATGGATACTGATATACAAACACATAAATTCTCGTTTTTTCTTTGATGTACAAACAATTTTCAAGAATCTATTTTCACCCACAAACAGCCATGTTATTACTGGAAAACAGTTCCAAATGTGATTTGAATACTTCCATTACAAAGATAAATTTTGTTCCCATCTGAACGTAAATGTTGTTTTCACTAGATCAGATTCAATTCTATATGTATAACAAACAATCTCCTTGATATTTGAGACATTTATTATTACATTATGAAAATTTTGCATAATATGGTCTTCTCATGCAAACCCTTGAATTCTGTTTTCAGCTCTTCCATTGATTTACTATTTTATTATAGAGAAACCTTTTAATCTCTCTGAACTTCAGTTTACTCATTTGAAGTAGGTGAGTAAACAAGTGTGATTTAATTGATGTTTATAAAGCACTTTGATACCTTGTAATGAAAAACAAGACAGAAGTGATAAATATTCTTAAATGTATGCTCTTTTTCTTTGCTCCAGGGTTCACCAAAAATCTATGTTATTGCTAAATTTAGGATCATCTGTTCTACTCATACTCTTTTCACAATCAGAATTGTTCAAAGTGTTATAGTATAATGTATTTTCATACTCAAAACACCATTTTAACAAAAAAAATCGTAAAATACTGTGGGCATAATATGGTTCTTAAAAAGTTAGTTTTTCATTAAATATTTCCCGTAATTTCATGACGCTCTTCTTAAATTCCAAAATCTGCAATTCACTGTGTATTCACAGACTCCTGTATACATATGAAATCCCGGTAGCATATGGCTCAAAGCATTCAGCAGAGAAATCTATTGACAATTCAGTAGTGAGGTAGACAATACAGTAAGAATGCCTAATGGTAATATAAACCAGCAACTTGTGATCTGTATACACCAGAATAAATATATATGTATAAAACCTGATATATGTAACAATCTCTCTATGTACAGTAAAGTTTTTTGTTTTCTTTTAAAAAAGAAAGTAATAAGCTGGTTAAAATATTCAAATGTGTTTATATCTGTTTATGAATAATAATCATTCAAAGTCACAAAGTGTTTGTTAGTCAACTAGAAATACCAATTCAAGCTTTCCTTTGGATTTTGTGGTCTTCAGGAAGGCAGGGCAGGCATTGCTATATTTTCAGGTTTGATTTTTCCATTCCAGAGGACCAGGAAGTATTGGGTCTATTCCAGACCTAATTCATATTCTGGAATAAAATTTCTCCCATGATAACCTAATTGCATAGTGGCAGAATACCACAGCCACTGGAGATGTGGGACCAGCATCTAATACTGTAATTTAAGAATGGACAGATCAATGAGGCAGATCAAAACCTGGTCTTTTGTTCATATATGGTCCATAAAACCGGCTTCCTTGGGGAAAAATATGTAAAGTTTTCTTTTATAGCACTTAATCGGATCCAGTGGGGGGTCCTAACAAGGTAAGGGGGAGGACACATTAACTAATTTGCTGATCAGAGCTTTTTCTTAGACTTCAAGCAGTAACTTGCTGCTAAGGAACAGGACACGAAATATAGTACCATCAAAACTGCATTGTTATTTCCTTGTAATTTCTATTGTGCTGACAGGGGAAGGAATATCTCTCTCAGGGATTGAGGGAGATGACAACTTGGAGAGGGTTATTAATTACCAGTTACTATTCATGGGTTTTCTGTTTAAATGTGCAGGAATATGAGATTTGGATGTGAAATCAAGCTCATATCTCCCAGGCAGCTGTGCTGCACTAGAAATACATAATTTAGAGCACTTCTACCTTCAAGCTCTTGCACGGCGTTTTAATGGCTCATTGACAAAATGATGAGGTGGGAAGAGCAAAAAAAGATTCTCCTCCCAGATGAGAATCAGAAAGAGAGATCATTCCTCTATTCATAAAGTTGTTCAGGGATACTGTTTTGCAAAAAACAGTGAAGAAGGAGATTAAAAGCTGTAGGTATTAAGTAAAAAATAAGTCACTACTTTGGTAGGTTTCAGCTCTATCATGTAGCACATGCTGACCTCTAGTTCCAGAGCAGACTGGGGAAAGTCAGCTGCAGTTGCTCACATGCTTACGAATCTAAACCTACCACTGGCAAAGAGAATCTCTCTGTATGATTTCTGTGACAAGTGAAATAATTTTGATGTCTTCCCTACTGCAATTTCAGTAGGTAGGAAACTGTGATCGTATTGAAGATCTTCACATTTTGCTTAGAAAAGGTCATGCTGGGGGCAACATGTGAAGCATTATAACTTACATTTTGGAAAAGGAACCAGGTACTCAGGGAGAAGTGATGAAACTTCACTCTCATCAAGATTCTTCCTCAAAAACAAGGAAACTGATACACTACTCTGAACAACTGTGGTTATAAGTTAAAAGCAGGCCACCACAAAGGGTCCAAAAACCAGTGCTTATTGTTATTGAAAGTACTTAAGGTTTTATCAAGACATGAAATATCAGTAGAGTTGTCAGAAAAAAAATTTCTCATGTTGTGAAAAGATTATAAAGATTGGACTTTACTATGAAGCATCCCTGTGTAGTACTGGGGAAAATCCCAAACAATTCCCTTATAATTCAACTTTAGTTATCGCATTGACCATTTTCTTATTGGCCTTACGTATGATTTTTTCTAATTTGACAAATATCTCTATCTCAATACTATTACTTAGTGATAACATCTTTGGAATGCTCAGTTAGACCTGCTCTTCACCTCCTTTGAATAATCATTTTTTCTTGCAAGCAGGTAAGTCATTGTTAGTGACATAGCACATTCATTTGAGTCTAAATTTACCCTTTCCCATGGCCAAAATAACTCACAAGGAACATCATAATTCATGTCCATATGCATCTTATCTTGCATGCATTAACTGAAAAATATAATTACTTCTGTGCAAAATAAGGTGATGATAACTTTTTTTCACAAAACCTGAAAGTCTCAGAAGCAAAACACCTATTGCTTGTCCATATTAGTACATGGCTTTTACTAGATGAATGTGAGGTTGCAGAGGTGTTTTCAGATTCCTAACAGAGTGAAAAAAGATCTCAAGTTTTTGAAGGCTGGTGACAATAGCTGGTGATGGTTTGTATTTTGCTGCAAAGGATAAATACTGAGATCTACGAGCATCTTTTTTTTCTCTCTTCCAATTAAAACAAGTAGTTGATTCCTATAGAATTAGGACAAAACCTCATTTTATTGAACTCACTTTCCTCTCCTCTACAGGAAAGAAATTATTCATACCAAATGGTAGATGAGGTGTGAGTTGGCTGTGAAGTTTTCTGCGATTGTTTCTCAGGCAATGTACTTCAGTTGCAATTTTATCTACGTAGAGACCATAGTGTCAAATAGAGGAGAACAAACCTTCTGGTCAGTTTTTAAAGTTAGTGTTGGTGAATATATTGCTGTTAAAATGTACACTTTTACACTGTTTCTTCCTTTTCTGTGTTTGTATTACCAGTATTTGATAGCCAAACTAAAAATATAATCAACACGGTCTGCACTAAAAATGTCCTACAATTTGAAGAGCTTCCAAAGAGGTAAAAGGAGAACCTGTTTTTGATCTACTGAGTACTGGTTGGTCAAAGTTCTCCTCCATGTCCTATTGCTATTAATTAGGGATTTTTAGTCTAATTTGACTAGGGACATTTTTCCTCTTGTTTTTAGATGTTGTCACAATAAAGAAAACTCAAAATACGTCAGAAACATTTGTCATTATTGTTTTCACTGTTAGAAATCCGTGTAGAAACTCCAGTACTGCCATTGGTGGATAACTGGAGGAAGGGAAGTAAGTCAATCCAGAAATTATGAGATGGAGCCATTCTCAAGGCAATCTTCCTATCAAACAGAAGAGATAATTTCAAAATTTCATTAATGCTCTGCAATTTCTTTGCAATTGTTCAGCTCAAGGAAGTCATGATTCATGGCTGATCTTCCAGTATTTGTCTTTTCTTCTTAAGATATTGTGTTGGAGAAAGTCCCTGGGAAGGGAAGGGACATACTTTAAGGATTTAAAATATCATAACAAAATCAAACACCATCAAAATAGAGAGACACAAATGACTTGTAGAATGGCCTAATTTTTGTAATTACATGATTAGATTCATTCAGAGCCACTGATCTCTTCAGATACATGTGTAGGTCTATCGATCACAAAGCTGCCTCACTGTTATACTAACAGATGCACAGTTATTAATCTTGGAAAGAATCCACGTTCCCTTTTTAGAGAGATCAGAGAAGCTAATTAAGGATGCACTTGTGTGGAGAAACTGCTCTGCCCTTCCTATAAATGGTCAAAAATGATACCAGAATGCCAGGATCTGTGAAACAAATACCAAGAAAAATAATTGTGCCATACATCATAATCTTTTCATTCTTCTCTGCTGTTTTAAACCAATATCCTTCTCAGATTACATGTTCAGTGTAACAAGTGCAGCTCTGCAAATGCATGGCACCTGCTAACTGTTCTCCTTCCCTTCTCAAACTTCTCATTTACCAACCTTTGTTAAGTACTCCGGTGGGTTAACACAGCACAATTCATGCCAAAAGCTGCTCCCTACAAGGGCATTAATAGCTCAGCAATATAAGCCAGAGTTATTAAACCACATCCTTAGCAGTGTCTGGTCTATTTGGAAATATAAATAAATAATGAGGAAAATACAGGAAATCTGTGCTCAGATGAGATTAGTGTTCAGATTGTTGGGGTTCAGTTACTGCCAGGAGCTATATAATGTACAAAACATACTATTTGTCTATTCATTTTGCAAGGTAATATCTTAGATTTTTAGCAGACTTGCCTTGGTGAACAATAATAAAGTTTTATACTTCATAAATTAATCAAATCAAAGACCGTATAACTCTTCTTGTCTGCTTTTGAGATTTTGACCTATCCTATCCAAATAGGTTATAATTATTTTTTTTTTACCATATTTAAACCTGTTAAAACTGTTTTCATACATGATTTGTATACTTCTTTGGAGATGACTCCTTCAGACACTTAAATAACAAGATGAGCCATTATCAACCAATAACTAGATTTGTGCTGAGTAAACAACAAAATCCCCTAGGAAAGGAACACATGAGCACATTTTACCACCATTTTGGTCATTTCAATGTTGGCAATGTTCACTTTTTTTCTTTTCCTTTTTCTCTCATAACTAGGACTAACGTTAAGAATATGGAGGTAAGTGATTTCTTGGACTTTTAAAGATCCAGGGATGTTCCTCCCATAAACATCCTTTTTCTCTGTAGGATATCTGAAGGACCTTACTCCTCCTTCCTGACAGGGTAAGGATTTTGAATCATCCACCATGTACTAAAAGTTCAAGAAGACATTACACAAATTAGTCTTGTACTACACAACTCCTATAGTAACATTTTCAGAATGACAACAGTGTCCTACATTGCTTTTTCAATGACTGAGCTTACGAAATTTCTGGGATATCAATGACATTTGTATGGTAAAGGCTTTAAGATATCTGAATGTGTGGTTAAGTACATAAGTAGATGAAGTGTAGCACTTACAGTGTTGGTGTCCTCAACAGGGGAGGTAAAAAGTATAGTAGAATGGAAAATACATATCCACAATATTAGAGATCAGGATTGTAAAATGAGTTCTCAGAAAGAAGAACAGAGGAATTGCAGGTGTCATAGGATAAAATAAGGCTTGGTTTCTCAATTTTACTCAAGATCTTCATTTGCCTAAGGCTGATTATATTAAACTTAAGACACAATAATCTAAAAAAATGAGAGAGGAATGGTGGACTATGGCTACATTGGAATACCAGCTTGGGTGCACTCAACCCTGAAGCGTATTGTAAGTGATTTTGCCCATAGAATCCATGTTCCTAATTCATCTGCTTTACTTAGCTCAAAAGGTTATATACTCTCACAGCAGTTTGTTTTGTTTTACTAGGAAGTAGAAGGAAAATAAGAAGAAGTAAAGGCAAGGAAGCATCTAAGGCAAGATTGATTTTGGAGTCTGTAATGGCAGGTTTATTGATTCTGACTCATGAAGTACGAAGTTATAGATTTGTGTGATGTTACAAAGCCAGCTAAAACAGCTACATAATGTCACACACTACCCAAGTGTTGGTCAATTAAATTCTTGCTTTATATCTTTTGGCTCTTTAATGTACATTGCAGACATGATTTAACAGCTGGATCAAACATTCAGCCTCCTTTTTTTAAGTAGCAAACAATATTGTGTACTCTACAAAAATAGGGGCATAAAAGCCATCTGATTCTCCTAAAAATAAGATTTTAACATCAAAAATAAAAAGAGAGATGGCAGTGGCATTTACATATTTTTAAATATTTCTAGTTAAATTATTCTGTATTGAATAAAATTTTTGCTGTACTATAAATAAAAAAATAAATGTCCTATTATTTCTTGTGCTTGTTGGTGCTTTGTCTGGAAGGATAAGTTCAAATAAAACTCAAAAAGACGTTATGCAGGAAGAAGAAAAGTTATCATAGGTGATATTTAGTCTTCCAGAGAGATTTCAGTTAAGCATCATGGTGACAGATTTCCAAGAAAAAAATCTTTTAGTTTGGCTTGTCTATAGACTTTAGAGGGAATGGAGAGAACAAGAGTGATATTTGAGTCTTAAACTAAGCTGTTTGCTGTTCGTGTAATTTAGACTTTGAGTGTTTTTCTTTTTCTGGCAGTAGAGCTGACCAGATATGAAAATATTAGCCAAGATGATCCAAAATTCTCATTCTCTATTTGACTTGGGGTACAAAAATGTCTGTAATGCTTATATCTGACACCTCTAGAAGGTGGTATGAATACAGTAATTTAATATTTTTTTAAGTGTGGTGGCTGTAGGGAAAAATGTTTTAGAAAACAAGTGAGACAATAGAGAGTCTTCAAAAGATATTTTTTTTTCTACTACTTTTGTCTGAAGCAAAGTAGACTCTATGGTTCCACAAACATATAGTGATGAATCTTTACAAGGCCCTTTAGAAATCTGTATTCATGACTGAGCACCACTGCACAAGTCTCTGCCCTGTTCAGTTTGTTAACATGGATCTAGCCAATGTGGCTAGAGCAGCAACAGTCACTATATAAGTACTTTTTACAACTGGACAAAAATTATTTTTTCTTATACTAGTAAATATTTCTCTCTACTTACGTTTCTAAAAATGTTTACTGCAGCATTACTTTCCTATTCCTTTGCATGCACGTGTACACACACAAACACACAAACACATACACACTCCTCTGAATACAAAAATCTTAAGGTAACAGTTTAAATACAAAGAAAATATGAAACTGAGAGAAAGCTATAACTATTACCCCTATTTCTTGATTGAACTTGGAGGCCTGAAGAGGTTACAATTACTTAATTGATGTTCCACAGCAAACCTGAACAATTAGATCTAACTCTTCTGTGCCCCTGTCTGGTAGATTTGAGATTTTCATTCATCTTCACATTACAGGAACAATCATGGAAACTCTCCTGATGTATCAGACTGTCTGCCTTCATGAGGACCTTGTTAAAACATAACAAGGCCTTGTATATCCAGGTTTCTCTCTTGCAGCATCTGGAATACAAAAAGTGAGTGTGTGACACGGCCAGAACATGCACCATGAGTTCAGATGCGCTTGTGGGTCCCCCAGTCCAGACACGATCCAGAAATCATGTTTTCTGCATCTGTGCTGTTCATAGCCTAGCAGAATAAAAATTATATTTGAGGGAGACGAAACTTCAGAGGCAGCAATCAGCATAATTACATTAAAACTACTACTTGACATACAGGTCATAAAAAAATAGGTTTGTTTACAAATGCATTCCTGAAGCATTTCGTTTGGCTGTGTAAACTCCATGGCACTGAATGTAAAAATCTTCAGGCAAATTGTTCTCTATTCCAACAGACTTATGTGAAGATTCACATCCATATGTATTGATTTTCTTGTCTAGTGAAGTCCCCTTCTCAGCAAAATGTTACTACTATAGTGAAGAAATGGTAAGATTTTGCAGAGCAATTATGTGGATATGTTGACTAATTTGGAACAACAGATTTTTTAATTGTCTTAATTTGAATATGACAGGGTAAGTGGAACACACAAGAATTCCCAGAATCTTTAAAGATATATTTTTTGAATGAGGTCTGGACAGATACCTATTTAATCTTCTTCAATTTAGCTCAAGAAAACATGGATTAGAATTTATAAATTCCTATCTCTGCATCTTATATACGTTTCATTAGGCATCACTGCTCCAGAGAAAGAAGGAACACTGTAAGTTCCTTTTAAATGGATCGAAAAACAGTAAGTAGTTTCTGAGTAAATTTTTTACATTCAGTTCTTCGGTTAATGGATTTAAGTCACTCCTGCGCTTCACTGCCATCTGATGAACAAACTTACAAAATTCTCATTGCAATTTAATAAAGAAGTTAATATCGTGTAATTTTTATGCAGGAGCAAGCAAGAACAATATTTACATGATGTTTCACGAAATAAAATTTGCTCACACCAACTGCTGAACTTGTGTCTAGCTGTTACCTACCACAACATAGACTAATATAGAGAAAGAGATCACCTATACAAAAAAAAGAAGAAAAAGTAATGGATCATTGGATGAAAAACTTTTTATTAAAAGTGATTTTTGATATTTGAGATATCCTACTGGAGGTGGGTTAGGTAAGTGAGGAAAAATACATGTATCCAATGAAGAATGTGTTCATTTTCCAGAAAACAAAATACAATTTTTTGCTACCTCTGTAACACACCTATCTAGTGTGGACCTCCCTAGTTTTTTTCATTAAATTATGATAATTAAAGTCACAGTAACTATGAAAGCAAGTTTGGAAATGGAATTAAAATTCTAGGAACATGAACGGAACTTAACCTAATTTGCTATTTTCCTCCAAAATTTCTATGGAAATAATCGTTCAATTTCAGTAGAATCTGAAGACAACAAGAAAACCCAGAGAAGCTGAAGAAAAGTTTGGATCAAATTCTCTTTTTCCAACTGATTTTTATATACCTTTTTTGGGCCTGGTCCTCAATTAGTGATATATGATGAGTGCGTGTGAAGCTGAGAAAAATGCCACATCTTATTTATTTCCTGTTGCTACACTTCCAAAGCATATAGATTGCATTGTTATCTGTACTGCTCTTCTCCTGCTGAACCTAATAGGTCCTGTGTGAGGCCAGGTTGCTCTATGTGAAATGGAAAAACAAACACAGTAGTCATTCACTTCTTTTTTTCCCTAGCCAAAAAAACTGAGCCAACTCACACTGGGAGCGTAGGTATGCAGTGTTGAGCCTCACCAGTAATAAACATTAATTTCTTGGATGTGAAAGGAAACTGAGAAGGAACTGGATCTGTGAACTACAATACCTCCAGTGATTATGGTAGGAGTGGGCACACTCTTCACTCAGAGTTGTACCTAAATTTGAACTCTGGCGCTTTTGTAGTCTTGCATGAATCTCAATAGTTTGATGTTATATACCATGAACCACACTTATAATCTTACACTGAAAGCGAAAAGGAAAAAAATATATTGAAAGAAAGTTATCTTTCTGGTTTGGGGATTTTTTTAAACATCTGAATAAGTTAAATAAATGTTGTAGATCAGGCCCACAGTTTGCGTAAAACAGCTCCTCTCCATTGATTTCAGTTCAGCTGAGAATCTGGCCTAGTAATTTTTAAGTCAAACAACATAATCTGATTTGCATGAAATGTTACACGCAAGAATGAACTGGGAAACACGATGTGGGATCCTTTTATTCAGCTTTTTAATTACTTCTACATAATTCTACAAGGCGAAGATTATTACATTCAGAGGACAATATTTGATCCCCTTTGGTTAATTTAAATCTCATTTAAAAGTTCCTGTGGGAGAGTTTTTGGATCAGAACGTCTGACACCACAACTGTATTTACACCAATGACAGTAAGAGCATTCAAGATACATAAGACAAAATAAACAAATACAGTTTAAAAATCAAAATACTATTCAAAAGCAAGTTACACACATACATTTGCTAATTTTCCTCATACAACTCTTATGAGGTGAAGAAAGATTTATCTCTAAGTTACATATGGGAAAACTCAGTGGCAAAATGAATTGCTCACTGCTACAGCAAGGTCATTTTCAGATGTAAGTTTGAAACTTGGGGGTTTTTAGCTATTAGACATTATGCCCCTTTTCCAATTAACTAAAGGTAGGGTTTCTTCACTTAGCAAAAGAGAAGGGAAAAAAAAAATCATCTGTTCTTTCACTTTCCCAGTATTTCTAAATTATTCCCTCTATACATCATTCATTAGTTGTATTTCTGTTTCTGGTAGATTTGTCTTCTTCACCTGTACGTCTTCTCCCTCTTCTACTGCACACAAAAGATGATTTCTTATGATATATTTTCAAAAATAAATGGAATTATTTTCTTCTTATTTACAAATATACAGCAACAAATATAAGAAGACTTTATATCTGTGTGAAGACAAATAGGATGATTGGGATTATATTTTAAAACGTTTAACTGTTCTTTAGATAATGTCTTTTATTGCCCATATATTTTTTTTATTGTTCTATTTTTAAAGACTTTATATACTGGAGTAGGAGCATGGGCACCTTAGAATGATTTTTGTTTGTTCTGAGGTATGTGCAGACATATTCCCAACTTTTGTCAAACCTCCAGACTCTCCCTTCTCACACTTCACATCTACTCTAGCCTATTTATCTTTTGATGTAGTTCCTTCGCCTACAAATTTTTATATTTTAGTTTTACATTGAGAATGGCCATTTAATATGTGACATGAGTGAATACTATAGAACTTACACATTTTTCAGCTGCATTGTCCCAAGTAGTTTAAGATGTATAGTCTTACAATTAGCCAAAGATTGTCATCATGCTCAGGCATGTCTGTAGAATAATAAGCCAGACTTCTATAAAATATTTTCTGGATGGTAGAAGCACATAGGTACCTTGAAAGCAGCCCTGATAGACAAGCTAAAGCTCAGAAGAGCTGATGAAATAACAGTGGACCACAGGAGGAAAATAGAACCTTTGGAAATACTTTTTATACTTGTAAGAATACTGTAAAAATGAAAGCAAATTACAGCATTTTTGAGAGCAACTTGACTCTTACTAAAGGTTGCCACAGCTGACAATTTTCCATAAAGACTTAAAATAAAATAAATAATACATTGAGCAGATAAGCTAGCATGGCTGGTGCCCAGGAACCCATTGTGAGATCCTTTCACTTCATGTTCTGGTGTTCAACCAAGAAAAGATTCACACAGGGCAGCCAAGAACTACATTACCCAGCAAATTTGGAGATTACACAGAAACCTTAGGTGGTCAGTTAAACAGAAAATGCTATGTAGGACAGCTCTACCAGCATCCAGCAGGAAGAAGCTGCATATGGGAGCTCTATTAATAACACTTTTTCTTTTATCAAAATTCAACGAGGACAAAACAAATAATGTGTATCTGTGCGAGTATCTGTGTGCTGGGTATGCAAACGGGTATGCAAACATTTAGTTAAGAAAAAGCTCTTTGGGTGGGATTCAGTTTGAGATCAAGGCACTTAAATCTAGGTGTCTATCTTAAGGTCTCTCTATTGTTAGTAGAACACTCAATGAACATCTTACCAGTACACTTGGTGGAGACGAATGATTCTGCTACATTTAAGTTACATTTCTATGTATTGTTTAAACGCAGGTGTCTGGAGGCACCTTAGGAGCACTGGAATACCAAGTATCCATCCAGGTAAATGATAATTTAGTTCTCATGTCACATCTACCAGCCCATGCAAATGGATTGGGCACACAGTACACTGTTAGTCTCTTAAAACTGAGAATTTACCTGAGCTGACAGTTCAACATGGGATCCTTGGAAGACACGTGCGTTCCTGCAGCAGTGGATGGAAGCCAGGTAGAAGAAAAATATGTCTTCTCAAATGGTTCTGGATGCCTCAGGAAAGTACCCTGGACTCTTTCAGTTGATTCTTGTCACATTTTCCTGTTTTGCAGCTGTTGCCATTCCCATGCAGAGTGACATTCCCAGCAAAGGTGACAGGAGTGCAGGGCTGGGGGAGGCAATGCAATAAGGAACAGGTCTGTGATTTTGTCTTTCTTTGTCTCCATCACAATACCTTCCCTGGTTATGCATTTCCTTTTAAAGGTATGTAGTTCTTCCCAGTCCATTACAAATACGTCAGAAAATTATTCTTCTCTAGGTCTACTTTCTAGTCTCTCTGTTAGAATAGATAGCTGACTCGTTAATAACTCTATCAGTCTACCAATCTTCCTGACACCTCTGTGGAGATATAATTAAGAAGTCTACAATCCATATACAAGAGTATTACTTTTTCTGGATACAAATAACACCTTCAAATTACTGAAAGTAAATACTTTAATTTTTTGGCTATTTTTATGTTTTACCTCATTCTTCCCATTTTTAAAAGTGAAAGACAGAGGACAACAAAGTATATAAAACTGGTTTCTATTTTAGTGGGAAGATCAACATATTGAAAAAAAACTTAGATTTCCTGGGAGACATTGAAAGATGGAAAAGGCAAAATTTGAAGACCATGTGCTTCTTTTAGTCTTTTTTCCCCTATAATACAAGTCTAGCTAACTGAAAATATATTGGAAAAAAAAAGATTCTAGCTTCAATCAAAAAGTACATGTAACATGGTAAGAAAATGTGGTATCTAAATACAGCTTTTTCCTTTAGGATCACATAAGATAACTCAAATCTTAATAATGGAATTTGTCTCACTCCTTCTCTTATTGAAATATGAAAAAAAGATAATTAAAGTGAAAACTAGGCAACAAATACTTAGAGAAGTATAAAAAGTACAGTAAAACTACCTACTTTTACTTTAATGGAGCACAATTTTATCTTTTCATTCAGCAAAGGATATGAAAAACACATAAGTGAAAGGAAAGCATATTAAGAATGAAAACAATTTTTATATCTAAAATTTGCAGCTGGAGAATTAGAATTTGGCTTAGTATTAGCAAATTGTTTATTGGTCTTAACACTAGTGATAGTCCCAGAGCATCAACTGTAATCAGAGATCTGTTTGCAAAGCTAATTCATTCAATTTATTAATTTCTTCCCCTTCTCGTAAAAAATAAAAGCTTTCTCTGTAGCTGTTCCTAAGTCTTACTCTTATAAAAATGTGATTGCAGTGAAAAAAAAAAAAAAAAAGTAAGAGCATAGAGTTTTAGACTGGTTAAATTTCATTTAAAAAATTTAGCTGATCTGAAGGGACTTAAGAATATTATTCCATTAGAAGTTGAACAGAGAGTCATTTGGAAAAAAAGAAAACATATAAAAAGTAATTTCATAACACAAAAACAATCAGGTAGTATTGTGAGAGTAAGCATTTCTATTACCATTCTCTGCCCTTATCACACGTTTTACTGCTTGTGTGGTCAAGGATTCTTAAGCTCAACGCGTAAAATGAAGTACAAGAGCTAGTATGTTATCAAAAGATATTATCTGAAAATATCTGTCCAACAGTCAGGAAGGGAAAAGAAAGTTAGCAGCAGGGAACTGGATTAAGGCCAGTGGTACAAATAATGAAAAAAGGGTATCCCATATACAGGCGTCAAGCAGCTTTTAACTTGTCAAGTGGGCTGTGAAGGCATCCTTACAAATATGTGTGACACACTTATCATCTAAGGTCCAAAGTGCATGGATGTATCATGGCTTGCGGTGAAATAAGAAACCACAGTTCTTTTCCAAACAGGCTTACACATATTTGACTGTTTCCAGGCTGGAAAGCAGAAGCTGTACATCTACAGCTTCCCTAACCTCCAGCCTGTAGTAAAACGCTAACAAAGCCAAGAGCAGAATGATGGCATGTGGGCTGATGAGGGAGGTATGGCTAGGAAGGTATGGTCTGGTGCCTACACACTCTGCTGACTGATTTGCTTGAAATTGGCTTCAACACCATCTCATTTGGTCGGCAGCAAAGACCAAGTTTTGTCTGCACTGAGAGTACTAGTGTGCTTTCAGATCATGTATTTGATAAATCTCTTTGTCTCCGTATTTGCAAGAAGATCTTCAAGTAAGCACATAGCACTACTGAAGTTCACCAAAATCTATTCTAGGTCAACAGACAAAGTGAGGCAGGCAGAGTGATAGCTGACTCAACTTCCATGTATATATAACTATACATACAGATATACATACACACGTAACATTTTTGTATATGTTTAACTTTCAAAGGTAAGAGTGCAGCTTTCAGTTATTTTTCAGATTCATTTCTGCATTCTATGGCCAAGACGAGTCTGTCAGATGAAAGGAGGAATAATTCACAGCCTTTTAGCTGGTCTTACAGGGGATTTCTTTCTTCCATTTGAATGTCAAGTGATTGGTGAACAAGCCTCTGCAGCTCAGCAGAGAATCCTCGAGTGGCTTCTGGTGTTATTTTGATGGTATTAAGACAATGGTGCATTATAGCATGATATGCTGGGCTTTTTCTCTGAACCTTTCCTTTCCTTCTGAAGGAATGTTCATGCTTTCTAAATCAGAATAAGTCTTTTAGCGTAGAATAGAATGTGTCAAAAGGAATCTTTCATTTTTTCAGCTTTGAAACTAAGTGCATTGAATGGAGTTGTAGTATTTTTCAGTGATTGAAGATTTGGGATTATGCATTTTTCTTTCAGAAATGCTCTTCATCAAAGACATTTTTACAGTAGTATATTAAACACAAAATTAGACTGTTTGTAAATCAACTATCTGCAGATTTGACTACATAATAATGTTCAATAACAAAACCGGAGGTTGCTAGCAATATCATCTTGTAAATAAATATATAAGACAACATGTTGTTTATCTAAGATAGAAGTATTATATGACTTGAAATAAAAAAAGTAAATGTGTTTAATTAATTAAAAGAGAGGGTTTAAACTTCAAACCAAAGAATCACTTTAAACAACATTCCTAATAATACAGCGATATAAATGTCAAGGAAAGATATATATTTTTTCCTTACAACTGTGGGTAGCATTTTCACAAGGTAAGATGTGAAAAAGACTATAAAGTGGGAATAGTGTGTCTAGGTTCAAATTTATGATCCTGAAAATCCACATTCAGCTGATACCTGATTGTTGGATTGCCAAAGCAAATAGACATGTTAGCACTTGAAATTAACATTCCTCAAGTGCCTCTGCATTCCCAGTACAGGCTCTATTTTTATGTGTCAGAGCAGCTTTACATCTCTCAATCAAAATCTAGAAAGCAATTTTTTCTGTTCTTGAGTCCACTGTACACCTGTATTAGGCAACTGCTCTACAGAGAATGGAGAAGTGGCTGCCATATTCTTTTAAAATACAGCCACACGAGGAGAAGACCAAAGAGGAAACCCTTTCACAATAACTTACTCTACTCTGTAGCCAAGGCATAAATCCAGACGTGACTGTGGAAGCATTAGAGAGACCACTTTAGTGGGATAAGAATGGAAAGTAAGGACTTAAAATTTAACATCTATTTAAGGAATTGTTATTTTCTTACATTACAGGTTCATTCTTTGAAATATATAAATGTTCTTTGGAAATGGATTGGAGTCCAGGTGTCCCTAACCAGGTGCCCCTAAGGCAAGTGCCTTAAGGATTAGAGGGAGTTCAACCACACTCTTCGTCTTGCTCTCTGAAATGCCAATCCACCCCAGAGGAGCTCAGGCTGGCCCTGCCTAACCTGTTATTTGCTGCTTAAATTCCCCTCTGGTTGTGGGACCTGTAGCTCTAACACCCTTGCATTGCTGAAGCTCCAGTATCCCCATCCATATCCTTCAGTGTAAGTATTTGAATTATCAGAATTACTGATGTAAGATTCTTCATCTGGCTGTAGATTTTAATTAAAAATCTAGACTATCTGAGTGTATTGTCTTGCTAAGATCATATTTTACATATTGGGAATTCCAAATGAGCAGTTGTTTCCCAACCCATCTGTGAATCATAAAGGGATTTACGCGGGAACCAGGTGTTACTTTCAAACATATGTTAGAGCTTAGATTTAAGCACATTACAAACTTTATTTTCCAAACGAAAGGTGTCCGGATTTTCATGCCACCATCACAGGTGAAAAGCATCAGTCTCAGCCATGCTTTAAATTCTATCTGAGTATCAGGTTAGAGAGAATTAGGCAGTCAGAGTGTCAACCTGCATGATAAAGGACATTTTTTAAACCTTTAAATTTCATCCCACAAGAAAAATAATTTTCCTTTGGAATCACTTTCAGGTTTCTTTTTTTTAAAATTTTGTATCTGGCAACAGTAAAAATAATAAATAAATAAATACTTCCTTACTGATCAGTTCCTAAATCAACTGAATATTTCTCTAATCATCTGCACGTTTAATGAAAGAGGTGAAAATGGTAATGAGAGTTTAGATGGTACTAAAAAATCAGCAATCCTCCTTGCCTGTGAACTCAAAAACCCGAACAAATGTGTACAAATTTTTCCCTGAGAAAAAAAGGAAAAGATAGTGAAGAAGAATTTATGTTAATTTGTGAATAACTACAGATATCCCACTTGTGAATGGGTACTGGTTAAGTCTAGAAAGAGCATCAACTTAGCCCTAATTCATCCCCATATTTGGGAGGTTATTTTCAGGTATATGCTTTGTTTATTGTGTTTAACACTGACTTCATGGAGGGTATAATACATTTCTTCCGCTAAAAAAGATTAACCTTCTTCATTAGAGGTGACACAATTCATACTTATTGGCAACACTATAACTGTAGTACTATGATATTTATGTGACAGCATTGCATACAAAGGAGGCATAACACAACCTATATAAATGGCCAGACGATGTTTCTTTTCTATAGTAAGCTGCGACTCACTCTCATGACAGAGGAAATGAATATACAAATGAAGGGTTTGCCTCTGATTCACAACAACTATGCAATAAATACTTCCCTGGGAATGTTAAGTGTCAACAGACATGTATTTTCTATAAAATTACTGTTTGATTTTTATGGAAGACAGATCCTCCTCTAAGTTTTTCTAAAAATTGTCAGTGTGTGTCTGCTTGCTTGTTTTTTTTTTTCTTTCTTGCATACAATGACATTTGTGAAAGATGCAAGTGATGAGATATTAATAAAAGATTATGAGACTTCACTGTAACTGTGTAAGCTTAGAGCATGTTCTTTCTCTCTTTCTAGCTCTCCAGACACATACCACACACATACATGTATAAACAAAGATAAAGGCATTATAAATAGCAGATAAAAGCAACATAAAAGCAGGTATAAACAGGATCCTGGAGACAATTCCGAGAAGCATCAGTTGTATCTATATAGATATGCCATAAAGCTGTGAGCCTGCTTTCAGGTTCTGAGTGCAGTAAATTTATATCCATACTATGTATCTTATTGTCAAAAGGCTGGATGTTTTTCTATTGATCACAACAACTTTGTGTCAGGTTGCATGCACCATGATATACCTAACCTATTAAGTCAACTTTGTCCTCACCATGAAGTGGCAATAAAAAATACTTCCAATTAAATTACTTTACCTTTTGCAACCCACTCAAAAAGAAGGCAGAACAACTTTTTAACTAAGGTCACGTAAGGAGCAACAATTGCTGTATTCTTGGATATGATTGGTAATATCTCAATAAGGGAGAGTATATTGTCTTTCTAGAAAACACTTGGAAAGTTTATGAGGACAGGAAGCTCCAGTTTTGCCTGGCTGTTGTCAGCAGATGTACTTGCCAATGACACAAGAATGAGTAATGGGTTGCTATTACATATCAGAGGTTTGGATGTGTATCCAAAGAGAGAAGTGTTAGGAAAGTGATAGTTTTTGCATTGTTAAGACTGAACAAAGTTGATGGGGACAAATGGCAAAACAACTTATTTATTAAAATTTGGCTTCTAAAAATTATGTGCAAGCAAGTAATTGACTGGGAGATGTTTTTGGTCTGGTCTGATTCTTGGCACCTTTTTACCTACATATGGTGTAATTAGTGAATAAGGACTGTCTGCCAGTATTCCTGGAGAGTTCAAAGTAAGTTTGAGGCTTTTGTGTTTGGACACAGATAATATACAGGTCTTTAGGATGGTTTAAGTTGTCTCCGGGCAACGTGCTGAAATAGATAGAGACAAACAGGACCTACTTATATGACTATACTAATAATAGAAATAGTAAATACCTTGCAAAGCAGATTCCCTTATCATCTGCTGACTCCTCCCAATTTTCGTTAGACTCGCAGAATCATAGAATAGCTTGGGTTGGAAGAGACCTTAAAGATCCTCCAGTTCCAACCCCTCCCCCCCGCCATGGGCACAGACACCTTACACTAAACCAGGTTGCTCAAAGCACTGTCCAACCTGGTCTTGAACACTTCCAAGGGTGGTGGATCCTCAGCTTCTCTGAGAAACCTGTTTCAATACCTCACCACTCTCACAGTAAAGAATTTCTTCCTAATGTCTAATTAAAACCTACCCTCTTTCAGTTTAAAACCATTCTACATTGTCCTATCACCACATGCTTCCTCTGGCTTTCTTTTAAGCCCTCTTTAGGTACTGAAAGGCTGCTATTAGGTCTCCCTGGAGTCTTCTTTTCTCCTGGCTGAACAATCCCTTTTAGCTTGTCTTCACAGGAGACTTACTCCACTCCTGCTATCATCTTTGTGATTTCATTCATTTACTCATTCATTTTATATTCTCCAAATCTACCAGCTAGATGTTGTTTGACCTGCCCTCACTTTTTTTAATTCAGATTTTAATGTCCTGGGCCTCATCTTGTTTTTGAAAGGCCAGTTATGTTAACCAAAACCCAAACAATAAAAGTACATTCACTATTAAATGCAAATGTTGTTCTGTTGATATCTACACACATCCATATTTTTTGATGTTTCCTGGGGAAAACAGTGCTCCTCATTCAACAAAGTAGGCAAGTCATAAAATTCTCCAATAGCCTGAAAGCTTTGATGTCATATTTGAAAGATCATGGAGAATAGGAGAGGTGCCTAGGACTGAAGGAAAATCCATGTCACTCCAGTCTTCAAAATGGCAAGAAGGAGGACCTGGGAAAGTACCAGACAGTCAGCTTCACATCCATCCCTGGAAAGGTGGGTGGAACAGATGATTCTGGAGGTCATCAGAAGTGACTAGTTGTTCTGGGTTGGTAACAGAGAAGAATGAAGTATAAAGTATGGCTTAATTTTTCAGATGAGTGGATTTACTTTTATCTCCAATCTTTTTTTTTTCCTTTAACATATTTTTTAATGTGCAACATTCTTTTTCTAATGAGAGACAATAGTTGAAAATAAGAAATAAGAACCACTTCAAAACCTACTGACTTTAGTAAGTTTTAGGCCAGAGTTATCAATGAAACAATGGGAAAAGACTGATGAATAAAGCTCATTCAGAGTACGGTGAGAAAATTCTGTTCTGAAAATGAAAGATACTTTTCATGCCGTGATCTCTCACTTTTTTCCATGTATATATTTGCAACCAGAAACAGAATAAAAGTCGTTGATACACATTGCCAAGTATTGTCCATCTATCAAACACTATTAAAATGCAGGAATTCTAACAATTTTTTACAGATGAAAGCCTAGAAATAGTATACTACAACACAGAGATGTTAATCTAAAGATGTTTTCAATATACCAAACTATGGGTGTGATATAGAATGAGGCCTGCAGGGGAAATAAAGTCTTGAAAAATAGATTACAAATATTACTACTAGTCTATCTTTGAATAACCACAGTATACGTATCCCCAACGTGTATCTGTAGTTACATCATTGTGCTACGTTTACTTCTAGGAATATCAAGCTGGAATTTCAGAAACTAGAGTTTTCAATGCAGTAACATGAGTAACAGAGTTACTCTTTCTCATTAACCATATGTGTATAAAGGAGTAGATAATTAAACAAATCAAAGACCTGTGCAGGAAATGTTGGCAAATTTAGCACTATTTGAACAAAAAAAAATTGATTGTGTGACTATTTTCTAGTAACTAGAACTGCTAACTCCTAATTTGATTAGCAATTTGAAGGAAAAAGAATTTTTAAACGGCCTACCTCATAACTACTTAAAAATAAAATATCTTTTAAAAGATAAATACAGTAAACTAATGCCATACTTTTTTTTCTGTCAGAGTAGTTCTTGTGTGAATTATTTGTAATTTTCATTATCTAAATAACAAGGTATGAACAACGTTTTTTTAAAGTCTTGAATTTTTAGCATATGTGTATATTTGAGTTGTTATCAGCACATTGTATTTCTTTCTAATTTGATATGTCAGTGGCTTACGCAGTTATAAACCCAAACAGGTTATAACAAATATTTATCATCTTGGAAAACATAATGGTATTAAGAAGTCTTTGTTACCTTCCTTTAAATAGATCTTAAAAGTATGAATTATTCTTTTAATTGGTAAATTATTGTATAATCAAATACAAGTACCAGGAAGCCAACATATTACAAGTTATGAGTCTGAAAATGAAATGCTTCTACCTAAGAAGTTGAATGATTAATGTTAAATTTTTGTAATGTTCCATGGTGCAATACCATTTCAGTCCTATTTCTGTAAGTCTAACACAATAAAAAAGCAGCTTCTTCTGTCCTCACATATGTTTGGTAAAACCTGAATTTGTCAAAGATATCACTAGTTTTAGTGAGATCTCTGATGGAGAGGAAGTCTTCTCAATATTTTTAATCCTGAACATACCTTTAAGTAAACAGACAGTAGTGAATACTGTTTAGCTAATCAGATTCCTTGGTCATTCATTTGGTGTTTTGTTGTTCCACAGATTTTATATATGAGGTTAGTTTGTTCTGAATACTGGAGAGCCTTGTGCAGATTCAGTTGGGGTTGTTCATATGCACAGAAGTGCCTGTGTTTCCCTAAGGGCTGGACTGCTAACATTTTCAATCAGGGCATGTGAGAATATTGCTTTTTCATTTTCAACAAAGATATTAAGACAAAGTTTCCTTATTCAGCAACATTAAAATTGAATGTCATGTTATACTCATGATATTATTAGATATCAAATATTCCTGGTAAACAGCTGGCATACTCCTGGATTGCACATCTGGTAGGTATGGATGAAACTCATTAGAATAAGTCTTCCATAAATAATGTGCCAAAGCTTTGATATAACAAGTGCTTATGCCTGATGGCAGCCATTTACTGTTTGCCAGTTCAAATGTGCTTCCAGTGTTGGAATTCATCCACACTGGTACTCGAAATATTGAGAATGAGCTCACTACATTTTGGAGGTGAAAGTTGAAGGGAGCTATATACTCAACTGCTGTGAGCTGTAGCAGCTCTGGGGGAATGAGCAGAAGTAGTTAACTTTGCAGCTGAAATTTTTACCTCTATGCTTCCACTTTTAGCCGGCTTAGTACTATATTAGGGCATATCATTCTAGAGAAGCGACCTTGAAAAGAGACATTCCCTTAGAAAAAAGCCTAAAACAACAAGAGAGGAAGGACTTATATGTCATCATAGAACAACAGATCTGCAAAGAACCTTGAGGAGTCACCTACACTATCTTTCTGCTCAGAATGTATTCACCCCATTCCCAACGGATGCTCTACTAATCTGTTCATTAATCATTAATCATTAATCCCAGTCCAACATCATCAACAGAAAGTAGTATACATAGCTCCCCCGTGTCCCTTACCCCAGATGTAGGGAAATGTCTGACAATTTTTGTCTTGATAGGGCATGCAAGCAAATGATTATCATCCTTTCTGTTTGCAGATGAAAGAGAAGTGTTCAGCTGAAGTGCTGACAAGAGATTGAAATATTTAAATCTTCCCGTGATTCTAGTGAAATAGGATGACAAAATAATAATTTAGATTTTTTTTTTGTGATTCAGAGCTTAGCCTCATCTAAACACTGATCAAAAGGAAGCATTGTTCCTCCAGATATTTCATTATAATATATTCTAATTATTTTCACTTTATTTCAAACATGCTGCCTTTTCCATAAAAAAATCTGTTCTTTTGTGTCACTACATATATATAAAAATTGGTTTCCCAGTACTATTAAATGTCTCCTATATTTGCACTGGTAATGACAAAAGGCTTATAGAATTCAGTACTTGGCTCTCAGTATGGACATGTTAAAGAAAAAAAATCTGAACTGAAACGTGTAACAAATAGAGAAAAGGCACTTAATATCCTGGGACAGTATTTCCAGAGACATGTAGATTGTTTAGTAACATAAACAAAGAGATTTAGGCTCATAGGTGATTTGGGCATTTCCAAAAAAATTTATTTCACAGAAAAATCTTGAGAGAATAATTTTGGCCTTCAAATGAAATACTTAAATTAGATTTTAGCTGAATCATAATCAATGATCAAAACCCTACCCAAATAATTTCTCTTCCTAAACAGATTGCATGTTATCTATTTCTCTGCAGAGTAATTTTTTTTTTTATGCCTTTATGCCTTATTGAGCCAGAGTTGATCAGAATATCCTCACCTGTGTAAATGAACTGTAAAACAGTAAAATGTCACCTTCATTACACTTTAAAAATAGATATGAGTAGCTTATTTTTTTTGCTCTTTGTTGTATATTTGTTGTTGTTGATACAGATTTTGTATTTATTTTCTTCTTAATTTTTTCACTTTAATATCACAGTCTTTATCAGGATGACCTGGGACCAGAACTGACATAAAAGGCACATGCTCATTTAGCAAGATAAGAGCAGCAAAAAACACGTTCACCAACATAGAACAGATTTTACTCATTGACAAGAATTGCTCCTTATTAAGATTGGCAAGAATGATAAATCAAATGAATTTTACTGGGACATCATAAAATTAATAGAGGAGCATAGGAAAAAAGTCTGGCCAAGAAAACAGCTGAGAGCTAGAGCCGCTTGATATAGTAAGCATCTAAAACAAATGATCTATAACCCAAAGTTGAGAAGTATGGAGCAATGTTCATCCATTGACTTGTACCATCAGTTATTAACTGTCTTTAATTTTGATTTCATGTCATCATGACAAGTTTCTATGTTATCTCCCCGTTCACTGTATAGTAGAACAATAGAGAGGAAAGAAAAAAAAGTAAGGTGTTTTTGAATTAATGGTGTTAATTTCTCAGTCTCCTTCCACTTAAAACTCAGCTGAAAAGGAAACACTCTTGTGGTGCTTACAGTAATAGTGGTTTCAGGCTCAGAGAGGTAGTGTGGAATTATAGGTTTACATATGTGCTTGCCAACATATCAGTAGTCTCGGGTTCCTTTTAATTCAATAAATGTTCTCATTTACAGTTAGTCATAGTTTCCCTCTAATACATTATTGTCATGTAATACTCTACAGTTTAAAAATAAGAAAGATACTGCAGAACTGCTGCTTAAGATTATTACAAGCATTCGACGTCAACCCAAAAATACTGCCTATGGTATGAATAGCACAACTTCAATTGATTTCAAACAAACCATGGTTAGGTCAATGCCATAATGTACTTCAGAAAACCCCAGCCATCAGACTTTGTCTTCATCTTTTTGAATCCTCTGCGTGACTACGCAAACCTCATGGTATGGCAAGTCAGCTGTAGCTCAGGCTGTGACCCGATGTTGAGTAATATTGAATGGAATATTAGTACAATAATAAGGAGAGCAAGCACTTAGCATTTCACAAAATATAAAAATCCTCCACAACCTTACTTGTTTTGTCTTTATTGTTACAGAAAATGATTACCTGTAAATTTCAGATAAAAGATATTATGTGTCAGCAAAGAGTTGTAGAATTTTCTGCAAACTCCATTTTGTCCTATTGCATCTACTCAAATAAAGTGTTCATACATATTTAAACAAAAAAAAAAGAAAAATATGTTCATCTAGTTCAAGATGATACTTGTCATAACACAAAAGTTAGAATTACTTCTATATGCAAATCTTGATCTTTTTGGTTTTCTTTTCCTTGAACACATATATAAAAGAATAAGGGATTAATAAAAACTAGGCCAGGGGGAATATTGGATCATCTAGCTTCACTCATTTAATATAGGACATTATATTTCACCCAGTACTGAAGCCAACAGTCCTTGTTTAACTAAAACATGCCTTGTATTTAGTAAAAGCAGAGCTTCCAGAAAAGCATCCTCTCTTCATTTGAAGATGTTGAGAGACATAGAATTATTTTTTTTGCTGGGTTGTTCCATTCATTAATCATGGGCACTTGTTTTTATAAAATACTCTATTCCTTATCTGAAATTTCCTGACTTCTTCTTGTAGTCAAAAATCTTGTTATGTTTCCTTTACCAGATTTTAAAATCCTCAGTACCCTCTATTTTCCATCTATGATGACAACTGTAAGTTTAAAAGCCATTAAGAGAAAAAGTTAACATGTGAAAATTTTTACATCTCTCACTCTAAGACATTTTCTGTCACCTGAAAATGATTTCTATGGATTTAGCTACCTCATCTCCAACTCATAACATCCTTTTAAAGTTGTGAATACTGAAATTGTACGCATTTTTCTAACATCAGCCTTACTAATGCTGTATGAGGCTATAGACTCTTTGAAAGCTGCATTATTTTTATTAATTTCATTTTTTTAATCAACAAAAGAAAAAAAGAAACCTCTAAAAATATTAATCCATTCACCAGTTTAGTGTTTAGGCATTATGCAACATAAAACTTAAACCCCTAAGAAACTTTCCTAAGCAAATGTGTAATAAACATCAAAATAGTCACAGAAGTCCACCTTATTATTTGCCAAAAATCTGTTTAGAAGCATGATTTAGTTTCTGCAGATCTTTTGAGGCAGAGTAAGTCCTTTAAGGAGAAGCTAGACTCATGACTCCACAGCTGCCACAGCTGCATTGTTCAGATATGCCTGCCCAGATTTTGCAGAGAGAAATCATTCCGGTTAAGTTTCCTACTTTTCTCTAAAATGTAGCTTCCTTGTCAGGCCAGTGAGGGCAAAGATAAAAAAGAGGGAACTTGGATTTGGCTGGAATTGAGTATATATTTTTCTTAAAATAATTAAAGCAACACAATCATATTTTAGATAATTTTCTGTATATGTAGAATGTGAGAATAGGGTGGATAACCCAACAGATTTCATCACTCAAGGTGTTAGATCAAAACACTGACATTTATTCCTAGGTCAGAGAAAACATTTTCCTTTAAAGGTCTGACAGAAATGCTGACACCTACCTGAAAGGACAGTTTCAGGAAATTAACATTAGGCTCTATTTTAAAAAAATATTAATTTATTTTCAACCCCAGTATGGTTACTGTTAGGGTACATAGGCACACATCTGTAGCAAATAGTTTGGGCTTCAACCAGCCTTGGCCAGATTTTATCAGGTGACATAGACAAGTCTTTGTTATGTTTTAAAATTCTGTAACCAATGAGTCCATTTAATTAAATGTAAGGGGGGAAAAGCAACTCTTCAGCCTCCTCTCTCCCTCTCAAGTCCTGTTACAAGTCACATTTCTAAATGAGGCACTAATGACATCATTCACAGCCATGAGCCTGCTGCAATAAAACAGACACATAATTTCAGTGTGTAAAATGTAGCATCTCTTGCTGTATTAACATCAGCTCTGTTTCTTGTTTCATCACGGGGAAAAAAATTTCCCCTGTCAAAGAACTGCTGTAAGACTCGAAAGTAACTGACTTGAAACTGAGAGAAGCTTAGCACAGCCATTAGTGGAGGCTCCCTTTTGACTCAGTTGGTAAACCTGCTTTCTATATGCCCCCAGGGTTCTGGTTCAAGGGCTGGCTGAGTGCACACACAGCAAGTTCAGTTACCAGATTTAATCTGTCAGATGCAAACAGTTGTCATATCCATCTGTGGGACATGCTGAAAAGGTGGAGAGATCAAAACCTGAGATTTCCTGTGAGTTTCCAGGATTAACAGTCCCTGAAGCATCAGAGACCTAAACTCACCTAAATCCAGGTAAGTTGGCAGGTCTGAGACCGGTGTAAGGCAGGAGACATTGCAGGGCAAAAGTAGCATTTATGTTTTTCTTTCAAAAGTGATTGTGAAAAATGTTCATTTTCCCATTGTGCTTTATTTTCTGTTCACCTTTAGCAACTGGCCAGGCACTTGTCTCGGTGTTACTGTTGTGCTGCACCACCCCTAGGAATGCTCCTTGGCAACATTCCTTTGACCATCTCTGACATTTTTGTCGTAAAGAATACCCAGTACCTCCCTACTGTTGCTAAGCTGATTCATACAGGACGTTAAGACTAAGACTCTGCCTCATTCCCCTCATATCTGAGTGCTGAGCTTTCAGCTCATCTTGTCAATATCTTGACTGCATGACTGAGTTGCTAACTCAATCCTTACTGTGGGGAAGAAGGTATACACTGACATTCATTCAAAATTTACATTCAGATGCACAAATGTTTGTTTAATTTTCATTACTTCAGGTATGGCTGATTTACTGCAGAAAGCTGAAAAAAGTGAGTCATAGAACATTTTTTTTTGTTATCATTTTAATTAGTTGAAGACCTCAAGTCTGCAATGAAGAAATAATACATTAAGGAGAGAGTTTCCAATAACAGAAGAGACAATGCTTGTTAAATTTATGTTTGGAGAGAAGGATCAACACAGTCTGTTCTCATAGCTGAGCTGAAATTTCTCTGCAAATGCAGAAGACATTTCAATTACAGTCAATGCAAAAAGGGGAAAAATACATGCAGCCTGTCTTGCTTGAGATAATTGCAAGAAATGGGAGGAATTTACTTCATTTGAAAACAAAATATTTTGATGAGGTAACACTTCTTTAATAGGAACATGTAAGACCCTAGACTTCACATTAATACAACCCTAATCACACCATATTTTGCAAAGGCATGAGATATGCTTGAACTTAACTGCAGGCCAACAAGGTAAGAAAAACCATAAAAAGCCTCTAAGCAAGGTCAAATGCTTGAAATGAGTAACTTCTAATAAATCAAAACCATAATGTTTTAATCTTCAAGTATGCTCTATTAGTTATTTGCAATCTTAGTCAGTCTTTCTTTTAAAGAACTTTTGGAAGTTTTGAACAATGACTCAAAATTAGGGCTGTGACAAGCAGTTCCCCAGAGTTTTGAGTTTTGTTCAGAAAGTCCTTCAAAACTTGCAAACTAATTAGAGTTCCTAAGGAAGCAGCATTCTTCTGTGGATAGTAATTGGAATATCAGTCACGAAAAGGAAGGATAATATAAGGATAATCAAGTTAGCTTTAAACAGGGTAGAGCAGACATCTCTAATAGTTTAACCACAGCATTAAAGAAGTTATTGTGACCATACAGCCAAGATTTATGGGCAGTTTTGGAGCCCACACTCATCTTTGTGTTGATGTGGCTTCTAATGCTTTAACCAGCTTTAAACCAGTAAGTGAATATGGACTTGATCCCACTGTGGCCAACAATTCAGACTTAATCTTGAATCACTCTCTTAGGTTAACTATTTGGACTTGAAAAATAACTGCTTTTCTCTATGAATCTCCATACCTTTGTAGACTAGGATCAACAAGAACCCTTGTAAAATTGTTTCAAAGGTTATGGATATAAATTATGATAGAATATTTCCTGAATGACCGAGAGGAAAATAAGATATTTTAGGATGGGAAACAAACACAATTGGGTCTGGTCTATGTTCCATCAATAAATTTCAACCAGTCACTGGTTAGCATCTTATCTGCTCTGCCTTCTTGCTTTAACTAGGCCTTGTTGAGAATAACGTAAAGTGCTCTGCAAGTGTTTGAAGCATTTTAGACAGTTTAATTTCTCCAGTGTATAGTAAACTTCTGATGCATAATACAATCCCATCTCAGCCAAAAGATATTAACTGTGATTATGAAAAGCTTATATGACTACAACGAGTTCTGAATCAGTCCTATAAACCCACGTTAACAAAACATTAGGTCATATGTACCCTGTGCTTTCTCTACATATATGTTACAGATTTGAAAAAGAGTCACAAAGCACAAATACAGCACTTGTCAAGTGAGAATCTTACTCATTTTCATTGGCTTGATATCCAAGGTTTCCTTCTCGCCTCTCATCCACCCTCAACCAATATAAACAAAAAGACAGACTAATATTTATGTTCCTCAGGATCAAACAGACCAAACAAAACCCCCCAACCACCCCTGTGCCGTCATTTTATAGAACGCAGCAGATGTCCAAAACAGCTGACAAGACAGGAAAATGTTAACACTAACACTGCAACAAGTCAAGTAGAATTTTGCTGGTCACAGGCTGCTCAGCAAGTAAGTTCAGGGAGTTAACGGCAAAACTACTGCATATATTTAAACCTTGCGCTGCAGGTCATGTAAACATTCCTTTCATGGAAACTGTGCTGGGAATGTAGAAACTCTCTGACCCTGCTGTGTCTTCCCTATAAGGCTTATCATAATGCTGTGACATAACTACATACTGTATCTGTCAAAAAGATGGCATCTTGCTGTTTAAGAAAACAAAGCTCATGTTTATCAGTGGAATCTGGAGCAAAGCAATAACACAGTCCTGTGCCATTGGAAACATTTCCATTGATCTTGACATTTTTTAAAACAAATTGTCATTTGAAAGTGAATGCAAACTATAAGATTGTAACGGTTGTTTTCTAACAGTAATAAAAGCAGGTATGGAATTGAATAGGCATACATGGTCTTGGGGAGCTTAAATCTCAAACTCCTCAGATGGGATACTAATGCTTCCCAAAATAATCAGGAAAACAAATGGTAACATTTAATTGCATGTATCATTTCTTTACCTTTTTCATATTATTCAGAGACAGGGATTTTGGAGATTATACTACAGCATTCTAGTCATTTCACAGCAGTCCTAAAGCAATATGTCATTTTTTTAAACACTTTATCTGTCACTTGCACTCTTGTCTGTAGACAGTAGTAGCCTTCTGGAAGATTTCATGGTGACTTTTTTTTTTTTCCAGGCTACAGCAGGTGTGAAGTCACCACAACTCCATTAGCTCCACTGTGGTAATGAAAGTACATCATTATAATAGAATTGGATGTCTACTCTTTACTAGGGAAGCGACTTGCTCCAGGACTTGCCCTTTTTCTATGTAAGGCCACACTTTCCTGCCAGCTCTTTTTCAGAAGAGGCCTCAAAAATGAAGACATCAAACACTCAGTTGGAATCCAACTGCATTCCACCCTGCCATCCTCACAGACCGGACCTGAAAAGCCCAGTCTTCTCTTATTTCAGTCTTGACAAAAGCAGTACAATGGGTGGCTATTGGTAAAGTCTTTTTCTTGCAGTTAAGAGCCAAAAGCATTATCCCAGGAATCTCCATTCACATGAAGATAATGCACAGTCACTCTCTCCTTGTTTAGACTACAGCTCAGCCTATCTCAGACCACCTCTTATTTTCTTTCTTCCTTTTTAATCCTTGGCTTTACCTACTGAGCTATCCAACAACTGAATAAATGAAGTAGGAAAATAATTGTGGTAAGTCTAAGTGCATCAAAGCCTTAGACAAAGATCTCTTGCCTCTTCCCCCTCAGCTCCTAAACTATATTGGTGGGAAGGAACTTACAAACAGACATGTTTAAGACCACTGAATGAGCTTCTGGAACCTGGATGGGGTGAATGTATTCTGCGGAGAATCATCTAGCCTTCAGGGGTAAATGGAGTTGATCACGAATCTTCTTAGCATTCAGCTTTTATGTGGGATTTTTTGCACACAAGTCTGCATTTACACATGAGGTTACTACTGTAACAAAATCCTTGTTTATTGTTTAAGAATTTCAGCTCCTACTGGTTTTTTGTGTTTCCTTTTTTTTTTTGTTTGTTTGTTTGCGGTTTTTTGTTTAATAAGAATACAGAATATGTTAGGAGGTTCAGAAGGAAACCTTTCTCTTGTTGACTCTCTAAAAGGGTGACAGAGAAGGCATGGTTATGACTAAGGAAAGATTACTTGAAGAAAAGCTTAACTACTATAAACTACTTGGAGTGTACATGAACAAAAATTCTTTTTTAGATATATCTTCACATCTTTAAATAGCTAGAAATGTTTCCCTTTACTCATTCCTCTTCTCCTTCCAGTTCTTATCCTGTCACCAATAACAGCAATTAACAAGTACCAAAAAGCTTGAAGCTTCATGTCCTATAATAGTTTGATCACACTTCAAGGAATAAACCCTGCAGATGCTTATTTCCTTTCTCTACTCCATTCTCTATGTTTCTATGCCTTATACCACAGCTTTTCTGTTTGATTGCCACCTGTGTGGGACCAAGTCCTGTCCCCTTGTTCACAGCTGAAATGATCTAGGGCCTACAAACTTTCCAAAGGCATCCACAGGATTCAATAGTTGTTGAAACAATTAACTTTCTGAAAGGCTACCCAATGTCCTCTGTGATCCTAACTCCACCAATTAGCCAGTCCCATCCAGGAAGTTATTCTTGTACATCCTTATACCTGGCTATATACAAATACATTACCAGGTATACTTGGTTCAGATCACTGCTCAGTAAAAACAAATCATTACAGTGAATCCACTTAGGCAGCTACACAGACATTGTTCACTATCTGAGGAACTTCTATAACTGCACTAAGTTAGACATTAACTTTGTTTCACCATCTTCCCCTCAAAACCCAAACTATGAAGGAACACATTTCCCATTTATTAAGTATATTATCACTATGTTTATTTATGTTAAGATAGAGAAAATTGAAGAAGCGGCTTTTCTTTCCCATGGGAAGTTGTTCTAGTAAACTCCTTTTGAAGAATAATTACCGTAATTAACATGGCCAGCTTTGTTAAAGTCATGTCTCTCTAGGAGAGAAGAGTTTTCTTTTTGGAGATCTTTGTCTGGACATGGGGATTACAGTTGTCAGCAGTGATGTGCCTCTTGAAGTATAGCTGTTCTGGATACAACCCCTTTAATGTTTTACAGGTATGAAATGAGGGTAAGATCCAAAACAAGATTTAGATCTCTAAGTCTGTAAAACAGACACTTGTCCTGTTCAGGGACCATATTTTTGCCTCACAAATTGCTTAGGCACTTAAGATTCTGCTACAAATCAGACCTTGAAGCATTTTCCTCACATCTGATGTGAGTACCTAGGTGTTCACCAACTGCTTAAGCTGCCTAATATTTACAAGCTCTTCAGCCTTGTGCCCAGCACAGTCCCTGGGCTACCATAGGATTAACACACTCCAGCAATACAAAATGCAGCTACCATGGTCAAATTCAACAAAAGGAGAAGTCCAGAGGAGAAGGTCCAATGTCAGTGTAGGAGCCTTGTGTATCTGTCTAGCAGCTGACATGCTCCTCTCAGAAGCAGCAATAATTCAGTTCCTTCCCTGGCACACAGAGTTACAAATTCTCAACTTTCACTTTCAAAACAGTGCAAAAATGACATTAAAAAAAGTTGCCAACATCCAATTTTATAGACGTTCCAAGCCCAGCTTGTGTTTGACAGCTGTTTCTCTTAAAGTATAAACTAGTCCAGATGCGCTCCCCATCAGTGTTCGTGGGACTTGGGGGCTTCCCGGGGTACACCAGCCAGAACCTGTCCTGCCACCCAGACAGGAGTAGGGAAGCTATGCCTGGGGTCAAGGCGGGCTGAGGCCAGTCTGGGATGACAGCCTGAAGTTGGGCCTGGCTCGACAGGGCCCATGGCTGGGCAGAACGGGACTGTGGGGAGCTGGAGACCAGCCCTGCTGCGGTGTTTCGGGAGCAGTAGGTGGCTAAAGTGGTTCAGGTTGGCTAAAGTGGGGTCCTGGACCATGAGCAGGGTAGAGGGAGTCCTTGAGAGGGGCTGGGGAGGGATGGATGGTCGCATTAGTGTCCTTGCCTTACCATACCTGTAGCACAGTGTATGCACACGTAAGACGCAGCTTTTTTGTCTCAGGTTTCTTTGGTGAAGGAACATTTCTGGTGAATCTGAGAGGTCTCCCACCTGTATTGTGAAAGTTCTGATTATGGGGTTGCAGAGCTATGTCTTTCTTTCTGTCTCCTGTGACCCTTCCTTCCTTGACTGCAGAGCTTTAGCTGGTAGAGCACAGGGTATGGGTAGCTGGGTAGCATAGGCTAAATTATCCTTCTGCAGCTGGTTGCATATCCTCAGGCCAAGTAGCATGGAATATTGCAACACCTTACTCTCACAGAAGATTTTCTCTAGACTTACCTATCAGGTAGCAATTGTTATTCAGTCACTTCCCTTTTTTTCTCATAATCATAAGTGTTTTTCCGTAAGAAGCAAGTGTTGGCCAACTCTGCTCAGGGGCATGATTTAAGTGTCTGAGCTGAGAAGAGATCTGCATTTTCAGAAGGGCTTTTCAGTCTCCTCTGGATGTCTTACTGAAGGCTACAGCTACAGAAGAGTCCAGCAAAGACAATTATAGACCTGACCTTACTGTCTCACCTGTATCATCAATTGTATGTTTCATTCCTAGGTATCCTAAAACATATACAGCTTGAGACCCTAATTCAGTGTGAAGAATTTGAGATAGTTAACTACTAGGTGTTCAACCACTGTCCAAATACCTTTTACACTGTCAATATTCAGATCTGACAACAGAGGGTTTACGTATTTCTATTTGTGCAACTATTCTTCCATTTTATTGTATTCATATGCTTACTGTTGACAGACAATAACAGAAAACTCACTATACTACTAATCTATAATTAGAATACATAAATTGGATTAATATTCTGGAATAGTCTGGAATAAGTAAAACCATCTCAAATTTAAAAAGAAAACAGAAAGGAAAATAATTTATATCACTGTGGAATATCCCTGTGAGTACGATCTTAAAAACAATATAAAAAAAGAAATGAAAAACATAGTTGCATAAAGGGGACTCGAAACTGATGTTCCAGCTTCCATTCTAAGTGTCTATTACATGGCTATCTTAATGTCTTAAATCTACAGTAGCTGTGGCTAATATCACTAAACTAAATGTTCAACATCAAACTAACATTTTAAAGCAGTTTTAGAGCTGTCTTTAGAGAACAAATCCCTGTAGCTCTAGTTGAATATTGCAAGACATTTTTCACTGATGTTTGAATATCTGCAATTGCTCCCTTTCATTTGGTATTTTTTCTTCTTTGTAGTATGTTAGCCATGGTAATTAATAGACTCTTTAGGTGATCTGGTTTTATCAGATTTACATCAGCCAGAAATATGAGAAATAAGCGAAGTAGACAGCAAAACCGTAAGCTACCAAATATTTCCAATTCAGTTAATTTGTGCTGGTTAAAGTTGATGAACTTTAAAAATGTCAGAATTTGTAAAACAAGTTTTAAAATGTGAAAGAGAAACAAGAGAAAATCTTGACAACATTCTCATGTCCTTCTATTCTTTTCTTTCTTTGGACATACAAAAGATAAAATTCTACAAGAGATTTGAAAGTAAAGTCTTAATTAACTGCAACTGATATTATCCTTTAGTGAATAAATAAAATAATTTGATAAATTTATGAAATTTAGCATAAGAAATATCTGATAGGCAAAGTTATGAAGGATCTATGACTGAATAACCTCAGAAATTATGTGTACGTACTAAAGGACACTGATGATTCTACTTTGTCTCTCAACAGAGTCACAATGACTCTGAGGTCTTCATGTATAAAGATACGCCAGAGACGTTATGAGCAAAGACACTCTTCCTTTCCACTTTGGTTCCTTGTTCTGGAATGACTTTGGACTTATTTCATCTGGTGGCACAAACTAGATGGGTAGAGAAAAGTGGGAAACTCATAACATCCACAAACAGTCGAAAGATGTGTTGCTTCAACTAAAAATACTCTTCTTCCTTTGACATAATCTGGAAGTGGTGGAGTGCTTTATAGCACTGTATCTGCTTCATAGAGAAGGCAATCATCTGTTTCAACAATGCATATTCAAACCCTAGCAGTAGCTGGAATTAAAGAACTGTATATAACAATAGTCCGCTCTATACTATTTCCATGAAATCAAATATTCAGAAATGTTCCCATTCCTGTCTAATATATTTTTTATCCTTATTATTATTCATTTATCTACTTTCTTTTCCTGTTTATGGTTCTTCTTTATTTCTCTCTCTTTTTAATTACTTTATTACTTCTTAGTTTATTTTCTCTGAGATCAGGGCAGAAGAGGTATTTTCATATTAATATTTACTGTTGTAAAGGACAAATATTGAAAAAAAATAGAAAACAAAATTTCAAAGCAGTGAAGACAAACTACTGTTTTCTAATATAGCCCATTACTTTGGCTACCACTACATCAAAGAAATAAGATAATTGTAATTCTAGTGAAATTGCATGAACATTACAAAATTTTGATATTAACATCTTCTTAACTTTTAATATTTTTTAATGATCTTTTAACTTCACCGGAATCATGACTAGCATCTGGGTCTAAAAACCATCAAGCATAAAAATCTAACAAATGTAATGGTAAGAAACTAAAAGCCTCATTAAAGAAACTGCTTAAATCAATCTACCTGTCTCTAGAAGTACTATGGACATTTTCAAAAACTCCAGTGGACACAGTTCTGTTATAGGCAAAGAACCATTCATAGCATTGAGGTAGGTCTGGGCCACCTTTTGCAATTTCCAGTTTGCCCTCCATCAGAGAAGTCAAATAACTGTGGCGGAATGACTGATTTTCATTTGCTTGTGTAAATGAAGTTACAATATATTTTTTTTAAAAAAGAAATATTTCTTAATTTATTTATGCCTTTAGTAGGTGTTCACATACTCTCATCATGCTAATCTGTGAAGACTTTATGTTAAAGTTACATCTTTAAACATCCGTTTGTTTGAATGTAATAATTCCTTTGTAGTTATGGGCATTAAAACCACAGATATACCTATACCTACAGCTAAAATGAAATAGACTTCGGAAAAAAAAAGAGATTTTTTAAATAAAGAATCTTAGGGAAAAGTACAATATTGTTAGCAAAAAAATACATTAATAACAGAATATTAATAACAATCTATTTGAAAAGTTTGCTTTTAATTTTTTTGCAATGGATTAGAAATCCTTTTCGTCATAGTATTTTTTTAAAATAAAACCCCTGAATTAATTTAAGAAACTAAATGAATTTTAACAACATTAACATTCAGAGTCCTAAAGTACCCATGAGAAATATATACTTGCTTAAGCAGTCAGAATTAAAATTTCCTGAAAAACTAAAAGTAGCCCTTCTTCTATTCATAGCAATCCCTCCTGGAAATGCAATATTGTCATCATAAGAAGATGTGTTTCAAACCCACATTACTGCATACTACTTATATTTGTATAAGTATTTTAAAAAAGGCAAGAGTAACACCCATCAAGTCATTCCGTGAAAGCCACACTGGGAAGAACGTGGTTTATTTGAGTGTGGGATATCTTTTCAAAAGAATTTCAGTATTGCATTTTAGATATAGCTTTTCACTATTTAATTGCTTAAAAAAATATGTGCTGCAGTTTGAAGAACCTTGTCATTTTCATAACATTTCTTGAAGCTCAACCACCCTGTGATAAAAGGGCTGTCATGAGGCCAGAGGTGGCTGCAGCTCAGTGTTCCTGACAACTATTCGTGCAACATGCAAAGAACAAATGAGTATGCAGAATTACCTGTTTCGTATACTTTACATTTAAATATTTATTTACATTTAAATTTGTATTTTCACCTTTAGACACCTTCCTTTTCAACAACAAAGAGAATTAAATACAACCATAATTTTCCACTAGTATTTGCCACCTGAATATTTGTGGAAGTTCAGGTCCTAAATGTTAGAAGACATTTTAAAGTGTTTAAAATGTTCCTTTTCTTTTTTTTTTTTTTTTTTTGAGAGAACATCAATCAGATACTTCCCAGGACTGTTCCAATGTTTCCTAAAGTAATTCTGCCATTATAAGTAGAATTATGTGTTTGAAATTTTATTCCTAACAGTGAACGCAATGGCCTTAGATATCTAGCAATAAAGCCTTTCAGAGTGCTTCCTCATGCAGCGTATTTTCTGTCCAAGGCACCTTTAAGTGCAGTACTCATTTTCTTTACTTTTATTCAGAAAGAAAACCACACCAAAGCTAGAAGGATGAGTCTTCCTGACCTGAACTTCCTTCCTCACCTTATAACTCCCATCAACACAGAAATAATCACTTTGCAAAAGTTCAGCAAACCAACTGCTGACTGAAAGTAATCTCCACCCTTTCTTCAGCTAGTATCATCAGGCATCTATAATACTTCTCCCCAGCGTTACCTGAGCTCTCACTGACTAAGCCTGCATTCCTTGTTGTTCTAAACTGACAGTATCAGTCATTCTGAATTAGTTAATATCACATAAATAGTATTTATGTTAATTTTACATGCACGCGCAGCCAGTTTGCTGGTATGCATCACTGCTTATCATGCTGATTATAATCATCTCATTGCTACCTTATTCTTCCTCCATCTGTTTGTTGCATCCATCTGGTGTCTATCGTCTTATAATGAGATTACAAGTTCTTAGTGGCGGGAAGAATTTCCTTGTTATTTGTTTGCATGCAGTTAGGAAGAATGGTTTGACGCTATTCAAGGTGTTATTGTGGTGTAGATGATGGCAATAAGAATGATCTAAATGACTTTCCCCCCCCCCCTCAGAACAGTTCATAGGAAAGATTCATAGACAAACATTTTAACATGTTGGTGTGGTAACATAACTAATGAAGAATCTTTTTCAGGAAGCATTTCTTTAAAATACATCTCTTTTAAAATAATTTTCCCATCTTTTCCAGTTCATGGACTTTCTAGGAAAAAGGAAAATTTGATATGAAAATAAAACATTTAAAATTTTTTTCTTCAGAGTGTGTGCAACAGATGTTTACTGAGATGATGCAATGATTTTTTTTTTCTTTTCTGCTAAATGTGTCTCTCAGGGGTCCATGTTGAGACTAGTGTTGCTTATTATCTTCATTAATGACATAGACAAAGGGATAGAGTGCACTCTTAGCAAATTTGCAGATGACATTAAACTGAGTGGTGCAATTGACACACATGAGCGATGGGATGCCATCCAGAGGGATCTGGACAAGTTTGAGGAGTGGACCTACAGGAATCTTACAAGGTTTAACAAGACCAAGCACAAGGTATTGCACCTGGGTCAGGGCAACCTCCATATCAATACAGGCTGGGGACATACAGATTGAGAGCAGCCCTGCCGAGAAGGACTTGGGCATGCTGGTGGATGAGAGGCTGGACATGAGCCAGCAGCCTATAAAGCCAATTGTATCCTGGGCTACGTTAAAAGAAGTGCGGCCAGCAGGTCTAGGGAGGTGATTCTGCCCTTTTACTCTACTCTGGTGAGACCCCACCTCAAGTACTGCATCCAGCATCCCCAACACAGGACGGTCACTGGCCTCTTGGAGTCCAGAGGAGGCCACCAAGTGGATCAGAGGGAGGGATTGAGCACCTCTTCTGTGAGGAAAGGCTGAGAGAACTGGGATTGTTCAGCCTGGGAAAAAGAAGGGTTTTGGGTGACCTAATTGTGGCCTTCCAGTACCTGAAGGGAGCCTAGATGAAAGACAGAGAGTGATTTTTTACTGCATGTAGTGATAGGATGAAGGGGAATGCTGGATGTGGCTTTGAGCAACCTGGTAGAGTCGAATGTGTTCCTGTTCATGGCAAGGGGATTAGAACTAGATGATTTCTAAGATAGCTTTTGGATTGGAAGATGGCATCCCTATGCGTTAAAGGGAAACTCAAAAACTATTACATTGGTTAAACCTAATTTGGCAGTTAAGTAATTTTTTATTACGATTACTTTATTCTTTTAAGTTGGTCTGTAATGAAAAAGTGGATTTTGACTTAACAGCATTTTGGAGGAAAAAAATTTGATTTTCTTGGAAATTTTTACTTCTTCATTTATTTGCTTTCAACTCTTAATTCTTTAACTGCAAGTGTGGAGTCACTACAAGGAAGTGAAACTCAGAAGAACTGGACCGTTACTTTCTGCCACTTCCCAAATTCTTTGCCTTTATCTTTCCTCAAGTACAAAATGTAGTGAATGAGAATCAAGTGAGACAGAACTATGTTGCTCTGAAAACCCCTCTGAAGCATGGAGAGAAGGGGTAACTTACAGTTTTCATGTAACTGCTTTCATTGGCCCAGTCATAATTCCCACTTGCTCTTCTGTATCAAACTAACATGTAGATTATTTCCCTTTTAAAATTTATTTTCCCACTTCAAGTGTGATATAAGGATTAAAAAACAATAATAAGTAAATGCCAGAAGGACCGCATATTGAAAGCACACAGCAAATTTAAACCTTGTAGGTTATCAAGTGACAAGGAATTTTAAACTTTGAAGCAGCATTATGAATAAGCTGTTACAGGTTTCACAAACTTTTCATTTTATTTGAGGATTAATTATTCACTAGGAAAAGGCCATTTTTCTCATGTTAAAGTCAATGCCTACTGCTGATACTGATGAATTTTATAAGAAATTTGAAAATCCTGTATAATTAGTTGATAAGACCCTATTAAATGCCATTCATATCATATTCATTAGCCCATGAAATAAAACCTGACTTTTTACTCCTTATCTTTTATGATTTATTGAAGAGATCATGAGTTTGACTTAAAAAAATATCAAATGAAAAATAGCAAAAACCATCTCTTTAAGTCAAAATTGCAGACATTACACCTGATCTTTTGTTCTTTAGAAACTGAAATTTTTGATACAGAGGTGAATAGATAGATAGATAGATGGGTAGATATAGATTTTCCATACTTCTTTGCTACCACAAAGATCTGAACCTGTCTGTAATATATTGAACTCAGAAAATCCCCATAATTTTATCTGTTATTATCTCACTACAGAAATGAGGACTAGCTGGAAAATGCGTGCAAGATGGCAAAATGTTCATGAATATAGTGTCTACACTGAGGACCAAATTCTTAGAAGAGAATTGGCTTTGGCATTGGTTTTTCATGTAGCTGTTACATTGACCCAACCTGTACTGCTGAATCAACAGAAAGAAGTTCAAACTGTGGTTGCGGAGCCTCTGGAGTCCACATGAGAAGTGTGAGAGAGAGACAGACATGTGTGCACACGTGTGTGTACGAGTTGCACATGGATGATACAGTTCCCGAGAGGGAGGAAGACAGGAAGTGATGGCTACAAGGGAGCCATTCTTAACTGTCTGGTCAGGAATAATTCATGATTTTACTAACTAAAAATACCTGTTCCAACTTAGTCTCAATGTCAACAATAAGACTGTGATCTGCAGACCATGAATGACGTAGCTCCCTGCCCCATAATGCTGGTATGTGTAGGGAGAGCTCAGCCTAGCTGTCCTCATCTGCACGAGTGACACTTGTTGTGACACTTGTTATTGGCCTGTTCTATTTTAAAGGAAGATTATCACACCTGAAAGAGTGACCAAACTGCCCTTCATATTTAATGAAAATTAATTTGGCTAAATTAAAGCTTTTTACTTTCTGTATTAATGTTTTTAATACTAAAAAACCCCAAACAATAAAGCAGTAGGATCTCTAGAGTATTGATGGTGGTCAATTGTGTTGGAGAAGGATATGGGTAGCTGAGGGCAACAGGAAGCAGTCAGAGGAGGTGTAATCTATGTGAAGTTAGTTACTTTGTAGGCAGGTTTGCAAGGAGAGTTGAAGAGAGCCTGGTGGTTTGGGTGGAGGGGGAGAGAATTTTCGGGGGGCTGCAGTAGTCTCAGGTGTGTACTATGGATGTGCTTTTCCCCCTTTTCAGCTCCCTAAACTGATCAATTTCACATTTTATTTTTTTCAAATAATAATTTTTTCAGAAAATTGTTCCTATATAAAAAAAGACTGAAAGGTTACTTGAATATAACTGAATTTTGATCTTCTTATGTCTGTAGCTTCTGTGTCTTTCATATAGGAATAGCGGTTAAGAAAGCAAAATTTTAAATATATTTAAATGCATTCTCTAGATAGGCAAATACAAAGATGAAATCAGTATTTGGTTCTCCTAGTAATATTGATTACTCCTGGAAGAAAATCACACTGCATTTATGAGAGAAATTGCACCATAGTTTCTGCCTTTATGAGAATATTCAAATACACATTCACCTTCCACTAATGTTTGCTGCTAACCCTAAACTGGCAAATGTCCTATAGCTCATAACTACATTATTATAATTCATAAAAGTGGAGTTAATAGTTGCCATGAAGTTTGACTGTCTGATAATTCATTCAGCCATGGTCACACTGAAGATCCAGTTAATTTTTACTTTCAAATCTAAAATATCACTTACCAGAATGAGATTTACAGTGAGATTTAACAGGATATTCAGGCAGAAGAACAGATACATGAAACAAAAATTATTACACTTAAATTCAGCCAGCTCTTTGCAGAAACTTGTTAGAACTCCATTGTAAGATCCCTTAATTATATACATAATTTCTTTGAATTTTATTACTGTTGTTAAGGGATGATTCGGAATGAAGAGAGAAAACTGTTCTGCAATTTATCACTACAACCAAGGTAGCTGATAAAAAAGAACTTAATTTAGAGTGAAAGGGAACATTTTTAAATAGCAAAATCATAGTCACTATTTGTTAGATACTTATGAATAATTTGTTTAATCATACATTTTGTTCCACAATGTCCATTTTTCCCGGGAAGTTGAGAAAATATTATACAAAAAGTTGTATAAATTAATAGAGTTGTAAAGTCTCAGGTTGTAAAATCACAATTTTTTTGGTGTGTTTTCAATCACTAAGAGCAAAAGTCTTACTGGAAAAAAATGTATGACCAGTAACATAGAAAGCCTTGACTTTCACTTGCATTTTGATGTGCATTTTCACATGACCTCTTCAGGGTAGAGCTACAATCTAAGGAGTTTTACAAACAAAGCAAAGGAAAGAGAGATGTGCAGAAGTAAAGCAGAAGTATAAACAAGGGTGCAAATGAGAGGAAGACGTTTGAATCTGAATAGCCAGTTAATGATTCAATTAGTTTTTCACTTTGTTAAACTATGATAATCCTTCTCCACTAGGTCTCCATATTGAACCTTGTTAAAAGAAAGAATGTGAAATATCTTAAGAAAACTCTAAGAAAAAAAGTTAAGCCTTTTGTAAACCATTGCTGCTTCCCAACAAAATACTCCTTATGAACAATAATGTGGATGCAAGACAGATATTTCACTGAGTCTAAGATTCTGAATAGGCTTGCTCTGAACAAAAGCTATCAATATGAAGTGATTCCTTCAGTTAGACAGGCTGATTGAAGTGCAAGTCTGGCTTCAGGATTGGTGATAACCTAGTAATTCATATTTACTGTGACTTATATCTTTACCCTTTCCTATTCTCATCACTTGATATTTATCTTTCCACCATACATTTTAACTTCTTTTTCCCTTTTCCACTCTTTCTCCCATCCTCAACCTGGAAGTTTCATTAATATAAGTTAGATACCTTCTCCATTTCTCCATAGTGAAGAGGTATGGAAATAGAGCTTTCAAAAATGCACATACATAAACAGGTATCTGTATGTAGAGGCACATGTATGTGAGTGTTTTACCATATGAAGGCTCTACAAAGATGGCATTCTGATTTGCAGTTTCTAAAAAGTAACTGTGCAGATAGGTGACCAAGACTGTTTATTACAACTGCTGCTAATGTGTACAAAGTACTGATTAAAATATACAATGACTGACATTTGGCAGCAAGACAGCACAGCACTCCCCACTCTTTGTGTTGTGCTGAAATTAAGCAATGGTTACGTGGAGACAAATAACTGTTAAGTAATGGCTTACATTAATGGATTATTTAAAAATCTTGAGAAGTTATCTGATTACTTTACAGGCCAACAGATAATGCTATTTACTTAACTATTTTTCTGGGCAATCCTGTCATTCCCAACCACAATGTGAATGATTATTAATGATATCATGGCAGTCATGCTGTTCAGTATGGCCTCAATCTCACTACAGAATTTGAATGCCTCATGCAAACAGAGTTAGACACTTGTGATCTATTGCTTCTACAAGAAAGTAATCATGAGCAGAAAATTGATTACTATTTTTGGATCCCATAATTTGTCTTAACCATTTTCAGTAAGAAACAAGGTGATGTCTACACATAACCTTCTTCTGCAAGGGTAAATGTTTGTGCTGGTATAGTATAAGACTTCTGTGGGTCCCATGGGTTCTTCAAACTTAACCTGAGTAGGCATTTATTCTAATAAGAGTTAAACTGAAATGATAAGAGTGAAACTAAAATGGTAATATCTGCCTCATTCATATTATCCAGTAAATATACCTTAAACTGACTTATGTTAATTGCCTGCAATTTTACTATGTAAACCAGAGACGGAAAAGAAAAGGAGGGAGCAAATTTCTTCATGTAAGGAGTGGGCTGAGCAGGCAGAGGTGTTGGAGCTTGACTCCCTCACCTCCGCTGGCTTTCGTCCTGTTTACCCTTGCCCGGGCACATAGACACAGGCTTCCATATCGCGGTGTTTCACCTGACACAGCCATGTTGTTTGCCTCAGAGATCGATCCTCCTTCACTCCCTTCGGCTTTGTCTAGGGCTATCGCAACAAAATCTGTCTCTCTGCTTTAGGTGGGAGAGTCACATAAGCCACACAAAATGCCTCTTCAAGTTACCAGACTATAATGAAAATATTTTCACCTATTAGTTGAGTTTGCCCCTATATATAGGAATGGAAAGAAAACTAGGACAAGAACACTGCAGATAAATTAAGATGAAACTAATACTGGAACAAAGCACTACACAATTGCCTTTTTAACACTTAAAATATGTATGAAAAGATGTGTGAGGGTGTTCTGCATCAGCTTGGATTTCACATTTTAAAAATTCTAAATGTTGGTTAAAGCTATAATTATGCTTCAAAACACTTTTTTTTTAACACGATGCTTTGTGGTTTTAATGCAATTTATCAAATATTCTCAATTAAATAAAAAATGTTTTATGCAATTGGTATTATTATGAAAGCTATTGGGTACATACCAGTACCCTCTGTAGGCAGAAACACTTTTCTTTAAAATGATAAACGTAACTCATCAGTTCCTTCAACTTCACAAGTTAATGACATGCATTTTTTCCTAAGAAGCTAAACTTCCATTTTAACCACTGAAAGGGACATTTATTTAATTCAGCAGTGCTTGTCTTGTTATCTGACTCATTATAAGGATTTTAATTTTTGAGTCCAATAACTTTTCTTCAAGTAAGACAGAACATTTCTGACTTGAGGTGACTGCAAGGCCTTAAGTCAATTCTGAGGTAATGAATAAATTCTTTAAATTTCCAAGTGAGGAAAAACACCTCAGTTCCTCCCCTAGTTTTGGGTTTTCTATTTATGAAAGCAAGTATTACTACAGATGAGTACAGATTTCTTTGAAAACTTTTTCTTTATATACCTGCTTAAAAGAAGAAGTATCTTATTGTAGACTAAAGAGTTAAAAAAAAAAAAAAGGAAGGGAATGGTAGGTAGTAGTAAGTCAGAAAGTACAACTATAATCATTCTTGCTTAATTCCAGGGCCTCTGACTTTCAAAACACACTAGAAATCTACCTCACAAATAGCCTATTTCATCCCTAAATTACTCAGCAAAATTTCTTCCAGAGTCTTGGTTGTTCAAATATTAATGTGTGATGGCACTTTTCATGCACACAGACCCACTGGCTCAAAAAGTTAAAAAAAAAAATCTCATTAGTGGCAACATTTTAAAATTAAAAATCTCAGTTTTGTGTTGATAATTCCCTACCACACTTGTGAGCTATTATGCAATAAAACAACAACTACAACAGCAAATAAAAGGAGAATAGGAAAATACCAACTAGCTGTCTCAGAAGGTCATCTGTAGCAATGTTCCAGCCTAAGTTAAAAATACCCTTATGAGATCACAAGAAACCAAGTATCTTTTTTCATCCTGCTCTTTCTTAATTATTAATTTGCCTAATACAATTCACAGCAATGGTTTACATGCAAATTGCAGATTTAAAATATTACAGGATAAAACTCAGGTCTTTTCTTAATGCTTTTTGGAGCGTTATAGCATAGATAATTTAGATTCAGGCTGCACTAAGTGCATACAATTACATTTGATTTAGGTCAGTCACCCTACTATAGGCCAAATAATATTTTCATTTTAAATCAAAGTGGAATTTTTCTGGTGCTAATGCTTTCAGAATATGTAGAATACAACCCTCATGGATATTGTTCATAGATATCTTGGCTATACAAATTGTCCTAGAACTTGTCAGAATTCAGTATTTACTGCAGAAATGCTTCTATGATTAAGATTTTTTTCTTTCTTTCTTTCTTTCCCTTCTCTATAATCTTGCACTAAATCCTCAGGATCCTTATCACTACTAAACTTAAGATCCTGTTTCCAGATGAGATTAAAAACTAAGAAACTAGTGAATGGAAAGGTAACCAAGAAGGTATTTTCTTTTCAGAAGAAGTAGTTATGAAGCTTAAGCGTGCAGAAAAGTGGAACAAACAAAATTTGATAACAGTTACAGACTTGTATTATTGTATGTAAATATAAAGGACCCCAGGATTCCTTTATATAAAAAAAAAATAATTTTTTAAACTACTATCTTGGGACTTTTGTGTAGAACTGCTGTATTTTTATCTATTCCTTTTCTACAGGAAAGAATCAATGAGATTCCATGAAACTGGTGATTCAATTCATTTATTGCCACTAGCAAAAGCCAGAGAAAGACTGACAATAATTTAATGGCAAAAAAGTTTTTGATTTAAGCCAAAGAACAGCTGAAAATTACAGTCCAAGAACCATAAAAGTAAAACAGAGATGATTATTTTTAGGCCCCAAAAGAGGCTGCTTGGTCCACTAAGGTCTTCAGAAGTCAAATGGTTTTCTCTTGTCTCTCTTTCATCTGTACTCCAAAATACTAGGCAATTAAGTATGTACAGATTCCATATTCACTATATCAGATGCACTATTACAATTATTTCACCAAAAATGATCAATTGTGAGCTCACATAGACCACTTATTCTAACAGTTCATGGTTAATCTGTTTTTTTCTTTCAACCAAGAAGAGGCAAAGCTAAGAACAAAGTCTTAAATACAGTACAAAGTCATACTCAGCGGAGCGTGAAGTCCAATAAAATAAAAAATTTTCTAGGAACTGTAACAGATGCAACAATCTTTTTTTTTTCCTCCCTGGAACATATGATTGTTATGCCGAGGCAAACATTTATTGCATACTGTAAAATAAATAAGTCTATCTAAAATACTAAATACTTAAAATCTGAATTTCCATCCCATATTCTATTTACTTAAATGGAGACAAATTGTCAAATATTGGATTTTCCAACTACCATACAACCATTGGATTACTTTAATTTCTTAATCAAAACTCTTGCTACGTTTTCGTAAAATGATAAACATTAAACATAAACAAAGTATTTGCAGCACTTTTTAGTTTCTATGGTCAGGGATAATTGATCGGTAACCATTGAAAGAACACAATGTCCAAAGCTCAGTGTAATATTAGAAAGCTCAACACAGATGTTCGGAAGATGAACATTACCAGAGAGGAAGAAATAATAAAAAAAATAAATTCCTGATTTCCTGAAGTTGCTGCTACATTCAAGGAAAATGGTGATTCATGGGGAGAGAGAAGCAAGAACTACCCAAGCTGTATGCACAGAAAGTGATAAATCCTCAAATTAGAACCACATTAAAAAAGGGGAAATCTTTAATAGAATCTTAATAGATTTAATTTCATGATAAAGATATAGCGGTGATAAATTGATTTTGTGGCCCAGAAATCCAGTGGTACAACCTGATGATATTCACACTATTAAGCTTGACAAGAGAGTGTGTGCAAACTGCCTGTTGGTGACTGTCCCTACTCTATCCTAACTTCTGAAAGGTTCCTGCGGATGGTTTGAGAGATCTAGCTGTCCCAGGACAAAAGCAGACTAGTTATCACTTCAGAAAAGTAATGAGGCAAATGATCAGATGTTAATAGGGTTCCAAAGCCAGAGAATAATTCCCGATATTATTTAATTTGCTAACAAGATTTAGCCATGATGAAACCAGTGAGGGAGTAGTAAACTCAAGATCAGGGCATATGAAGACTCCTTCAGGTTTTTACAATGTTCTGGTATATTCTTTTCCTTCTCTCCTGTATGATATCCATTCACCATGTCTGTCAGTGCAATCAGTATAAATCCTCTACTGAATGGGAGATTACACAGGATTAAGGCATTGCCTATTCATCAGGCTGTAGCCTCAGTTTCTTTATGCTCATATTTTTCCTCAGTTGGCTGTTGAAATAATAATAATAACAAAAATATTTCCTCTGGTTCATATAGGATGTCTAATATGGTTTTTATCATGGGCAATTTTACTGCTTTATAAAAAGAGCAATCTTCCCTCTATATTTTAAGAGACAATCACTGAAATGAGAAAGTTTTGGCTATTTCTGGAAAATATCTTTCGTAGTGGACAATAGAGATTTCTGGGGTTTTAAAGGTGGCTCTGAATGTCCCACTTTTCAGCTTTTTATTCAAAATATTATGACTGTTAAGCAAATAATTTAGCCCTCTTGGATTCAGCTTTTGGTCCATAAAATGAGGATAATCAAGATTTTTCTCATCTCACTTTTGTCTGTCTGATTTCTCAAGATACTAAAGACCCATCCTGTGTTGCCTTTAGTATTTACAAATACTATGCTCACTTTAGTATATAAGGACTGCAATATAGAGCACCTGGAGACTGTTATAGAAATACTAAAATAAATGAAAAGAAAAATTGACAATAATAGGTAAGAAAAGTGTGAAAGATATTATAACTTGGTAAAATTATTAAAGTTAATATTTACTATTTAATACAATTCCTGACTCATATAATATAAAGATAATCCTTTAAAATGGAACTGGATTTTATTATTCTTTTTTTACAGGTTGGGAAAGTGGGATAGAACAATGAAGCCATAAAAAAAAGGAGACTAGTACCACTGTATTTTTTGCGTGGCCCTAAGTACTAAAGATATGACATTGCAGTAATGTATCAGATACTAAAAGTGATGGTCAGAGCACTACTTTTAGGAACTGTTTCAGAAGATGAGGGCAAACCCAAAGCTTGATGGAAGGAAAGAAATAGCATGAAACAAAGTCTTCATTATTTAACCTCCAATGCCTAATTTTGCATTGTGTTGTGTCAGTAATTCTTCATAATAGTCTTTTTTAAGCTCAATTTTCTTGGTACATATTAGTTTAAACTACTGGGAATACTTTTCCACTTTTGAAATTCATTAGTGGTACAGGCTGTGCCTGTGCCGATGGTTGTAAATATTATTAAAATGGGACTTAATATCTTTCTTTTTGAAATCTAAAAACATTGTCATCCTTTATTTAGGAAACTACATCACTTAGTAGAAAGAAAACCAAAAGCCAGTCAAGTGATGATATATTTGTGCACATGGAATTCACCTGAATATTATTTTTTCTTACCAAAATGTGTTATTTATTAAATGGAATAGTATTTTTTTACGTAATAGTAACTTCCCAAGCAACGGATCTTCTTCCTTTGTCTCACAATAATTGACCAGGAATTCTTTTGTATCAAGAGTTGTCTTGCTGACTTTCCTTGTCTAAATCAGACAAATTATCACCATGGTCTGTTTCTTAACACAACAGGGAAGAGAATTTCTGTCATCATGCTATTTCCCTAAATAGTATTATTGAAATTAGCAGAGTAGCAGAAAGTCAACTGAAATAACTCTATACATATATTTCAGCAAGTATTGTCTCAGTGTTAAATTCTGATTTTCTAACACTGCTGGCAGAACCAATACCATAATAAACTACTGTGGTAAGAAAACGTTTTGTCTAATGAATAAATAATTTCAACTACCAACATTAGTCTTTGTACAAAAAAAATTCATCAATGGCTTAAGAATTCATATGATCTTTCTTGCTTTTAACACACTGATACATTCTGACAGTAAATACTGATTTTGAATAAGTATGTTTCCGTGTATTTCCAATATAAAAGTGTGTAATAATTGAAGCTACTTAAAACCAAATAACATTCCAAGTCAAATATGTCAAATATAAATTTAATTTCAACTTACTACATAATATGTTTATGTTAACTAGTGCCTTTGAAACAGGCACTTTCTTTTTATTTGATGCCTAAAAATTCAGTTTTACCTAAGTAATGCAATAGTTAAAAAAAATAACAGAGAAATTACAGGATATATGGCAAGGTAATGACCCAGCAAACTTCCAGATTTCCAATCTTAAAGTTGATTTACAGGGAAAGATTTCTAGGTTAATATATGCATTTCTTCTCAAAAAACCCTTCTTGAGTTGTCTGAGTATATATACCCTTTCATCTTCACCTCACAATGCAGAAAAAGAGAAGAGCAGAAAGCGTAGAAAGAATGTTTCTCCTACTTTTCTTTGTTTTAAAACTTTACACACTAAAGCACAAAATCCCTTGGATACAGACTTCATCAGACAAACACAAAAGATTTTTATATCTGCTCAAAATATTCCCCAAGAGGCATGTCTGCCTCGCACAGTGGTATATTGTGCAAGGATCTCTGTGCTGTCTTTGAGCAAGTTGGTGCATCCGCCTAGCAGCAAACAGCTGAGAAACTGCCAGTGGGTGCTATGTCATAGAGACATTACTTAGTGCAGACATGTCCTGTGTTTGCTGTGCTGTTCTCCTTTGGTTAGCGCTTCTCTCCACCCATTTACACTGATTTTTAGAACAAAAGATATCAACTGACAGCAAACCTCAATCTAAACCTGAAGTTCACCTGCCTTTAGAGTTTGGAAAGTTTCTGTCTGACTTAGCTTGCTTTCTCTGTGACCAGAGCAAAACTTTGGACTGGACACATGCAAATGCTGTGCATCTGAATCTAGGACTTAAATTTTTATGACTGGTGACACCACTCATTGAGTTCACAGGCCTAGTATAATTTGAGATCTTGTGGGGAGTACCTAACTGGCTAAATTAGATTGAGTGACTGACCCAATATTTTGAATGCATCAGCTTGTTCATCAGAGAGAGACTCGAGGGAGCAGCAGAGTTAGTCCAGTTGCCCACACAGGCATCCAGTGACATTTGGGATACCTGCAGCTACTCTTTCAGTAGGTCTCTAGTCTCCCACAGGTTTTATGTCATATCTGTCCCTTCTGTGAAGATATCTCAGATACCCTGAGAAATCTCAAATGACAGTATATGCCTGTGTGTGGCCATCACAAACAATTGAATCACGGCCCAAGTGTCTACTATAAGCATCTGTCATACCTGTAGACATCTACAAAGAAAAAATTTGATTCAAGATCAAGTCGCCTAAATTTAGGTACCCACATGCAGTTCAGATTACATCAAGCATTTATGTGTAGACAACTAAGCCAAACCTTTGCTGGTTTTGTGTCTGTAATTTTCATGGGAAGGCTGCTCTGAGTCTCAGTGTCCTGAATGTCACAATTAGTGCTCACAGCTTTAGCCTAAACTTGCAACAAACACAAGGATAAAAATATCTTTAAAATGTTAATCAAGTTTTTCTTCCTCTTGTGAAATAACACTCTCAGTCTAATTCACTCCTTTGTTGAAATGAAATGCAACTTGTGTATTTAGGTAAATTTCCTCTTTCAGAATGAGTGTGTGAATATGTGTGTAGGTGTTTTGGAAAGAGGGGGCAGTTCGAAGAGAATTGAAACACACCTTAACTAGGACAAAATGCCAATAAAATAAGTCATTCCACTCCATAACAATCTTAAAGGCATAGATTATATAAGAAAGTAATTGTAAAATAAATAGAACAGAAGTTTTTACCAAGCCTTGTGCAAGTAGTTAAAATGGATAATTGATAGTTCAGATTCTGCAGAAACTTAGAAGCTACTCCTTACTGAAGGTAAGGAGAGAGGCCAAAGCACTCAGATGAGGTTCTTACAGAGCAGATGATAGATTTCACATGATGACAAGGCTGCGCCCCCAGTAACTGGGGAAGTGACTGTGACTGCATCTGTGAGGGGTTACTGCAGTGATCTTCAGCTCCAGGTTTTCATCTCCTTTGTGCTCTCAGGTGCACTGACTTTCAGTTTTTACTGAGGTCAAAATATGTCCCTATTTCTGACTCATTTCTCTCTCAAAAGAACTTTGAGCCATTCACTTTCATGGTTATTCTCCATACTCTTCCATACACATCTTCTAATATTTTGAATTACATCAAATCTTATTGCCAAAAAAACCTGAATGAGAACATGTGCAATTCAATCTATGCACTATTTAAAACTTCATTACCTGAATGATTTACCTTTCCAGTTTAAAGATCTGAATGTGAGGGTCAGAAGCACAGCTTTTTTCAAGCTTTACTCTGGCTCATTTCTCATTGGAGTAGTGACCTTCTGTAGCCTTATTAATTGAAAGTAAGTTTCTTGGATTCCATTCATCTTGTGCCAAGATGTGCTGGTTTTGGCCGAGATAGAATTAATTTTCTTCATAGCTAGTATGGGCTATGTTTTCAGTTTGTGCTGAAAGCAGTGTTGATAACACATGGATGTTTTCATTATTGCTGAGCAGCATTTGCACAGAGTTAAGGGCTTTTCTGCTTCTCACTCACCCCACCAGTACAGAGACTGGGGGTTCACAAGGATTTCGGAGGGGACTGAGCCAGGATAGCTGACCCCAACTGACCAAAGAGACATTCCATACCATATGGCATCACAATCAGCATAAAAATCTGGGGGAAGAAGAAGGAAGGAGCGGGCATTGGTAGTGATGGCATTAGTCTTCCCAAGTAACCATTGCACGTGATGGAGCCCTGCTTTCCTGGGGATAGGTGAACCAGAGGAAGTGGTGAATGATGAGGCAACATAGAACCGATAGAAATGATATTATTAAAAATAAATTATATCTAATATTTTCTATTACTAGAAAACATATGTTGCACTGGTGGCTAGTGCACTGAAAAGTTCTCCTCAAAATCTCTCCATTGTGTTGAATGATTTCATATAAGCAGACCAGAGTTGTCAGATTCTTAAACAATGTGCTAACCACTGTAACTATGCCTTGGCTGAAAATCTGGCCTGGAGATTGTTACCATCTCCAATTGCTTCTTTCTTTATGTGTTCCCAGAAGCTGCTGCTTGTCAGATGCTAGTCCTTATTGAAAGTAAGCAGAGATTACCCAGAAGAGGGACAGCAATCGCTTATACTGAGGGGAGAAAAACACTCTCTGTATGTTCTGCAGAGGGTAACAGTGAAAAGGAAACTACTTGGTTCTGAGCTTTCTTTTAACCTTAAAACACCCTCCTACTTATTAAACATTGGTCCATTTGGAAGGAATTATGCTAATCATACTGATAATAGTTGGATTGCTGTTAAGAATCATGTAGAAAACATTGCGACAGAATTGTGAACAGTTTGAACTGTAACCATCATCTACCTCTGCTCTCTACACATATTGCTAATATAAAACAGTGTTTACTGTCAAAAACTGCTTTTGATCACAGGTAAGTCGTGGAAAAACACAAGGGAATTTCTTTTCATTTTTACTTTCTCCATTCTTTAGAAGTCAAAGTAATGTTGATTTCAATTTACACAAGGAATTTTTTCACACCGATCTCAAACTTCTCTTGTGAAAGAGGGTGTTCTTCATTGAATGTTATGTGAAAGACTCGGTCTTGGAGTGCTCTGACTGCTCCTTCAAGGAAGAGACTGCAGTTGGGACTGTCAGTACTCAGTAATCATTCAGAGAACTCTCAGACAGGTTCTCAAATAATAAACTGAGTTTACTGAGTTCAGTAGGGACTTTGACAGTGGTTTCAGGTAGACTAAGCTTTTTATGTAGTGAGACTCTGGAGTCCCAGCTATGTCAGTACTTGATTCATAAGTCAGTTTAGTCATGTGGGCAACTACACACACCATCTGGTACAAGTTTGTGTTTTATACATCAGAGTATTTAAGGCTGTAGGAACGCAATAAATCTTCTGTATTAATCCATAGCATGTCACAAGTTGTTAACTTTCACCCATATACTCCTTTTTGGGGTGATATGACTTGACCAATACCGAGTATTTCAGTTCTCAGGTGCCTGAAATGGTAAACGCCACAGACTGGCACCAGGCAGACATCAAACAGCAAAGTGGTTGATGAAAAATAGTTGAGGAATGTACAGGGTGATTTTTGTACTATGCTTAAAAAAGTGCCCTACAATGTTCCTGTCACCTAGTTGTAGACAAAAATTTATTCCTATTCCCAAGTTTTCTGATTCTTGAAGGTAAATAATTCCTGAAGACGCTGAATAACAATATCTGTTTTTTAGGCAGAATTGCGCTGCTGGTGTATTGAGGGCACTGAAGAACATACTTTTATCTCCATAGGTCATGAGCCTGGGTTTACATATGTCGTGTAAGTTCTAAAGCCTGAGAAAACTACTGTGATGGCCAAATTGATACCTAGATTAGCAGGTTAGGGTTTCTTTTAAAGAAAGACGTGTTATTGGCCCTAGGTCAGGGTCAATCTATTGTTTTGCTAGAAAGTGATTCCTGTATTTACTGTCTTAGTTAAATTTCTTAATTTCCTTTTGAAGTTGTCTGCAATTTCTATGTTAGCAATGCAGTGTCTTTATGTTTTTATTGGGTTTTTGATGGGTCTATAACCAGCATGCATGATTATTCTCAAACCTTAGTGGCTGCTGCTGATATCCCATCACTAACAATAGTATTTAGGCACTAATCAACTAGGTAACATATGAGCTACTATTTTTCTGTAATTTATATTCTTTAAATAGTTACCAGTTTAAAAACAAAATGTCAAAAAGTATCAGATATCCATAAACAATGTTGATTTCATCAGCCTGGCATATAGCCTTCTTTTCATACTTCATCTAAATTAAACCTTAATATTATTATATCTTCTTTTCCATAGAGCTCTACACCCAATTTAGAAGACTCAGAATTTAATGGACTCCCTGAAAAATGTCATGTATCTCTGTCCATAAATGGTATTTTATTTTAAATAAAAAAAATTGAAAGTTTATAAGAGAGAAGGAAATGTAACTGATTAAAAAGTTAGCACTGCCATTTCTGAGTTTCACATTAGCAATTTTTTTTTAATTTTTTTTTTTTTAGAAATGATATATAACGGGATATCAGAATCCAGCAAGTATGAATTGTAGGCATTAATTTACTTAGGACATGCAATTCACTGGAATCATTAGTGCTGAGTTGAAAAGCTTATTCAGGGAGTGCTTTGTGACATAAAGTCCTGTCTGTGCTTCTAGAAGATAGTATGGTAATTTGCATTCTGAATATGACAAATAAATCAAAATAATTCAGAATTTTCTATTTCTTATCAGTTTTACAAATCCACTCTGCTAAGGTTCCCAACAGTAGTCTGAATGACAGAAATGACAGATTCAGGTACTTCATATCAGGCTTGCCAGCCTCTGTCTGTATCAAAAAAACTTATTTCTTCCTTTACAATTTGCCTCTTTGTTTATATGAAGCTCCAGAAAACTAGTCATACTATTGTTATAAACTCTGGGTTGTATACGAATAGGACAATTAGGAGATAACCATACAACTTTGTGTTTAGAAAAGATTCTTAATCCCAGAGACAAAATATGCATCTGAATACAACTATTGTGCTGAACATACATATGGTGTTGACATGCATGGTACACACTTAAGTCTCTTGAGGTAAATTTCATATATCATGTGCCTTTGATCACCTCCTGTGCTTCAGAGCCCTATCCTTTCTTCTTTTTATTACTTTTGTGATGGATGATTGCAGCAGCTCAGTGGAGTGGGATGTTAGAAGTCTCAACAAAGAAATGTGGAGGTGCCTAAAGCCTAGGGCTTGAACATTGAATTTTAGGTAAAAGGTACAATACATTGTGGCTGACTTAAATAAGAGAAATTTGATTACAACTTGCGAGCTTCTTCTACAGAGGAATAAGGTATTTTTTCATTGTGTATTCTAAAAGTTTTATGCCTTTGACATTCAACATACTTATTAAAAGGAAGAGTTATTTTTATACTGCTTGGAGTTTTTCCTCTCCTTTCAAAAGCTGGAAAACTGTACTGATTATACTGAAGTAGATGACTTTTTCAGCACCGGGAAATAGAAATAGAACATCAACATAAAATAAAAAATAAAGCCTCTGAAAATGTCAGTATGGTTTTATTGATAACAACTTAAGATAAGCAGTATTTTAAATATGTTCCTGAAAGAGCTCAACAGAATTATATAAAAATACAATTTGAAATGTGAATAAACCACATTACAATGAGACAAACTCCCTACTTTATTTATCACAAATAAGTCTATGAGGTACTTTAGAATGTTCAATGTGTGTCTAGGGGAGAACAGTTCCCTTCCACATTTATTCTTTATGATTACCAGTTTTACTGTAAAGGAAAATAAAATCCTGTGGTTCTTTTTGTTCATTTGGTTTGGATTTGTCAGATTGTTTGTGAATTGGTTTGGTTTTTATTTTTAATTCAAAAGATGTAGCTTTTCTTACCATCCTTGTCCAGGGATGTATGGAATTCTCCTTTCCCACCTTAAAGAAAGGGTTGATAACTCTTATTTGACACCTGTGAAATCTATGGCCTGACTTAAGAGACCATAATTCTTTCCTGTTCTGAAAATTCTTATACTTATGAATCCATGAGTGATACAGATTCATTATCAATTTGGTTATCCCAAATGCATGATAATAACATATTTTTACTATATTATCTCATTACATGTAAGCATTTTACTCTGTGCACATATAAATATATATACAGAGTATACATGCCACTTTATGCAAAAGTAAAAATATGATAACCTTATATCAAAGCTCAGTTTGACAAAATCTTTTTCACGGATCTTAATATGACTATTTGAATAAGACATTTCTGATGTCCAAATGGTCATCAAGAATGCAGTCTAAGCTCCTCTGAAGTCAATTGAAAGATTTTCCTTTAACAGAGACTACATAAAACCTTAATTTAACTTTTAATTTGACATATACTTATCCAGGTCATCTGTTATAATGTGAAAATGTTCTACTGTCCTAAGTGATTAATAATAAAAATGAATGTTCCAAATTTATTTGAATCTTTTGCAGTCTATCTTTATATAGAGAGAGACATATTTGTTTCTTATAGTAGAATCTAAGACTCTAGAATTCACATAAACTATAAATTATTTGGGATTTTTGGTGTTTTTCAAATGAAAAATAATGTCAGAAAATATTATCTTCGTTTATGCTGTAAAATTAAAATAGCAACATTCCATGTGAAGGAGTCTCAGCTCTCTGCTACAACCATTTTGGTGGTCACCTTGATTAAGAAGAGAAGCAGGCACATTGGGAGTCCACTTAACATTAAGCAAGGCGATTTTTACTGTGGTGTTAGCCTAAACCCAGATCAATTATGGCAAAAATTACCAAATCTATGTATAATTAAAGCAGTTGTATGGAAGAGGTTTGGGTTTGATTTTAAATCCTGATTTGCAGTATTAAATAATTATCTTTTAATTGCTAGATACAGACCAATATGAAGACAGTTTTAGAAGATATGAAATGATTTTCAGAGATTTGTATTGGAATGAAATTATGAACCATACACAGAGTTTTTCATTTGGGAGAAAAAAATAGAATCACCATAATAACCAATATTTAAGAATTATTTCTTTCCCCTCTTTTTAAATAATGTTGCAGAAGTGAATATACCACAATACATACATACATAGTTTTTTTTAATTCTATGTGCTCATGAGTAATACAGAGAAAGAAAAATATAAAAAATAAACAAGTCATAGAATTGTAAGGCACACTTTAGTACTGTGGTGCTGTAGGCACTGCACTTCGTCATAAGCTCTGTGCTTAAGAGCTCCATGTGGAAGTTTACAACTGCTTCCCACTGATGGTAAATAGTTTAACAACATACATTCAAAGGTGTATTATTTGGATAACAATTAGCTGGTCATGAGGTATGAGAAGACACATAATAAAAATCAGGGGAGACCATCCCAGAATAATCAATTAGAATGAAAAATAATCTCAAATACAAGAGGTGATGTGGAGTAGCAGCACTTTGCAGTAACCAAGTAGATTGGAAAAGGAAGACAAGATATAGTCTATTATTCTGAAGGTTCTGCATTAAAGAGTTTCATAACCAACTATCTTGGCATCACGTTAAAAACTTAGTAGAATATTAGCAGGGGAATAAGATGAGATTTATTTTCTTAAAATCATGGGGAAAACCTGTATCTTTCAAAGAATATTGTTTGGGCTAGAGGAAAAGCAGATTTATTCACAGTAAAATTTCAATAGTCCTGTTACATTTATGCTATATATTATGAAGTCACCCACAAAAAATGTATTCCCTTCCCAGAGACAGACAATCCACGGCCTTATTGCGGAAAGACCTGGCTATTAGGGACAACAGATGACAACAGGGAAATGAAACTGTGCTTAAATGTGTATCTTTTTCATAGTATATGGGTATCACAGCTAAAGTGATAATTGAGCTGAGTGATGATTATGTCTTCATGCCATTGGCTATTTCACTCATGCAGTGTTTAATACTTTAATTTCTAAATAAACATCACAGCAAAATAAACATTTTCAAGTAAGCAAAATAAATTGAAAAAAAAAACCCAGTGTAGCTGGTTCACTTGTACATATGAATGTTTTGCACATTTCAAACTCAAAGTTTAAAATCAAATGGGTTGTATTTTAATATAATTGAAAGCAACAGCTTCCTGGCAACAGCTATGCAGAACAGAACAAAAATCTACCTTCAACAAAGAGGCCATAAAAGTTTATTACTATAAATAGCATAGATCAGATTTATTTGATTGTTTTACTTCTCAGAGAACATCTTGATGGACACCAGCATCCCAGTAAATTGAGCTATATATTTTAGATACTATGGTTGCTGGAATAATGTAGAAGTTGAATCCATGGAGACTTCACATCCATTTCCACCTCCTCTCAGCAATGACATTATTATGCCCTTGGAAAACTTTTTCATAAATCCCATTATTAGCTTTGGGTAAATTGTCTTTCCCATTTTGGAAAAAAACCCCAAGATTTCTTTTTCTCTAACCTTAAATGAGGCCAAATGTACAAATCTTAAAGAAAATAAATGTTCAACAACTGTCCACACAAAGTAATGCCATTGGGTCTTTCCATATGTTGAAAGACTTTTTTTTAATAATTAATAATTTTATTTTTTAAAATTGGTTTAATTAGTTTGCATATTAGAAAACATTCAAAGAGGAAATAAAATTATTTTTTACAATCACAAAATCTAAAGCAATAAACTTGTCAAAACTAATGTTGTAAATAACTTTGCTTTCAGAAGATAGGCATTTTCTGCCAGCAAATACTAGGTCTTGCGCAAAGGTTTTGATTATTTTGATTAAAATTTGTATTTTAGTGACAGATGATGTTGACAAGTACTTTCATTAACCTGTGTGACTAACAAGCTGTAGAACTGAATTTAATATTTTCTAAAATAAGAGTTCAGATGATTAAGCTTCAGTTGTATATATTTAGTAGCAGATTTCAAATAGAAGCAACATGGTATGAAGGTTTAAAAAGGTTAATAAATTCTTATTTATTAGCAGGACCAGATGCCAATAGCAAGAATTCCAGTACCATACAAAAACCTTATGCAACCCCCTTCCACAATTTAATGATGGAACTGAATTAAATCAAAAGTAGACTAAGCGCTTTCAATGTCTGGCATATATATTACTTTTGGTTTTAAGGAAAAAAGAATCCAAAGACCCAGAACTGCTTTGCAAGTACCCAGTATTAGTGAAATTTTCTGTTTCTAGTTAAAAGTTTTTAAGACCTAGACCAAGTTTTGTCATCACTGATGACAGAGAAATGGCACAATACAGGAAATGGATATGTTAAGAAAAGTCCTAAACTAAAGTGTATTGAGGATTTGCGAAATATTAAAAATTATCTTATGATTTGTGGTTTAGGGCATTTTTTTGTATGCTCAGAATAGAATAAATCCCAAGTATGCTATTCTTGTAGTAGGTGCAACATAGTTCAGGTCTAATGGGATCCCAATTTCCTGTCATATGACAAGCCTGAAGTTCAGGTTGAAACTAAAATACCTTGATTTGGATGCCATTATATAGTACCGACAGAGAAGGATATGCTGGAGTCTTATCATGTTCAGACAGTGGTCTAGATAACATTTGACCTCTATGCCACTGCAGGAGGGCATGTGGTTCTCCTGGACTCATGTTGTGTCTACCCGCTTTTTGTAAATGTCTTAAATATCCTGTGCAATTTTAACAGCAGAAGAAACCTATCATCTGTGTCCATAATATATACACAACCACAAAAAAATAGGAATCTAAAAGCAAAGTTGATTTTTACCCTGGATATGACACCTGTTCTCCAGGTACATCTAGTTCAAATGGGTTTTGGAAAGCTTCTGGGCAAGAATCATTTCCAGAATCCCCTCAGAGGTACCTAAAAGACCAAGAATGTGGTAGAACAATTCCTTTTGTCTATCTAAATCTAGAATAAATAATTCTTTCCATAGGATTTGTTCCCTGCCAATCACAAAGCTTAAAAAATTTTGCTTAGCTGAAATGGTGGTGACTTAGGTCTAGTCTTGCCATAAGCAGTGATGTAGTAGCAGCTGGAGACTGTGCAGTGGAAGCATAATTGATGACTGTCTCCAGGCACCTCACCTTAAAGACGAGGGGTGCTAAATCTCAGGTGATTGAAAGAAGAAAAAGTCCTAATTTCTTTCCGCCTAATAATCTCAGCCTGTGAGTGGCATGTACTGATGAGAAGTGGTGATAAGACAAAGATAAGGGACATTTTGCTATTTCACTCACTAGTAGAGACATATTGAAAACAGCCACAGTGGAAATGACTGAATTAGTATGCACATAAACAAAGAGATGTCCTCTTAAATCAGTCCTCTTTCCCATTCCCTTTCCCTTTATCTTCTCTGTCCCCTTCTCCTTCTCCTTCTTCTCTCATGTAAAAATATCCTCCAGAGAAAAGTATTGTTGTCATGTTTCTGGAAAGCTGGAACAAAGAACTCCTAAATATTTCACCTTGACTCTGGTTGCTGCTGAAAATGCTTAGTAGTTGTTTTTGGTAGAACACACATAAAGAAGAATGGGAGGAAGAAAGGAACAGAGAGAAGAAAAAAAGAGAGAATGATGAGAGGACAGATATAGTTCTCAGTTTCTTCTTTGTTGCAATATATGTCCCTGCAGATGACTATCTTAAGGCAGGGAAAAAGCAAAACCGAAAGCAAAGCCAACATAAACAAGGGAAGAAAACTCAAAACAGCTTGCAAAGAAACAAGAAGGACTGTTAACTATCCTCTTTGGTATGCTCCATTGCTCGCTTATTGATGCAGCTGGGATAGAATGAATATGGCTGTGAATTTAGCAGAAAGAGTAAGAATACAGGTTAATAACACTCAATTCTAGAGAACAGAATAATGGATTATAGATTTTAAGCACTGAAGATTTCCTAGCTTCCATTTGAAAAACACAAGAGGACTTAGGTATTCCTCATTGTTTCAGTAGATTTGGTCCAGATCTTTAGCATCGAAATATTAATATTAATTTGCAGATTGGTGTTTAATTTGATTTCATAGATCAGTTAGGCAACCAGAGGAGCAGATAATTGGATAGCTGCAGTGTGCTCTTCACTATAGAGGGTCTTTTACAAATCTGACAGTCCACTTATTTTTTGGATTTAGTGGTTGAATAATTCACTGTAGAGAATCATTTTCAGATGTTGTAATAACTTCTCAGAGTCCTTTAAGTAGAGGAAGCTGGTAACAAAGAAGCCATCATCTAATTTCATTTCTAATGCAATTGTAGATGTTGATGGCCATATAAAACCCCTCAGTAGTTCTGACCAGACTATCTCAGATGTCATTTCTCTAACATATGCTGTTATGGGTGGTTTGAATACTTTCCATGATTGAATCATGGAAATTGGACTGTTGAAGGAGGATCATAAGATCATTGTCTTTGGGATTCACTCCCTCTTGTGGCAGTCATTCACAACCGTTGATGTGGTTTACAGACTTTGCATCTTTTTTTTAAACTGTTGCTACTACTGTTATTGCCTGAAACAACAGTTATGCCAGTATTTAGCCTGACAATTTTTAAGACAAATGAAACACTATTTCAATTTCAGTGTGTATCAGTTTGTGTTCACACAGTATATACATATTGTCAGTGTATGTACAGCAATAAACAGTCAAAGCACAAATATTTAAGCACATTGAGTCATACTGAAGTGGACCAAAAAGAAATAAAATCTTTCCTGAAATATTTACTGTCTGCATTTAAAAACCCAACTTACTTTCAAAGGATTTGTTACTGCTGATAAATTGTTTTATCATCTCAGTGACAGTCTGCTGCAGATTCTCCATAGGAGCATACAAGACTTCATGATACTGGATGTGTTTTGCAAAGATACTGCATGCACTGCTGAATAATGAAGTACTTAATATTCTGCAGAATGTCAAGCTTTTCAATTTATGACACCCAGGTTACTTCAGCAAAGTGGATAAAGTTTTATTTTTAAGTAACTTGAAAATAAAAATAAATTGAATGCTAGATCATGTTTAAAATCACATTCTGCTTAGAAAGAGTTTTAGATAGAACTGTAAGGTTATCTGCAACATCCACTGGAATGCACAGGAGAGTGGTCACATGTTAATGCAGGAGGTCTGGGTGTGTAGAGCATAAGGGTAGAAGCAATTACAGTTTTGCAAGCACAAAAATAAGGAACTTACAAGATTAGCTTCTTAGTGGTTAGTGTGCCAGGTGGCACCCAATTCATATAGCAAAATGAGACAAAAACTAAGTTAGTTTGACAACTTAATAATTTTTTAGAGAGAGCAGACAAGAACCTGGGTGCAGAAACTTAAGGAGACAACCTCACCTGTCTTCTCTGCCTACACTACCTTTTCCCCAGTTCTTTTCCATACGGCAATAAAACACAACTGTGATCCAGCAGGAACAGTAAGATCAGAGAAGTAGACTGTTCACGCAGAAAAGAATTTGCAGAGTGTGAACTGTATATACAAAATGTAGGACACAAATAAAAAAAGGATGAATTGCAAAAAAAAATTCTGTGTTCTCAGAACACAGAAATTGGAAAAAAAAATAGACACCTACTAAAGCCACTCTCTCACTCTCTCTGCAACTGGACAGAGGAGAGAGAAAAAATAAACAGCTAATGATTTATGAGTTAACAGCTGAGAGAGATCACTTACCTTCACAGGCAAAACAGACTCAAAGTGGGGTTAGTATTTAAATTTATTACTAACAGGATAAAAGCCACAGAGTGAGAAGTAAACAGTCTTAAAAAAACACCTTCCACCCATCCCTCCTTCCATGTTCTCTCTCCTCCCCCCCAGCAGTGCAGGGGGACGGGGAACGAGGTTTACGGTCAGTTGTTTTTTCTGCCGCTGCTCAGGGAGAGGAGTCCTTCCCCTGCTCCCATGGGGTCCCTCCCATGGGAGACAGTCTTTGATGGACCTCTCTAGAGTGAGTCCATCCCTTGGGCAGCAGTTCTTTCCAAACTGCTGTCCCGTGGGTCACTCCTCCATGGGGTGCAGTCCTTCACGAATGAGCTGTACCAGCGTGGGTCCCCCACAGGGGCCACAAGTCCTATCCAGGAAAAACCTGCTCCAGCGTGGGCTTCCCTCTCCATGGGCTACAGGTCTCTGGCAGGACTCTGCTTCATCCTGGGCCTCCCACAGGGTCACAGCCTCCTTCATGCATCCATCTGCTCCAGCATGGGTTTCTTCATGGGCTGCAGGTGGGTCTCTGCACCTTGATGGTCCTCCATGGGCTGCAGGGGCACAGCTGCTCCACCATGGTCTGCACCATGGGCTGCAGGGGCCTCAGCTTCGGTGTCTGGAGCACCTCCTACCCCTCCTGCACTGATCTTGTCTACTTTGTTGTTCCCATGTTCTCACTCCGCTCTTCCCTGGCTGGAATTCTTACTGTACCACAACCTTCTATTCTTAAATATATTATCACAGAGGTGTTGCTATCACTCTTGATTGGCTCAGCCTTGGCCAGCGGCAGGAAGTCCGTCCTGGAGCCGGTTGGCATTGGCTGCACAGGACAGGGGAAGCTTCTAGCAGCTTCTAACAGAAGCCACCCCTGTAGCCACCCCGCTACCAAAACCCAGCCAGAGAAACCCACTACATTCTTCTTCAAGAGTGTCTTATCTTATGTGAAAAAAAAATCCCAATTTAAAGAAGACCTACCTGACAGCATAAAATGTGTAGAATATGCCAGGTTTTGGGGAGCCTGTAAAATGTTACTCATTGATTTTTTTCTTCTGTGAGTTTAAAGTTTGCAGAGAATTAAACATAATTACTCCTGGCAGTGGTGTCAAATGAAAAAAAAACATGCTGCTTTTCTTAACTTGGAAATTAACCTCCTGCCTTCGTATTCTTTTCCAATTTTATGAAAAAAGTGGCTAAAACCAGAGGGGTTTACATGGCATCCTTTAAAAGATTATGTTAAATCTCCATTAACAACGTTTTTGATGTAAAGACTAGAGACTTCGTGGGAACTGCTCAGTTTAAGAAAGCACAAGAACATCTCTAAAATCCAGTAGTCTCAAAACAAAAGAAAAAAAAAAAAAAAGGAAGAGTAGTAGAGCAACCAAAAACTGGCAAATGGATTTGTTGTATAGAGACAATCTGATCACAAAACGGTACCATTTAAACAAATATACTGCAATTGAACTGCAAGAACAACTGAATGTTAAGTGAGATCCCTGAGGACTCTCAAGATTTGTTAGTGATTTTACAATGAATGCTGAATGAATTGATAATGATACAGTCACTAAATTCTCCTAGTAAATGTCTTCCAGATATTCACTGTTCCCCTTACTGTAGAGTATCCAAAGACTCATGGACACATATGAGGAGAAATTAGTATTCTATGAGACCATTTTAAAGCAAATTATTTCATCAGTTATGTAGATGTTCATTTGTTTTTTTTTCTTTTCTAATATTTCTCTTGATCTAAGGGTCCACTATATAAGGATATTTATGAGACTGTAGACGCAAGTAGGTTTTTAATAAGACTAAATCTACTTTTTTAAAAAATCCCACCATGTACCTGTCCGCATTGCAGAAAACCAACGTAATTTAAAAATCTAGGAACAGACACTACTGACTTGTATGCAATACAAATTTCATGTATGTGAGAACCGAGAAGAAACTCAGATCTGCTGGGTTTTGTTTGTACCCAATGCCCTTGTGAAAACTTGTTGTATTCATTACTGTGAAGTACTTCCTTCTTAGAATGATAGATTTATATTTAGTAATTGATTAAGTCTGAGATTGCTTTTATGTAAATTTGGCCATCAGAAATGAAATATCTTGTCTTAGCTTTCTGTGTGGACAATGAAGAGATATGTTCTTCCAGAGGATGTTTCTGTCTATCCCAGACAGAAAGGCAGTGGTGATGAGCTGCCTTTTGTGAGTTTGCAATTTACCTTCAGAGGGTGTTAGCTGCGGGCACTACAGAAGGAACCTACAAAATTAGCTTAAGTTTGACACATAAGTCTAGTCATTGACTTTATATGAAAAGAATCATACCCTTAAATTGTTACAAACATTACAGAGTGAAGGGACACTCATCCTTCTGACTCGATAACTGGTCTCTGACAGGAGCTTACAAGAGATATTTGACAGGAAAACACAAAAATCAAGCAGTGGACAGCTCAGGAACAGTTCTGTGTGGAACTTTCCAAGCTGATTAATTGAACTCTTGTTTATGTCTTCAAGTAATCAGATGAATGTGAATTTCTATTTTTAGATGTTAAACATATTAATTATCCTTGAAGATAGCATAAAAAGAAAATAATTTTAGCACCTTGTTTAAGTGTAGTTAAAAAATTGTGGCATCTCTTTATAAAACAGGGAACTTCTATGGCTCTGACCTCTACCATAACATAACTCCTGGTGACAAATGAACTCTGTCAGGGCAGGTAGTTCAATGTTGCAATCTGCTTTGGAAGTACAATGTGACCACACGGCTCCTGAGGCAAATATTATTCTCTGAGAATACTCTGCTGCATGTTATAATTTGCACATTCCAACCAGTCATACAGGGAAAAGTTAAAGGGAACCTTGTAGATGAAACCAAGTATACTGGGTTGTGTTTCGTGATACGCTGTTCAGCATTAAGCACTGGAAAATAAGATGTATACAATATGAAGAGAAATCCCATGTGCATTTGAATACTTCTTACACATGATGGCTTTTCTATGGTAAATTAGAATGACTTAAAAGGAGGGCTGTAGTATTCAGAATGTCAAAACAAACTGTCACTTAAATTATTCTCTTAATAAAGGTACTGTGGTTTTACTAAAACTATGATATAATTGCGTTAGTTTCATAACAATTATTATGTATATAACCTTGGTCAACGTTAAATAACAAGGAAAGGCAGTAACCTCTGCACTGATGCATTATGCTCCATTGAAATACAAAAGTATATTAAATACTTGGTTTGTTTACCTTTATTGTTAGCCCTATTATTAATTTAAAGTGACATTTATAATTAATACTGTTAGACTTTACGCCTTGAAATAATGCATGACACTTCTCAGATAAACAATCTGCCTATGTTGTATTTACAGAAATAAGCAAATCATAACTCTTTTACAGGATAAATGAAGGGCTACCCTATGTTTTGCTTTCAAGAAGTCTTCTGCATTGCATTTCAGAGGTCCATTTAAGAAGTAGATGGTCACACGACTCTTCAAACTTTGTATTTTCAGAGGTTCACACTCAACAATTTTTTTATTCTTTTCTGTTGCATTCTTTCCATTCAGAATTAAAGCATCAGGTTAGACTCTCCTGAAAGAATCTTGCACAGAAGCTCCAAATTCATGGGGTTTAGACACTGCAGAGCTCACAAAATTTGGATTTCTGTTGACTTTCTTTAAACATAAGGAAATGTGTAATAGTCAAGCTGACTTTCATTGGAGTGTCTAAATATGGTATACTATTCTTATTTCAAACACCAATTTTGATTTTTTTTGTCTCCTTTTCCAGTGTTATTAAAATTTGCTCTTAGCCTCTATTTTTGAATCAACACTATCACCACAGTAATCCAAAGAATCTATTTCTAGGCTTTATCAATCTTATATTGTATTGCAGGATATGTTTTTTAGCTTTGGATGCAATGAGTGGAAAATAGCAGGCTTATTTTCATAGAGACAGAAGGTGACTGCAAACAGTGCCACCCATCCTACCTTACTGTGTACGACTTTATGCAGAGTATGACTCGAACTCATTCTTGGGTATTGAAATACCTCAGTGGTAACACTGAAGAAGAGGAAAAAAAAACCAGCAATGAACTTCAAGTAGCACCTCTTAAAGAAATCCAAATATTGTAATGTGTTTCCACACTCCTCCTGCTGAACTATTATGGCTCTGTGTTATCTCCAGTGACATACAATGTTTACAACTGAGAGTCTAAACATTCCTTCAAAGGCTAAAATCCAACTGGAATTGATAGTTTAATTCCAGGGACTTTAATACTATTTTACCTCTTGTTAAACAGAGGAAATGAAATGCATTGACTGTATATCTAAACCATATCACTTAATAAAAGAAGTAAATATCCTTGAAATAAAAATTAAAAGTGGATTTTACACCATTCATTTTAAAAAAATAGTTGGTGTGGTTTTTTAAATAAAATTACCATACTGGATTATATGTGTATAAAATTAGACTCAAAAAACTGTATCTGTATTGACAAACTTAACAGGTCCCTGTCTTGGAAAAAAGGTCCTGCCCCGAAAAAAATTCCGCTACAAATGTATAGCTATTCTGAAATTGAGCCAAGCACAAGTTTTAAATTAGAGAAGTGGCATTTTGTTAATTGGTATGCTCATATTAAGTATTTAAGATTATAATTAATTATTTTCTATACTCTTAATTGAAACATTGCAACATACTTGGTTACTATTTAATTAGAAAACACATTAATTATATATTAAGGTCTTCAGTTGTTTATATAGTCAAGTCTCGCCTTTGAAGGGAATTCAGCAGTAAACAAACCAAGGCTCAGCAGAGCATTCTGGCATGAAGATGCACCAACATCCGCATTCTTGTGATTTTCTTTAATTTGCATGGACTAAGCACTGATCAGTGAACAGCTTCATGGGAATTCAGACTGCACTGCTCAGATGAGTCATAAGAACAGACCACTCTCACTATATTCGGAATGTGTTACATGAACTTGCCCAGATGCAGACAGTGTGCAACTTTATGGAAAGATGCTGTATTAGCAATTACCATAGAAAGTCCTTAATGCATAATAAAGGGAAGGAACTAATTGTAAAGGAAACAAATTCTCTGCCATTAATCTCTTCTGATGTAGTCTATTCCATTTCTCTGAATATTTATTGAAAAAAAATTGTAGCTATTTGAGGTATATCTAAAATATTTTGCCCTTCTGGGAGGCTATAAATTTTGACAATTTATTCTCCAGCTATATATTGAATTCTTCTATAAAAGGGGAAATATGTTTAAGTAGCCTGGAAATGACAATACACAAGAAAATCTCTACATTAGCAACACACTAAACTAAAAAAATAAAGAAAAAACAAACAAGTAAACAAAAAAACGAGACCCAAGCCAACAGAAGTCTCTTAGCAAGATGAAAAATTTATGAAGGGTAAAATTTATAAATATTTTCACATAAAAAAAGAAAATAAGTTCAAAGTTTTTGTCAGTCATAAAGGTATCATAGTAACAAAATGTCTTTTTCATTATCTCAGGCATTCAGAGTGTGTTACACTAAGGTTAACTTCATGTCATACTTGAGTCAATGTAAGACTATATAAGGAGAAAAGTTTTATTTTCTCCATTCTATTGCTGAATCTTTTTTCATTTTTACAGTGTGTGTACAGTCCTTTATTTTTATATTTTCATTCTTTTATTTTCTGATCTCTTTTCAAATATAACAAGATATCAATCCTAGACTAAACATGTTAGGATTTCTTTTCCCTCTGAGATTCCCTCTAGTTCTGCTAACATTTTTCTGTGTGTTTGGATCCCAGGAATTTTGTCATCTCTGCCAGGAGACAGGGGAGTACGTGGAACTGGGAGACTTGTTAGCTAGACATGATTTGACTGAATTCCGTTGCAGAGCCAATTCTCTGCTTCTTTCTGTGGCAAGGGAAGGATGATATATTAACTGATATTGCTATGGTATGTGCACATACCTTGAAAAACTTTCCCTAACACAGGAGAGAAGAAGTTCCTAAAGTCATCCCCTAATGACACAAAAACACAAAACCAGGAGAAAAAGGTAACAAAGAAACAAACAGAAAACAAAATTGATTTTAAGATAAGTGGTAAGTTCGAAACTGCTACCATGTGTGAAATCCAGGCATCACCTGGAAGGCAAGACGCATTTTGTTACTGACTTGATTAAGATCAAGATTGCACCTCTCAGTCCTGATTTAAAGGAAGTTGTGGACTTCAGTTTGAGTTATATCTTCCACTGAATTGGAAGTTCTACTAAGTCTGCTTAGCTTTTCCTTCAGGTATGGTTAACTAATTTGTGCCAGAAATCAACACAATTCCAAAGAATTTGATACAATTTTATATAAGAAAAATTGAACTGTACAACTGCAAACACGGAACATAGATTCAAAGGGCGTGGTATCAGAAATTATGTCGATGTTCAGTGAGTTTGGCTTCCTGTATCTATCTCCATCAGAATAGTTGAGAGTTGGCTCCTGGAGCAGCCATGATCCCTTTCTTGTTGACATACCTGCGTCAATGACCACAACTGAGAACCTCCTTGGTAGGGAGACAGGCAAGAAGGAAGAGACTGGTAAAAGTATTTGAGCAATAATGTAAGATCTTGGGCCAATTCTACTTTGCTAAAATTATATACTGTGGGAGAAGTTTCCTAAAACGGCTACCAGGATCTAATGGACTGAAAACCTTCGTAACAACATTAAAACGAGTAAAGCAGATACACACCTATTACCTTCAAGGTCTGTCTGTCCCACAGATTATAGTGAGATAAGTGTGGATTTACATTATGCCAGTCACTCCATTATAATATAAACAATTATACTTATATATATATATACCATAGTATAATATGCATCCTTTCCCTCCATGGCAAAGGTGAAGTAGAACACCTATCAGGCAAAGGGAGTAAATTGCTGCACTTCACATTTGATGTCAGAAAATGAACCAGAAAGGTGGTTTCTTTGCAGTAATAGTTAGACTGATACAAATTCATTATTTACCTTACTTACAAAGACTTTCCTTATGTCAGTTCCTGTGGAAAGTCCATAATGAATGGGCTTTCCCATATTCACATAACTATAAGGATTTATATTTTGATTTATTATGGATATGTTTCAACTGATTCTACATCAACTGCATTGGGAACTTGTAGTTAACTGCGTTAAGAGTGAAATTTAATCAAGACTATACATAAAGCAGTGAAAGTGACGGATATTAAACTCTTCCAAGGACATACTACTGTAGTACTGCTATACTGGAGGATATTTCTCAGTCTTATTATGCAGTAATTTAACCTCTCATTAGATACAACACCCTTCAAAGATATTTAGAAAAAGGTGAAAATGGATTTATTTAAAATCTAAACAATGCAAATTGTGAAGAGAAGCTGAAATACATTAATTTGAATTCCAGTTACATAAATGGACCAGGGGTTTTGTTCTCCCTTAGGATATTTCTGTAATCACATATGACTGGGATTCTAGGGAGCAGGTCTTTTCCTATCTGGAGCTCTACAGCTGTGTTTGTGATATGAGTCATTTTGTCTCTTCTTTAATAAAAGCATGTAGATAACAAAGTTCTGACACTGAAATTGTCCCAAAAGACACATGAAAACCATGTTTCATGGTTAAAATTGGTTTTTACTCAAACTCCCAAGATAAAATACAAATATATAAACATGTTTTACTACATGAATCTACATATTTTTCTATTTTACTATAAAGGTATATGAATTATGATATAAAAAATCATGTTTTGGAGCACTAATGCTTAAAATGTCATTTTAGTTTTAGTGAAAATTTTTGCAAACCAATTCAAGAGACATACATTTTTGCCTCATGATATAACAGTGCAACTCTACCTTTCTGAAATCAGTATGAATACAGAATAATAATACCACAATGTATGGTAGTTATCATTGCCAGGTACAAATGACATCAGTCTTGTAAGTGAAGGTGATTATAAGAGACAAACCCAAGAAAATGCACTGTCCAGAATATATTATGATAATGATTATTCAGTTATTCAAAACCAACTTTTATGGTGCAGAGTATGATTTCCACTGTACAAATTCAAAGGCATGGTTGTTTTGAAATTATATTGAAAATTATGTTTAATGGTATCTATTTTTTCTTCTTTCTTTATAATCCCTGTTGAATCAAAAATATATAATCTAATTCATATTATCTCCTTGTGTAGTTTTTGAGAGACATGAAAAAAGATAAAGCCAGAGAACTGGCAACATGGTGACACTTATCTTATTGTGTAGTATGGTAGGTGTCACCAAAAAATCAAATAAATAGATCATAGATTAGAAGACAAATACTCTTTAATAAGGTTTGTCTGATTCTGGTATAAGACTGTGAACTGAATCTCAGGTTTGCTGAATCACTTTTTTCCATCAACAGGAAATACAATGTGGCAAAGAAGGATGTAATATTCTCTGAGGATATGTGATAGCAAAACTTGTGTGGGTGTGCCTGTGATGAGGACACCTCCACTGTTTCGCCAAGCTGCACTGGGGTGCATTTGGACATTCTAATTCACTCCTATTTCCACTACAAGGCAGCAGAGAAGGAACTGTGTAGAAAGAAATTTGTGTGAAACTTGGCTTCCAGATCTCAGATTGCCAGAATCCTCTGAATCAGATAGTCCAATGTTTACAGTCTTAACATTTGGAGTGAGGCACGGTGAGTTTGTTTAAGAAAAAGAACCTAACAGGTCTTAAAGAATAATGTTGTTAATATTCAGTAATTTCACTAAGAGCAGTTACAGACAACTACATATATACAGACAGGATACAATATTAATCTGATTTTACAAAATAGATGTCTCTGTCACATACAGAGGCACAGAGGGAAAGAAGACAGAAGAATATTTAGCGTCTAAGAGAGAGAACAAATTGTAAAAAACAAAAACCACCTGCCAAATAAGCTCTTCAGAGCTGTAAATATATGTCTTTGCCAAATTTACAGCTGTTCACTGAGGAAAAGCATGATGAGAAAATTCATCATAAAACCGAAACTTTCCAGACAGGAACATTAGCAGTCAGCACATAATCTTGATACATAAATGTGCACATTATAGGCAGGAATGGAAGAACATTAAGTTTTCAAACCAGAAGTCTAACACATGAAATAATTTTTATATTGCGTTTTTAATGCTTAGTTGTATCAAGGTCCTTTTTAGCTACCCAAAGTATCCCCAGTGGCCATGAGCTACCTCAAAATCCCTGGAGCTGAATTGCAGAGCACGTAACAAAACAGTCCCTTTGGGGATGCAGGAATCTAGATTGCCATCACTTTTCTTACAAAGCTGTGGAAAGAAGAGTATAAAGATATTCCAAAACTGCTGATGACTGTGTAGGCAACAGATTTTGGGAAGCCCTAGGAAGCCACAAAGTGGCTTAAAGACAACCTTGCTTTTCTTGATCCAGTCACAAGAACAGTGTGAAAATAAGGTCCTTTTTTCCCTTGAGAAATATTTGGCTAATGTTTTGTTATCAGTTACTTCAGGTATTAACTGCATATTTGTGATATGGTAAGGATACCCCTTGGTACCTCTGTCACCCTGATTCCCCGAACTAAGAGATACTCTGTGTAATTTATGATGACAGAAGATTATTAGCTTTATCTTTTATATTATTTCTTGATAAAGGGGTTGTTCCCACTAACAAATGAAACAATTTTAATGTGTTCTTGTTTATTCATTTTGCATTCTATTTTGGCAATTTAAAATAACCTTGCTATTGAATTTACTAAACAGTGATGCCTCTTTACGCTTGACAACAGGGTTTACTGTAAATGAGAATCATATAGAGTGTAAGGGTAACAACATAAGCTCATGAAATACGACATAGGATGAATGCCGTGCAAAGTATACTTTACAAATACTTAGAAGTCAGAGCAAAACTTAGTGTTAGGTCAAAAAATGTTTAATATTCTGTTCAACCGTATAGGAAGCATGTTTTTGCTGACCATTTTGTGACCCTGGATTTGGTCCTCTTCATTTATTCATATCAGAACTTCTCCAGTATTCCTTAAATTGAGTGCCTTCATTTTACTGCAGGTCAGTTTGAAGTCCAAATAACTTCTTAATATTGCTCTGTCAGACATATATGCATAAGTGTACATGTTTGCAGTGCTCATTATTATTTACAGTATCTTGTAAAAAGCTTCAGACCACAATGATTTTACTTTTATGCTTTTCATTTACTGTAGCAAACTGAAATTTCCTCTCTTCTCCTTATTTTTATTACTCGGTAGAAATCTCTCAGTGTTTGCAGGGGGAAGATAGCTCTGGAAAAGATCTATCTGTCACTTGGCTGTTGTAGTACACCAGTACCCAAAAGGAAGTCTTTACACTTTCAAAAATTTTGTACTTGATTGCTTTCATGCTGTAGAATTCCAGAATGTCACGTATTCATCTGGTAGTATAAATAATGATGCCTACAGAGACTGAAACATTGACAAGAAGGTGAGCAGTTGAGTTTCTACAGCTCCTACTCGCAACGTGAACATCATGAGTGTCTGTTTCATTCCATAGAAAGGAACAATAGAGAAAAAAAAAGAAAAGGAAGTAGTATTAGGGTCTGCCAGAAATGTCAGCTCTGTATATCTGATATCTACATAAGCCTCCAGAGTCCATTAACCAAACAGCAGCTGAATGAATACACTTTACACAGATGCAGAGGCGAAAGCCTAGTGGTGACTCCGAGACATAAAATCCTGCCTGTTTGCTGCATCACAAAGAGAATTTTAAGAGGTTATAGAGTGCAAGAGCTAGAGACATTCAATGAAACTGTCAAGTGGTAGGATTCAAAAACAAAAAAAAAGAAAAACAACTGAAGATATTCAGACAAATGTTTCCTCCTCTATATGGGCTGTTCAAACCAAAGATTTTGTTGTCCATTGTCCATACTCCATACATACCAAACTGCTCCTGGCACAGGCAAAATGGTCTCTCCTCAAGCAGTGTTGGGCAGTGGTTTGGTAATTAGATTGGTTTGTTGACCAGTTCAGTAAGTAGCAGGGACATGATAGTATAGTTTCTGTTTCTTTTCTCCACACCAGTGGTATTCCAACAAACTCTACATTTCACACATCTTTACACCTTTCAAGTCTATCTGTACCTGTATTATTCTCATCCTTTCACATTAAAAATTAACAGATTCCCTGACATTATTTGTTATTAATATCTTTTTTATGATGTACCCAAGATGAATTTCAGAAACAGCTAAAAATTTTCACTTATTGCATATTCAAAGTGGCATAAGATAGAGTAAGAGAATGCTTGACAATTGATGCCATGCACTCCCAGGTATTTCAGCTTGTAAAAAGAGGACTAGTCATGTTTCCAAGAATCTCTCTAGCCATATTCAGAAATGTGGGTAGGGTTTGTTTGGTTTGTCTGTCTGTTTGGGGTATAGTAATTTGTTCTTTTTTTGCTGTTTTTCTGTATTTTTTCTTTTTCCTGAAGAGCTTCAGCACAATCCCAGGAGCTGCCATGTGAGATGACAATAAAACCCCTAAAAGTGATTTACATTAGAAGCTGATAACTGGTGGGATCACATAACATGGACAAAGTAAAACAGTATCGTATGTGTTGGAGAAGTTAAGCAGGACGAGGAGAAAGGGTTGAGCTTTGAAGTGCAGTCACCCCCACTCCAAAATTTACAAATCATTAAAATATGGAGCAATTTTAGTCTCTGCATTATAGCATTCTGACCCTTGTTTTTCACACTGCCTTGACAGAGCAGACCTGGCAATCAGTTTGTAATTTGGTAACTTACCTCAAAATTTTCCACTAGCATATCTGGGAATCTAAGGAAAGGTGATGCTCTGAAAGCACAAAGAAGGCTGCACTATCCCAAGCAAGAATAAGAAAACTGTAAGAAAGCAAGCAGGAGAGACTGGAGATATGATACTAGAAGTAACAAGCCTTCAAGCCTGCACAATGGATTTTTTAGGTGAGATGCAGTATGTGCAGAAGTGAACCCATCCTTTAATCCTGAAGTTCATCTGCCAATATGATATTGATACATACAGATTATTGATTTATTTTTTCTTAGTGTTAATACAATTTTAATCTTGGAAGGAAATGGTCAGCTGCAGCCCTCTCTAATGTTTCTTTCTGATGAAAAACCTCAGAATCTATTATTTTTCTTAATATTTCTACTAAACCTAAACTTTTCCCTGAATGTGAAGATTTTTGTTTGGGATAAGATTCCTGATGTAAAAAACCTGTTTTGCAGCTGTAGTTCAAGTTCCATATTTTGTGTACATAAAACACATTTTATGACAAATATACTCAGAAGCTGTTTTACTAATTGAATCTTTGATGGTCAAGTGACGTGACCTTCTGCCATCTATTATATCTCATTGGTACTGTTCAGCATATTTTGAAGGGATTGAGACATTAACTGCTAAAAGCAATGATATTAAGCTATGCAGTTTTGAACAAAGATTTAGAAATAATTATTATCCTTAAAATGCTTATTTTTTGTTGGCATGTAATGTAGTCAGGAGGAGAAAATATAGTCATCACACCCAAACTAAAATCTGCTATTCATTAATTATCCAAACCCCCTTAGACTGTTCAGGTCAAATATTGTTAGAATTAAAGTTTCAAGTCTGTTTCAATCCTTGTACATTTTACTTTTACTATGATGTTAATTCAAATTAAAAGATAAATATTTTTTTCTTCCGTGGAATTTAATGCTTTTATAAAAAGAGAGATAAAATGATCTGAAGGAAGCCTTTAAATAGGAAGAGACACATGCTTTTCCCATCACTGGAAAGTGAAAGAATAATACTTGTAACAAAAATATGGCCAACAGGAGGCATTATTTTATATAATGGAATTTTCTTATCTTTCTTTGCCAGATAACTTTAGATTTGGTTTTAGCTGCCAATAAAATTCTGTGCCTAAGGTTATATAACAACTATCAGACAAACAAACCAATGGATTTTAACACTTTTATTGTAAAGATTTGGTCCTATAAAGACCTTTCTACATACTTGTTGAAGGGGAATCTGTGGCTAAAACCTTTCACCAGCATTCAGGAGCCTAGGGTTTCAGTACTTAACATTGCTACAATCGTCTGAGTTAACCTTGCAAGTCATGTAATTCTGGACGAATTCTCAAATGTATTTCTTTGCTTTCATTTTGTAAACCAAGCGTCTCAGGTATGTCTCATGAGCATGTACTCATGTTTCCCTGTTTCATGGATGTCTCTGCCTGTGGTTCAGATCTTCAACTGCAAAAGAGAAATAACAATACTTATCATACTTGTGAGAATAAATCTGTCAATACTTGTTCAGTTACTTTGGTGACAGATTGCTTAGATAATAGGAAAGGACACAAAGTAAACAAAAACTGGCTCCTTTGGTTGGACCTTGTCAAATTCCCAATAAGAATTGCAGTTCCTAATGTGACTAAAAGATTTAGAATCCCTTTAGTATTTCCTGGATCCAAATTCTCCTTGCTCAGGACAGTAGACTGGTGGACATTCTCAAGATTATGTAACTGCAATAAGTTCTGAAACCAAGAACATCTTTCTCAATGAAAACTGTGAATTACTCCACGTATGTTCAGCAGTGTGGGTGGCACTACAGTGTTCATCAGTTTTGTTGCTGTTTTTGTTGCTGTTCCTTTCTGTTCCAGCAGGTGCATTGGCTCTTATGTAAGTGCTTCCTTTGAATTCATATTTAGAGGAGAACAGTACTGTTATCATCTTGAATTCTACTTTATTCTGGGTCTAATATATTATGGACCCAAAAATTAGGACTTTTGCTTATTTGTTTTTCTCCTTTCAAGTGTTTACCAGCAGAAAGAAGGGCTCAGATATATTGCAATTCATATACATTCTAGATATGTATACATCAAGTACCTGGAAGCTGGTTACTCTTGGGCATGTGCTCTGCACATTTGGTTTTTGATACAAAGTTCATATCATTGTTCTAATAAATTTATTTCTTTATATATTATGTTGAATTTCTAATTTTGGCCATCTGGGCAAAAAAGCCTTTTAAATATGAGTATATGATGGACCTGGAAGGAAATTGCTTTGGGGAGTTTTTCAATTGCATATTTCTCTCATGGAAAACACAGCACATTTGTGTTTCTTTCTGAGATCTGACAGATACATTCATTTATCATGAATGATACTTTTAAAATTGCAAGGTAGGATGTTCAGTATTATAGGAAATTGCATTGTATAGAGCAGTCAAGCATAAAGAAAACAAATATAATGAGAATGAAAATGTTAGCCAATGTTATTTTGCACATCTCCCCTTAAGAGGACAGACAAATAGTTTTTAGAACACTGGAAAACTTTGCAGAACCAACTAAACAGATTACTCTTGACAATATAATTCCTTTACTTTTCATAGACTTAAAATTGGAAGGTCTGTTTCTCTGTAAACCTGCTGTGTTCTTATTTACCTATATTGATTCAAAAGTTTTTCAATTTTAGAGCTAGAGTCCTTTCAGCTCTGTCTTCAAATCGACTCACCACTGCCAGTATTAACAGCTGACTAGGTTGCTATATTTCATCTAAACACACTTTATCACATTTTTCTATTGCCCGTTTGACAGAAACTCCAAGACCTTACGGCAGCAGTGCTGCTATGGACTGATCTTATGAAGGACTAGGTATCCCCTGGAAAGGTACTCAGTGTCCACAAACCCAGTGGGCTGAATGACATTCAGCATCTATCAAAATCAGGTTCTCTGCCCTTGAAGTTGTAGCAAATGAAGGCATATTGTCCTATATCTATAATGTTGCTCCATAAAGGAAATTCTGGAAAAGTTTATTTAACATTTGAAATGATGATAATATTAATGACATTTATGCCATTATTTATTGCATATATTTGCACTGAAATTATATGTTGTAAGCTGTTTCTAAGTCAACATAACCCTCTGCAGCTGCTGATGGACCTTACAGGAGGATCAACGAGTTTTTGATTCCTTTTACTGCAATTTCAGAAGAAAACAATAAAACTATCTTTTAAGAGAGTTTGTTGACAAGAAAGGAAAGAGATACCCTAAAGGCCAACCCATCAAAATATCATTTACCATAAACTCAAAATGGAAGATAAGGAAACACAGCTATTTTTTAAAAGGACTCTACTTAAGGTGTAGAAAGAACTGAAAAGGAGAAAGAGTGTGCTCTGTAAGAACTTACATTTCAGTACTGTTCACCACTGTACCAGCTGATTTTATTTTGTCTTGATCATAAGTTTTTGATATTTGACTATTATAAATTTTAAATAACAAATTTTCTTTATGGTAGTAGAAACTTAAATTTCTTATGAGAACTGTGTTAAATGCCACAGGGAATTTTGGAATGCAAATAATTTAATATCAAGCTCCACATGAGATTACCCACATACAGTCAACCTTCACATTCCGGAGTCCACTTCAGGTGCTGTAGAATTCTTCCAGAGTATGAAAAATAATTTCTTTCTGTCCCAGCAATGCTGCCTGTAATGTATTCTCTGATCACTTCTCAGAAAGTTTATTTGACTGTTGATACCAAAGATCCCTTCACAGATTATGGGTCATTCACAGAAAATTATTTTTTAGGGACTGAAGAAATCTGAATAGCCAGACTAAATCTGGATCTGCACCTGCTATTTTGTGCGAAATGTGTCTGCAGGTGTCTGGATCCACAGTTAATACCTCTTTCTCCCTGTTCATATAGCACCTGATAGTCTGCTTAGTGTGGCCAGCCAAAGGAATCCTGTGACTTTCAGTATCTAACATATTTTAAGCAGGACTAAAAAAACCCCAAAATATATCCAAAACAGGTTATCAACTGCTAATGCTCTGTCATGGGTTTTCTTTTTCTTGTTTGTTTTGTTTTAAATATCTTATTAAATTCTATAATTTTATGTTACACAGACACATTTCTGGATCACAGGATGAGGCATTAATACACGCATTAAAGGCATTTTTTGATTAAATTATCGAAGTGGCATTAATAGCCTTATTATATATATTACATATCACAGAATATTCTGAGTTGAAAGAAAACCACAAGGATCATCAAGTCCAACTCTTAAGTGAATGTCACAGTTTTATATGTTTGGTATGAGCTCAACCAAGATATATAACTGTGCTTCATGCAGGAGGAAGGAGACAAAGTTTTCCTGTGTTGATTTAGATGTAGATATTTGAAAACTCCTATTGGGCAATTCTTGCTGCGCTCCTGGAACAGCAACACATAGGCTTTTCTTAGTGAATTAGCCACACTTCTAGCATACACATCACAATTTTTTTCAAAGGTTCAGCCTGACAGTACTCCGTATGCTAAACTGTCTCCCCTCTTCCATTTATATCCAGTTCAATGTTACACTCTTAATCTTCAAAGCTCTGTCAGTATGGCCTTAGGCTATTCAGTGATTGCCTGCCACAGAACAATATGACTTTTCCAGGCAGTGCTTTAGGAAATATGGAATTTTAAAATGCAAGGTTGATTCTAGGCAGAGTAGAAACTGAATTCAGAATTTCTATTGGTACCTGGAACTCATTTAAAGAAGAAATGAAAATGACCTCTGTAGTCTCCATATTAAATGCCAAGGCTCAAATATTTACTCTCCTTTTCAACATTTACATCTTAATTGGGCAGGAAATATCTAGAACTTTCCAGTAGCAATAGTGCTGTAAGAAATGTTTTGAGAGAATTTGTTTATTTTTGTTTATTTTCTGTTTAATTTCTGAGCTTTAACAAAGACTCACTGTTTCTTTTAAATTTTTCCAAATACATAGGCACAGAAGAGCTTCACACGGAAATGGGATTTCTGGAATTCATCTCTCTTACAATTACTGACAAAGTTGAAAATGTTTGCTAGTACTACTTATCCCTACAGATCTAGTCCCGAGAGAATGATTAAAAAAATATTAACTACAGATAATGTTATCATTCAAGAAAGCTGGACAGATCTTACATATAACACAGATTATCATTGCAAGGTCAACATTATTTTACTCTGACTCATACAAAGTTATTCCAAGAAATCATATTAAATATATTGTTTAATCTTTGAGATCTTTGCTTAATGATTTACACTAAGACAGAAGAAACTAGTGGCTATTTAAGGATGAAGCATCTAGTCAATTAAAATTGGCATGTCATGTATTCCATGATTTTCCAGAAAACAGGTAATATTAACATAGTTTTAACACCACCAAAAAAGGTTATAATAGAGCATCTGATACAAAATTCAAATGTTATTTATAGGAGTTTTAAGCTACACTAGAAGAAATAAGCTGAGCAATATATGGTGCAATTTTATGATTCTCATAAAATAAAAGCAAAGGGTGAATACCACAGAATTTATGTATGATGTGATGTGATCGTCTACAAAATTATCCCTGGTTTTCTGCAAGCGTCTAAGCAAGAACCAGAGTGGGCTCAATCATTGGAAAATATTATTTTTAGACTCCCATACAGCAGAGGTGTCACAGACTTTTTGTACTACTATGCTGCTTTTTCCACCAGGATTAGAAGTAACCAGTACCTTTCCTTCACTCATCAGGTTCAAATAAGGCCTTGCTGAGCATCTAAAATTTAGCTGCTTAGTTGTCAAGTCCACAAGTAGCAGCTGACAATACTAATGCCTTCATGACTTAGGTATCAAACAGAGTTCAACAGGCAGTCAGCTAAGGTATAGAGGACAGAAGGTCGTTCTGTAGGTGGTGTATTACATCAAGTGAGTCCTTGTACAACTCAGTGTTGGTGGGCTTGGAGTAGCCAAATTTAGATCATGAAACAGGTCATAACTGCTTCCCCCTACAGTATACTTCCATGGGCATAATGATGATCATCTACAGTGAAAGAGTTGGCTTTATAGTGTTTATGTGACACTAAAAAGAACAACTAACATAAACATTATTTCCTCAGAAAATACTGAAGAGACAAATAGCTTCAAGATAATGAATGAATGTTGTGGTGTTAATCTATGCTATATTTTACAGCTAATTAGCGATGAGATTAAAGAGTTAATTAAAGGTAAAATGCTTCTCCTGTAAATTGTTTCATGCACCTGATAGCATGAGATATACCACTCAGAGACTGTTTTACCCATAAAGCCTGTAAGTTTATAGCCTGCTTAGAACATTTGTAATCATCTGTCTAATATGTTTGGGTATTACTAAACATAACTCATTGGAAGAGTTACTTTTACTTGAATAAATGTCTGTTGGTTTTGTAAACTGCCTGTTTCTAAACCTGGACTTGGGCTGATGAATGCCAGGACTGTTATGTCTGAAACTAGTACTATAGCTATAATGACTTCAATGAATAAGGCAAGTCTGTTTCCATCACCTTAAGTTTGTCTGATCAGAGCAGCACTGAGTCAGATCAAATAGACTGGTACTAATGTCATTCTTTCCAGCCAGTTAAATGATGTTAAATGATGTTGAATGACTCTAGGGAAAGTAGGAATGGGATGTGATTAATTTCTTTTGTAATATATGTAACAACAAAGTAGGTGAAATTCTGTTAGCAGAATTCTTTAGCTTGCGTGTATTGAACTAATATATGGGTCCCTGGGTAAAGTCAGTGTGTGCGTTGTTTGTGGTGCATTTTGGTTTTTTACTGCTCCATAGACTTTCTACTACAGAAGGTTAAGAAAATAGAACGACTGCCTTGGGTCAAGTTAAACATAATACAAAAGCAAAAGGCTCAACTCTCCACATCCGCACCACACCAACGGTTTCTGTTTTCAGGCAGCTCTACTCTCTATTCATAGCCATGAACATGTGAACACATATTTGGGGAAGAGAAATCTTTTTTCGCTGTGATCTTTATCATCCACAGAAATAAGAAAAAAAGAAAAAGATTTTACAAAAGCAAACAAAAAGAGTCTGGAAGATCCCAAAGCAGTAACTTAGTATGTCTTGTTGCCAAAGAAAGATCAAATATTCAGAGTTTCTAGAGGGTCTTTTGCAGCAGTGTCTGAGTTCAAAATTTGGGAATCGTTAATATACTGATGTCTTAAGCCCCTACATAGAAATCTGACAAAATAAGACAGAGTGGAAAATGCACAGGACAATATTCAATAACTAAATCTCTTTTCCCAAAATGTATTCATAACTGATTTTTTAATAAAATTCCTCATGCCACCTGGTTGAATTCTGCCTCCTACACCTATATTCTCTTTACATTTTAAATTGTTAGCTCCTATTTCTTTTTTAGCTCCTTCATTGTAGCAAGACCTCATTGGGCTACAACTGCCTCATCACTGTGTTTCATGATCATACTGATCATACTTGTTCCTTCCAAGGTACAACTGCTCTGCTGAAAGCAGAAATTTTCAGTTATTGATGTTCTACAACAAATGTCTTTCATAAAAGTTAGTCATATGCAGCAAGAAATTTGATTTTCTTAAAGTTAAAATTAAATCTTCACGGAATATTCCAGGCCAGTTTGGTCAATATAAATGCTGTTACTAAGTTTAAAATGTTTTCATTGTTCATTATTTTAAAAAAGTGGAAAAAAACCTGAAAAAACACAACAAAATAAACCAAATCCACTTGCATAATAAATTATACCAAGTAAATATTAAGGGATCATAGTACATAAAACAAGATTTTCCATATGTCACACTACATGGTATTTTTTCAGTGTTTTCAAAGCAAATATTTAATAAACATTCACTTGTCTGTGAAGGAATGACTCGTGTATTGATGTATAGTGATACAAGCAGCAAATCTCATCCTGATCTGAATATCGGTCACATAAGGAGTAAAGTCAGGCTCTCAAACTTTAGGAAGGGAGACTTCTACCGCTTTAGGGAGATCCTCAGTGGGGTCCCCTGGGAGACTTCCCTGAGGGACAAGGGAGTGAAACAGAGCTGGCAAATCTTTCAAGACGTCTTCCATAGAGCACAAGGGCTAGCGACTCCCAGGAGCAAGAAATCAGAGGAGGCAGCCAAGAGACTGGCATGGCTGAGTAGGAAACTGCTGGGCAAACTAAAGGGCAAGAAGCAAATGAATAAGGACTGGAAACTAGGACAAGTAACCTGGGAAGAGTATAGAGGAAATGTATGACTGTTGGTGAGGAAGGCCAAGGCACAACTGGAACTAAACATAGCAAGGGACACAAAGAATTACAGGCAGAGCTTCTACAGGCATGTTAATCAGAAAAGGAAGGTCAAATATGCTGTACTCCCCTCTGATAAACAGGGCTGATGAGCAGGTAACAGAACACAAGGAGAAGGCTGATGTACTTAACAACTCTTTGCCTCCATCTTCAATGACAACCTCTCTTCCCACACCTCTCAAGTGGATGGACAAAATGAGGGCTGGGAGAGCAAGTCCCTCCCACTGCAAGTGAAGATCAGGTTATAACCATCTGAGGAACCTGTATGTGCACAAGTCTATGGGATCTGATAAAATACATCCCAGAGTCCTGGAGGAATTGGCTGATGTAGTTGGCAAGCCACTCATCATAATATTTTGAAAAGTCATGTCAGTTAGAGGAAGTCCCAGATGACTTGTAAAAGGGAAACATAATACCCATCTTTCAGAAAGGGAAAAAAGGATGACCCTGGGAACTACCAAGGTCAGCCTCACCTCTGTACCTGGGATGATCATGGAACAAATCTTCCTAGAAGCTATGCTAAGACATATGGAGGACAGGGAAGTGATTTGAGACAGCCAACACAGCTTCACCAAGGGAAAATTCTGTCTGAGCAACCTATGGCTTTCTATGTTGGATTAACTACATCAGTGGATAAGGGAAGGGCTACAGGTTTCATTTATCTGAACTTCTGTAAAGCTTTTGACATGGTGTCCCCAACATCCTTCTCTCCAAATCGCAAAGTGATGGATTTGAATTGTGGACTGTTAGGTTGATCAGGAATTGGCTTAATAGTTGCATCCAGAGGGTAGTGGTCAATGGCTCAGAGTCCCAATGGGCATCAGTGATGAGTGTCTCTCAGGAGTCCATACTGGCACCAGTGTTATTTAGTATCTTTATTAATGACATAGACAGAGGGATCAAGTGCACCCTTAGGAAATTTGCAGATGACACCAAGCTGAGGGTGCTGTTAACACACCTGAAGGATGGGATGCCATCCAGAGGGACAAAGACAGGCTTGATAAGTGGGAAAGCATGGGAATCTCATGATATTTAACAAGAAAAAGTACAAGGTGCTGCACCTGAGTCAGGGCAACCCCCGGCATCAGTACAGGCTGGGGGATGAATAGATTGAGAGCAGCCCTGCCAAGAGGGACTTGGGGTACTGATGGATGAAAAGCTGGACACGACCCAGTAAGGTGCACTTGCAGCCCAGAAAGCCAGTTGCACCCTGGGCTGCATCAAAAGCAGTGTGGACAACAGGTCTATGGCGGTGATTCTGCCCCTCTACTCCACTCTGGTGAGACCCCACCTCAAGTACTGCATCCAGCTCTGGGGTCCCCAACACAGGAAGGACATTGGCCTCTTGGAGTGAGTCCAGAAGATGCCACCAAGCTGATCAGAGGGAGCACCTCTTCTATGAGGAAAGGCTGCGATAATTGGGATTGTTCAGCCCGGAAAAGAGAAGATTTTGGGGTGACGTAAGTGTAGCCTTCCAGTACCTGAAGGAAAGTGATAGAAAAGATGGGGTAAGATTATTTATGAGGGCATGTAGTGACAGGACAAGGGGTAATGGATTTAAATTGAAAGTGAGTAGGTTTAGATTAGATATTAGGAAGAAATTCTTTACTGTGAGGGTGGTGAGGCACTGAAAGAGGTTGCCCAGAGAAACTGTGAATGCCTCATCCCTGGAAGTGTTCAAGGCCAGACTGGATGGGGCTCTGAGCAACCTTGTCTAGTTGAAGATGTCCTGCCCATGGGGCAGGGTGATGATGTTTAAAGTCTTCCAGCCCAAATCATTCTCTGATTCCATGTTTCTATGAACTGAGTTAGCAAATGCCTATTCTTCAGGACAAGGAAAGTGATTTAATCTGTGGAAGTCAATAAAGCTAAGACGATCCCAGCTCGAGGGCAAGAAACTGGAATCCTTTATTTGTACAAAAACTGCTATTTTATAGGTCTGGGGTACTACATATTCATGGGGGGGGGGGTTGCATATTCATTCTATTACAACTGGGGGCTTTTACAGGGATGAGGTAGAAGAGGAAAACCCAGATTAACAAATTTGGGGTCTTAACACATGCATCATAGGGGAAAACCCATTTTGTCTTGGGGGAATTATAGGGGGAAAAAGGTATTTGGGTTTACAGAATGCCAGGATTCAGGGAACATAAAGGAAGAGATAAAGCACAACAGGTCTTCTGCACAGGTTTGATGAGATCAGGGTGGGGACTCTCTGGTTTGGGCAGGGCACTCCACACCGATGATATCTCATTTACTTCTTAAACTGAGGTTCTTTCCCCAACTTTCCTAGTCCACGGCTTTTTGCAAAGACCACTCAAATCCCTCTCTGTAGATATTATATTTTGAAATCCAACATCAATCCCTCTTTTTCACATTTTTGAGGCCACATCTGGACTACCACATCTAGTTTGGGGCCTCCCAAAGTAAAAGACTTGATAGACAAACTGGAAGGAGTCCAGAGGAGGACCACCAAGATAAAAGAAGGGCTAGTGCACAGGATGTGTGGAGAGGTGAAGGGAGTGGTTACTGTTTAGTCTGGAAAAGAAAACACTCTAGGAGAATAACACTGAATTTATCTACTATATAAAGGAAAGATTATGCAGAAGAAAGGTTCCTTTCAGGCATAACAATAGGACACAACTCAAAGTTTCAGCCACAGAAATTCCAAGTGCCTAAGAAAAAAAATGCAAATAGAGTAGCTAAACCCTGTAGCAGGGTTACAGAGTCTTAACCTTTGGAGATACTTAAAACTTGTCTAGACACAAGTTTGAGCAGCCTGATCTGACCTTGAAGTTATTACTACTTTGAGCAGGAGATTGGACTAGGTGACTTATAAATTTCCCTCTTAACTGAAATTGTGTTATATTTTTAGACATCCATTTATTCTTTGAATCTGCTTGTGTAAATCCTTGTGATACAGGGGTTCCCAAAGTAAGCACTGGTGTTGATCCGAAATGAAAGAATGCTATGTATAATGTTCTAGATCATTAACTCATCTAAGAGTAAAACACAGATGGTATCAAATTCTGTTTATGAATATAACCAAACTCTTAGACAGTAATTTCTATTTCATTTGGAGATGGGGAGGGTACTTTTATTATTTTTATGAATCAAACCCCTCGTTGGTTCTCTACCACCTACATAGAGAAGTTAAACATATTTCCTTAAAGATCTTTCATGCCTCAGTGTGTTTGGATAAGGGCAAGGGCAATGTTCATTCATTCCCAAATTGCATTGTTTCCCTTGGGACATTTTTTTTTTCCTGATGAAAAATTCTATTTGCTGTACTCTACTTAAAACCTTGTAACTGTGATGTCTTTTTCCACCACAGGATAAACATGTTGACATCAAATACGCCCAGTACATTTAGGTTTTTTAGCTATTCATGGTTGCCATGGGTGGCTAACACAGAAGGTCAGATCTGAATTTAGACTGAGGAAATTAAGTGAATGGGTTTATTTAAAACGTTCTAGAATAGATCAGATTTACTCTGTCTTGTCTCTGATATTTTGGATGTGACCCTATATATCTCCTTTCTTTTGTGAAACAGACAATTCAAAAAGCATAAGTTATATCCTGCCCTGCCTGCTATGAACACCACAATTAATCTGATTCATGGGATGTGTCATGAAATACATTGTTTGACAAGCACCCTAATTACTTATACTAACAGCAAGTCCAAAGACTGCAGTTGGAACAAATCTGAACACATATATATCATAAAGTTTGCTGTAGTTTTCTCCACAGTTTGCCATTCTTTAAAGGATAAAGAATTTTGTAAAAAATCTAATAAAATTTCAAAATAATTTGAGATTATATATTTATACAGAGCTGTGTCTGGAATGGAAAATAAAACCTTGGACTCCAGATGTGGTACTGAGATAGTCAAGGCGGTGTCTCTTTCTTTCTTTCTTTCTTCCTTTCTCTTTCTTTCTTTCTTTCTCTTTTTCTTTCTCTTTCTTTCTTTCTTTCTCTCTTTCTTTCTTTCCTTCTTTCTTAATACAGTCCTAATCTTCAGCTGTTTACAAAGCTGATTGCTACAGACATTTTATTTTCTTTGTAGGTCATTAAAGTGAATACAATACTCATTCTTGAACTGTCATAATAATCAGAAACTTGTTGTTTATGTTGCAGCCTCTTCCCATTTTTTCTGATTACAAATGCTTTCTAGACTGAAAAATTTTTTGTACCAAAGAAAGAGATAACAAGAAAAATAGCAGAAATACCAAACATTTGTTTGCTTTTTTCAGAAGGGTTTTCATTACCACTGACACTGTTATTTGAAAGACTGTACTCCAGTTTCCCTAGTGCTCTACAGTTTAAAAACATCGTGTCAACTCAGAGCCCATCTGAATAAGTATTGGAATTTTTGAGCTTTTAGCTATTCAATGACCAAGAGGAACAATTTTGTGGTTTAAGTACACCTCTTCATTTGCCAATATCTTTGTAATTAAAACAAACAAAATTTCAGGAACTGAAGTTAGTTCCCAGGAATGAGTCTGAACTGGTCCCCAGAATACATTACAGTCCATTATGATTATTTATTATTTGTCTTACTGAACACCGAAAGTATGATAGAAAGACAATTGGCTACTTTTAAAGTAGAGTCAGTGTTTAAAAAAACCCAACAGATTTCTGAGCAAGAAAGAAATCATACTCCTAAGACTTGATTTTGAGTTAAAATGTTGCAATAACATATCTGGGACAACTAGTAGAAAGGTTAGATGTATTAAATAAGCTATTTAAAAATATTTTATCATTTCTGTCTTCATTATTGTAATCAGAGATAATTACACTTAACTTATCTAATTACTGGAATTTAATAAATGGTAACATTTATATTCAGAGCCAGGGTTACGTTGGATCCCAAAAATATAATATCAGCAGAGAAGGAGCTGATGAGATTATGTAGCAGGCTGTGGACAGCAGGAGCTGGGAGAAACTCCTTGCTCTGAGGACACTCCATCATAAGACCTATTAATATTTAGCTATGTTGATTGGCCTGTCTCCTCCAGTAAGATATGAAAAGACTTTGTGATGATGCTATGAGACCATGTAGAAACCCTTTTGTCCTTTTCCCCCGTGTGGTCCTAGCTAAGGGAAAATATTAATCACTGTAGCAAAAAATTGTGTAATCCTCTAGTTAGCATGATCCATCCCCTAGTTAGCATAACCTGTCCTCCTCATTAACATGTCCAACCCCCAAGACCCTTATATTGTGTTTGCTTGTTCAATAACGTATTCCAGTCTTCTACCCCATATCTGGAATCACTTAGTTTTTGCCCGCCCGCTGGGTTATATGTTGATAGATTGAACGTAGCTAAAATAATAAATATAGAATACGTTATGTATAAGGAAGGAACAGAAAATTTTTATCTGTGTAACAGTGAAGGTAGAAGAGAAATACAGAGAGAAAAAAAATCTATGAAAATGAAACAGGCAGAAATCAAGCCTGGAGAATAATTGATTTGAGTGGACCTTAGATATTATTATAAAAAATAATCAACAGGAACTGAGAGGGAAAAATAGGTTAAATATTATCAAAAACTTTCAAAAGATAAGCTCTAGGAAGATGAATTGCTTTCCAGATGAAATGAAGAAATTGAAGCTTTAGTCTTCAGATTATTCGGATATGTAAGGACAGAAATAGTTCAAGATTTATTACAAGAAGCAGGAGTTTAAATAAAAATAGAAAAGTTAAAAAGTTAAAAAGAACTAAATTTTCAGGAGCAAATATACCTCTTTATGCATCTGAACAGTTCGAACCAAAGTGTACTGAAGATAGTCTTCCTACATGTTTTCCATGAATATGATTCAGAGTACTAGAGGCTAAATAAGATCCTGTGACAAATTTAACATGTTGCTGCAATGTATTTCTTTCTTACGCGGTTCTGTGGAACATATTCTGGATGAAAATGTATCATAGATATCACAGACTATGTATTTGAGCCTCTTAGTTTTAATGCATCTGTTTGTACAATTGAGTTTTATCTGTAAAAGAATTTATAATTTTTTTTCTTCACACTTTACAGCTAGGGAACTGAGCCACAGAGAAAGTTCTATGCTGTCCATGATAGAGACTGTAGAAGAGGAACTGCAAGCATATATCTTAAAACCTAGGTTAGTGTTCCAACAACTACTAGAGACCATCCACCATTTCCTATCTCACTGTTATAAAAAATTGGGGTTTTTCAACTTAATTAGTAGCATTTATTTTCCTCTCTTGTTTTTCATACATCCTGTCACATATTTTCTGAAAGATGAAATTTTGCCCCAAAACCTTTGTAATATCTGGTGAAAACTGTTGTCCAGATTTTAATGATACAAAGATACTTTGATTATCTGTCTCTCTTATTTTAAAACTAATAAATGCTATGGTGTATGGTCAACTAGAGACATAACAACTGTGTAAGTGCTTAAATTATGAGAGCCTAACAACTTTTTCCAAAAGCCTGAGTTTTGAATGTAATAAGATTATTCTCATAAACCATCTCTTTAACCCCGCAGTGAATGTGAAAATTCAAAATGCTGAATCTATGTATAGTTAATGCTTACTTATGTGAGAGCCATGGTGAATACTTCTGAAAAGGGAGTTCACATTGGCCATTCATATCATTTGTACACAGTATGTTTGTGGGAAAGAATCATCAGTGGGTTAATATGAGCTACCTTACTTTTGAGGAAACTGTGATAACTACTTTGGACAGACTAGTTAAAAATGAAGCTTTTAAGTTGGATAAAGGAAAACATACTAAGGAAAAAACAAACTCTAGAGAGTATGTAACAAGAAGCTAGTCCTCAGACAACAGAATGCTGAATATTTTCTCTTTTTTGAGGCCTACATCTCTATCCATTAATGTTAATCTATCCATTAATGTTAATCTTTGCATCTGCTTTGATGCATGCCATGTCTAGTGGAGTAATGGCAGAACCAGACATATACCTGCAGGTAATTTACTGACATATAATATACCTATGGATGACATACTTGGATCTGCACAAGCCTTTTTCACTTTTTGAGTGTGGAGGTTCATGTTGCCAAAAAGATAGAGCACATTTTAAACATTTTAGTGCAGTTTGATTTCCTCTCTTTTTCACACAAGATATTCCAGGTTCTAACTCCAAAGAAATTTTGAGTATTTCTTGTTAAAAAAGACACCCCCCCCTTCAAATTTCACAAAGCTCATTCAAAAACATATGATACTACAAGTTTTCATGGATAAAATACCTGATTTTTTAAAACCATGTACTGTATGCAAGAATGCCTGAATACTTACTGGTATATCAACCGCCTCGGTCCGCAGGGATAGGGGAAATTGGGACCGAGCACTGCAGTTAGGGTTCGGACACAGTTGAGGTCTCGTGATGCAATGCCAGTTTATTCAAGGGAAACAAGGGTTTAAAAAACCGCGGTTTGAGGGGTGGACGCTAAGCAAGAGATTGACAGCTTAGGGAAAGATGTGGTAGGGGGACAGGGGAGAGATGGGTGGAACTCTCGAATATCAGAGAGGGTTGACTAATTGTAGCTCTCTCTGCACTGTGATAGCTACAGCTTATCAGTAACAGAGGCATGGGAAGACAGGGGAGAAGAAGAGATAAACAGCTTTCAAAGGGGAAGCCTGAGGGAGAAATAGGGACAATATGGGAGTACAGCAGGATCTATAAATTTTTACAATAAACTGGGGTGTACAAGGGTTCATAAGCACACAACAGCAAACTGGGGAAAAACTGCCAGTCTGCTGGGTGGATTATTCAGTGAGTAAAAAGTCCATTCAGACTCCATTAATGCTTTTCCAGGCCACATATCTCTCCCATTCTGTCTTTTCATCCATCGCATCTCCCCCTTCTCTGTTTTCAGTCGTGGTGACATTCACGGAGACACTGCGGATGACCATCTGGCGAACACAAATGACAAAGCACGGCAAACAGGCACACAAGAACACAAGGGCAAATAGGGAAATCACTAGCATGATTATGATTTTGCGAGACCAATTGGGTAAAGAGGGGAGTTTTATCCAATCGAAAAGTCCATCTAATCCTTCATCACGGGACTGGTGGATATCTTTTACAAGATTCTTTAGTTGATGTATGCTTTCATAAATTGATTGTGAGTGATCTGAAAAATTCATACAGCACATTCCTTCAAAATCCTGGCACCCATGACCGTGTGCCAGGAGTAAGAAGTCAATGGCTGCACGATTTTGGAGACTAATTTCTTTCAGCTTTTGAGTGTCTGCTAGCAGACCCTCAATTGCTTTCGTGGTTGCATTCGCTTCTTTAGTTAACCAGCAACCAAGGTGGGAAAGTAAGGAAAGGGCATGGGCAGTTCCTATCCCGGGGATGGGGAAGGAAGCCCAAAAGTTTTTCATGCGGGACCAAATGTGAATGCTGGAATCACAGTCTGCTGGGAAGGGTAGGGGCGGTGGCGGAGTAATGATTGTACCTACCACACGTGGTGCTGCATTAAGGGGAGGAATGACTGGGTTCTTTGGGGCTACATTTTTTTTAGGGTTGGGAGACTTTCCTCTTTTTATACGGAGGGACCTTTTGACTCTATTTTTGGGAACAATCGATTGATCTGCTAATTGAAACTTCGCCGGGTTATACAGAGCCAGCTTCCCTACTGTACAGGGACCCCCTTCCGGGTAGGCAGGAATACCTTGCCACGCCCGATCCCCGCACAGGGGAAAAACCCTTCGGGGAGCTTCATGTTCCTAGGAACGTGCTCTGTTGGTACTGTGGTGGCAATTGAATTGTTGCACCACGGCGAAGTGGCCCCTTTGTAAATTAATTTATTGGCGGTGACATTGTGGGGGGTAAATAGGTGGGGCTCTGTGTGCCGATGGAATATAACACAATTGCCAGTGGGTAGCGAACCGAGCAAATCTATTTCTTGTGGAGGGATGGTGGTAAACGCCTGCCTGGACACCATCTGTGCTAGGGTGACTGAATTTAGCTGTAAGAATCCTAGACTCCGGGTTTTTTCCACGAATGTGTCCCAGTCCTTGCCTGGAGTCACAGGAATCCCTATAAGGCAGGTTTTGAATGGATTACTAGCACTGGACAAGGTCAGGCACAAGGTGTCAGTGCCTGTGGCCTTGGCCAGGGTTACCCAGAGGTTCTCGGAGGGCTGGTTCATCCAGTCCCTCAGAGGGGACGCAGTGACGTTGGTGACAAATCTGAGAAGACAGATCAGGATAGCGTAGGCCTGGAGAGTGTGCATCCTTCGTCTCAGTCCTGGTGTATCTTCACTCTTCTTGCGGGGACCCACTTTGGTCCGTTGTTGCCTGAAATACATGCGTACCCCTTCCCCCAGGTGATTAAGGGGAAAGGGCCCGTCCACATCTCTGTAATTGGATCTTTAAACATAACTTTTGCTTTTTGCTGTGATGGAGTAAAATCTGATTTGAAATGTCTGTCTATTGGACTTCTGTTTATGTGAGTGTCTTGTTCCTCCATCATATTTAAAAAATTTAAAACATACATAACTTTTTCTAATCTTTCTTGAGGGGTCAGGCCAATACTCCCCCTCTTTTGTTTTTTGAGCAAATTTTTAATGTTTTGGTGAGCACGCTCTACTATGCCTTGTCCCGTGGGGTTGTGAGGGATTCCGGTGGTATGGTGTACCCCCCATTCTTCAAAAAACTTTTTTGTGTCTGCAGATACATAAGACGGTCCGTTATCTGTTTTCACCTGTTTGGGGACACCCATCCTTGCAAATGCGGACAGAAAATGCTTTTTAACATCTCGGCTCTTCTCACTAGAATGTGCAGTGGCCACAATCATTTTTGAAAAGGTGTCAATAGACACATGTACATACTTTAGTTTGCCAAATTCTGCTACGTGCGTGACATCTGACTGCCAGATTTCTAGGGCTGTCAAACCCCTGGGATTGGTCCCCTCTGGAACCATCGGTGCAAGCATTTGACAGTCAGGACACGCTTTCAAAATTTCTTTGGCTTGGGATAATTTTAGTCCGAATTGTTTTTGTAACGATCGTGCATTCTGATGGAAAAACTCGTGTGAAATTTTTGCCTGTTGATAAAGGTTAGGGGTGACCACCATACCTGCCAAATGGTCGGCGATTTGGTTTCCCTCTGCTACAGGACCAGGCAAAGCAGTGTGTGATCTGGTGTGGACAATGTAGAAGCTGAATTTTCTGTTTTCTATTAAAAACAACAATTTGGTTAACAGCTTAAAGAGATTTTCATTAGACACGTTTTTTAGATAGGAATTTTCAATCCTTTTCACCACACCTACAACATAGGCTGAATCTGAAACGATATTAATTGGTTCTTCACTAAAAATTTGAAAGGCACGAACAACTGCTGAGAGTTCTACGATTTGGGGGGAACCTTGAACTTTATGTATATCCTGGTGCCAATTGCCATTTTGCTGCCAAACAATAACTGCATTTCCGGTTCTCCCTGAGCCATCAGTGAAAAGGGTTTTTGCATTTTTAATTGGTAAGTCTGATTGCACGATTTTTAATTTCAGAGGAATTGGAATCAATCTTTGCAAAAACGGGCACGCCGGGAGATGGAATTTGATTTCTCCCGGGTAGCCTCCGATGGCAATTTGAAAATCAATAGAACTCTGCATCAGTTTTTCCAGGTGCTCAGAGGTCAGTGGAAGGTAGATGAAATCTGGCTCTTCCCCACTGAGCTCTAAACACCTGGTGCGGCCTTTAAACATCAGCTTGCCAATCATTTCTGCTAAGGTTGTAATTGTTTTGCCGAATTGATGAGGGAGGAATACCCACTCCCATAAGCAGAAGTCTCTATTATCAGTAGTAAACTGACCCAACAGGGCCAGTGGTTGTCTCTGTTCATTAATTATTACAAGGGAGGATGGCAGTCCCTCCATCCTCCTAAAAGACTGCCTCTCTGATATTTTTCTCTCAACAATGGCAAGGGATTTCTCAGCTTCTGTTGTTAATGATCTAGGAGAGGACAGGCCAGCATCTCCCTTCAGCAGCTCAAATAATGGGTGCAGATCACTGGTTGTGATCCCCAGCACAGGTCTAATCCAATTAATGGCTCCTAGCAGCTTCTGGAGGTCATTCAAAGTTTGGACTCGCTTGTCTATTAACACTGTCTGAGGCTTGATAGCCTTCTCTGTAATTTGGAGCCCAAGATACTTCCAGGGTGCTTCCTTCTGCACTTTTTCAGGGGAGATCTCTAATCCTTTAGAATTTAGAGCTTCAATGGTTGAATTTAGGGTTTTTTCTACAGCAAATTGTGTTTTGGCACAGATCAACACATCATCCATGTAATGGAAGATGATTGACTGCGGAAATTTTTTCCTGATTGGTTCTAACGCTTTAGCCACAAACATCTGGCAAAGAGTTGGAGAATTTTTCATCCCCTGGGGAAGCACTCGCCACTGGAACCTGCGGTGAGGTTCACAAGCATTGATGGCAGGGACAGAGAACGCAAATTTAACCGAATCAGCCGGATTTAGGAATATGTGAAAAAAGCAGTCCTTAATATCAATAATTACCAGAGGCCATTCAGCAGGGAGCATAGATGGAGATGGCATCCCCTGCTGGAGGGCTCCCATGGGTTCCAGGACTTCGTTTACTTTCCGCAGGTCCTGGAGAAATCTCCAGGAGCCTGAGGATTTTTGAATTACAAACACTGGGGTATTCCAGGGACTGCTGGAAGACTCCAAGTGCCCTTTTTCTAATTCCTGATCAACTAATTTATTCAAAATTTGCAGCTTTTGTTTGGGCAGGGGCCACTGATCCACCCAAACTGGCGTTTCTGTCTTCCAGCTCAGTTTGGGGAGCTGCAAATGCTCAGTGACCCCTCCTAAAAATTTTCATCTGGAGACAGGGTTCCCAAAGTGAGCTCCCACTGCTCCATTGCGTCCCTTCCCCACAGTGTGATTGGAATGTTAAGTACATACGGTTGGAGCGATGCTGGTCTCCCCTCTGGTCCATAGACTGTTAGTACCTCTTTGCTCCTGACAGGATACTGTGATCCTCCTATCCCACTGACTCTGACGTTAGTAGACTGAGCTGGCCAGCCATATGGCCAGTCTTTGGAGGCAAAGATCGATATATCAGCACCTGCATCAAGTAAGCCCTCTATTTTGACTTTCTGGGGGTGCTTAGGCTGTGAAAAATAAACCAGACATGTTAGAAGTGGGCGGGAGGTTTTCACTGAGGTAGTCCAGTGGACTTCCCTCAGCGCTTCCTCCCTCTGCTCCTCGTCTGAGGATTTCACGCAGAGCAGGTCATCTGTGGAGATCATCTTTGCCACGGGGAAGCGTTCATCTAGCTGCACAGGAGGGAGATGCACAGTTAGGCATATAGCAATGTTGGTATTTGTAAGTCCTGTCAGGAGGGTGGGTACAACAATGATTCCCTTAGCCACTGCTGAGAGATGTGACATCATTAGATATGTTTTGTCAGGGTCTACTGGGGCAGATGGCCTGACTCTGGCCAATTGCTCATAGGAGTTTAGGTGTGTTGAGGGGTGAATAACAGAGAGAATGGTCCAGTTAAGGGGAACACATTGATTTTGAACTGGAACAGGGTTTGCAAAATTAGGGGAAACACACGGAACAGGAATAGGGTCTGTTGGATTCAGGGGAATAGGATCTGCTGGAGGCTTTGGGCTTACAGGGTAACAGGGTGAGGTGTGGGACGCAGGATTGAGCGGAGAGCAGGGGTGATTTGTGTCATCGCGCCCCCCCGGGCGCTCTGCTCCCCGTTTCCCTGATGTTCACAGGAGCAGGGGCGAAGATCAGGCAAGGATTGAAATGTGACTTTTTTCCTTGGCCCTGGGGATCTCCTGGGGGGCAGAGGTTCACCATTGAGGTTGGTTATGGACCTGCAACTAGAGGACCAGTGACGCCCTTTCCCACACCTCCGGCATAAGGTTTTAGGTAAATTTGGTTCAGGGATTAATTTAGGACAGTGCTTTTTAAAATGTCCTTTCTCCCCACACTCAAAACAATGCTGAGGCCCTGTAAAAGCAGCAGCCAATAGGCGTGCCTTATGGGAATTAGAGCCTATGTTCTTACAGGCTTCTATCATTTCTAGTAAGGAGGGATTTTTTAACATTTTTAATGCTTTCTGGCAGTCCTCATTAGCTTTTTCAATAACCAATTTATTAAACAAAATTTCTTGACTCTCTTTTTGATGGACTTGCCGGCTGATTGCTTCTCTTAACCTGGTTATAAATTCTACAAAAGGTTCTTTTATACCTTGGTTAATAAGAGTGAAGGAGGGTGTCTGAACATAGGCATTAGCTACCCTCTTCACAGCTTCTAATGCCAACTCTTTGATTACTTCTAAAAATTTGGGGTCAATTCTAGCTTGATCCTTCCTACTAGAATAGTTCCCTTCCCCATAAAGCATATCTATTGCCTGCTGGATAGGAATTCCTCTTCTTTCCATTTTTTCATTCACATATACAGTAATCAGTTTTTTCCATTCAGCCTCAAATACTGAGGACTGCACTGTGGTGAACAATCCTCCTATTACTGCACGAATATCATAAGGAATTAATGTATAAGCAAGAAAAAAGGATTCTAGCAGCCCGATGGTAAAGGGTGCTCCCAGCCCATATTCAACGATTGCTTTTTTAATGTCTTTGAGCATGGGGTACGATATGGGTCTCCACTCCGGGGTCTTTCCTTCTTCTACATAAATAGGAAACGCTTTCAGGAATTCGGCATCCTTAGCTGAAGCAGCCTCTTCCCTGAAAGCCTTCCAGATGTCTGGGAGTTTTGGCTGCCATTCAGGGGAGTCTGTGTCTGGCTGCAGGTACTGACAGGCAGGGTAAGCCTCTGTGTCTGAACCGGGTTCAGGGTAGCTGCAGACTCTGGTGCTGTGAGGCTTATGGGCGCGGCCACCTTTCCGAGAAGAGGCTCTGACTTTCGCCCTGCCCCTGCTTCTCGCTACCCTGCTGCCCCGGTCAGGTGACGGGTCCGGGGAAGAGGCGGGACTGGAGGAGGTAGGCGTATCTGTGGGCAGGCCGGGGGAGGGATCCCTGACGCGATCGGGCAGAGGCGGGGGCGGTCTAAGGGCAGAGCTTCTCCCGTTCCGCGCGGGTTTTTTCTGCGCCGCCCCTTTCTGCCTTTGCTCCGTGCTGTCCCCGTGTCCCTCCTCCTTGATATCCTTTTGAGATCGCCGCGATGGTTTCTTCCCTTCCCTGTCACATGGTGTATCTGTCTGCCCAGTGTCCATCTCCGCCCTTTTAGTTTCAGTTTCTGGGAGGCTGATATCCTTGTTCATCACCTGGTGCTGTAGCACCATGAGAATGAGACGCCACCCGATAAGAGCTTCTTTGGCTAAACTGTCTCCCTTATCACTGTCCCGCCAGAGGTCGTATCCCACAGCTTGCCACTTCTCGATATCAGTGTCCTCGGCAAGCTTATAGCTTTTGTGGTCAAGCCATCTGGCAAGCGCTTTAGCTGATCGTTTGTCTAGTGGATGGCCATGCTCTATAAGAAAATCTTTCAAGCGCCGATATACAAATTTTTGAGAGGTCGAGAGAGTGAGTCCCATGGTGCAGGTCCCCACTCCAGTCTCGGATGGAAAATCCTCTCTTTCAGTGTCCAATCGGGGTATGGGTGATGGGGTAGGGCGCAGGGAATGTCCCCAGCAGCTCACCTTGTGCGGTGCGTTGACCCGCGCAGCTTCTACAAGCCCGCAGCCATCCGTTCTGCTGGAGAGGACCGGCGGGGACGAGCGCCTTCCCCGGCGTCGCCTGAACCAGAGTGCAGGCACAGGAGTTCTCTCAGTATGAGAGCCCTCAACTGTGCTCCACGTCTGGGAGCCACTCGCCTCGGTCCGCAGGGATAGGGGAAATTGGGACCGAGCACTGCAGTTAGGGTTCGGACACAGTTGAGGTCTCGTGATGCAATGCCAGTTTATTCAAGGGAAACAAGGGTTTAAAAAACCGCGGTTTGAGGGGTGGACGCTAAGCAAGAGATTGACAGCTTAGGGAAAGATGTGGTAGGGGGACAGGGGAGAGATGGGTGGAACTCTCGAATATCAGAGAGGGTTGACTAATTGTAGCTCTCTCTGCACTGTGATAGCTACAGCTTATCAGTAACAGAGGCATGGGAAGACAGGGGAGAAGAAGAGATAAACAGCTTTCAAAGGGGAAGCCTGAGGGAGAAATAGGGACAATATGGGAGTACAGCAGGATCTATAAATTTTTACAATAAACTGGGGTGTACAAGGGTTCATAAGCACACAACAGCAAACTGGGGAAAAACTGCCAGTCTGCTGGGTGGATTATTCAGTGAGTAAAAAGTCCATTCAGACTCCATTAATGCTTTTCCAGGCCACATATCTCTCCCATTCTGTCTTTTCATCCATCGCAATCAACAGTCAGACAATCAGTTTTGAACCTGTTCTTGAGAATAATCTACTATGAACTTTACTATTGTAAACCTTTCACACTACTTGAAGGCATCCCACACAGCTTGTGAATATTGTGCTTTTGCATTTTTGTGTGATCTGAAGCTCCTACCTGTTAGATTGGGTTATTTTAGTATCAGAAAACAATTAACAAATTTAATGCATAAGTAAGCGTGTCAAACTTTTTCTAATAACGTGGTAACACTTTTACAAGATAGTGTGAGGTACAAACCAATATATGAAGGAGTGCCCTAAAGAATTCACTAACTGTAAACTCAAATTCGTGAGATAGGTGTCTTGTACTATTTTTTTAAAGTTCCTAACGACTGGAATAACAAGACAGAAGACTATGGTGATCCTTAATCATATAACTTCACAAATGTTGAATTAATGCTGACAGTAGTGTATCTTATGATTCATCCTACTGTTGAGGGCTTAGGAACATGACAGTTACTGGTATGCCATATCTTTCCAGAGCAGATGTTGATAATCAGGAGAATTATGCTAAAATGAGTGACATTTAATACAGAGAAAACTCTTGTGTGGGTATAATTATTTCAGTTTGGGAAGTGAGATTTGAGCCCAAATTAATAAAACAAAAATCTTATCAAAAATTTTCATCTGCCTCTCTGTCACGCAGATATCTGTGCAACTTAAAAAGAAAAACCCAAAATACTAATATTCATATTCCAATCAAGGTGGATCACAGCAAAAGCAGTTGTAACATATAGTCAGAACTTATCAGGAGTCATCACACTGTGGTACACTAGAAAATAGTTGATTATCTTCTTTCAAGGAAGGAAGAGGTTTTTTTTAATTGACATCTATTCTGATTTCAAAATTTTTCCAGGTTTGTTGTTTTTGTTCTTTTTTCACCCCCAAGTATCTTAGATGGTCTTATTCAAACAAACCATTAAAATTTTTCTTAAAACTGTTTTCTTCAATGAAGAAATTAAATAAGGAAAAGTGTACCCAAAAGGTGTTTTGGTTTGTGTTCTTTTTTTTTTCACTTCTAGACTTTCATTATATTATATTCTATTTACATAGAATAGTTTTGCTGTTTAAGAATATACAAAGCTGGCAATGGCTCCAGCTCACAATGAAGACATTATAGCACTTCACTTGAAACAAGAAGTTGAAGCTCCGAGCACTGTCACACAGAGAATAAACAAGTCTAACTAATTCTGTTTTTACTAAAAGGGAAAATAATTTAGAACAAGAAAAACATGGATTTAACTAATGGATTTACACCCTGGAGATACACTATTGGCCACAAACAATGAGGCAATATGTGGAATGTCAGCCATTGTCTTTGCACAAAATAAATTATTTTTTTTAAGGATAAACTAAATGTTATAAAAATATATAACTGTCTATAATGGATAAGACAAAAGAAACATTTATCTGAATATTGTGCCAGCAGTGCTGAAACAGAGAGTCTGGGAACAAATTAAGTGTGCATATGTAAACATATTTAACACCCTCCCAGGAAATAATGATAGCTTTTCACAATATTCTTCTCACCTCTAAGAACTGACATCTCCATTACATCCTGAAACAATGATCATATTTTTTAATTACACAGTCCTTTCTGCTTTTCATGAGGTTTCTCCAGTTGCCCCTTGAGTTCCTGCAGGCTTTCAGCACTCTCACATCTCAAGCCAAGGATCTCAAAAGCTTAACTACAGGCTGTCAAGAAGTACTTGCTTTTCTTCTATCTGAACTTGCTACCTACTGCTTTACCTGATGCTAGTTTGTTATTCATAATGAACAGTGAACAATCCATCTCCTTCAGAGCTCCATATCACTATAGATGCTCTCTAGACCACTCTTTTTTTTGTTTTAAGGCTACAGACTTAGCATTTTCATGTATATGTGCAATGACTTACATCGATAAGTGTGTATATAGATATATTTGTGAACATAAACATTAAATATGTAATTGCTTTAGAAATGTAAATAGCAACCTTTTGCAGAGACTAGATCCACATCTTGCCAAGTTGTCTTTTCTTTTCCAGACATTTTGTACTCTACAGGAAATGTAAAAGGCAATGGTCATCAGAGGATTACATTGCAGAAATAAGCTCTTTACTGGCTTTAACCTGATGCAGATACTCTGCCAGTCACTGACCACAGCACTGTAGAAGGCAGGAGGCATGTTTTCTGTCTGGAGGCCATGAAATAAAACAGAACCTAGATAAATTATAATTTGGCTTTTTTTTTTTTCTGGATAACTCAACTGTCCCTTACTACCTTATGTCATGAGTTGTTAGGATTAGTACCTTATGTTTATTGGAGACTTGTTTTGTTTCAGTATGGTCTATGTGTGCTCATTTAGTATTTTTTGCAGCTAAATTGTCAAGGGTTTTTTCAGCTTTCTGCACACGAACAGTAATATTTATGTTTTGTACTATTAAGAATGTAAGAATGCAGCATAAGGAATAAGACTATTAAATACAATTTTTCTTCAACAAAAGAGAGAAGAGATAATAGAAATAGAAAATAGTTTAGGTTGGAAAGAAACTTTAAGATCCTTGAATCCAACTGTTAACCCAGTACTGCCAAGTTCATCACTAAACCACATCCCTAGGTGTCACATCTACACGTCTTAAGTACCTCCAGGGATGCTGATTCCACCACTGCCCTGGGGAGCCTAATACCTTCTAATACTTGACAATTCTTGTAAAACAGAGTTTAACAAAATAAGATAAAAAGAAGACAAAACAAAAAATCAGAAAACTTTCTTTAAAAATACCTATGTATTTCTGGACTCCTGTAAAATAAAAAAATTTGAAAGATAATATAAAGAATTTGGCCTTCAACAGTTAAAATTAACATTTTTAAGCAACAATGATGATATCATAAAAGTCACGTTTCTCCTGAAATGAGATGGTTAATCTCACTTAAGATCGCCCTTCCTTTCCCTTCCTGGAATGGACTGGAATCTCACTCCCATGGAGACTGAGTAGTTGAGATATCAGTAATCTCACTGTAAAGAATTCAGGTCTGAGCTCTGAAATGGAACTTGTAGACAGCATAAAATATTGCTGGCTAACTTCCAACATGTAAAGAGCCTCAATGCTTTTGATAGCAGCAGCAAAGAACTGACTTGCAGCAGCTAATGATTTGGTTTCCGGACAAACAAATCCATTTGGGAAATGGCAAACCAACTGTCTTTAAAAGGTTTCCAACAGTGTAGGTCACTATACCATATCTAATGGAAAGGTCATCTCTTAGGAAAGGTTAGAAAACAGTGAGAGCTTTTCACTTTTTTTTGCTTCAGATCATTCCACTAAAATGGACCACAAAATGAAGGGAAGGAGAGAGTTCAGCCATATGGCTGCACATCCTAACTGCCTGGCTTATCAGGAGAGTGTGGAGCTTTAGCACAGAAAGATATATGAACTGGAACAAAGGAGATATAAACACCAGTACAAAATGTATGTTTTACCATTGCTGAAAAAACAGTAGTTTAGGCTGGCTGCCTGATAATGCTATGGTCAGCAAGTTTTTTTCTTAGCTATAAAAAAAAAACAAAAACAAAGAAAAAACCCCAAAAAACATACTTGATTTCTACTAGGCACATTTAAATGTTCTAATTTTAATTGCCAGATAATTCACTCCACACTTCTCCCTACTTTTTCCCTGACACCAGAATGCCAAAAAAAGACTGTCTCTTTGCTGAGGTTAAAGGATAAAAACCGAAACAAACCAATCTACCCTGTCTCTATGTACACTATAGCAATTTAAGTTCCAGATCCAGAAAATTTTTTAATGTATGGACTCTTATCAGATGATAAAATAAAAATGGGTTGAATCCATGGCAATACAATATGCGTTTACACAAAGTCTGCTGCTGAACATTTATGGATCTGTGTGCTTTTTTGCCAGTGTTCCTACCACAGATCATTTTTATTACTGACATCTTGCTCCCAGATAGGACAAGTCATTTCCTCATCACACAAACTCAGTTTCTTGAGTTACAGTGGCATTACTTATCTTTTGGTGGTTTTTTTAGGAGGGTACTTTGGTCATTTTGGCATGCATGGTTCTCATTTTTTTCAGATTCATAATTCATGAACTGCTTTTGCTCAGTATTTCATGATTTTGGATCTTTGTCTGTAAAGTTCTTACATTTTCTCTGTGATGATACTAAGTCTGTGCAATTCCAGACTAGAGACGTAAAAAGGGGGATCATCTTTTGAGGAGAGTATTGAATTATTCTTTGCCTCATTCTTTATGGTGAAGATTGATTTATGTTTAATTTTTACTTGTGAAAGGCAAGAGCAAGCCAAAAGGGCTTCACATATTGCAATTCACAAGATTAATAACATTCTGTTTAACATGTCAAATTCTAATGAGAAATAGGCATTTTCTGTAACTTGTCATGTATTTATCCTTCTATGTAGATTTTGATTACAAAAGGTACTTATTTTAAAGAAAATTTAACAAAAAAAAAAAAAAAAAAAAAAGAAAGGGAATGAAAAGAAAGAATTCTATTTAATATCTTACTGTGCACCCAGTCTCGGTCTGAGTAAGATGAGGTGCAGCTTGCAGCTTTAGGATTCTTCAGGGAAGATTTTTAAAATTAATTTGAATTGTTTCAAAATCAAAGGCATTCTAGGGGTAATTTGTATCATATGCAAGTGCTATATTATATGTTCTTGAGAATCTTGAGAGTATGTGACCAAGAAAACTACTGAGAGAAAGCTTTTGAAGATTTACTACATAAACATTAGATATTTCATCCTTTAAGTTCTTATGGTTGCTTCATATTTGAAAAAATATATATAAAAAAAAAAGACTAAAGGCTTTTCACTAAATAATGTTCTTAATGGAAAGGATGTCAGAAGGGAAAATAAACGGTAAATTTGCATAATTTAAATGTCCGTTTCAATGGTCATTTGTACAAGGTGCATAATTTTATAGCAATAGTTACAAAAACTTTCTGCTATTTAATCCTTTCATAATATTCACAATTTTGTTATTTAAATATTCACTTTTTTCCAGGGAGAATTTTTTGGGCTGGAAGTTATTTTAATCAAGAAAATTACTTTTGAGTTCGCAATGGAGAATTCTCATGTAATGGTATTAGGTAAATAAATTATGCATTATTATTTGTATTTCATATAATCATAAATATGTAATTTCTTTTTGAAAGTGACTGGTATACTTTGAATTTCAAATAGCAGTCTGATTGTAACTTTAATAGCTTACATTATGCTGGTTAGTTATGTACTTTATATACATGAAATGTAGATTACTATAAGAAATATTATATGTGAATACAGATTGAAAAATCTCTTCATTGGAAATACTGGCATATGAATAGTAATTTCTACAAACATTCACACTATCATATATCAAGCAGAAGGTACATGTAAAAGAGCTCTAGAATTGAAATAAACTAATTCTTTAAAGTTGTGCCCATCATTCAATAAATACTTGTCTCTGCACTCTTCAAGTTGGTGCATTTTCCTGCATGAGTTATAAAAATAACATTTTAGTGAACAAAATCATCATAGAATCATAGAATGGTTTCGGTTGGAAGGGACACGTTCCATTAGCCCGCGTTGCTCAAAGCCCCATCCCACCTGGCCTTGAATACTTCTAAGGATTCTTGTGTATAACAGTAAATAGCTGTCTACATTCTTTAGATTCAGAGACTTTTTCTTTTCACTCTTTCAGATGATGTGTAATGCTTTATTTCAGCTAAATGACTGAGCCAACATGTAAGACCTGTTTCCCAAAAAGATGTTGATGTTAGTTCTTCAGAATCTTTCTGGACAAATCTAGTTCCTCTAAGTTTTTATTCAAACCTGTCTTTGCACTAAGAAATTATAGTGCTACTCATGAGCTGTCATATCCCCTGAAATCTATTCAACCTTATATCATGTGGGTTTGAACTGTCACTGGGAAAAAGGGGATTGGGAGAGAATTACACATCTTTTATGCCAAATATTGATATTTTTATTTCCATTTTCAATATTTCTTTGGACATTTTTGAGTATTATTGGTGGTGATAACAAAAGGAATGGGGAATAGGTATATCAACATAAGGTTGTATTTACTCCTTCCTACTTTAGGGTAACTATTAGCATCAGCTTATGGTTTGCTTCACAGTATCATTGTTTCAACAACTTTCTGCACCTAGTTTCTTGGTCACTGTTGATTTTTTTTCTTCCTTGTCAGTACTATGGCTTAAGTCTTTATTCCACATTATTCTTTAGGAATCAATATATAACTTTATGAAAATATTAAAATTTTTGGTTTAAGTTTTGTGACCTAAGCCATGTACAAGGCATTATGAAACTACTTTTTTTCTTCAGTAGATTTCAATATGGTTTATCTATCACTGCTGCAATTATTGTCCCACGGTGCTCGAAAACTGAATACTAGAAGTTCATCTTGTAGTCTTCTGTTATGTCTGAAACTTTTTACCTCTGTATTTTGAATGAGATAGATCCCTTTAGTATTTAATTGTCTTTCACTGTTTCCCCAAAATGTTTTTGAATCAAAAAGCATTGAATCATAGGTTTACTGGTTTGTTCGGGTTTTTTTGGAGGGAGGGGGAGGAGGGAGAAGGAGGGAACAAGGATATGCCAAAGCCTTTGGAGGCTTGAGTAAGCAAGATATTAAGTACCATCTTTATCAAGAGTTCTAGAGGCACAGTGTACAGTATTACAAAAAACACCAAACAAACAAACAAACAATCCCCCCAAAAAGCCCAAACCACAAACTAATTACGTAAAAGCATAATATGTGGACACAATCCAGTCTTTGAGCAAAGTTTTCTTTGTTCGGTTTTGGATTGAGCAGGACTCAGTCTCTCTATGAAGCACTAACACAACACAGGTTGAGTACAGCAGAAAAGCAGCAAGCAACTCCTGTTGTGAACAAATAGTGTAGAGGCTGAAAAATTATCCAGTATCTGGCATAGTCAGGTGACTAGAGAAACCCATCTCTTTGACTGGTACAGTCTTAGACTTTGGCTTTCCCATTCTGCTCTTGCACTGTGCCCTAGCATTGATCAGGAGATCAGTGGGGCTTAACACCCAGTTTATGCTCAGTGAACGCTTAGTTGCCTGTTGGTGAACACTCCTTTTCCGTTAAGTGTCATGGTCCGAAGAGGGGACGGGACACGAGGAAGGGTGCAAGCAAAGTCCTTTATTCAGGCGTGCACCCAATTCTTGTCCGTTCCGGGAAAACCGCAGAACATAGGATAGGGTATCAGACAGACAAATGGGAGAGCAAATCAGAATAGGGCGCAGGCAAAAGGGGGAGGAGTGAGGGTAAACTCATGGCAAGCCTGGGCTTGTCCAGGCTGTGCACTGTGCAGTGTGAGTACAATGAAACCACATAATAACAGCAAAGTCCACACAATAAAGTCCTACCAATCGCTGCATGCTTCTCTCCATGCCCAGAACTGTTCCATCCTGAATCGTGTCCCCTCACAGTTAAAATGTTGAATAAAACAGGTTATTTTCAATCTGTGGTAACCTTCAGTTTGACTTAACTAGTCTGCTTTAGTCAACATTGCAATGGCACTTAGTCAGTGCTATGGCTCTGCTGGGAGGTTATGGCATATGGCTCTTCTGGAACCTTCCAAAACAGTGACAAACAAGCACAGGGACGCAGCTCAAGACTATTGCACCTCCAAACACTGGCAAATATTCATGTCTTGCTGAGTAGGGTCACAGTCTTCACCAATGCTACAACGGTGAAAGGTTTCATTTACCATTTCCTGCCCCCAAACTCCAGCTAATCCCTGTTATTTCTCCTTAGGTAAAAATGACTCTTCAGACTGAAATGTCCTGTACAGTAGTGCCACCATAATTTCAGAGAATAATGACCTTTGAATGCAAATGAACTGGTATTTAAAGGGCTTGAAGTGTTATTTGTGGAAGACTTTTAGAAAGCATATAAGGAAGTCTACTCTAGTGAAAATTAATAAATCAAACCCTACTAAACCAGCTAGTACTTTCAGACAGTACTTATATGATGTTCAGTACAAAGAATTATGAAGATAGTTTGCAATTTCTTAAGGAGTCTCTACTATATAGAGCCCAATCTCTTATGTACAACAGCTTAATCCAGTTGGGGTATGGGATTTTAAGCAATATACACTCAATAACATCTCATTTCAAATATGTTCTGGTAAGCTTGGATAAGCCTCTCGATCAACAGGGGAAGTTAGAAATTTAATTTATATTTAGGCAACCATGTTGCATTGTTGATTCTTTGTGGCTCAACCTCAGAGACTCTGATAGCTCAGTTTTCTGTGGAGAAAAGACTTCTTGCCTGGCCTTATATAGTATTATTGTATAAACTATGTTGCAAAACTGATCAGTAACTTAATAATAGCATAATGAGATATACATTAGATATTCAAGATCTTTAACAGAGCTGTTAAAAAAATTATAATTATGTTTCTTCAAGATGTTTCCTTGTATTTTCAGCTAAAACAATTCCATAATTAGCAAATCTGAGAGTTTTGTACTTCCAATATACAGTATTTTCTGTCTGAGTCCACAGTTTCTCCCTCAATGAAGGACCAGGATAAGGGGTTGATCTGTGTTTCTACATAGTGGTCAATAAAAGAGAATGGGAATAAAAGACATATAAATGACAGTTCTTGTGAGTTACATCAGGGAAATTATTATTGAATGTTTACATCCACCTTGGAATTTTCCTCAGTTGTATGTACAGAACACATATTTGCCAGTAATCTTTAATATTTAGAAAATTATTTGCATAGATTCAGCAGATGTAAAATTTATTAAAATTATTTGTACTCACCTTTTTTAAACCTGACCTTCTGTTCTTAAAGTGTTTTTATCAGATATGCAACTCTGTCTTAGTGACCATCTTACAGTTTAAGGGAGTCCTTAATTTATGGGCTCAACTTAACTACAGAGTGAATTATTGTAGAAAGGGATTATTCTCTGCAGCTGAACAAGATACTTTGCTTTATGTCATTATTCCCTTGTTAGTGCTGAGAAATTCCTTTTTCTGATGTGCTAGTGACTGCCATTTTGTATTTCAGGTTAGACATAGAGTATTAATTTTTTTTCCTAATGTGAATTAAAATAAATAATATATTTTAAACTATGAAAGAAAATGTTTCTGCAAAAAGCAGAGATGTTTTAAAAATAATATTAATTAGCAAATACATATACCAAAAAGAATGGAATTTAAAACTTCTTGCCATGATTTTTTTCCTCTTACTGGCTTATGAGAAGTCAGGATTTGTATAGGAGATCTGTCATACATTATTTTTAGTATCTGAACTATAGGTCAAACTCAGAAATGCAGCTCAAGGACAAAAAACAAAAGAAAGTCAATATCCATTCCAAACCTAGAAAAGAAAATTATTTTCAATTTTAGATCTTCTGCAACACTTTAATTTGCAGTAGTGTAATTGAAACTTAATACAAAATATTTTTTCCTCATTAACTGTTGTCCTTAAGGACAAGAAGACTTCTATATGAACCATAATCAGAACTAAAATAAACTTTAACCACTACAGGGTACTTCTAATTAGTTTATGTTACTTGGTTGCGACAAGTTTGTAAATTACACTAGAACCCAAAACTACAGTCATGTCAAATTCATGTTTCCAAGATGAAGTAGGGTCCTGGACCAAAAATAAAACTTCAGCTTAGAACTGCACAGCAAGCTGGGAAAACTATCACAGAATCACACAATGGGTAGGTTTGGAAGCAATCAACCTCCCTACTCAGGCAGGGTCATTCTAGAGCACATTGCAAGAGATTGTGTCTAGAAGGTTCTTGAATATCAGTATCAACTCTGTTGAATTGACTTAATGTTTACTTTTACAAGACCCCTACATCTGAACTGGGCTGTATAACACCAGTAACTCTGTGAGCTGCTCCTCAGCTACCTGAACATCACACCAGATCTTTTCCTGGCTATCAGTTTCTTCCTACTGCATTTAAAAAAAAAAAAACCAAAACAAACAAAAACAAACCACCAACAACAACAAAACAAAAACCCCCACAAAAAACCACCAAGAAACCAATCAATCAATGATCCACACACAAAAACCAATCCCACTCAATGCCTTCATTATATCTGGGCACTAAAAAATTTGAGAGAAGAAAGGACAAATCCACACTTCATTAACATCGCAAATTTTCATTATGTCTTGGTGTTTTACACGTAACCTTCAAACTAACATACCTACCAAGGCTCCACACTTTAGACTTAAGAAAATTCATCACTTTAAAAAGAGTTTTTATTAAAAGTTGAATTAATTTATTATAAAGCAGCAGTAGGGCTGATGCCATCAGTTCTGGACCAGGCATGAACATAGTGATGCCAGACTGCTCTATCTGCCCTGTAATGCATTCCCTCGCTGCCAAGGAGAATACTCACCTCACTCCTCACTAGTCCTCATGACCACCGATGCAGACCTGACGCTGATAATCTGGAAACAAGTCCATTTTCTTGTCTTACTTCTGCTGCAGGGAACTGCACATGGTTGCCTGGCTGGTACTAAGCAGCATCAGACATACCCTGTTAATGCCATTCTTGTTTCTTGGCCTTCTTTTCAATGCACTTGTTCTCCCCTTTGTCTGCCCAATAAACAGCCTTCCCTAATTAATTCTTCTCCCCTTATTCCAGCTGTAATGCATTAAACCTGAATTTCTTCTTTCTGATAATGTTACCTAGATAAACTGTGCCATATATGCCAGTGCTGTTATGATTAATCAGGTGTTGCTAGCCTTTGAGGACTGTATTCCCAAAGAGATGCCCAGTTTCCCTCCAGTATTCTGGAAGTTTGGTTGCTTTTTAGTCAATTTCCACCTTAATCATCTGTGAGTCTCGTTGGACTTCACGACAGGATCTGCAACTTTTGTCAGCTTCTCACACAATTTCTTGTGCTATGTCCAGTAGGTTTCCATGCTCTGCTCAGTTCTCATAACCTCAGGCCCTGTGAAAGATCTCATCATTTGCCTGCAGCCCTAACATGTCAAACATGCACTGAAACCAAGTTTATGAACTGAAAAGCATCTGCTGTCTTTCTTTATGTAAGATTAAGTAAATGGGTTTAGAAAACAATGCAGTTAAACTGGTATGACTTTCATGTGTACTGATACTCTGAGAAAAAATACACAGGTACTATATAAAAGGTTTTTTCTCTACTGCACCAAGACTTACTGAAATATAGGTGATTTTTAGTGAATAAATTTCCTCAAATTTATCCTAGCTATGCAATGAATAATTGCAACAATAGTAACAATAATAATAATAATTTATAAGCTTCACAAAAAATGGCATAAATTCATATTCTAATTTTCTACAATATACTGAAGATTAAATGAAGGTTGGTATTAAACTATCTCCAGAATGTTGAGTTTTTTCCATGATCCTGTGGTTGCCTTGGAAAGCTGTATATAAAAGACATCTCTATTTACATCAGTAAATATGAATACCATAGCAGTTCAGGCATTAACAGATGAAATTTATTGAAAATATTCCTACTTTTATCAGTAGCTAAATCTTGTCTGTTGTGGAAAGATGCAGTGTTTAAAGAGTTTAAAAACTATGCTTTAATAAAAAAATGTATCTCTATGAAAGAAGACTCCTACTGCACACTAAAATATCATGACTCTTTTGAAATTACATGCATTAGTCCTGTATTTGTTTTTTCTCATGTTCTTTCTAGTACAGACATCTCCTGAGAATACTTTCCAATTGCTTTCCTAGTAGCACAAAGATGCTGCATTACCATGTGGTAACGAGGGAGCAGGGAGTCCACTTTCAACCTTCATTAGATAGGTTGTGACTTTTCTTTTATTAATATAAATTGCTTCATTATAAGAGATCATCTAATTATTTCTGAATTCACAAAAGGATATTTAAATAACCCTCAGGGGGATTTAAATTTCAGACTTTGCTAGAGAAAGATAGACATTTTAGACAGTTGTCAAGGAGCCTCTTATTACAGGTATCCTGAAAATTCTGATGGTTCTGAAAACTATCAGAAAAAAAAACTATCTGAAAACAAAAGAAAGAAATAAAAAAAGATAAAATAAAGAAATAAAATAATCAAAGTGCTTAGAATTGCATTAATCTAACCATCAGGGGTTTGTAACAGAGTTATAAATATTTTATTGGATTTTTAATGATAAAAAATCCTTAATGGATATAATATAGGGTGAGTGTACTACTGCTTGAAAGCTCTGATATATGGAAACTCCAGCAGCTTTGAGTTGAATCAGTAAATCTCACAAGTTTGTGTTATGATGGCTTAGTATCTTGCCATGTACTATCCATCTACAAAAAAAAATATAGAAAAAGTATAATAAAAGCATAGGGCCATGGTTTTTTGTTCAGAAACTGAAACACTCAAAGCGATTATGAGTAGGACAGTGCAAACAACTGTTTTCTCTACTTCTGTGGAGTCAAAAAACTAGCCCAGTAACTTTTTTTTTCCAAAAATATACCATATCAGATTTTTAGTAAAAAAAAATTGTGTCCCATTATATATCAAATAATCATTCTCCTAACACATCTCCTGACCTTCAACAGCATGTAACTTCCAGGATTTCCTGGCTAAGAAATACGTCTGGATTATCATGTCTAGAGGCTTCTAGACATGTGCAGTTGAACCTGCACAACTATGGATATATTTTACCTTCCCAAAAAAATGATACTAGGGCCCATAATGTCATTATGCACATTTTAAAAAATATTTACACTTTTAATTTTCTTAAATATATTGTAATGGATTGTCCTTATTTGTTCTTTTTATGAAAGTTACAGTAAATAGCAACACAGAACATGAAGAGTGTCTTAAATCTAGTTAAAAATTACTTGATTCATTGAACTAAACTAAAAGTCCAGAACTAAGCTTTTACAACTTTGGGTTTTTCTAGGTGGTGGTAGACTTTTGAAGTTGTGGCTGTGGTCGCAAATATCTTTCTTTGAAGAAAGAAACTAGTGTAAAACTGAATCTGCATATTCCATGAAAATGTCACTAGTGTCAAGTGCTGAATAAACACAAATTAATTCTGTTGTTTTTCTTTTATCAGTTTGTAATTTATGTTCCCTGGGGAAACGTTTCTCTTGAAGACCAGGTTATCTCTACAAGTTCTAGGAAATCACAATACTGGTTAATTTTTTGTTCTTCGATATGAGGGAAAGAAAGAGAATGACAAACAGAACAAAGCATTTTGCGTCAGTTCTACATTTACAATGCAGAAATGCACAGACTAGAGACAGAAGGTAGCTCAAAATCTTGGGGGTTCTGGACCTGTGTGAATTTAAACAGTCCTGTGCTTTTATTGATTTAATGGAAGTTGAAGATCTTGTATCAGTTCCAAGTAATTATATGGACAAAGAAATGGAACAGAAGTTGGTCTCTGCATAGGAAAGCATGTGACATTTGCCCAGCACAACACCTTTACAAAAAGACAGTGGAAGCTTTGGGGGTGTCTTATTGATTATCACAATATCAAATGTATAAATTACATTTGGTCAGTTATGCAAGATTTTTTGGAGAATGTCATATAGAAATTAAACCATCAACATTCAAATAGGTTGATGATGGAAGTTATAGACCCTGCTAGATAGATTGGTTTAAATTAAAATGTGAAATTCTACCAAGATCATGAATACACTGGCTAGCTGCAGGATACTCAGGACCACTGATACATATATGAATTGTTTCACCTTTTCACTAATTTCTTTTTTACTTGCTAACTCTGAAGCAAAACTGACATCAGGTGACTGAAATGCAGTTGCAATCTTCTTCTGTCCCAATTTCTCATTTGCATGCCTGTGCTTATTACTCCTTCTCAGCCAAGATTTATGTACAGTTTCTGCTGTCTTAACTTCCTCAATCTTATTCTAATGCACTTGTGTGTTTCATTGTCCTGATACAAAACCTTTCAGGTCTCATACTAAATAAGATTCATGCAGCTTATTCTTGCTTGATGTTTTCTCACAGTTAGTGCTATATTTCACACATTTATTCACTGTATTATGAAAACCTCTTTCTCTGCCACCAGATAGAAAACACTGTGTAGTGGAGAACCTGATGAATTCATGCAGTAGGAGACAGCTTCTGTGCCATGGTTTAGCTACAGAACTTGCTATGGAATATTTCTGCCCAGCTGCAGATCATCACAAGTGAAATTTGCTTCAATTTATGTCTTGTGTTATATGCAAGACTCTCAACTGTATTATGTACTGGAAAGCAGTTAAATCAAGACTTCTCAGTATGTGTAAAGAACCGTATTCAGTCTAAATCACATTTAACTGTAAACTAAGTCCCAGACAGCAATCTATTACTTGTACTCCTCAGGTGCTTTTGTACAGTCCTGTTCTGGCTTGAAAGTTTAGTGAGCCTCTAAATATTGTCTTCTATTATATGAACATGTTTTCAGCTAGTGGGCAGAGGTGTGTAGTAACTTCTATTTACTCTCTCAGTTGAAGATAGACACTTAGCCTTGCTTCTGATGTTACTTGATTTCCCAACACTTATCAAGAGAAGACATTAGATAGAACAGCATTGTCTCCTAAGGAGTTATGTGACTTCTGACCTCTCTCCAGTATGAAAAAATGTTACTTTTTCTGAAGGATAAGTGCCTTGAATTGTGTTGAGACACTACAAATGTCGGAAATAATAATTATTTTTTTGATCTATATCTAAATACTATACGTTTTACATATATGCAACTTCATGGTATCATGAAAATAATAATAATATAAATGGGACATAATCATAAAAAAAAATACAAAATAAAAGAGTGTTCAGAGTGAAATGAGTGATATTTCTTAATACTGACTCTTTTCTACATTATATACACTGAATTACAGTGAATATATTTACAGTATTTGTAGCGATCAACATTGTTAAACATGTATCCTATGTCATCCATGAATATATGGAGTAAAGACATCTTATATTTAAATACACTACCTGGACTTGCAGCAATGGTTGAGAGAAAGATACACAGAGTTCAGTACAAGTCAATTTACCTCAGAGACATCAGTGAATATATTGGCCTAACCAGATTTCAGTACTACTTCAATTAGACAGCTTATGGAATGCAAAATGCCTCTGTTTGAACCTGGACTGCTGCCTAAAGTATTGTACATTTTGAAGTGAGTATATTTGTCTCACATGAGTTATCATTTCACTTAGTAAAGTAGGAGGGAACCTTGTTGCCTCAGTTATAATTTCAGGCTTTCATCACAGCCATAACAGGTGTACATTTATTTCCTTTTCAAAACAAACAAAAAACTAGAGGTCTGTAAGTTAGAAAATTTTTATTCTTATATTGAAATGCAAGTGATCTTCTCCCAAGTTCCACACAGTAGGAACCAGCAATGAAAAGCACTGGTCCCATGCCACATCATATCCTGCAGATACTCCAACTTGATCACACAAGGTTACAAAGCTCTATTTGAAACTGTGTAAAAATATGAAGGTGCCTGAGATTATATTACTCAGTATTATCGCTTACCATCTTAGTAGACATTTGAAATTACTGTGTTCTTGTAATTGAAACTGTCTGTCTAGATTTTCCAAATTAGGAGTCTTCATGTACCACCAAAATATTGTATTTTCAAAATGCAGCTGAAAAGTATAATGTCCGGACTCTTTCTCCTCCTCTGAGGGATAAAATTATTAAATCTGATTGAAGTAGGATTGAAAAGATATTTAGGTTGACATAGAAATAAAACTGACTGTATTACTTTCATGTGGTTCTCACTAACCAAAGCAACAACTTGTACGTAGATGATTAGGAAATTGATAAATTCTAGACCATCAAGGTAATTTATAAACTGTGATATGAGTCTGATTAAATATACGGAAATATCAGAGTAGCTGAACATTGCTAGGATGAAAGTCTCAATTAAACCTTTATCATCCTCTATATTTCTGGTTTCCCATCAGGCAATTGCACTCTTAATGTAGGATAAAATTCATATATTATTAACTAATTAATTAGTTTCTACCATATGTGAGGACCTTTGGCATGAAACATCTTCCCAGCTATTAAAGGTGACTAAAAGCACAGAAAAAGGACAAAGGGAAAGAGTACTCAAACTGAAAATCACACTCTCACTTACCTTTGTCATAATTACAGCTCATATCAAGTTCAATTTTCATGAGTAGTATGCAATGAAACATCCTTATAGTACAATGTAGAAAGTACCCTGTGGGCTTCAGTTTACTGTTACTTTTTATACTCACTTTCAAAAGAAGTCAAGCATAAAGTTTACTCATGTAAACTTTATGGCTCCTCTGCACCCATTATAGGCAGAGGGCAGGGATCACAAAAGGATATCTTGGTTATACATATGCAAGGTGTCTGACTTAGTAGAATTTCATATGTGAATATGAAATAAAAATATGCCTCAGGATGTACTGTTCAGTTTCTTTACCTTCTCCATGGAGGAGGAATAAAAGCAGGCACATAGAGTCATTTTTACAGGTTACACAAATAAAGATTAATTTGAAGACCAATTGGCCCTCTGCACAGAGAAAAACTTGCACCTGAAACCAACAAATCCTAAGTTTCAAATGCTGTTAAAAGTAGCAGTTGAAGTGGGCTGATAGATTGTGATAGATGCTATGTGGTACTATTTAGTAGCACATTAAAACTTTTAATCTCATCAAAATATTCCAAAAACTTTCCAAACTGTTGGGAATCCTGATTTAGGGTAGCAGCCTTGTTTTTACACAACTTTATGTCTATGGAAACTTGCATGACAAAAATCTATGTAGCACAGTGCAAAAATTAATAGTAGTGATCTATACCCTGCCTGTACAGAGTGCTCACCTATTGTAGAGTGTTAGGACAGACTGGAACTGCTGCCTCTAATAGAGAAACAGAACTCTCTACCTGTTAGCCATACTACTCTGAGGTTTATATAATTTATTCATGTAACTATGTCAGAAGCAGTATCTGAAATCAGGCTCACATGGAGATTGTTCATAAAAAAAATTGGAGCTTTGTAGGTAAAAAAGAAGATACAGCTTAAGTCTTTGAAAAACTTCCTCTTAACATTACTTTACCAATGCATTTTCTTTTTCTAACAAAATGAAAACTCATAATCAGAAGTGAGTACAATTGGAAATTTTAATTTAAAGTTTCTGATTGAAAGTAAATGGTTTTTTATCACAAATAAGATATTTAACATATTTTTTAAAATGTGGCGGGGTTTCTTCAGCATAATCTTTCCTTGAGAAAGAGTTGACAAAATTGCAAAACAACCTTTCTGATACATTTATGAATATTAGAGACAGGCTGGAAAGTGGAGGGTTTCAAACACAATCCTAGTAAAGTAAATTCTGAAGATGTTAATAAATACATTAAGAAAATCCTATTCAAGTATAGAACTCACAAAACAAAAAAAATTGTGACATTTTCGATTTTTTAATGAAAGAGATTTTCAGTTTGTTCAGGCAGCTTTATTGTTTCTTCTGAAAAGCAGAAAATACATTGGCATTATAAGGAACTGACCTATGTAACTTTGCTTCCTGATTAATAACCACAAACCATATCGAGAAAACCACAGCAAAACAGGAAAACTTATCACTTCCCATGTGTTTCAAGAGCCTCCAGGGATTTATTGCCCTTTCTGAAAATACCATAATCAAGAAAAGCTTGATAACTAAACTCCTGTCTGGATACCATCACTTTAAAAATCAAAAGTCCTGATAGCCTGTAGGGCTCAAATTTATACAACATTTACAAACATTTACAATATTACAACATAAAATATATGTCCAAACAACTGTTGTATTAACCGTGTCAAAACCAAAAAGCAGGATGTCATAAAGCTGACAGAGAAAGCAAAAGTATGTAGATATTTTTTCTTGCTTTATACAAGGTACAAAGCACTTACAAAGAGAATGTTTTGTTTTTCTTAACACTGGATATGTCTGTGAAGTATGTGTTTCACTTTTTTCACATGCAACCAAGATAACTGTTTTTCAGCTAATTTTTTCAGGTTCCAGCTGAATAAATCAATACATTATCTCTAGGTATAGCTGAATGTTTAGACTGTGTTCAGACTGAAGCCCTTAAATGTATGACTCTCTTTACCCCTTAAATCCACATAAAAGGGTAAATGTCAAAGGCATAACTTGCAGTAGATGTCTAACTCCACTAACTCCTTTTGAGGATTGGGTACCTGGATTCATGTGAGGTTTTAAAAAAAATATCTCCTTAGGTTCCTGAATTAAAACAGTCTGAGTTTTATACAGGGCGAGATCTTCTTGTTTAATAAACTATTTTCATTAAATCATCCCTAAAACACTTTTTTTCCTCTATGACAATATGCTTTACTTTTACCTCCTTTTATATCATTATTGTCAGGGATTGCTTTGAGTTTCTAACACATTTAAAAAGGGAGGTTAAATAACAGTTTAAATAGAAATGGTAGCAACGAAAATAGTCAAGGAATGGGCCTTCTTAATTCTGCAAATAGGGCTGGTGCGATACCTAAATATAATTAAATAAATAATTAATCAATCAATCAATCAATCAATACATAAAATATAATACACTTGGTACTGTAATAGTTTCCTAGGTGACCAGACAACCTCAGTTAGTCACAAAAAAATTTTTGAAACTTGTTCTTCTTTTGGTCGTTCAGGAATACTAGGAAGAGCAGACTCCAGTTGAGTTATTTGTAGTGTGGTTCCTGCAGTGGAACTGAATGAATTATATTGGGAAAAAAATCTTCAGGTGATAAGAACTGCAGGACATTGCTAACTCCTGAAACAACAAAAATGAGGCCTTTCCCCACATGAGACTACAGTATTTATTTTTAAAGTGGCTGTATTTTTTACTAAAATTGCATTCTCACATTTAAAAATAGATTGGCAATATTGAAATTCCCTTCATTGCAAGAAGACTTTTAACCATTGCAGTCCCTGTTCATCCCTTTACAGTAACCAGGCTAGTCATGGGCCAATTTTGAATTAGACACTTTTCCAAATAACAGAACAAATGAAAAGTAATGAGTGTTTTATCCCTCTTTCAGTGGTTACATCAGAAACAGGAAGATTTTCACCGCAGCCTTAAATTAAAGACTAGAGGCAAAAATTTCCTGTACTGCTCTATACCAATAAATAACAGTCAATATGTGGATATGCACTTTGCAGATGTAAGAACAAAATGTAATTATGTTATATCACAATGCTAAATTGTATGTGAAATTGGTTTTTAAATTAAAATAAATATACAAATAGTATGTAAGTTTAGAGCCTATACTGGCAATATCAAAAATCAAATGTGATAATAGATCTTGTACACAGAAGAGGAAATATTTCCTTCCATCCACATTTGAAACATTATTCTCTTCTATTGACTTGATGTGGAACAAAGAGCAAGTAACAATTTCTTTTGTGTTTGGAATTATTTTTTATTTGCCCTGAGCTGACATATTGCTTAATCTTGGCTTTCCCACAAAGTGCATACAATAAAATACGCATAAAACTAGCTTTTGTCCATGAAAAATAAGATATACGGATTAATTTCATTTCATTTAAGTTTATTGGAAAACTGGCTGCAGAACTGATTCTTTCTGTGAAAAAATGCCACTGAATTGGGACAAAAATTCAATTACTATTTTTTTGATTCTCAGAAGAATTAAACTTTACAATTTCATTTTCAAAAAACAAGTGAGCAATTTTTTAGTATAGATAAAGAGGAATCCCTCCCTTAAACTCATACTAGGACCACTGGCTCTGTAAGATGGCCTGAAAGGTATGTCTGAATCTTTCCCTGAAGGCTTTAATTCTAAAGACACTTGCATTTCCTAAATGAAAGGCATTCCACTAGAAGTACTCTGAACAATTTAGAACAGACTGACAATCTTCTTCTGATTTATGCAAATGATAAAACCAGTGCAACATGGGGAATGAAATCTAACATAACCAACAGGTTCCACCATAATTCAATTTAGAACAGAGAGAATCACCTCCGTGTTGTAGCATTGGTTTATCTTCCACGCACTCCTGGCACTGTGAATAATACTACCCATTCTGGTTAACAATGGTGGAAGAAGGTGGAGAGAAGAGGGAAAGTTTTGCACAAATTCTGGATTATTAAGTATTACTCTAAATGCAGATGATTCCATGCACACACCTCAGTAGTCATAGCACAATAGCAAAATTTTCTTTCTACACTATTCTTTAATTCTTGTAACTAATAGGTGTTTGATTTAGAAAACACAAATTCTGTAGTTTGTGTCATGCAGGAGGTTCTAAGGAAATACAATGATTCTTCTGGCCTGCAGAGTTATGGATCCATAAAAAACCAGATTAGATGAAGATTAATGACTGACAGTCCAAGATTCTATGTCTCATTAATGATCTTCTAAATGAACTGTCTCAGTAAATAATTTTTTTTCTCTATCTTTCTCTGGTAATATTAATACCAGAAAAATAAACTGAAAGTTTAAAGATTCACCAGAGTCCATATAAACAGCTAAGTGTTAAGATGGATATCTAAATCTTTTATGAATCTCCAAGCCCTTGGAGACACCTTTTCTTCTTATCATCTCAATTTTTTAGTGTATTTTATGGAATTATTATATTGTATTGAGTTTGTTTCTGTCACATGATTTTCAGTCCTGAATTATCACAATTTGTCAACCAGCTAAGCATTTTGATAGAGTAATGGGAGCTGGCAGATGAGGAACTATATGTTCCTAAATAAAGCCTCAATTCTGCAAACCTTTAAGCACGCACTTAGCATAAGAGTATACTTGAGTCCCAGTGACGACAGCAAGACATCAGCACATATATTTATGGAATAAGTTGAATGGCAATATATTTGCTGATCTCCTTCATGACAGTCTTCTGCTTATGCTTATATATCTGTAAAAAGATGAGAACTAGCTAATGGGATATAATATGAGAGTAGTCAAGAAATATTTACATGAAACTAAGGAAGGAAAAAAAATCAGGCTTTCATTATCTGGACAATGTTCTTCCGAGTCTTCTGGAAGCAAAGGAGCACACTGACAACTCTCTGCTCTCTGAGCAGTGGTGTCCCAGAATAACCAAAGTAAGTAATTATTTAAGGTGAAGAAATGACTGTGTTTTGATGTAAGTCAAAGAAGCATCCCAGAGCTTATGTATCATGAATATTCATAGAAAACAAGTTAAGGTAGCTTTCCTGGATATCCTGGACTGAGCACTGGGAAAACCCAAAACAAGCAAAACGGTTATGTTCATTGCATCCATAGGCTATACTTGCTTGATTGTGAAGCCTGGAAAAGAGTCCAAAAAGTACTCTTTTTTTTTTTTAATAGTTAGGTGAAAGTTCAATAAAAGCTCTCAGTAAAATATTGTTTTCATAGTTCGCTGTACAGCATTCACTTTCACCTACCTCTCTAATCTTTTAAAAAGAATTAGTAAACTGCAAAATTTGTAAAAGGAAGCTTTGAAAACTCTGAAAATGTAGAACTCAAGTTTTATTTAAGCTCTAGGAAGGTGCAATAAAAATTACAGTATTTCCACATGTATAATAAGCATGACAAGTCCCATAGAAGAGTGACACAAAATTCACATGACACATGAAATGGACTGAAATCTGAAAAACTGACAGGCTTCCAAATCTAACTGCAAAATATGAAACCAGAATGAGAAAACCTCTTCCAGTGAAATCCTTCAGGAATTGATTTCTGACCTGAAACCGCTTGACAGTTTTATCAGTTATCAAGAAGGAGGAATATAATGGAGTTTTCAGAGGAATGATGAGCAGTATAAAGGATCACTTACTGATACAATGTAGTCTGGACCACTTGGTAAAGTTGGGTTTAAATGCACAGTATACACATAGAACCAAATACAACTACAGTTTCAGGAACAAATGTAGAAAATATGACCCCTGTGAGGAAGTCAACCTGGGCACTGGAAAGGAGTTGGAAAAGTTTATAGTGGATTATCTGTTGGATACAGATGTGCAATACAACATAGAACTATAGATTTATAAATAGATCTACATATAGATCTACAGCCCTGGGAGCCGAGAAGTATCAAGAAATAGCAAGAAAGGTATTACCTTGGTTACCAGCACACTAAGTACCACCCGGGTACTGCCTTAACTTCTTTAGGTCATGATTGTACAGCAAACAGAAAAACACTTACAGAAGAACAATTAGCTCACTGATCTACTGCAAACATGCATTTTATTGAGAGGCACAAGATTTCAGCCTTATCAGAAAAAGAATTATATCACAGTTTGAATGCTTGCATAAGGAACAGATCATAGAAGAAACTTTCTTTGAGAGAGATTCATAGGGAATTCCCTGTCACTAGGAAAGTTTATATGAAAAAAGCAAAAACTTTCTAAAGAGTATAATTATTACAGGACCTACAGTTGTTGCATTGTTGATAATTACAGCTATGTTTGCTCTTTTTATTCCCTCCTCTCTACATAAATTTTCAGTCTTAATTTCAGTTTAACACAGTTCTCTTCTTGGAAATTTCTAAGTACCCCTAATTTTTTTTTAAGTTGAAGAAGAGACACTTAAAGACTGCTATAAATTTTTAATAACACTAATTAATCTGATATAAAGATTTTTTAAACTGAATCCAGTTGAATATAGATAACACAGATTTTGGAACTTTTTGTTGGGGGTAAACAAAATCTGTGCATATATAGAAGTTCTAAAAAGAAGAAAGAAAACATGGTCACTTCTCATGAAATTTCAAAATTGCTCTCTAACACAAGAAATATGTTTCTCTTGATGTCAATTGTCCAGCAAATATGCTATTACACATAGACTGGAAGTTAGATTTTTAATTTGTGACTCATAATTCTGCAAATACGTAGTTCTTCATCATTACTTGTAAAGTCAAAAAGACAGTGAAATGCAATTTACAGGTAATCAGTCAGTCACTGAAGTTTTACTTCTTTCATACAGAATCACCAGACTCTGGTTTACTTAAACTCAACGGCTCACAGGTATTCAAAGCATTTTTTAAATCCTTATTTTCCCTTCCTCCTCCTCCCTCCTTTTGAGAAGGCAGACAATGTTCATACCATTATTTCAGTTAAAGGGATTCTCTGGTAGAGGAATAACTCTAGTATATATAAGACAACTCCTTTTTGGTATAATAATTTCTGGATAGGAAAGAGGGTATGTAGGATTAAATAATTCAAAAATAGCTTCCAAACTTACCATACATTTTTTTCCCCCACACATTCTGTAATAATCACATAATCTAAAAAAGAAACAGAATAATTTGTGGTTAATTCTATCTTTTTATTGTAGTGGAGAACAAAATAAACTAAACAAAAGCTTTCGATATTAACACACTGTTTATAGAGTAGGAATTTTAATCTTCCAGTTGAGCATATACTGTTAAAAAAATAACATTTAGAGGTACATTTCATTAATCTTTAGGTTTTGCATATTGAATAGAGTCTTGAAGATGACAAAAATAAGAGAAATGTAAAAAATAGCTGTGTTTGTGCACAAGGAGAGGGAAAAATATCATTATTCTTTTCTGTTTGTGAATCTGTTTTCTTCTTCTTTAGACACATCACTTGCATTTACATTTTGCAACAAGGTAAAAAGGCCCCACTTCAGCATGTGGAAGCTCACGAAGCCTTGGTTTCTTTCAGTCTTTGTAACTGAGATGTGAAGACTCGGTAACCAATCAGTCCTCCCAGTCCCCTGTGGCTGCAGAGAGAGAGCTGAGGGGAGTACTGCTCTGTGTGTGGATGGGTACATCTCTGCTCACAAAAGAGCTGCCATTCCTGAGTGATTTGTGGCACAAGCATCTAAAGAGAAACTGTGATTACCCAGAGGGTGACAGTGCTGTAGTCACACACTGCAATATGTCCCCTCTGACTTATGAGTATGATAAAGTGTGCTGGCTGTTGATGCCAACGTGCTTCATGGAACTTCAACTCTGATATCAGTGAGTTAGAAAAGTCACCTCTGGAACAGAAATCCTGATAGGGTATTTAAAGTATTGGCCTTAAGAAAGCACTGTGGAGTCAGTGGGCCTTTACATTTTCCCAGGTGTTAATGTAGAATATTGGGTATTTTCTCTTCCTTTATGTTAAAAGAATTAGGTGGAGTAGGTTCAAAATAAATTGTTTGAATGCAAAGATGCAAAGAAATCACCGATATTTTTTTATAATTACTATTTCAACTAGGCAGTGATTATTTATGATCTTTTTTATGCACTTCACTTTTGTTCGTAAAAAGAATCTCCCCACAGGTGTTTCAGTGTGAAGCAATCATACTCAACCTGAATACTACATATGTGACTTGAGCAATGTTTTATTTTCTTTTAATAGTGTTGACATTGATTTTTTAATATATGTAATTGAAACCACTCATTATTACACACCTTTTATAAACCCCTGCTCATAAACTGTAGAGGCAGCATTCCAAAAATCCCATTATGCAGCTCCTACAATGCCCCACTAATCTAAAAGTTGAGTACATTTGCAAAACAGACAGAATATATCTTGTTTTTCAGGTTTTCAGAAGTTTAAGAACAAATTCCTCTCCTGAAAAAGCCAGAGGTTACTGCAGTCTAAAGTTTTAACCTTTGAGAACCTTTCACATATTACTGACCTATCAGCTGAAAGTGACATTTCGACAAACTCAAGTAGATAGTTGTGACATATTAAATACTACCAAGTATGAAACACTTTGTTCACTATGTTTTGTTCATACATAGGGTAAAGTGCAAGCAGTAACTTTGCATGTCCTGCATGGTATACTATCCAGTATAGCAAAAACTGGACATATATTAAGAAGAGGGAAGGGCAAGATACCCCTGCATCACTCTACTCCTAGATTACTTCAGAAATATTATCTCCTTTTCCTGTACAAGTAAAATGAAGGTTTCACCTGCTGTATGAGACACATCTTCTGGTTTAAGTCAGTAGGAAGTATTACTATCTGTCCAGGTGCAGTGAGAATTAGTATTTCCCAGAACACCCCAAAAACTTATTTGGTAACATAACAAGTATGCCATTCACATGAAGAGACTTCATTAGAGACAAAGGATTAACCTTACTCTGCTTTTGCTCGCTAAATAAGGCATGATCTCAAAGCTAGTCTAACTTCTTAGTTAAGTAGAGACACAACTGAGGATGATTCATCCCACTTGTCTTTAGCACCTACAGCAATGGGAGGGAGCTGAGATGAAGCCATAAATCTGCTGTCTAACAATATTTAGGTCAGACAAATCCCAACATGATATTATGATTAAATTGGTGTTTCATTTCTGTTTCAGTAAAGCAATAAAGTCTCAGACATGCTGGTACGCACATAGATAAGCTGAAAAACACCCATGATTTCAAGTCAACCATTGTTATACACTACATATTTTTATACATGTTTTTCATGCAGTACAAACTGCTATATTTCAGTTACCTACACACAGAAATTAGGTTTCATTATTCTTCGGCAAATATCTTGCAGAAGAATAACAGCAGAAAAATGCGTATATAAGTACAGGGTGAATGATTGCTATTGCATTTCACTTATATGTTTGGGGTTTTTTTGAGAAATTCTTAGGAAAGAAAAAACTGTTGAGAAGAAAGGTACATTGGGAGGAATAGCAACTTAACATTTTTCAGCAAATGTCCCAGCTATGTATGCCACTAGTGTTAAGATCCTCCATGCTCTTCAATCTTTGATCACATACACAGCTAAACCAGAACTGTAAATAGCAAAGCTGTCTAGTGTCCTAATATTGTGGCATCACTGAATGTTTACAGTGCCACAGGGACCTTTTATGCTGTCATCATACTGATACATGTCCTGTAAACACTGTTCAGATCTTACAAGTATGCTTCCAGTATTTCTGCCCCAGTTTTAGGAGCTTTGTGAATAAAGTAAGCCACATTTATGAGTACAAGCCATAAATTCTAGGTTATCTCAGTCATGTTTTATACCCTCTGGAGTACTATATAGATACTAAAATAGAAAACTAGGCATTTACTATTTGCTGTCATAGTTTTAGTCTTCATAACCATAAATACTGACCCAAGGGAGGTGGCATGAATATATAGCAGTATGTTCTTGGATCATACTAAACTAATCATAAAACCACAACTTGCAGTTGCATTTCCAATCAACTTGTTGAAGTAATCTAAGTGTTCACCTCCACTGAAAGAGGGAAGCCCTAGTCATTATCACTCCCAGATGCATGTATTCACTGTAAACCTTGCGCGCCCAGCTATTTCCTACACCAACCATGAACTAATGCAAATACTTTCTGTCAGAAAATGAACCATAATGAAGATAATTACAAATAATTTGTTACTCTGAGTTGGTGATCTGGAAGATGCTATACATACCAGAGCTCGCATGAAACTGGAGCCATACTACTAGAAGAACAGCAGAGATAGGCAGAGGAAAACGAAGGAAACATATGCTGGGTTTTGGGAAGAGAAGGTTATTTGGTAAATTGAACTACTCAAAAACCACAGTTTGAACGTAGGAACTGCTATATTTATGTGAATGAGTTAGGTTTATTCATGGTTCCCTATGAAATCAATTGTAGAATATAATCTCTCTCTTTTTTTCCCCAACTCAACCATTCTGTCCCCAAGATACCAGCTAGAAAAATTCTTCATTTAGGAATACAAACAGAGAGATCTCTACCGGTATTTAATCTTAGATGAAGGAAAACAGAAAGTTATCTTGAACAAAGCATACATATAAACAAGAAAGTAGTGCAAATGCAACCACAGAAGCCACTCATCTAAGATTTCATTCCTAAACAGTGTCTCCAGAATCTAGTTTTACAGCAGTTTCTATTCTCCCTGTTTTTGTTGTTGTTTCCTTTCTTTTTCTTTTTCTTCTTCCAAGTCCAGATTTTCTATCTCCCTCTTTCCTTCCACATGATAAGGCTAAATCCAGAAAATTCAAAACTGCAAGAAACAAAGTGTTTGGGTGTGGAACATAGCTCCCTTAAAACTTGCTGCTTGATCATGCATTATGATTTATCACAGATGTTTCCTGATTCTGTAGAATATTTACTGATTAACAGAGGGACTGCTAGCACATTTCTTAGTGCTCTTGGTATTCTAGCATCAGGGAAGAATAAGTGATTGATTTCACCTAACTGTAGCTACCTAAAAGTTTAGTTCAGGATAGTAATCTACGCTACTTCTGTAGTTAATAGAAAGAGATGTATATCTTCAGAGACCAAAGCACCTCATTTCTGTTGGATGGACATTTTGAAATGGAAAAAAATTCTCCTAGGACTTGCCTATCCCTTCTTAGCACTATAGACAAAGCTTGAATTAATGGGTTATATCAGACACAGCTTTAATATCAGAAAATAACCAAGATTACTCCAGAGAAGCAGGGATCTGTTGGTGGGCATTAATCTTTTGATAGCACAACTAGAAAATGTGATGTGAATTAAAACGTTTTTGGTTTGATCACTATGCCATCTGGGTTTGGTAGCACTCTGCTTTTGAATTAAAGTCCTAATTAAACTTCTTGAAACTTTATGTTTTTCCATAACAAAGTAGAAAAGAAATTATTAATCTATAAATTCTCTACAGAAATAAAAATGCACTGTCCACATAGGATGAACAATAAAACAAGCCTTTTGTATAAAATTGTTACAAAATTTTACATGTTTTCAGGAGCTGTGTCATCTTGGAATTTCCCTAACAGTTTATAAAACATTTCCTGTGTTAATGTTAGTGTCATTGCCTCTATAATATGGATTTAGGTATTATATAGACTTCTGTGACTTTAGGTATTTACATCTCCACTCTTCTAAGAAAAATGTGACAATAGAGGCCATTAAAGGTTGCTGAAATTTGATGAGGCTTTCTGGCTGGATGATATCACATCATAACAATTGCTTTACATTTTATTCATTAGGTATTGCAAAAAACATAATAATGATTACAACCTCTAGAACTGCAGCAGTTTGGTACAAATTGTCAAGGAGAGGTATTTAAAATCTTTATTTTGAAGTACTGGCTTTTACACACTGGAGGAAAATAATCTTGTTATTTCTTCTAGCTTACTTATTCATCTTTCCTCTAGACTCACTGGTATCCAGTGAGCCACGCTTTGCAGCCATTTCTTTTGTGCTGAACACTGATTTGGCAATTTCATGTATATGGTTAGGAATTTAGAAGTCAACCAAAATCAATCATCCAGTTCTTAACTCTAAAGCGTTAACTTATATCTTCTTTTTAGTTGAACACCAGCAAGTACCAAATCACTCTGTGGAGGCAACCACATCATTATGATAGGCAAACTTAAATAAATATGGCTTCAGGTAGTCATAGAAGAAGTTGCAGCTTGAAGGTGAAAGCAATCAGATCATCAGTACTTGAAGTGATGATCATCTTGTTGTGTATCTCAAAGATAGTCACAATCATCTAAGCACCATTAAAAAATAAGTGGAAGAGATGTTATACTTCAACAGTGCCCTGTATACAGGAAACATCCTGCATTTAGTATACATCTTGTATACAGGAAACATTCCTATATCTATTCAACAGTTTCCTGTATAACTTTCCTGGAATGGCAAGATCATAGAACTCGTCACTGCAAATTTTTTCAAATATACATCTAGTCCACAGGTTTTATATCTTAATCTCTGCTTAGATTTTATATTTTAAAAAATAATTTGGGGGTATTTTCTGGGAGAGAAGATACATTTTGATTTTTGTTGAATCATTCTGTTTTTAAAATATTCTATAGTTGTTTTTTTTCCTGAAGCTTTTCTTCCCTTGAAAGCATAATAAATGATTACTTCTATACAAAACAAGAGTAAAAGTTATCATCCATCTTCTAAAAAAAAAAAGAAATTGAAAAAATCCAGATGCTATTAGGTCAAATAGGCATTCCTAAGAAATTATGAAATCCTTAATAAGATATCAGACCCATATAGCACCATATCACATTCCTTTCAAGTTACTGAATGTCATATCAGATTAATGAGTTGTACTAAATATGTGGGACAAACAAACTCTTAATATATCATGAAATTAATTTGCAAAATTTAAACAGAAAATTACTTCTTGAATGAGACTGTCAAATTTTATTATCAATTTTAGTTTTAACAATATGAGATAAAGTTTGGCAATGCTATAGCACATATTGAAATATGCCTTTTCTCTTTTAGAAACATATTATGATGTGACTAGTGAAACTGTCACTAAGATGATAAAATTATCATACTAGTGACACAGGAATATATTAAAAGTGATCACCAATTTCCACACACCCACCTCCACCCCCAAAGTCTGGAGGCTAAAATGAACCTCCATCATTCAGTTCAGGTTGGTTTGGTGGGGGTTTTTAGTAGTTCATTTTCCCCACAGAATACTGATTATTTTTTGAGGAAGTATTTGCTTTTTCATTAAAAGCTTACTCACCCCTAGACCATTATTGTATACATACAACTCTTACTGTCCTCAGGTTTCCTAGGGTAATGTGAATTCCTGTGAGGCCTCTCCAGCAGAAACAGTCAAAGAAATGCTCACAAGCTGTCAATACAACAATATCAGTGTGATTCCTCCCATTTCATTTCTGGTAAGGTTAAAACATTTTTCCTCTCTGATGGATCATGAACTCTCTTCTGTTATTCCTAATTGCATCATCTCTGGTCTGAGGAACACCAATGCAGCACAGTGCCATGAATCACTGGATCATAGAATGGTTTGGGTTGCCAGGGAACTTAAAAATCATCTGATTCCAATGCCCCTGCCATGGGCAGGGACAACTTTCTCTAGGCCAGGTTGCTCAGAGCTTCATTCAGACTAGCCTTGAACACTTCCAGGGATGGGGCATCTACAACACTTTTGGGCAACCTGTTCCAGTGCTTCACCACCTCAGCACCTGCAGAATACTGTAGTGTGCCACCTAGGAAATAGTGGTTTCCCATAGAATCTGTTACCTGTTCAATATGTTCATTAACCATCATACTCAGTTCAAGGTCTCTATCATCATCTTCAAGGTCAGGATCAAGTTGGGTAAGGCAGCAAACAAAATGTTCCAGTGTTGTTGGCATCTTCAGCTTTATGAAATAATAGGTTTTGTTTCCTTGTTTTTAAAAAAGAATAGTTATGATCATAGTAGGAGATAAACATTTTTCTGGAGTTTTTAAAGATATTTTGGATGAATTTTCATAGCAAATTAAGACAAACAGACCAAAGATCAGTGGAAAGAAAAAATTCTAGTCACCAAAGAAGGTCTTTAACATTATTTTTATTTTGTTATAGAAGAAACCTAAAATAATATGATTTATTTTCTATATGTCCCACATTTCAGTTGCTCATAATGACAGAAAGCATAAAATTGTAAATAGAATACTGTAGAGATTATTCCTATTTCCATTTAAAATGATCTATATTTCATACAAACTGAATTAATAATGGCACAAGGGTTTAACATATATTTGCCTCAGGTGTCAAAACGGAAGGAGGTGGCTGATAGTTGTTAACACTTTCTGAAGGTTTCATGACTGATGAGAATGATAATATGATAGCTGACTGGATGGAATGTGAAGAGTAAGCATATTGCTATGCAAATATCTGTGCAGAATACAAAGATGGAAGAGAGTATAGGTGAAAACATCCTGTTACAACAGAATTTGCATTCTTACAGGTTGCTCAGTGTCTTTTTCTTTCCAGCCAGCACATAAGAAATGTAATTCTACAGGACAGGCAAGTGGTCTATTTGCAATTTATAAATATTTTTTAATGGAGTTCTATATTTCCCTAATTTTCAGACAGTGTCATATGCTATAGATTAAAATATCAACAGGCAAATTCAGATCAGGTTGAAATCATCAAGCTTAAACAGCACCTATCAACAATTTGCTGGCAAGAAACTAGGAAGATACTTGACGTGGGTGGCCCTGCAGAGATCTGTCTTACGTCCTGTATTTTTAATCATTTCATTAACAACTTAGATGACTTATCAGCCTTGACGCCCAACAGTAAGTGCTGCAAACTCTTTGGAGGACAATCTGTGAATTCAAATTCATCTTGATAAATCAATGAAATGGTCAGAAATCTTTAAGATTAAATTAAACATGGTAAAGTAGAAAATCTACACACATAAAGAAAAAAAAATCAAAACATATAGTGACAATAGCAACAAGTTAAGGAAAAATGCAAATCTGAAATATGAAGGACTGGAAGCATGTCCAAACAAGCAACAACTGTTGCACAAATGGTATTTTCTGACATTCTAAGAAGTGTGTTGCAAGGAGAAAATGAGGCAAAATAAAATTATTTCTCTCCAAATAGTGATGCTACAGAACTACTTCCAGGTTCATATGTTGTTAGAAAGCTAGAGAAAACCAAAATCAGGCAGAAGAAAGCAAGATTTCAATAGAGCATGTGGGACCATTGAAGCCAGAATGGAAAATCTGGATGACTGGGTTTAACTTCTTTTAAAAATAGAAGATTGTGTGCCTGAAGAAAATGGAGAAATATATCCCAGAGATTTTATAACAGTCTCCCAGGGTGAAAGTATTTCTTGTAGTGATTTTTCAATCATAGAATCATAGAGTCATAGAATACCAGGTTGGAAAGGGCCCTCAAAGATCATCCAGTCCAACCTTTCATGGCAAAAGCATGGTCTGGACAAGATGGCCCAGCACCCTCTCCTATTGAATCTTAAAAGTGTCCAGTGTTGGGGAATCCAACATTTTGCTGGGGAGATTATTCTAATGTTCTCATTGTAAAAAGCTTTTCTCTTTCCTCTAATAAGATCTCCCCAAAACTAATTTGTAACTATTACCCCTCATCTTTTCCACATGCCTCCTTGTAAAGAGGAAGTCTCCATCTTTTTCAGTCACACTTTTTAAATGCGGGCAGTGAGGTCTTCCCTAAGCTTTTTTTTCTTGATGCAAAGCAAATTCATTTCCCTCAGGCTTTCCAATTCTTTGACCATCTTTGTGGCCCTTCTTTGGATCCCCTTCAACCTGTCCCCATCTTTTTTTGCATAGTGGGGACTGAAACTGAACACAGTATTGCAGGTGTGGCCTGACAAGCACTGAGTAGAGTGGGTTAATGACTTCTTTATCTCTGCTGGTGATGTCCTTGTTGATTCAAGTAGCATCCCATTGGCTTTCTTTGCTGCAGCAGCACGCTGTTCACTCATATTGAGCTTGTTGTCCACCAGTACCCACAGGTCCCTTTCCACAGAGCTCCTTCACAGATGTGCAGATCCCAGTCTGTGTTGCATTCTTGGGTTATATTTTGCCGTATTCAACACCTGTACTTGTTGAACTTCATAAGTTTCTGGTTAGCCCACTCCTCCAGTCTATCCAGCTCTTCCTGCAGGGTGGCTCTGCCTTCTGAAGCGTCCATTTCTCCACTCAGTTTGTAATAATTGGGAAGCCTTGTCAGAGTACACTTGAGACCATCTTTCATATCAAAGATATGTTTGAAGATATGAAACAGCATTGAGCCCAATACCGATCCCTGGAGGACAACCACTCATGACAGGTTGCAAGTTTCAAAAGGAGCTGTTTATTACCATCCCCCCGGGTGCATCCAGGCAGCCAGTCCCCCACCCACTGCATAGACATTTTTCTAGACCATCACACATATATTTCTCTAGGAGCAGGTTGTGAAAAACCATACCAAAAGCCTTTGAGAAATCCAGGCAGAAAATGTTCACCACTCAATCTGCACACATTTTCTGTGTCTTCAATATTCTGATCACCAGAATGAAAAGTTCTATTTTCAGAAACCATGGTTTATTTGAAGCATTATGAAAACTTTAAACTTATTACTTGATCCTCCCTGGGAATAGAGAGTTGATCTAGATGATAACTCTTTATTCATCTCTTACTAGGAGTGTTTCAGATTAGTATATTTTGCAGTACATCTATTTATCATTAAAACCCAATGCAATATAATTGAAAAAAATACTAATCTTTTATTTATATATAAGATTAGAAGGGTTAACTATGTACATAGTTAATTATGCACATAGTCTCATCAATTCTTAAGGAAGCTTGTGAAATAGGCAGAATTTCAAAACTTTTATAATGATTCTTGTATAATCCATGACAGAATGGAGTTGTTTCACGCTTTTCATGAGGTTTGGCTCCCTTCATTTCAGGGAAAATAGAAAATAAATATATTTTAAAATGTTAAAACATATTGGGATAATCTTCTATACCTATTGTTTCAGGTTTTAGAACTTTCCAATAGTTGCTTTCATTTTGACAATTCATGAAACAGTAGTAAAAACTCTCAAAATAAGGATTGTTAAAAAAAGTTCTTCTCTGTAAAAATTTTGTACCAAAAAGTAAAGGTTGTAAAACTCACAAAGTAGGAAAGATCCTGAAAATTTTTCTTCCATTACACATTAAGTAACTTAAGTCTGAAGCAATTCCAAATTGAAATCAGTGGGAAAAAAAAACCAAAACAAAACCAAAACTCATTTTAAAAGAAAAAAAGTATCCCTTTCTGCCCAAGATTATGGGCTTAAATTAAAAAATAAAAATGGTGCAAATGGGAGACAGAGTACTGAAAAGAAGCTGTTGCAGGTCTTCAAGACTTTCATGGACTATTCTCTATTTTATATCACTCCTTGGTTCTGGGATTTAAGGTCAGCTTAAAGGAAAAAATTCCTGTGCCCAAGCCTATTTCCGGGGAACTTGAGATATCATTACATTACATTAATGTAATCATTACACTAAAATTGGAAAAGAACTGGTACAATTATGACATCTCAAAGGACCAACGTATGGTTCCTAATTCATCTCTGCTTCAGGGGTAAGCATCTGCACCTGTGCATCTGTGGTGTAGATTTCTGTATATTTCAGCTCCAGGCTCCAGGTGGTGTCTGATCTTGCTGGTCCCTGGTACATGTGCTCTAAGCAAAGATAATTCTGAAGTTAAAGCTCAAGTTGCTCAGGTCTGTTTCCCTGCCTTTCTGGGAAACCTGCTACAGTGTTTTACAACTCTTGTTGTGATTTATATATATATATATATATATATATATATATATATATATATATGGGAATTTACCTTGCTAGAACATACAGACTCTCCTTACTTTGTTGTGTGACCATGAGAACTTCCTTGAGGAGCTTGCCTCCAAGATCTTGCAGTCATACTTGATCAATTTAAGAGCTTTCAGTTCTTTGTTGTGTGCCCTAGAGCCACAAGCTAAAGCTTACTTATGTCCCTTATTACCCCTCTGTTTTAACAGAGAAACATACCTATACCCAGGAGCTGGCTAAGCTTATGATGAATCAGAGACCTTAAGAGTGTTGTCATGATATTGCATTTTTGGATTTGTGTAGGATTCGATGCCATTTTTTCCCAGCTAAATGTCAGTAGGTAGGGCTTTCCCTGAGGGAACAATGGGGATTGAAAGCTAATATGGGAGCAGGACAATGAATGACAGGTGTATGTAAAAATTTAGTCTTCCCTCAGGCTTATATGTTAGGTAAATTTACTTGAACAGGTTTGCAAAAACCCAGTTTACTTCACATATCCTGGTTCTTGAGTCTTTATGAGTTAATTTCCACTATGAACTCCTCTTTTTCTCTGCCAAGTATATTTTTAAAACAACATCTTGTCTCAGCAGTACTCACATGCCACTTCACAAGTTGTCAAAAACTTGGTCAAGCATTAAGAAAACCCAAACTCACATAATTAAGTTAAACTCAGAATAAATGTTGTCAGCCTGTGTTTAGACTGAAGTTTACCACCTCTTTCAGATAACAAGGGCCTCAAAGCTCAGTTTTTTCTCCATTACACTAGCTGATCTAAAACTAAATTCGAGATATTCTTCCTTGTAAACCTTGATTCAACAAAGAAAACAAGGCCAATATACATCTTGAAAGAAGCCAAAGTGACAAAAAGCTGAAAGTTGTCAGCAATGGCTTTTTGATATCCAAAACCTGCAAAAATGAAATCTGCATTAAAGATTAGAAGGCTGATCTGTTCATTTCTTCATCACCCATTCTTCTAGGCATGGCTTTGCTTTTTTGGTTTTGTTATGTGTCTGGATTTCTTTATTTGAATGCAGAAGATTAAATCAAAATATGTCAGAAAACCAAAACAAAATGAAACATCCATTCTAAACTTTTTCCTGAAAACCCTTCAGTATTGATAGAACTGGCCCACGTTCATCTACTATTCACTACATTGAAATGACGGGAATCAGATTTCCAGTTTACGACATAGAAGGGGTTTGCTTCATGTGGACACAGAACATCAGCTCTACTACTTGTGGTTCTTCAATGGCTGGAGTCTAAAGGCACTAGAAAATAAAGAAGAACACTTTAGACGTTTTCAAGAGAAGTATGAACAAATTCCTGTGCAAAGGAGCTGCCTTGATGCCTGAAACAAATTGGTATTACTTAGATCATTGTTAGAAGATAGTTTTCTTTCAGAAGTGAAGAATTGCCTGCTCTGACCCTGGTTTGGTTTTTTTTTACTAGCCTTGTTTTTCACAGGCTTGCTTACCCACAGTGGAAATGATAGGGTAAATGATTACCCTGAAAAATAACCTCTTTCGTTTTGGATTGTTTTTCCAGCCAAGTCTAATTCACCCTCCAAGTGCAGAAACATTTGTGCTATACACTGGAAGAGAAGGCAAGATGTAGAGAGGTCCTGGGGAGCACCAGCTGCTGGGGGATGGGTGTGGAAGAGTGCGTGAACTAGCTGACTATCTATTTGATGTTTGAAACTGAAGTAACTCTTCTAGGTTTGTTTTCTTTTCCTGCTGATGTTTTCTCAATCTTTCATGAAACCCTTTATTTCTTTTCTTTTTTCTTTTAGAAATTAAAGATGAATGTGAATGGAAATATCAGAGCATTGCATAAAAATGGCTTTATTATTGATTGATAATTAAAACTAGATTTATTACTCTAATTCTTCTCATTTACACTCTTACTGAAAAGACTATATATTTCTTTAATTTAGCAAATTTTTCTTTTGTGAGCAGAAGATCAGAAACTACCCTGACTGTTGCAGTTTCACAGCACATTATCAGTAGGTTCACTGTATTGTCTGAATACTGTATCAAAAACTATGTTCAAACATTGCAAAAAATATTTGGAAATTAACTTGTGCAAGCTGTGGTCACCTGAACCTTCTGACGTGCCTTATGAGGACCTGAACAGCTCTCAGAAAATTTATTCTGAATTCACCAACACCTTTTGCCATCAGGGACGGGAAAATGTAATTTGACAGTTACACCAAAGTGTATATGATGATACCTCTCGGGTTTTAAGCAGACTTTTAGCAGCAGACGCTATGTCTTCCAGCATTTCTGTTTCATCATGACAGCACTAGTCACCCAGATAGATAATATCATTCAGTTAACCACAGATGTGTCCCATTACTTTGTAGATATTTAACTGGCATAGCAGTGACTATGATGAATTTATTTAAGGCCATGATTTTCAGTATTTTCCCACTAAATTTTATTATTTATTTAATTATGTTTAAGTTTTAGTATTGCCATTTTTTGTTATAAATTGTTCCACTGACCCATCTCACTGCTTTACAGTGAGATCTGTACTCTTGGTTCTGCTGCACTCCCATTTTATATCCTGGTCATTAAAAAAAAAAAAAAGTCAAAAACATAAAACTCTGCAACTTCAGGAAATAGAAATAAATACAAGAGAACAAAAACTATAATCTCCTGGATGTTTGCTTGTTTGTTTGTTGTTTGTTTGTTTAATCTATGTGCTTTTATTAGCTTTTAAGAAAACAGCAATTTTGTGGTTAAATGCAATAGGACTATTGATATTTTTCCATTTGTCATCACTTATTACTTTTTACTACAGCACCAGTTGCTGCAGCACAAACATTCTTGAACACTGGAGCCTCAACTTGGAATGGGATGCTTCCCATTGTAACATGAATATACACTAGGGAAAACAGTCATTTCATTCAACTGCAAAATGATTGAATTATCAAATCATTGGTGACATATCAACCTCCCTTTTGTCTTGGCAATTGAACTAGAGAGGATGTATTTAATACAAAAAAAAATTAAAATAGAAACTCCACAACTGAATGTAAAAGTAGAAGTAATTTTAATGTTTTCTCATGATCTATGGAATTACTCGTAGGAGATACTAAAAGAAATACCCATAAACTGTTCTTAAGAGAAATACGTACCTCCTATAATGTTGCTTTACTGGCACTCTGTTTGGGTATATTTAACTGTAAAGCTCTTGGGAATGTTAAGAAATTTCATTTTATTAATATGGGGCATATAAGGCTTTCACTATATGGAATTTCTTGTCTCTCCAGAAGTGAGAAAGGATCAAGGTAATCACCATCTGTAAACCAGAGGTATTAATAAGTTATTATATTTTATGTTATGTTATATTAAGACCAGCATTATTTACTTATTTAGATGATGGATCATGTGCTGCTCATATTCTGTCACATTATAAATACACCAGAACCCTATATAGAAAAAAAAATGTAACGTATAAGTATAAAGTTTAAGGGAAACAGGCAGCCATTTCTTTAACTATGGCTTGGGATGATGGAGTTGCTTCCATGTTCAGACGTTTGCTATGTTGCCTTAACTAATATATCAACTTGAATCACAGAAAAATTAAACAGAAGCTTTTATCATTATTCAAAGGGGATTTTATACCCTTATTTATCTAAAAGTTAATCATCTGCTTAGACTGTCAAGTGTTCAGACCAAGACTGTTTCCTTGTTTTGTCCAGTTCCTATATTTTGGTGAAAATTAATTTTTATTTTTGCTTCTTCTGCCAGTGATCTCCACAATAGTTCATTATCCAGGCTGACAGCTATGAATTAGCCTAATCAAAACACAGTACCTCTTCTGAACCTCTGAGCTTACAACTTGTCAGAAACTAAACTTAGCAATCACACCTGTACTGGAGTGGGCTAACCAAGCTGGGCTCAATGAATATGTGTTTCTTTGATGCTCTTTTGAGGAGGCTTCCTACAGAAATTACTGACTATTTCTCATACACTCTGGAGCAACAGGGTATTAATGAATGATGCCTGTGGCCCACAAGATCAAGTGGTCCTCCAGGCATCCATCCCAGGACAGAATTGGCATAATGTGCCTCGATGTGTGAGAAAGATGGCAATCTGAGATCCCAAAGTGTTACCAATAGAACTATTTCACTAGAAGTGACCTCAGAAAGTGGACTTTCCTCAAGTCTATGTGCCATTGGACATGATGTAACTACACATTTTTATATACAATATGTAAAATATGGGGTGGATTAATTACAAATTTTTCAGCAATATCTTTTAGAGAAACTGGTGTTTCGTACCTGATCAACCTAGAATATTCTGAAAATATATTTCCTACGAAAAATTTCACCTATGAAAAATTGTGGCTAGCAGTAAGTTGCATTGTAAGTCTCGGTAAATGTAGATCTCACTTCAACTTGATTTACAGCACATTAAATCATAAGCAGCTTGTCTAAAACAAGTAAAGACTTTGACCCATGCTAAACCTAGTAAGCAAGACCTTGAGTACATGCCATCAAGTTCTTACAAAGTTTGATTTTTATACAGAATGTGTATCACAACTTAGTCTTTTTATTCTATGCCTTAAAAGAAAGACAGGCAGTGAATTTGCTGTTTCATTTCCTTCTGCATAAAACCATAATTCAAAACAATTTTTACATCTCCTTTTCTATGTATGTTTGTTATTTCTGTTTCACGTTTTGGTTAAAGTTTTCAGTACCTTCCATATATTGTGCCAGCACACATGATAAAATTATTGCTGATGTTTGACTTGAATTATGTCCTATATTCTTGTATCCTTAAATACTAATGGTGTTCTGGCAAAACTGATATCCTTAAGTTTAACAGGGGGGGTTGTTTGTTTGTTTGTTTGTTTGTTTCGTAAAAAAAACCCTCAGGCATTCCTCATCAGACATTATTTCAATGTCAGAAAAAGTGCAGATACTGATTTGGATGTATTCCAAGGATCACAGTTTAGCAAAAAACCTTCCTTGAAATGTATGAAACATAATTAAATGACACATCTACAGTATTTCACAACAAGTGAAAATATCCAGATCCCAGTGGAAAGACGTCATAATTTTCTTACTGATTTTTAAAACACTTTGATTATTGTCAAAGTTTTGGATTTAATTCTTTGTTTGAGAAGAGGTCCTGAAAATGAAAACATGCTTTGGATATTTCTTGCATTTTAAGTTACTAAATAAACATATTTAATCCAAATAACAAATTCCAAATAACATATTTACATTGCTTTCGTTAAATAGGTGGATTCTCAGACTTCCTTAATTTCTCTCATCCTTTTTTTTTCTTGTACAATGATATAAAGAAAATTCTAATAAGTAAAATATTCTCCTTTTAAATCCTTCTCGCCTGGTGTGATTTAAAGCATTCCAGGACTTCACTGGCTACAACTGTTATATGCACTACGTGACTGCCTAAATACAGTAATTAAGTGGGTTAGATTACTTTAGAATTGAAAGGAACAAGAACCTTTTTGCAACATATTCCCAAAGCATATATTAAAGGAGAGAACTATTTTATTTACACTGGTACAAATTGCGTGGGTGTCTTGTATGGTTGTATCTATTGGATTCTGTAGATCATAAAATCCTCTCCTCCTCCTGATTATTATAAGTCTCTTTTCTCAGCTTCATAAATTCCTGCAAGTTGCACCACACACTTTGTAAATACCTATTGCTTTTAATTATCATTTTTATTTCTGCAGTCCTTTAGAACCTAATTAAGAGACCAAAGCCAACGAAGTGTCTATAAACAAAATGCTATTGAAAACATAGACATGGTCTTAAAGGTCTTAAAATCAAAGACATCAACCTCACAAAGACTTATGTATGCTTTTAGCTTTATATGTCGTGAATCATTTTATGTGAACACAGCTATGTCAGCTAGGAATGGAAGGAAAAAATCACACTTCCAGCTAATACTCACGACAGGAAAACCTACTGTAAACTCAACTCTTCTGACAGAACTCTGTTCATATCATGGGAGGACATGTCATACTTATACAGATAGAAAAGCTCTTCTGACAGTTGCTGCTGCAGTTCCATTTGAACCTGTTGGCCACAAACTTTTAATTTCATTTCACATTTGATTTGAATTAAGAAAAATGTAAACAATATAATAATGTTATTTCATTGCAAAATGAAAATTTTCTTTTTTTTAAGTTTGATTCTAATTCTGATTTTTTCTTTGGTCTGTGAATACCCCATATTCATTATATGGAAATCAATTTACTTAAAAATAGCATGAAATTTATGAAAAGTGTATCATTTTAACAATGAATAGCAATTTTCATAATTTTAAATTCAATTTTCAAATTCTGATCAAAATCAGTATGACAGTAATCACTATGCATTGCACTTTCACATATTTCTATGTAATATAAATGTGATTTTTTTTGGTTGTAAATCTGTAAAGGCCAGAGTGCTTGTTTGCACATAGTCCATTTAAAGTATTACAAGTATCTATCACTACAACAATGTCAGAACAAAAAATTCTGTCCTCAAATGTGGTTTAAAAATAATCTTGATCAATAAAAATTTATTAAAATTAAGACCAAAATCAAATGTTCATATTAACTACTGTATTCCTAATGTTATCAAACAGGAGTCATTCTTTTGCAAAGAATGACTTCACAACCTCAGTGTATCCTAGTCCCTCCAGCATTTAACACTTTTTTAAGGCAGCATCTTTATTTTCCTGCTCAGATGGTTAGTGACTGATCTGTCTCTGAGCATTTTATTTTATTCCATTTTGCTCTGTATAGCTTCCTATTATCATATAGTCAGAGACCTAGAGGACCTCCCCATGAAATACTAAAATACAAACAGGCAGCATTTTATCTGCTTTGAATTTACATTCATACACACACATGCATATATATGTACACATATATGCAGAGGCAGACACAAAAATAGCTCATACAAAGGTATTCATTCTGGAAGATGTATTTTCCTGCATATCCTTGAGCAAGTCAGCAGATTTTTCTTCACAAGATTTCTTTATTTTCCTTTAAAGAAAGAAAAGTATTTGCATTGTAAACAATTATGTATCTGCATATCAATCTATCATTTCATCCATTCCCTATATATTCTTAAGTGTTTGCACAGCAAACCAAAAGCCAATTAAAAAGACATCTCAGTCTTTCCCTAGTACTGGTTAGGCCAATGTTTAAGCATTCAAGCTCTTTACAAATCCTCAGCAAGAATAAATCAAACAGCTTTTCTGAATGGTATTTCAACCCCTTTTTGGACCTTCCTGTTGCCACCACATGCTCTGAAGAACTCTGTAATACTGGCTGATGAATAGCACCATAATAGCCAGTTCCTCGCTGTTTTGGTTTTGAGAGTTTTGAGTCTGGTTTAGTTTGTTTTTTTTTCTTTCTGTTTTTTTTTGTTTGTTTGTTTGTTTGTTTGGGTTTTTTAATAATTTTTCATGATAGCTTCAGTTTTAAGCAGCTTTACTGCAGTGATAGGGTGCCCTGGTGGCACCCAGGAGATTTTCTTTGTCAATAACTGAGAGCTATAATAGTAGCTTGCTAAGCATCTGCTTGCTCAGTAATTTGAGCTGTATAGTAGCTGTCCTGAAATTGTCCTGGCTGGTTGCAGTCCAATAGCACTGTTTGCAATTGCTGTTGTTACTACTGTCATTATTACTATAGGGTGAAGTTCACCCTGATGCAGAGGACAGCACAAGGTCAATTTGTTTTATGAAATCCTAGCTCAGCCTTTTCTGACACTGTTTAAGGAAACTGAAATTGTGCACAGCTCTTGTGCTTTCTGCTGGCATAGAATTGAATGTAACATACCTTAGGAATTTTCCGGTATTTTAAATCGGTAAAAATCTGCTGTGGGTTTGTTTGGTTTTTGGTTTGTTTTTTTTTTTTTGGGTGGGGGGAGGGAGAAAAATAATGAACAAAATTTAGCATTCTGTACAGTCATATGTAAAAGCATCAAGAGGAGTAAGACCCCAAGGAAGTGGAGAGGGTTGTGCTGGTCTCTTCTCCCTGCTACTCAGTGATAGGACAGATGGGAATGGTTCAAAGCTGTGCCACAAGAGGTTTAGACTGGACATCAGGAAGAATTTCTTTACTGAGAGGGTGGTCAAGCACTACAATAGGCTTCCTAGAGAGGTGGTCAATACTCCAAGCCTGTCAGTGTTTAAGAGGCATTTGGACAATGTCTTTAACAACACGCTTTAACTTTTTGTCAATCCTGAATTGGCCAGGCAGTTGGACTAGATGATCATTACAGGTCTCTTCCAACTGAAATAGTCTATTCTATTCTATTCTATTCTAGGATTAAATATGGCATTGATTGCACATGAAAAAACACCTAGCATAAATAAAGTGCAGAGGCAGGGAGGTTAAGAAAGCGAGATGGTCACACTCAAAGAGTTGTGGTCAATGGCTCAATGTCCAAGTGGAGACCAGTAACAAGTGGTGTTCCTTGGGGGTCAGTGTTGTGTCTGGCAATGTTTAACATCTTTGTTGGTGGCCTGGAGGGTGGGATTGAGTGTAAGTTCAGCATGTTTGCAACTGACACCAAGCCGTGTGATGTGGTTGACACACTGGAGAGAAGGGATACCATTCAGGGGGATCTGGACAGGCTTGAGAAGTGGGCCCATGGGAACCACGTGAAGTTCAACGAAGCCAAGGGCAATTTCAAACACAAATAAAGGCTTAGCAGAAAATGGATTAACAGAAGCCCTGAGGAGAAAGAACTGGGAAAGTTTGTTGACAAGAAGTTCAACATGGCCCAGCAATGTGTGCTTGCAGCCCAGAAAGCCAACCATATCTTCGGCTGCATCAAAAGAAGCATGACCAGCAGGTCAAGGGAGATGATTCTTCTCCTCTACTTCACTTTCATAAGAACACACCTTGACTACTGCATCTAGCTCTGGAGGCCAAACAAAAAATGGCATGGATCCATTGGAATGAGTTCTAAGAGAGATAATCAGAAGGAGATTATCTCCTGTCTGAAGACAGGCTGAGAAAGTCAGTGATGTTCAACCTGAAGAAGAGAAGACTTCAGGGAGACCTTCCAGTACCTGAAGGGGGCATACAACAAAGCTGAAGAGGGATGTTTTACAGAGGCACAAAGTGGCAGAACAAGAGGGAATGGCTTTAAACTGAGAGTAAGTTTAGATTTAGATATTAGGAAGAAATTCTTTACTGTGAGGGCGGTGAGGCACTGGAACAGGTTACCCAAACTTGTGGATGCCCCATTTCCAGATATGTTCAAGGCCAGGTTAGGTGCTGCTTTGAGCAACCTGGTCTAGTGGAAAATGTTGCTGCCCATGATAGAGGGGTTGGAACTAGATTATCTTCCAACCCACACCATTCTATGCTTTATTCGTTTCTCATGAAAATAACTGAAGACCTTATAGGTTTTTCGGAAAATGTTATTGCAATTTATATTTTTATTATTATTATTTTTGCAACTGACTTTGAGAGCAGAAATTGTCCATTCCGGCATATTAAATGACAATTTCAGGGAACTTTTGAGAGGAAGGACATGAAAGATGAAGCAACAACTACTTCTGTAAACATTTCTTTAGCCAGATTCAGAAGAAATAAGCTGGTAGTCTTAATTAAGTACGTACCCTGAATATGTAAGAGGTTTGAACTTCAGCCTGACTAAAGTATATTTTGTTATCAATCCATGTTTTGAGTCATGTGATAATTTTTATAGATTTTTGGGGCTTTTTTTAATGTACTATACTTCCATGAATTCTGATTTTCTGAGTAAAATCATAATAGTATTAGCTGCTAGAGTCGTATCAGAGATTGCAACCTTACCTTTCACATTTCTTCTCTTTAGAATACTTTATGTTATCCATTCTGCTACTATCCCTGGAAAATAGTAAATTATATATTCATGAGATTGAGCTATGTTAAATATGCATGGTAGAGAAGAAACATTTTGTTAAATGTCAGAACATACTATCCATGTTCAAAGTGCAGGTTTTATAACAAAGGGTATTTATTCCTATCTGTCTCACCTGCACGACATGCTTTTGAGTAGTGATATCATTGTGACCTTTCTGCTCTGAAGTTGTAAGTGAATTTGCACAGTCACACCAGCTATGATGACTTACAGAATTTCTTTTAGTGAAGACTGAGAAAAAAAAATCTTGCTAACAAGTATCTTGTATTGAAAAAGCAGAGTGATTACACAAAAAGTGACAAATCTAGCAATATACTGTGAGATGTTACTACATTTTACAAGATAACTGTACTTATGTCTCCTTTTTTGATCCCTCAGGGTTGTTTGAGGTAAAAGGGCTGGCATTTCTCACGAGTTAATAACTGGTTTCCCTCTCTTCAGATGGAGCAAAAGAAGACTGCCTTAAATACAAGTCTTATGAGGAGCAGCTGAGGGAGCTGGGGTTGTTTAGCCTTGAGAAAAGGAGGCTCAGGGAAGACCTTATTGCTACCTACAATGGTTCCTACAATTGCTACCTAACTACCTGAAAGGAGACTGTAGCCAGGTTGGGGTTGGTCTCCCAAGTAACAAGTGATAGAACAAGAGGAAATGACCTTAAAGTTGCACCAGTGAAGGTTTAGACTGGATATCAGGAGAAAAAGAGTTGTCAAGCACTGGAACAGGCTGCCCATGAAAATGGTTGTCACTATCCCTGGAGGTATTTAAAACATGTGCAGACATGGCAGTTAGGGACATGGTTTAGTGGTGGACTTGGCTATGTTGATTGTTGGACTAGGCTATGTTGATTGTTGGACTCAATGATTGTAGAGGTCTTTTCCGACCCGTGATTCTGTGATTCTATTTGCTTTTATTTACAGATACAATGTGGAGTGAGGGTGAGGTCACTGACATATTTAATGTAAAAGAGAAAATTCCTCTTTTAAGAAAGAGCATTAATTTACAAATTTTGAATATATACAAAACTCCCTCATTTTTATGGAGTTTCTCATGTGTATGCTTCATGTATGCCTTATTTTGGGTGGTTTATGATCTCATTATGGAGTATGAGCTCAGATTTAGTTAAGGAATGACTCACCATGCAGCTTCTGCCACTGAACAGTTTAAAGAAGAGGATAGGCTATCATTTGCAAGACTGTCATTGTGCCTGTACATCAGTATTTCTCATTTCAGCTATACTTCTGAGGAACCAAAAGTTCTTCATCTTGGGACATTGTTATGTTTGGAACTGTTTTGTGATTGTGCTTGCAAATAGTCTGGATTAAAAGGCTTTAGATGATTTTCCATGTGGTCTTTTGACCGTTCCAGATTTCAGGCATTTGAAACAGAATGATATTTTGATGACATCTTCATCAATCAGAGCAATCTGCCTTTCATTCTTCAAAAGGAGAAAAAAGAAGAGTATGTCTGACATACTTCAGCATTGTCAGGGCTTCCGCTTTTAAAACAAACAACCTTAATATATATCCATCACATAAATATTAGGACCTAGCAAATTGACCACCTAGCCTGGGATATCAAGAGGTCATGATATAAACTTCAAAATATCATAGAAAATGCAGAGTGAAAGGTAATATTTTTAATCTTATGCCTCACTTTTTTATAGGTAACAGTTTTGTATGACACCATAGCTCCTGTGCCCATGTTTTTACATTAGCAAGGGAAATCTTAATAGAGATCTCATTTTCAGAGCTTCTTTATACACATATTTTGAGAGAGATTGATATCTGAACAGTAAGACTGTTTATCCTCAGGCCAACTGTCCTCTTGAGCTGGTAGACAGCGATAGGGAACAGAATGGATCCCCTGTAATCCAGGAGGAAGGAGTGACCTGCTGAGCCACTTAGATGCTCGCAAGTCTATGGGATCAGATGGGATTCATCCTAGGGTGATGAGGGAGCTGGTGGAAGAGCTCACCAAGCCTTTCCATCATTTTTCATCATTTCTGGATCACTGGAGAGGTCCCAGATGACTGTGATGCCTGTGCAAAAGAAGGGCCAGGAAGAAGATTGGAGAAACTACAGGCCGGTCAGCCTAACCTTCGTGCCTGGCTAGGTTATGGAGCAGATCATTTTGAGTGCAATCACACAGCACATACAGGACAACCAAGGGATCAGAATCAGCCAGCATGGGTTTAGGAAGGTCCTGCCTGAATAATGTGATCTCCTTTTATGACCAGGTGACCCACCTAGTGGATGAGGGGAAGGCTGTGAATGTATCCTACTAGGACTTCAACAAAGCCTTTGATACCATTTCCCATAGCATATTCCTGGAAAAGATGGCAGCCCGTGGCTTAGACAGGTACACTCTTGACTGGATTAAGAACTGGCTGGATGGCCAGGCCCAGAGGGTGGTGGTGAACAGTGCTGTATCCAGTTGGGAGCCAGTCACTTGTGGTGTCCCCCAGGGATCAGTGTTGGGCCCAGTTCTGTTTAATATCTTTATTGATGACCTGGATGAGGGCATTGGGTCTACCATCAACAAATTCGCAGATGATACCAAGTTATTTGGGGAAGGGTAGGAAGGCTCTATAGGGGAACCTGCACAGTCTGGATAGATGGGTCAAGACCAACAGCATAAGGTTCAACAAGACCAAGTGCTGGATCCTACACTTGGGCCAAAACAACCCGATGCGGCACTATAGGCTGGGGGAAGAGTGGCTTGACAGCAGCCCAGCAAAAGAGGACTTGAGAGTACTGGTCAACATCAGCTGAACGTGAGCCAGCAGCGTGCCCAGGGCCAATGGCATCCTGGGTTCTCTCAGGAATGTGTGACCAACAGGACCAGAGGAGTGATTCTTCCCCTGTACTCAACACTGGTGAGGCCACACCTCGAGTAGTGTGTCCATTTGTGGCACCCTAAATTCAGGAAGGACATTGAGGTGCTGAAGTGGGTCCACAGAAGGGCAACAGAGCTGGTGAAGGGTCTGAAGGTACAGCTGAGGAAACTGTGCTTGTTTAGCCTGGAGAAGAGGAGGTTCAGGGATGACCTTATCACTCTCTACAATTACCTGAGAGGAGATGGTACCCAGGAGGGGTTGACCTCTTCCCCCAGCACACCAATGATAGGACAAGAGGACATAGTCTTAAGCTGCACCAGAGAAGGTTTAGGTTGAACATTAGGAAGAATTTCTTCACAGAAATGGGTGATTAGGCATGGGAATTGGATTGCCCAGGGAGGTGGTGGAGTCATTCTCCCTGAAGGTGTTTAAGGAAAGATTGGACATGGCACTTAGTGCCATGGTCTAGTTGACATGGTGGTGTTGGATCATAGGTTGGATTTGATGATCTCAGAGGTCTTTTCAACCTAATTGATTCTGTGATTCTGTGATATAAGACATCAGTTTCCAGAGAGTGAGTACAATCAAATAATTTTCTGATGGCTAAGTGTCTAGAGTACGACAAGGAAAAAAAGAATGTATCAGCTACTTCTTACTGTCCCTTTAGTCTGCTGAAGATTCTAGAGTACGAAACTCCGTGGCTGTCAGTGGATTGAATTCACCCAAGGCAAATCACTGTCTCTATCTGATCATCACCATAACCCTGATTTAAACTTCAAATGCTGCATCTGCAGGGCATGAATAGCATCATTGGTCTTGATATCTATCCATAAAGTTTTAACTGTGCATTTAAACTGCTAAATTATTAGCTGCAAAACTTTAAGTAGTGTCATTTTAGCTCCCAATGCCAGCTTCTATGAGATTGTAAGAGACAGTATGTTTTCCAAGCAATTAAGTTTATTTATAATTGGAAAACAATTCTGAATCATTTCCTCAATGCAATGATGTGCAATGTTTGAGATTATAAATAGGCAATTATCATATTACATCTGATGAATTATAGATTTGAGCTGTCAGAGAAATAGATTTCTAACTGGCTATTAAGTATTCCGACAAACAACTACAAAGACAGAAAAATACTTGCAGAAAAAGAAGTACATTGCATATTTAGGTAACATTTGACTGGTAAGTAACTATGTAGGCAAGAGTTAGAAACAAGTGTATATTCACATTAATTTCTATCAGTTTGCCTAAATAAATGAATAGGTAGACTATGGTAATTTCTGAATGTAATTCAACACATAGAAAAATCAATCAGCTCTGAACTCTGTAATAATCCTAATATGCACAATCATGATTCCACATTTACCTTTAAATGTCTTTTTTATCTCAGTGAGAAGGGCTAGTGAAAGCAAGATGCACACACACACATCACATGTGTGTGCATGTGTGTATGTGCATGCAGAAGTGTGTGTGTGACAGAGGGAGAGATTTCATGGTATTTTGTTCAGAAGTTAATTTTTTTAACAAAGTGAAGGGTAATATATATTTTTTTACACTGTATTAGTGCTACAAACTGTGTTATATACAACAGCTAAATGCTGTGACCCGCAGTGCAAAAAGAGTTTCCTGCAGATGTCATTGAAAGACCATGCCACATTCATAGACCTTCATTTGATCCGTAGTTTTTTGACAACACAGGTTTGCACCAAAGAATCTTGTTAATATACTACAACAAATGCTACTATGTTGTATACACTGAATCAATAATAACTCTAGCCTGATAATATGCATAAGTATTCCCAGGATCTAATACTAGACTTCAGAGTGTCTAAATTAGACACCTAGTACAACTATGGTTCTGATATCATAGAATCACAGAAGGCAAGTAAAATCAGGAATGGAAGATGATATTAGAAAGAAATTCTTTACTGTGAGAGTGGTGAGGCACAGGAACAAGCTGACCGTCTGTGAATGGTCATCTGAGAATCTGTGGATACCCCATCCCTGGAAGTGTTCAAGAACAGCTTGGATGGAGCTCTGAACAACCTGGTCTAGTGGAAGGTGGGTTGGAACAAGATGATCTTTAAGGTCCCTTTCAACCAAAACTATTCTATATTTCTATGTTTGATCCAGAAAAGTTCCATAGAAAGGTAGGATAAACTGACATGGCTAAACACTAGGGCAGTAGATCCTTGGGTATTCTTAAGTATATATGCAGTACCTCCTGTGAAATTTTCCTTGATTATGCGGTTAAGGAATCTGAATTTAGAGCACAAAGTATATATATATATTAGACGTAATTCTCCCTACTTATGTCCTGGCCAGTCCCTCCTCAAGGAGTACTGCAGCACTCATAGACCATATATTAAATAGATGATATACTGGAACACTAGGCAAAACATAAGGCACTCAATTATTGAGAAATTATCATTGGGACTTGCAGGCCATTTTTTAGATTGCATTTATATGTGAATGCCAAGAATATATTGTCACATGAAAAAGTTCTTTTTGTGGAAAAATGTCCTTACTATTTATTGAAGGACAATCAACTCTTCCAAGACAAGAGGAAAGCTCACCTGGATGAGGGAAATTACTTCAGAGAATTTTCATGGTATCCCCGGAAATTCCCAGTAGACAGAGAAAGTGGTTGAAAACATTGGAACAGATTATTCGACTTACCAGACGGAATCCACCTGCTATGTGTTACATAGACTTAGTCTGTTAAATCCCATTTGGTTTCTTAATTAATGCATGAAACAACTACAACTGAAATGAATCAGAACTTTCTCTTATTTATTAATTAAAAAATATTTGGCAAGTTTTCTTTTTGTTTGACTCTTCTTCAGTGTACAGTTTATCTTTTTAGGACCAGATTATAAAGGTCTCCATATGGGGTTGCAGCTCAAGGTAGTTTTGGAGAGAGGCATCATTACAGTAACCATAAATGGAAAAGGCTGAAGTGGAATTTAAAAGTGAGTTTAAATCTGAGGGATCAGCAGAAAGCTGTTTCTACGTGCTAGCCTTCTACATTCTGACTTACTACAGAAAGGATCTGTAGATCACTGAGACATTTGTCTGGGTTGTTTCAGTAACCTTGTTTTGAAAAAAAATTTGAATTAGGTTACTGCAAAATTTTGCCATGGTTGCTTCATTGATAAATTTAATAACTATACTCCCTGATCATAATCCTTGAAGTATTTTGTCCTGGATTATTCTATTTATATAAGTAGTCTTAAACACTCGATTGCGATTATATTTTTTAAGTGAAGTGAGTCATATACAAGTTCTGCTAAGAAATGAGTCTTTCAAATACACTAAAACATAATTTCTGGAAATAGAATGCCCATATAAGAAATCCTGAGGCAAGTTTTTTTCTTCCCTCCTGTTTACTTCAATATCAGTTACATTCGTATCTCTCAATAGAAGATCGTGACTTTTTTTCAGAACAAAGGTACTGCAAATATTTACAAATACATATTAAAAAAAAAAAATCTTGCAACCTTATGTGTCTTATATACTTCAAAGCCAAAAGCTTATTCCGAAAATCACCTTCTCATTTGGTGGCAAAGAACTATTCTCAGGTTAATAAATATCTTCGTATGAAACCACGTGCTTTTAATGAAAGAAGAAGATTGATTCAAACACTGAAGTTCCTTAAGCTTGTTCATTGACTAAAGAACATATTGAATAGATTGAGTATCTCACCTGACCTTAGTAAAGAGGTAGAGAGGAAGATGGATTTCAGCACCAAGCCTAGGCCAGAAAACCTACAAGCAATTTGCATTCACAGCCTATGCATCATCTAAGCTACATGCTGGGATGACTCTTAAGTGACCTCATCGACTTCTCCACTTTTACCTACATCCTAGTTATCATGAAAAACAAATCAAGAAGAATATTTCTAAAAAAAGCCAATATGTGCTCTGGAGCTTCCCATTCTGGGCAACCTGGGGATCAGGTCAATATGAGTGCCCCAATATGCCGTAGATAAATGTGTGAGTGTCTGCCTGTATTCGGAAAGCATCATTTTACATTCAGATATACTAATGTAGTGTAATGGAGTCCCCTGTGGTAAATGTCAATCAATACCTATTCCAAGGTTAAAGTACAACCAGAAGTTCTGTGATAGGAATTCAAAGCACAGAATCGATTCACTTTCATTTTGTTTAGTGGTGAGTTTTTTGGCGGTTTTTGTTAGTGTCTTCTAAAAGGTGTTTATGAGCCTCGGTGAAACTTGGTGTGAACTTATTGTATGTCATAAAACGCTCTTCAGTGGTGCCCATTTGTGTATTTAGGTGTGCACATATATATCCATGCAGAAAGAGCAAATGTGGCATGTGGGTTAAGTAGATTTTTAAGGTTTTATTTTATCACTGGCTGATTTATTGCACAAAATTATTGAAATATTAGCACTAATTACAAGCATGCAACACTTCATATTTAGCTATGCCTAATCTACAACGTTTCTCATAATTCATCTATAGTACAATTGCACGTGGAGATGGTTGATGAGAAAATCAGATTAGGTCTTTTAAGCCAGTTGCTACATTAATGGACAAGCATCATGGATCTATCACTCTAGTGACATTTATATAATATATATATATTTACATGCATACATATATAGAAATACAACTTTGTCTCATTCATTGCAGTATAAGGCAGATCCTTACATGGGTGCATATTTATATATACTGAAAGAGAATTGATGGATCACTGATGGTATTTTGATTAATTTAATATTGATTATGAAAATTTATTCAGAACACTACTTTGAAATTAGTAAGTGTCAGAATCTCAAATGAATTGTGTTTATGTTCATGTCAGGTAACAGATTGTCAAATTACTGCACAAGCATGGAGCAAATTTGAGTTCCGATGACGGGAAAAAAATGCAGCTCTGCCTCAGTGGTGAGTGAATACATCTGTAACTGTCTTTGCTTAGCAGAATCGTGCTTTTTTCGGATGGGATAATGGAAGTTAAATTCTAATCCAGCCTCACTAACATAGTTTTAACCAGAATATACTAAAAGTCAATGCCTAAGTAGGCAGTTTCCTTTAATGTTATGTGAGCGTTTATTGCAAGGCCAGGTATACCGCTGTAATGCCCCAGGACACTTTATAGAGCACAGGATCCAGATAGATCTGTTTAGAATCACACTGGACTGTCACAGTAAATCTCAAGAAACTATCTCTCTGGATAATGAGCAATAGCAAAATTAAGCTATCACATTATACATACATATCTCCATTTATAAGCTTTGCCAAGTGAAGCTATAACTAAGGAATTGGCCTTTTTTTAATATATTTTCAGGGTTTCCACTCTGCACTTGTTTCCCCTAAATGCTATAAATTTGCTGATGAAACTCATATGAGCAAACGTAGATAACCAATAGGGACTCTCTGAGATAATCTAAGATTGTGCACTCAGCTTCTAATTCTGTACCTTGACTTTTAACATGATTTTACTTTCTGTGATAATGTTACGAGTGTGAGAAAACATCCAGACAGGCCACAAATATAAGCCTGACACACACAGACACACACACACACAGAGCAATAATCACTCACATTCACTGTGATCTAGGGATGAGCACATACATAGTATATGCAGAAGACCTACAAATCAAAGAATCCAATTAGAAGAATGTTTACTTTGTCCACAATTAGGCAAATTAATGCTGAGGAGTAATCTAACTAAGAAATTTGGAGTCCATGGGGAACAAGAAGAAAAGCTGCTATGTCTGATGAAGTCATAGAGATCATTTAAAAACCAAACCAAAACAAAAAAAAAAAATACAAAACAAAAAAACCCCACCCAACACAATAATTTGAGTTTCTTTCCAGAAGATGAAGGTGTAACATCACTGTAGCACCCAAGGTAACGGAGAGTGGAGGATCACACTTTCATTTAAACACCACTTTTGATCTGAGGTAGTCCGAGGTCTTCCATATCAGTTCTCACACACTTCTTTGAGGCCAATGGGTGTTATTTTCCCTCTTCTAAACAAGTACAAATGGAAACATGTAAAGTTTAACTCACTCAAGTCTATTAATCCAGTTATAGACAAAAGAGTGAACAACCTCTAAGGGGTTTCCATTTATCTGTTCTCTGAATCTCAAGCGTAAACTTACTGTGCATTCAGTTACCAATGCTCCTGAGTTTCTTGTGTAAGCACTGTACTTTGTTAGTGTAGTTAGCTTGCGAGTTTTGAACTATTTCCTTTGTTTAAGCGTATTTTTCATTGGATTATCAGTACAGGGAATGCTGCAATGATCCCTGCTATTTCTGTCTTCATTTCTGAAAAAAAAATGAGCTCTTCATGAATGATTATGTAAACAGTGTTAAAATATTATTTTCTTACACATAGAAAAGTTTTCATATACCTATCTGTTTTCAGAGTCAAAACTCTACAACTTACTAGATTGCATAAAAAGAAAAAATTTCTTCACTGAATGGGTTATCAAATATTGGAATGGGCTGCCCAGGGTAGTTATTGTCACCAGCCCTGGAGGTATTTAAAAGATGTGTAGATATGACAATTAGGGACATGTTTTAGTGGTGAACTTGTCACTGTTAATGGCTGGACCCAATGATCTTTTCCAGCCTAAATAATTCTATGATTCTATGAATATGAAAGGGAAAATCTCTCAGAATTCACATGGTCTTGTAATAAACTGTCAGGTGTTTCAGCTATAGTTCAGAGAAGGTCTTCAAGAGGGTGCAGGCCCATGCATTCCAAATAGCTGTAATTTTTTTGTGTACTTAGAAATCTGTACCAGCTGCCACTTCTGGTGAATGAATTATACTGGAAAATTTATACTGTGCAATATGCTGAGTGAAAACTCTATTTTAATTTGTACATTGTTTGTTGGCAGGAATCTGTGATAGTATCAACTTCTGACATAATTACTGACTATCTCAGACTGACAATGACTGATACTTTGCAGTAGGTTGATAGGCAATTATTATAGTGTCCACAACATCAATCTCTGTGCTCAGTAAAGCTAGCAGTGCAATCTTTCTGGAGCTTCTAAAGGTAGAGGGGATGTGTATGTAAATCTGTCTTTTAATTACATCTATATTAGGATGGACTTTTCATCTCATCTCTTGGCTTAATATTTCTTTTAGGCTTGATGTTTCTCAGTCATATACATGTAGTAAAGGTGTAAATGAAGCCTATCTGAAAGCACCACTCAGATAGCTGTGATCTCCACTATGTTTGCCCAGTTCTGACTGATTCAACTGCTCAGATCTGGAAAACAAAGTGATAGAGGACCTTTGTTGTGTGACTCCCACTGCACTGACTTCACCTATCATGTGACACAGATAAACTGGGAAAGCAGAGGCTGATACCAGCTATTAACCGGCCTCATATATGAATCCAAAGGGATTGTCCCCAGCTTCATGATTAACAGGGCCATTAGTTACTTTGTGGTGACAATCTACACAGAAAATAACACGTAGTTGGAATATAACCCAACTATATGGAGCGGAACATCGGAAGATATGTGATGGTGTAGTGGAGGTGTCATTGTTGAGAGAGCTGGGTCACCATCTTCCTGAAGGCTGGGAGCAAATCTTCTGTTTCCTAGAGGTACCCTGGGTGCTACTAATCAGCGCTTGGGCAGGGGCTTGCTTGGTATGAGTGTGTTGTGTGTCCTGCTCATTAAGTTTTAAGCTGTGTGTCACTGAGGGGCAAGGTTTGGTCCTTCTGGCCACATCAGTTAAATATCTCTGTGACAAAAAATCAGAGAGGAAAGACTTATTTTAAGAGATGAACAAATATACAGCAAAAACTAGAGCACAAATGCTTTGAGAATTAAACTAAGAGCATCAGAAGAAGTAATACTGCTGTATCAGAAGATATTTTCCAGGATATCATTCGATCCTCTACAGCTACTTCCTTTCAACACAAAATTCACAAAAATATAATTAAATATCAAATAAAATGAAATAAAATTATTAAACAAAGAAAGCACTTCAAACTAAAATAATAAAATGAAATCAAATAACTTGTGACATTCCACATTATGAAAAACACTTGTCAGTTTTGCATGTTTTACTTTTAATGACTGTACCAGTTGTTGTGATTTAAAATTCTTGGACTTTTAGCTTAAAATATGTTTTTTTCAGTGGCAGTTACCTAAAATAAAATTAAATAAGTTAAAATTCATTATCAGAAATAATAGTACGTAGGTTGTTTCAGGACTTTAATGTTTCTCATTTGTGGGACTGATTTTTTTGTAATTCTGTGTAGTGTGTGTATCCATCATTGCAGATTTTCTTTGCTGTACCCAGTTCAGTTTCGTTCTTCCTGTCTGAATTTTGTGCAGAGCTGAATATTAGACATGTTGGAAAACTTAAATTAGCAATTTATCAGATCTTAAGTACTCACTGCATTTCATTTTCCTTATATCTTCAAGCTATTGCTGAGAAAAACATTCCTTTAAAATCCTAGCAGTTTTGATATAACTGAAAAGAGGTGAAAATTGAAACAGTGAAATTATATCTATTATAACTGAAGACAAACTGTATAATTAGAATCCCCATGTGCCATTGGTATATTTATTTATCATTAGAGACACATTTCAAAATAGAAAGGGGAATAAACTCTTTCTCCACTTGTGTAGAAAAAGGAGTTGAAAATCACAGAAAAAGTAATCCTTTGTTAGAGATCACAGATCTCTTGGTCTTTTGTTAATTTATCTATGATATGCAGTTGAAAATACATTGAATCTTACTTTGTATCAGAGTTTGCATCATTTATCCATTCAGACTTTGACTTGTTGCAGTATGAAAATATCAGAAATGTGTACTCCTTTTTCTACATTCCTTGTTTAGTGGAAGGGATTTCTTTGCCTAAAATAAACAGTCCACAGGGTGAGGAAATAACAACCCTAGCAATGGAAAGCTGTAAAAAACCTCATAGCTGGCTATATTCTTCACAAATAAACAGTTACATTTATACACAAGTACCAAACATTGCTGAAAAACACCTGAGGCTCAGGACCAATAAGCAGCTCTTAAATTTGTGTCACTCATAGCATAAATTAGATACTTTTTAGAGTGATATACTAATCCTGATTTTTATTTTTTTCTTTGATAGACTTATGTCGTAGTATCTGACTGTCAGGTAGAATTCCAGTTGTCAGGGTGATTTCATGGAGAAGCAGTTCAGAAAGTATATTGAAGATTGTTGTGTTATTTATGTGGCAATTCATCTTAAGTTCAATGCAGGTAGTTTCACACAAAATATCTTGGCTATAGGATGAACTCTTGCAGTCTGGTAAAGTGAATTTATTACTGTTACCTATTTATTATTTATGACGCACTAAAGACCTAGAAATCCCATTCGGGATCAATCCCCTCCTAGGCCTGGGTTGTATAGACAGATAGAATAAGAAAAATTCTAGACTCCATGAACTTTGCAGTAACTATTGCAAGCTCTGATCCCCTTGACATGAACAAGTCTTAGTTTCTCAGGAAACAGTATGAACATAGAGATTACTTGCTGAAATCCTGAACGTGAGTTAAATGATGTATCAGGTATGTTATTATAGTATGTTATAAGGATTACAAATAGAACAGACATATACTTTCTGGATCCATAATACTCAAGCCTGTAACTAGGGACAATAGTCAGAAATTTACAGACAAACCTCAGAACTGTGAAAATGTACTTGTGTGTCCAACCTGCAAGACACTCTTACACATGTGATGTGAAAATTTAAACTGGAGGTTTTATTGTAGAATCACAGAACCATTCAGTCTGGAAAAGACTTTAAGATCATTGAGTCCAACCATTAGCATAACCACGTCCAACATTAAACTGTGTCCTTAATTGCCACATGTAAACATCTTTTAAATACCTCCAGGGATATGATTCTATCACTGCCCAAGGCAGACTGTTCCAATGCTTGCCAACCCTACTGGTGAAGAAATTTTTCCTAATATCCAATCTAAACCACCCCTAGCACAACTTGACAGGTGTTTCCTCTTGTCCTATTCCTTGTTCCATGGAAAAACAGACCCACCTCCACCCTGCTACAACTTCCTTTCAGGCAGTTGTAGAGAGTGATAAAGTTCCTCCTGAGCCTCCTTTTCTCCAGGTAAAACAAGTCCAGCTCCCTGAAATGCTCCCATAAGACTTGTGTTCCAGACATTTAACCAGCTCTGTTGTGCTGGTATGGACTAATTTCAGCACCTCAATGTCCTTCTTGAACAAAGGGGTCCAAAACCGAACACATGATGCAAGATGGGGCCTCACCACTGCAGGGAGATTGCTACTGTTCCAGTCCTGCTGGCCACACTGTTTCTGACACAGGTCAGGATCCCATCAGTCATCTTGGCCACCTGGGCACACTGAAGGCTCATGTTCAGCCAACTGTTGACCAGCATCCCCAGGTCCTTTTCCACCAAACAGCTTTTCAGCCACTCTTAGAATCATATAATTGTTAAGTTGAAACTAGCTTTAAGATCGTGAGATCCAACTGTCAACCAAGATTGTAGCACTACATGGAGTTGTTGTGGGAGCCCAAACCCAACTTTCAGCAAAGGAAAACAAGGGCTGACAAAAACCTTGTGATCTGAAGGAGCTGGACCCTTCTCACAAGACCTGTTAAAGTTCTACCTTATGGATCAAGCCTGGCTCCAGCAGAAATCAGAAAAGACTTTTGAGATGATTGTATCAAACCATGTCTAAACCCCTGTAATCCCTCTATCCCCCATGTAATCCTACTAGAAGAAAAATTAACTATTTAGAAATTGCAGTAAAAACTTGTGTAATTCCATAATTAACATAGCTCGTCCCCTTCATTAACATGTCCCAGCCTCAGATACCTTTAAATAGTGTTCTCTTGTTCAATAAACTATTCCAGTTCCCCCATACTGGGATCGTGTTTAGCTTTTATTTTCAGACCGCCACTAATGTCGCCACAACCGTGGGGCTGAGAACCTTCTAACATTTAGAAGATTCCTCAGCCATCGGCTGGCTGGACCAAGGGAAGCAGCACTCCTTGTGTTTCGGTGGTGTGTGCGTAGTCAGAACTGAGAGAAAGCGGAAGACGTGCACGGAAACTTGTCCTCAGCAGGCGGGAACTGCTGAGTGAGCTGACTACGAACTCCGGATTGGGTAATTATTTTTAAAGACTTTGTAACGATAAGTAGGGTACAATGGGGACTCAAATATCTTCTGAACAAAACCACATTTATTTAATCTTAAAACGCTAGCTTAAGCAGCACAGCGCGAAAATTGACGAACAGCCCCTGCAGAACCTGTTGCTGTGGGCCCAGCGTCACATGTCAGAACTGAACGTTACCAACCTTCTTGGTACGCGCTTGAGGGACTCGGCAACCGCCCGAAAAAACCTCAGCAACTGCTGCCCGGGACGGGCCCCAGCCGCCGAGCTGAGCGCACAAGCACATTGCAGCCCGACACACGCTGCCCAGAGAGAGCCGTGTGAGACAGAACCATGGCCACCGCCGCTGCAGCCACCCCATGCAGGGTCGGGGTGCGAGCCAGCGCCAGCAAACTGCCGCACTGCCTCGGCAAGTTCCTGTGTCACCGCCCGCTACCGCTCTCAGCAGCAGCAGCCAAGCAGCGACCAGAGGCGCGAGGTCAACACCCCAGAGCAGGTCCCTGAAGAAGGGCCACCACCTCCGGCGCCCCAGCAAACAACGAGACCGAGAGACCCGCGCCGGCAGAAGCAGCAGCGGGACCCGAGCGGGAACTACTCAGAAGGCAGGAGGAACCCGGAACCCGGAAACGAAAGAGGCACCGGGAAAGACAAACACAAACAGCGCACGAGGTACGCAAAAACCGGGGCTATGGAGCGTGGGCGGCGGAGAGGATCCCACAGAGTCCCTGAGGGGCTCCGGGAAAGGTCCGAGGGAGGAAACAGCCCGAGCGGGACCGTCAGCGAAGGAGGGAGCGAGCGGAAGCCCGGGAGCAACAGCACGAGAGAAACCCAGGAACAGTGACCCCGGAGACAAACGGAGTGGGGCAGACACAAAGCTGCCGACTTCAGCAGTAATCAGAGCAGCAAAAACCCCCTTCCTTGATATTTTTTCCTTTTTCTTTGCAGCCTGAACTATGAACTGATCTTTTTTGCAAACCCATTTTGTTTATTAACCTGTTTCAGTTTCACGGTATAAGGCGAACAAAACGCTACCAATGGAGAGATTGTCCCCCCACACCCCGCAAACAAAAAAAAAAAAAAAAGGGGGGGGAAGCGAAGGAAGCAAAGAACCTTTGCTGAATGAAGATACCCTTCCATAAGTAATAGCCAAAACAGTTTTTAAATGTATGCATAGCTGTATTTTTGAAAATTTTTAAGTCTTTGCAATAACAATTTTCCCTAAGTCCAAAAGCCAAATTAACACAGAAAGACATATATTTGCCTTAAAAATAGAAGAAGTATGTATTTTATCTTTGAACTATAAGAATGTTTATATGTATTTGAAATTTAAATTGAACATGAAGTAAAATATGATTATGTTTTTACAGGTTATACTATCATCAAAACAGAAAACATAGTTATATTAGTAATCGAAGGATGAGAAACAAAAAATGTGAATTTCTCAGTTCATAACCAAAAAACACTGTAAAATGAAACCCAAAGGTATGTTTGTATGATGTGTGTTCGATGGCCATCGAGTATGAATGTGTGAATGTATGCATGCGTGTGAATACATAATAATTAATATGTTCTGATTTATACACAAATGCGCATTACCTCACATATGCACAAACACTCTTAGATAAAAAACAGAAAACATATCACCCTGAGTTGAATAAAATTTCATTTGCAGAGGCGTCTTAGGTTAAATAAAAGTTTTCAAAAACAAACACTATAAAACACTTTCAGTAAAAATCAGGAGCACACGAACCCCAAAGTCATCAAGTTATTAAGTTCGGTTCAAAATCAATTGCCTATAAGTCAATAGGATTTTTAGAGGATAGCTTAAATAAGATTTTATAAGAGTAATTTCTAATAAGAAATAATGGGAATAAGTTAAGTTGTTTAAACAAGTTCTATATTAATCCAAGGTTATTTGTTTAGCATTGTTGGGAATTTTTCCTTCTTACATTTGTTCCTTGTTTATTTTCCTATATCCAAAAATGTCTGATAGTCTTTTTGATTGGTTAAATGTTTTTAATGTTAATGCTAAGTTTAAAAAAATAATTTATGTAGCAATACGCAGAATGCCTTAAAACAGCTATGATTCCTTCACATGCCTTTATAGTGCCAAACCTTGTGGCCCAAACTATTCTGACACACAAGGCCTTTGTATAATCATACTTTCCATCTCAGGTATGTAAAAGGCTGTACATTGCCTTGAAAAAGGAGCCTCCTTGCTAAAATTAATTTCACTTGTGGTATTAAAAGCAAGACTGCAATGTTTCTTGTTAGATCCATTTAAGTATACCTTTGCTTCTAAAATGCAGCTATAGAATTTGTTATTAGCTCACTCTGAACTGATACATCAAAACATTGATAAGTTGAAGAAAATAGTAATCAAAGCTTAGATCTCCATGTTTAGTTAGCATGATAAGTTAAAAGAAAACATTTAAGGTAATATTTGTATTCCCTTGTATTTTGTCTTGCATTGGCAAATGTTTGATCAAAGTTTTTTCTGAGTTTTTTGGTTTTTAGAAAAATAAAAAAAGAAGGGGCAGATGTGGGAGCCCAAACCCAACTTTCAGCAAAGGAAAACAAGGGCTGACAAAAACCTTGTGATCTGAAGGAGCTGGACCCTTCTCACAAGACCTGTTAAAGTTCTACCTTATGGATCAAGCCTGGCTCCAGCAGAAATCAGAAAAGACTTTTGAGATGATTGTATCAAACCATGTCTAAACCCCTGTAATCCCTCTATCCCCCATGTAATCCTACTAGAAGAAAAATTAACTATTTAGAAATTGCAGTAAAAACTTGTGTAATTCCATAATTAACATAGCTCGTCCCCTTCATTAACATGTCCAGCCTCAGATACCTTTAAAATAGTGTTCTCTTGTTCAATAAACTATTCCAGTTCCCCCATACTGGGATCGTGTTTAGCTTTTATTTTTCAGACCGCCACTAGTTGTTGTGACCCAAGTGCAGGATGTGGCACTTTGCCTCATTGAACCTCATACCGTTGTCCTCAACCCATTGATCCATCCTGTCCAGATCCCTCTGCAAAGCCTTCCTGCCCTCCAGTAGATCAATACTACTGCCCAAACTTGATGTCATCTGTGAACTGACTCAGGGTGTGCTTGATCCGCTTGCCCAGATCATTGATAAAGTTATTAAACAGGTGTGACCCCAATACTGAACCCTGGGGAACATCTCTGGTGACCAGCCGCCAGCTGGATTGACCTCCGTTCACCACTGCTTTCTGGTCCCAGCCATCCAACCATTTTTCTATCCAGTGAACAGTGCACCCACACAAACCACGAGAAGGCAACTTCTCTAGGAGAGTGCTGTTGGAAATGGTGTTAAAGGTTTTACTGAAGCTCAGGTAAGCAACATACACAGCCTTTCCCTCATCCACTAAGTGGGTCACCCTGTCACAGGAGGAGATCAGGTCAGTCAAGCAACACCTGACTTTCAGAAACCTGTGCTGGCTAGGTCTGATCCCCTGATTGTCCTGCCTGTGCTGTATGATGGCACTCAAGATGATCTGCTCCATGATCTTCCTTCGGGCCTTCTTGTAGATGGATGTCACATTTGCCAATCTCCAGTTAGCTGGGACCTCCCTGGTTAACCAGGACTGTTGGTAAATTATTGAAAGTGTCTTGGTGAACACTTCTGCCAGCTTCCTCAGTACACTTGAGTGAATCCCACCTGTCCCTGTACACTTGTGTGTGTCTAAATGGTGTAGCAGGTCATTGACCATTTCCTCTTGGATTATGGGGGCTTCATTCTGCTCTCCATCCCTATCTCCCAGCTCAGAGGGCTGTGTAACTGAAGAACAACTTGTCTTACTATTAACGACTTAGGTAAAGGAGGCATTAAGTACCTCTGCCTTCTCCTCATCCTTTGTCACTATGTTTCCTCCCTTGTTATGGTCAGGTACTTAAAGACAATTAGAGAAATGCCTCTGTTTGAATTAAAGTGCCAACAAGACCATATGCCAGAGTCAATAATAGATTTTATTTAACGGTAAATGTGAAGTAGAGTGAGATAGAAAAAAATAGGCAAAAGAAAGAAATGGGAAGAGAAGGAGAGTGACAGAGAGACAGATTAAGTAAAAAAAATATCACTGCACCATGGATTCTGAAGATCCTCTTCTTGTGGTCTTCTCAGTGTGAGAATTCCAGTCTTGTCAAAGTGATGATTGCAATCTGAATCTATTTAGGGAAGCCCAATGTGGGGAGGGAAAAGGCCCGTGGTGGTGAAGCAACTCTTGAGTGGTGGAGGAAGAAGTCTGTGATGGTAAGGGAAGTCCCGTGTGGTGATGGAAGAAGTGCATTTGTGACCGAAGTCCAAGGTGGTGAGGGAAGACTGTGATGAGTGAAGTCCATACCATTTTTTATTGGGCTTAGACTAGGTGGGAACACCCTTGGTACCTCCCCTAGGGCAGGGAGTTTTACAATGTAATGTTGGATCATGGGACACTTCAGGAGTCTTTGATGCCTTCTAAAATGTTACAGCTGCCTGTAACATGTCAACGCAGTTGACTCAGTTATTGCCCATCAGCAGAAATTAATATCTTCGGGCTATGTGTGAACTGCCCCAATTCCCCTGGAGGGGAGTTCTCACAGCTGAGTCATTTGTGTAAGGACAAAGAAACACTACCCCTCCTTGGAGGATTTGCCTCTCTCCTTATCTTGTTCAACATCCAACCTGTAGCCTGAGGTGGCAGCTGTGCATGCCCTCAGCACCTGGGTGGTTTCTTTGCACATCGTCAGCTTGCACCTTGGTCCCCTGAGCCATTAGCATTTCAGTCTTTCACACTTGTGGATGCATTTTTCTCCTGGGGTAATTGGACAATAGTACCATCTTTATCTTATCTCAAATTCCCATCACAGTCCAAATTAGCGGCATATTCAGCGTGGGGTGGGCTTCTGTGAGCAATTGTTTCTTTGCGAGTTTGCTACAGTGGACGAAAGTCCTTCAGTGATTTTAACAGTTTAAACCATAAACCATTCCTCACACCCCTGTGTCCAGTAGAGGGGATATAAGACTAGACCTTCTTTTGTTGCTAATTTTTCTAGAAAGTTTCTTTATTGTCTTTCACAATAGTAATCAGATTAAGTTCTAGTTTGGCCCTGCTCTACTGTCACTTTTATTGTAGGCACAGTTTTAATTTTTTTAGGTTTGGTATAGAATCCAGTTACATTATTGGAAAGTGTTCTAGTGCCAAATATGGTTACGCTCTAGCTCATGTGGCGTGTTCCACTATCCAGCCCTGGAAGAATATTGATTTCTATTTTTCCAATGAAGGCAGGATTAACTACCGACTTATTGAAGGAAAGAATAAATTGTGAGTATGAACTGGAGAAAAACATTTTGGCTTCTTTAATTTGCTCTTATTTGCGTATGAGCACATTATTTGAAGGCAGTCTTGGAAGTTCCTCTTGGAGCTGTCCTTGAAATCTCATTTCCAGTATTTGGACACAGCATCAAATAGCTCAGTCTACAGGACCACAATTATCACCTGCAAAACACACATTTTATCTTTACTCTTTCATTGGTCTTTTTAGTTAGTATAAAGCAGTCTGCATCTTATGAATAACTAAGTGTATTTTTATCACACATGAACATTTCCTTACCTGTACGATACCACTGCAGTTGTACAACCAGCTTCTTAATTATTTGCTTATCGACAAAACAAAACATATAATTCCTCCATTCTTTTTAAACACTAAACTTTTACTAAAATCTTTCAAATGCCTTTTTCCTTATATATTCTCTGCCACTGAGCAAAAGTAATTGCCACTAAATAAGCACAGAAACTCCAAGTGCCATTCAAAATGTCTGTGTTTGCTGCTGTGCAGATCTCTGTCCAAGGGATTGTCGTGGTAAAACCATGACTCTTTTAGTCCTTTTGACACTGGTCCATGTGAATAATTTGCATACCAAAGCATGCATTACAGACTCATTTGTCATATTTGTAAATATTTGTAACAATCAGTTTTAAGAGAAATGACAGTTTTAGTTATTACTTGTGCAGAGAAATATTTCTGGACACTTCTATATTTTCAACTGTTTCCATGCTCCTAAAGGTAGCATTTTTAAAATATATCTGCAATTACTACTGAGATCAGAAACAGAACACTGCTTTCAGCGCTGTAAACTCAGAAGCTTCACATTCAAGTTATTTCCACTTACTGGTTTGTTTATTTAGTTGGTTGGCTGATTGGGTTTTGTTGTGACTGTTTTTTTCCTTCTGGTTTTAACAGAATGTAAATACGATTTTTATTTTCAATTTTCTATTTTTGGCAGTCAAAGTTTCTAAATACTGACATATTTAGTTAGTTTTCTGGTACTCAAGTTTTTGTAAATTCCCAATTTTTAAATTAAATTCTAGAATAGAATCACCTACATTCTTTATTGAGTGTTTTTTTTCAAAGACCCAATTTCTTTGCATTTATAAAGAAGAAAGTATGGCTAGATTTTGGAAAATAACATGTTACTCATAATGTATTTTCCATTTAAAAGTGTCTCCTAAGGGAAAAATCCATTAGTACTAATCTTTTAATGAGAATAGACAGTCTCTTAACTGTATATTTTTCTGAAGAATAGTTTGCACTTTGCCCTCAACACCTCGGTGATTACACTTTTTTTTTTTATATTCACTGTACATGAAATGGAAAAAAGTTCTGATTGTGTTTGTGGTCTTTTTTGACGTTTCTTCATGCACTTTTAGTGTTGTTTATGTATTTTGCATACTTTCTATAGTACTTCCTTGTGTGGAAGTGCTGATGGGTGTGACTGGAAAAGGGAGAATAAAGCCCTAATACCTGATAGAATGTGATTTATGCTCCTGTAATTAATATTTTGTGTGCTGTTAATGTGTTCACATATAACTATACTTCTAATGGTGAATTAGGGAAATGTAGATCACACATTCTAACAGGGTTAGAAATGGTTTTGTTTAACAGTAGTCCAAATAAAAAAAAAAAAAGTCGAAAGTGCTTCTAGAGAAATAATTATTCTAAGTAATTATAATGACTATTCTTTTTTTCTTCCCTTGAAAATAAAAAACAGGGTCTGATGACATACCACCGAAATCAATTCACAGTTTACCATCAGCATCAATGGATATAATAATGAGCACATTTCAACACTGTTTTTTAAGAAAAAGGACTATATGATGTAGCTTTAATTCACTAAAAATAATATGAAAATAGAATAAATGTATTTAAACCCTCATAAAGTCTATTCCCTAGTACCAACTACTTTAATGACTTGTTCAAGACCCACTTCAGACTTTAGCAGAATGTCAGCATTGAATACATAATGTCTCTCCCCTACCTCCTGCCTAGCAGCAGAGTTCAACAGTGCTTCAGTGGCATCTTATCTTCTGAAGTTTTAATACTTCTAATTTATTTTCTGAAGAGAAGATAAAACTTTAAAGTAGACCAACTGCCTCTGACAAATTTGTTGCCAGCAGAGAGTTAAATGGAAGAAGGATCCACAGCATTCATCTTTCACACAAGTTGTATATGAACCATGGATTGACTGTGGGTAGATGAATTTCAAAGGTGGACACTCCTGTTTCAGTCTCATCTGAATGCTGCATGCTGTGGCAGCTTAAACCAGCAGGTATGCTTCAAGTGAGGTTTCCTTATATGAAAAGCTAAGTTAGGATAACAAACTTGACTCTCAATTTGACTTTTTAAGCATAAATGCTACTTGAAAGTAGTCTTATATTCTTCACATTAAAAAACAAATAAATCTTTTGGGTTTGAGGACATTCTCCTTTTTTCCTTCTGCCATTAATTTGAAAACAGTTCCTCATATCAGAATTTTCTGGTAACATATAACATTCTGTAACCAAGGAAACTATCAAGCATGTTCTACAAACTTGTCCTGAAGTTCAAAAATCAAAGTATTTTCTAAAAATTTAAAAACAAGAAAAAATTCAAACTCTCAAAAGAATATGCCTTTTTAAACCTTAGTTTCAATCAAATGTTCCGTTTATTCAATTATTTATTTGGAACATCGACTTCTCAGGTATTATTCAGCTTGACATCTTACTCTTACACTGAGAGCTTTATGTTGCTCTTGATAAATTTCTTTTTTCTTGCACTTCTTGTTTTTTCTTGCATTTCTTGCTTTTTCTTGCACTTCTTATTAGAAATATAAGTTGTTCCTGAAATGGCCCTATGGCAAAATAGACCTAGAAATGCCATGGCACTGAAAGCCTGGGAAACCATGTATACATGCTCATCTATGTGTTTTTAGGAGTTGTAGGTTATTCTACATACAGAAAACACAATACACACCAATACACAGGTATTTTTATTTTTTTTTAACTGAGAAGTAAAACAAAATTCTCAAACTTTCAAATCTGTTTTAAATTGGATAAGGTATTACTTAAAGAATATTTTACCAGAAGACTGAGAAATGATTATTTGAGTCTGCTCCATCTGGAGACTTTCCGTTGATTGCAGTGGAAGTTCAATTAAGCCCTTAATACACAACATTTTCTCTCATAGAAGAGCATCTGCAATTGGGTCATTTAATCTATTCTCACATTAATTTAGGGTTATTTCCCTACAGTAAATGCATTGGCTAGTTTAGTTTAAATATCACAAAAGTATTCACCTGTTCTGAAATTCTTCTCAGGACTGTTTTCAAGTTAACACATTTTATCACAGCAATTTTATCACTTTATTGAGTAATTACAAAAAAAATGAAAGCTTCCCCTCCTTTGAATTCCCTCACTCATATTCTTTATAAACCTATTCTTCTTGCTATCCTGACATTTTCAAGATAATTATTTTTTTTATGTGGGTTCTGCTACTTAATGGAATAGAAACTGGGTTTAACAGATGCTATCTGTCTTTCTTCTTTAAAAAACAATATCAGATTGTCTTCTCATGGGTGTTCCCTTTTCATAATTTTCAAAAAATAGTTGCCACCACTGTTTACTTAGTCACGGCACTGTGATTCTCACAGACATACGCAAGCAAAATTGACTTGTCTCTTTCCTATTGCATAGGAATGTCGTCCTAACTGACAGGTAGCATCATACTTTTCTCCTAAAGAAGAAGTAGTTACAAAAAATGAGAAGACGGATTTATCACTAATGAAATAAAATGAAGCACTCTAATTGTTTATTTTTGATATTTTAAAACTCCATAGAAATTACCATTTAATTTTAAAACTAAGGTAATCACATTCACTAAAACGCTTAGATGAAACAGCGAAGTTTAGCTTAACACAGATTTTTCAGGTTCTAAGCTCTTGGTTGTAGTAGTAATTAGCAGAAAATGTAGAATACGAACTTCTTGAGTGATCAAATCATCCGTAATCATAGAATCAGCAGGGTTGGAAGGGACCTCTGAGATCATCAAGTCCAACTCTTGGTCCACTACTGCCATGACTAGACCGTGGCACTAAGTGCCACATCCAGTCTCATCTTAAAAACCTCCAGGGATGGAGAATCCACCACTTCCCTGGGTAGCCCATTCCAATGCCTGATTACCCTCCCTGTAAAGAATTTCTTCCTAATATCTAACCTAAACCTCCTCTGGCACAGCTTAAGACCATGTCTTACTGATAGCTGCCTGGGAGAAGAGATCAACCCCCGCCTGGCTACAACCTCCTTTCAGGTAGTTTTAGAGAATGATGAGATCTCCTCTGAACCTCCTCTTCTGCAGGCTGACCAACCCCAGCTCCCTCAGCCTCTCCTCATAGGACTTATGCTCCAGTCCCTTCATCAGCCTTGTTGCTGTTCTCTGGACCTGCTCCAGCACCTCAATATCCTTCCTGAACTGAGGGGCCCAGAACTGGACACAGTACTCCAGGTGTGGCCTCACCAGTGTTGAGTACAGGGGAAGAATCACTTCCATGGACCTGTTGGCCACACTGTTCCTGATGCAGGCCAGGATGCCATTGGCCTTCTTGGCCACCTGGGCACACTGCTGGCTCATGTTCAGCTTCCTGTCAATCCAAACTCCCAGGTCCTTTTCTGCCTGGCTGCTCTCCAGCCACTCTGTCCCCAGCCTGTAGCGCTGCATGGGGTTGTTGTGGCCAAAGTAATTGTAGGCTATCAAATTTATCAAGCTGTATTATATATGTTAACTTTTCTAGTGCTTTTTCTAATAAAAAAAAAATTGAAGTTTGAAAGTAGCTTATAATCAGTATCTTCAGGGTCTCTTTTTGTCATTAAATAAAAGTATATACTCCACATTGTTGGTTTTCCTGCTTCTCCTTCACAGCAAGTACCCTGCCACACTTTAAAACTGTATCCTGTGTTACTGAAAACAATGGGGAGTTTAGCATTTTTTTAAAGGCACAGAATGCTTGCAGCATCCTCAAATATAATTGATCCTCAATAGATAGGACATAATTTTAAAATAGTAGAGACATGCTTATATGTTCAAGTGAATTCATGGAGTAGAACAAGGGATGTTCTTGATTCATTAGGAAGAAATGGAATCTGTGTAAAGTAGGAACATGCATTAAGGGAACTTTTTCTTCTTCTCTTTCTTTTTTTTTTCCCTAAAGAAATACTTGTTTTCCAAATTGATAAGTAGTATATAAGAAGCACCTTTTAGAAATTCTACTTTGCTGTAAGTCAAACAAAGACCAGTTTGACTGAACAGAGAACTCATGGAGCCCAAAAGGAAAAAATAAATTCTATGATCTTAGGAACTCATTCTTTGCAGGAAGAGTACAGAGCCATGGATTATTTCTGCAGAGAGAAGACACAAAAAGCCAAATGTCAGTTAGAGTTGAACCTAGTCAGTGTTGTTTCAGAAAACAAGAAGAGCTTTTTAAAGTACATTAATAGCAAGAGGAGATGTAAAGAAAACATTAGACCTATACTTATTGAAGATGGTCATCTGACTAACGTGAATTAAGAAAAAGCTGAGATATTCAGTGAAGTTTTAGCTTGTGTTTTTATTAATAGTGATAAACCTTGGGATGCCCTGTCCCTTGAGAGGGAGGACCAGAAGTGTGGGATCAGTAACTTTTCATTTGCGATTACTGAAATGGTAAGGGACCAGCTGTATCAGCTGAATGTTCACAAGACCATGGAGCCTGAGGGAATTCAGCCCAGAGTACTGAAGGAGGTAGCAGATGTTATGGCAGGACCCCTCTCTATTATCTAATAAAGAGCAGTCCCTGCTGACTGGAAGCTGGCCAATGTTATTCCAATCTACAAAAATGGTAAGGGAAGACCCAGGGAACTATGAACCTCTTAGTCTGGGAAAATTATGGAGAAGATTATACTGAGGCAATGATTATATTGATGCATATTGAAAGGCATTTAAAGAACAATGAAATCATCAGACAAAGTCAACACAGTCAAAAGAGATGGTTAACCCACTGTAGTCAGCATTGGTTCAGCCTCACCTTGAGCATTGTGTGCAGTTCTGGGCCCTACAACTTAAGAAAGATCTGAAGGTCATTGAATAAGTCCAGAGGAGTGCAACAAAACTGGTGAAAGTGCTGAGAGGAATGTCTTGTTGCTTTCCACAGCTTCCAGAGGAGAAGTCCAGAGAGAGGTGCTGATCTCTTCTCCCTGCTACTCAGTGGCAGGGCATGTAGAAAGGCTTCAAAGCTGTGCCACAAGAGGTTTAAACCAAACATCAGGAAACATTTCTTTACTGAGAGGCTGATCAAACATTGCAACAGGCTCCCCAGAGAGGTGGTCAATACCCCAAGTGGTCAATACACGTCAGTGTTAAAGAGGCATTTGGAAAATGCTCTCAACAATATGCTTTAACTTTTTGTCAGCCTTGAATTGGCCAGGTAGATGACTAGATGATCATTATAGGTCCCTTCCAACTGAAATTATTCTATTCTATTCTGTTCTATTCTATTCTAAACTTCTAGAGCAAACTAGTACAGACCTAGCAATTCAAAAGCATGTAGTAGCTAACGACACATGGATCAGTTCTATAAAGAAAGGCCAGTTATGAACTTCAGCCAGAGAGAAGGACTACATTGTGTTGCCTGATGTGCTGCATTTGCAATGCCAAACAGGTCTGAGAAAATGCATGTAGGAAAGGGGATTTAAAAGTTAGAAATAAAGCATGGCAAAATTATTTGGATATAATAAAGCCAGGAAATAGTGAGATCAGTGGAATAAAACAATAAATGTCCAGTGTCGGTAGGCCTCCCACAAATAGGTGACTTGACCAATTGTATATTTACCCACATCAAACATAACACACAATTTCAGTAGCTTGAATTACCATCTGCAAAGTTTTTAAAATTAGGACTATATATGATCAATAATCCAGACAGGATGTTGAAAATTATTGAAAAAATTGTAAAAAAAAAAAAGGCATAGTCATAATAATAAACATAATCATAATGGGAGATTTTGATTGTTTACACATGGAGTGGGTGAACATTGTGCTGTCAAGCATTACTTTTTTTTTAAACTCAAATGCTTTTAGGGGAAATTGCCCCTAACAAATCACAGAAATGAAATCTTTTGATTTATTACTGAGAGATGCAGAATACTTGATCCAATAATTGTTATAATAGTGACTGTGTTGATTTCCTGCCTTAGAAAAGTAAAAAAAAGTCCATAATTCAACAGAATAATGCTTTAGTTTTCTTACACAAGAGAAATGTCATAAAATTGAGGAAAACAGATACAAGATTACTTAGAAGGCAGCTAAAAGGATAAAATGTTTTAAGCAGGTATGAAGAATATCTAAAAAACTCCAAAATTATTAAAACTTTAGGACAAAAACCGTAAAAAAATAGAAATGAAGATACTCAAACACTATTATATGTTAAGTATGGGTAACCATAAGAGTAAAGGAAGTGGTAAGTGGTAGAAAAGCTTTCTTCCTAAAGTGGAAGTCTTCTCCAATTGTATAAGAGGGAAAAGAGCACTAACGCTTCATAATCAAATGCAGAAATATTATAAACCAGGAAAAAAAGAACTTTATAAGAAATAACATGCGAAAATCAGTGTAATAAAATTCTTTCTAAGTGCTTTAGAAGTCAGATGACTGTTAGATTGTTAAGGATGGCGGAATCCAAAATTTTAAGGGGGGGAAAGAAGCATCCAATAATATTAAAGCTATAACATTGTTAGTGAAGTGAGTCTGAAAAATTTTAAACGAACTGTAGTTGACAAAAATGAACTAAACCAATTTGCCAGGGACAGACAGCATTCACCTAAGAGTTCTAGAGGAATTTGATTATGACATTGTGAAATTACTAATTTCAGTTTATAATCTAGCCTTCAAAACAGCTGGATCAATGGGAGGTGAAAAAGCTGTATTAATTTCAAATATGATATTCTGTATTCAACAAATCAACAAAAGTCATATTAAAGAATGGAATTAAGAAATACATGAATAAGCAAGAAATATAGAAGGAGCAATGCCTCCTTCAGGAGGAAATAATACATCATAAATTTATTTAAATTATTTATGATAATCAGAGATGACACTAATAAATTCAATCTGAGTGATGTGTGTTTAGAGTTCAAAAAATGTACTAATTAGAAAAAAATACAAAAAGTTCTTAAAGGAACTATGGTGGGGTAGAAGAAAAAAATCTTCTATTTGGTCTTGATAAAAGCTGATAAAGTCTAGGAACAATGAAATAATATTTATTTCAACTTTTTACTGTAAAAATGGGCTACTAGTGGGGTCCCACCAGCACCTTGTGCTCTGCAGTATATTTGCAAGCAGACTCATAAAGGTGATGGACACCGAGGTCACAGAGGTTTCTGATTATATTATTATTAAATGATCTTTAAGAGTAAGATAAATGTGCATAGAATGAATAGCTAAAAGACCTGGTGATACTAAGGATGGTATTAATCTAACCTAAATTTAGCCATCTACAAGTTTGATATCCAGACTGAACTTGACATTTAAGTTACCAATACAGAGTTTGGAAAGAGATATATACTTTATGAAGCTGGTCCATCCATTTAAGCTTACAGAAAGATGAATCACATACTTTGTTGTTTATAGGGAAATCTTAGATAATGATCTTGGGCCTGATAACTTACTTTTTCCCAGCTGTTAGAGGAAACCCATACAAGTATTCTGGGTAGTGAAATGCTAGACAAAATTCAATGCAAATAAATGCTAAGTAATGCATATTAGCAATATCAAACTGTCTATTTAGCAAGGAGTGTATGTATATATAGTAAATTATACATACTGATTTGTTCAGAAAATTGATTTTTAATTCATGGATGATTCTTTAAAATTGGTAATTAAGTGACCAGGAAAAGTAAAAAAATGCAATGACAAGAAGGAATTATCCGAAAAGAAACAGATATTAAAAGCTAGAAAAAATATCATCACAGCACTGTGTAAAACAAAATCATATCTATCTCCAGCACATAAGCCAAATAAACTAGGGGGAAAAAAAAAGGAATTCAGGAGAGACTGGCTCAGATCCTCAGACACATAGGAGACTTACAGCCAACTTAATGGAGTTGCAGTGTTTGAATAGCTAGCTCTGAATGCTTTCCAAACATCCTGTAAATTTACTATTTGCCAATATGACAGCTCTTACACATGTGTAAGTACATTTTACATACATTCTGTGGTGACAGCATGAAGTCACTTTGCACTGAACACTGTTACTGCATGACACACTATGACCATATTTTTTGCGAACTTAAATGTAAAGATATTTTCTTGGGCACTGTTTTTTTACTGTTACTACTAGACACATATCTCTTCATAGGCTGGCTGGTTGGCAAAAGAAATTACCCCATTAGTCTTTGTTTCTTGTCGGGATAATCTTGGCAAAACAAGAACTACTAGACAGCTGGACTTTTGTCACTTACATTTTTGTTTTGATCTTTGTTTTGGTTCTCTGTTACCAATTTTGTTGATCTTTGAGACCAATTCCTAAGTCTGTATTCTTTCAAAATGAAAATTTATAGTAACTTCTTAATAGTATAAATTTGAAAAAAATGTATGGCCTCAAAGCTTTGTCATGGGTTCTCTTTTTCTCCATTATGAGTATTTTGGATCAAAATAAATGCATAGTATGAATCATACTGAAATCAATTCCCAAATCTTCTAGTGGATATACCATAATTGATGAAAAAGTCTTAGCAGAAAACAGAGGAAGTGCAGAGGACCATTGAAAGCTGACTGCAGATGAAGAGCCTACTTTGACGGTATTTTGATTTCAAAGAACCAGTGCTCTGCTTTTACACTTTTATTTTACACTTTTTACACTTTACATATTTGTCTCCTTGTAGTTGCACATCATCTTGTACAGTATTTTTGGCATGCTCAGAATTCAAGTGCATGAATTTCCAGCTTCAGCATGGAACAGCAGGAAAGCACATTGGTTTTTTGTTATTCGAATCCTAATAGCTCTTCCAGAAGGAAAACAAGGAAGGAAGGAAGGAAGGATGGAAGGGAGGAAGGAAGGAAGGAAGGAAGGGAGGGAGGAAGGAAGGAGATACACAGCTCCTTGCTTTATACCAGTTATCATTTAAATCAACGGACATATTTATAGAGCAAGACTCAAACATATTTAATATCACTTAAGCTACTTCAGTGAAGTAGTCTAGAATTCAGAAAAATTGGAAGGATGAATTCTGGCTGTTCATGCCTCCAATGATTACGGAGGAAATGTAAAACAATTGGGATCTTAATTATACCTGAAAATTATGTCCTTCCATAGTGTGCTAGAGGTTTTAACACTAGTGGCTGTATTTCTGACTTTCCTATGTTCTGGGTTGTTTAATGTCTGGGAATTTCAGTTAGTGAGGACCAGCATGACTCTGGCATGAGTTCTGAAAGTGAACATTCACAAGGTAGAGGTTATTTGCACATGTATTTAAAACATACTGAAGTTGCGCCCATGCAAATCAGCTTCACCACCCAAGTACAATTGCTTCATCAAATTTTAGCCAGAATTTTCATTGTGTATGTGAAAAAGAGGTCCTCTGCGCACTTGAAGAGTCTGTTAGATAGAATGAATATGAGTCCAAATTGCCACACATATCTGACTTTTAAAAAGGTATTAATTTATGGTTCAGAAAAGGGGCAGTTAAAATCATCTAGTATGATTGGATAGACATTTGGAAAGAATTTTGATAACTAAATCCTATGAAAATTTTTCTTTTCACTAGAAGAAGTATCAAATCAAAACAGTTTGATTTTAAATTTTCATCCAGAAAAATTCTAATAACTAGCAAGTCTTGGTATACTTCTAATATCAATTTTATTCAGATTCTGTTCAATTCCCAGCCTTGTTTACTAATCTAAAGAGCTCTGTATTATCAGATTTCTGTTTCTCCATGGCTCTCCAGTACATTCTTTCAATCTTGAATCTCAGAGTGGACAGAATATTCATTCCTTCACTGCTTAAATTAGGATAATATAAATTCCTTATTCTTACATAGTTTACTTTGTCTACCCTAAGGGTGTCTAAGAGTAACATCAACTCATTTGTCACAATGAGGCGCTAAGATAATTTCCAAATGATTATCCCCTATGGCTAAGTGATATTATATGAAATCATACAATTTTATATTAATACACATTACAAAGCAGGAATCTGATCCATTCTAAGTAAGGGTAGCAGAATTTTACCTCCAACTAAAATTTAAGAAGTCAAAAAATTTGACCTGCAGAGTGAAATCTGACATCTTAAAGTCAGTCTCTTGTAATCAGAAAATAACAATACAGAGGAAATCTAGTATTCATGTTTTTCATTAAGCTTAGAAAACACATTTCTTTTTACAGCCAGATAAATATTAGAAAATATGTTTTAGTTGAAAAAAATTGAAGTCTTTAAGAACTGTTGACAAGAAACAAAGCCACCCAAAACTAAATGAATAAAGCTAACAAGACTAAAATAATTTGCTTATGAATAACAAAGCAGAACTGCTCCAAATGGTGGCAAATACAATTCTCTTTTATGTAAAAGGGCACAGCATAATACAAGTGTATAATATTTGCAACAGCTGTGTTGAACAGCCCACAAACAATTCTGTCCTCACCTCTTTTGTCAATTCCTTTTCCACCTGTAGTTGATCAAAGATCACAGAGGTCTGTGGTATGCCAAATCTGAGGGGGAAACACAAATAAGCAAATAATCCTGGTAGAAAAATTGAAAGAAGAATGTGAAATGAAAGAAATCTGTAATTCATGTGCAACATATTTTTCTTCTGCCATTTAAATAGTTGTTATTTTATACAATAAATCTGGGAAATGCCTTAAGTAACTTAAATAGCAGTCAAGAAGGTACTTTTTTTTCTTAGATATACACTGTACTTGTAAGTAAACACTTTGTTTTGAATCATCTCTAAGTCACTACTCCCAAGTATAAAAATATAATAGTATATATTTTCAGAAATCCTCCTCCCCACTCACCCCCCAAAATTATTATTAAATACCTTCATGCTGAAAATAATTTATACTTTTATGGAAATTAATATATCTCTAAATAATACAACATAATCATTCTTGACTACCATCTCTGTCACTTCATATGTTATCTAGCTTTCTCAGTATAAATACTTTTACATAGTTCACCCATTAAACTACTTGAGCTTTCAGATGCCCAGATTTTTTTAAATTAATGACAAATCATAGAGAGTTCTTGACAGCTACAAATAAAAACATTCTGGAAGCCTGCCTTATTAATTCAGACTACGTTTTGTATTGATGTTTAAAAAAAAACTGGGGGAGACATGAACACTTCACAGAATTTTCAGCTGGTTTGAGCCCACTCCTGGATCAGGAGAAGATCTTTCTGCATGCCCCAAATAAAATACTGCAGCTACATGCTTTTGAGAAGATTATATCTATCTATCTATCTATCTATCTATCTATCTATCTATCTATCTATCTATCTATCTATCTATCTATCATATCTAGAATATAGATATTCTAGAGAATATCTATAGATATTCTATATCTATATAGAATAGTGGAGCGAGACTGTTATGTATATTTCATCCTTTTCAAGTGGCTCTTTCTAAATACACATAACTTTTCACATCTGCTTAGATTTCCTTTCTTTCACAAGTCTTCAGTTTCTTTCTAATTACACACATAGAAATGACACTGGGGCCCCAGTGTAACATTATAGGTTTCATACTTTGTATGAAGAAGACATTTATCAATTCTCTATACTGTGAATGCTTTTCACACACAATGCTTCTGAGTCACATCTACTGTTCAACCGAAATTTCTGGTCATACACCTTCTCCTTCTCCTATATTCACAGAACAATTTCTATTTACTATGCTTTAGGTGAAGGAGTAGGTGAATTTCAACCTATTGCAATATATATTCAAATGACATTAGATGTGATACTAGAGTAATTGTGTATGCAAGAATACAAAAAAAAAGTACAATTCTTTGACCATTATCACTGAAGTAAGATTCTCCAATTCCCACAGTATTTGGTCCAACATGTAATAGACCATTATGATGGTGATTTTTATGCTAACTTGGCTCAAGTCACAAAGAAAATTGTCTGCATAATGTTTTCATTTTTGGATTACAATAGTATACTCAAATCTTTTGCCTGAGGCAGTAAAATATTCTAAAATACTATTGTGCTCTTACTTTCCTTGTTGGTTGGTCATTTGTGACAAAAATATTGACAAATTAGGGATGTTTAGAAGCCAGATCTTTTGGCCTATTGCCCTAAAACAAGAGCTCTAACTCTGAAATGTTCTCATATTTACATTTGAAGAAGGTAGTTGTATTTTGAACTCACGAGTTAATGCTGTTTTCACATATGAGAATGCAGATTTCAAGAAAAAGTAAGCAGAAATTGTTTTGACCAGTTTTATTGTTACTGACATTATTTTACAATATTGTTTGTTTCTGAGAGAACCCGCCAATCTCAGGCTTTTTCTAAAAAGAGCCCCTCTTTGGGGATTCCCTGAGGATGGTGGAATTTTAAGACAAGCTGTATGGGTGATGTACCCTTATCGTGAGATTAAACCAGGAGGAAGGCCCAATTGTGTGCCTGTTGTGGTTGCTGATGTCAATGTCTACAAAAGCCCATCTTTGTTACATGAACACAAATTAAACACATGCAGGTCCATTTCATGGTGTCATGACACAAGATTTGGTATATCATGGTTGGCTTTATTCTCTCTTCCAGGTAAATACGTGCTATCCAAATAGAGAATTCTTAGTTGCTGAATGATATTCCCGTGTAAATATACAAAGCTTAAGGTGTTGTGCCTGATCCCTGTTTTACACAACAGGACTACAAAGTTTGAAAAGGTTATCTTTGATCATCCTACCTTACTATGAAGAAATCTTCCAGACGTCTCATTAACTTGTGTTATGTCAATTTCCTTACTTGAGTTTGCACTGCAACTCAAACAGTCTTACTTCAACAGCACTTTACCTTTTATTAAAACACTTGTAATATCATAAACATTTTAAAACTTTTTTTGACATTTGTTTAAAATAGGTTTTCAATTATTTGCTTTATTAAAATAGCTTTTTAAATGCTTCCCTCATTTTAATCTGGTTTTTTTTCAAAATAGGTGAGAACATGGCACTCAGGATTTTGTAAGATCCATGACGATTTTTGTATATTGTGATGGTTAGCATTACATTGTCCAGTATACACCTCTTCCATCTAACCACACCATTCATGTTGTTGAAATGGAACCCAGGTTCTCCCCAGCTTACATGAGAAAATTCAAACTCTTAAAAACGGATCTCAAAAACCATAGAACTTTTAGACCCTCTCATCGTTCTCTTACTCTACGTCTCTCACTCCATAAGAGGAGTACTATGTGAATAGAGAAACCTTAAATGTGTTTTTGGATACTTGTATTGACGTCCAGAATGTCATAATAGAGAGCTCTGCTTACGTACACAGGTTGGCACTACTGATGCCTTTGACTGACGCTGACTTGAGCTTAAGATGGGAGTTGATAATGAAAACAGTGAAGCAATATGCACTGACTTCAATGAATATCTTGTCCTTTACTTACAGACCTGAAAAATGCATAGTGAATTGAAGAAGTTGCTAGAAATTTGTGAATAACTGTGAGATGGAATTCTGTAGTAGCTTGCTTATCCTGGTATGCGTTCTTGGAAAATCTTTGATGGGTAGACATGTACCAGTTCATCTTTCATATAATGAAAAATATTTAAATTCTATTAAATCCACTGTTTCTTTGAGACAGCCAATCATGCAGCATGCAAAAGCAATTGACAGGTTAATTATGCAAGGTTTGAGTATTTGGATCACATTTTCTTATGCCAAGTTTAAAATATTTTCTCTTTAGGCAATTATGTTGGCAACTGAGAGATTTAGGAAAAAATAATAAGGAAGATTTCATAGAAAGGCGTCTTAGAGAAACAAATAATTTAAAGAGTCATAATACTTTTATTGTATATTAAAGCATGTTATTTGAGGTTAATGTATCCTGAACTTTTCGTCTGCTAGTGTGATTAACCAAAAAAAAAAATAACAGAGGCTTCATTCAAATGGAAATATAACAAGAGAAATGATCCAGTAGAGGTGTAGGGAATACAGTGATTTTTCTCATCTGCACAGTTAGATGCACACAGGAAAATTATATCATGTTTCCCTTATGAAACACTACTTGAGTTATATAGCTGCCTGTCTTCTGAAATTTGTGCAACAAACAGTACCAAGATGACCATGACCTCATTCCATTGAGGTGAGGAAGTATCATTTCTATTTTATGGCCAGAAAACTGAGACATGTGTAGATGGAATATGTTTTGTCCAAAGTTATAGCAGAATTGCATAGGAAAGGTAGGTTTGGAAAGCAGATCTTTTCTCTGTCCTGTTTATTGTCCAGAAATCTCACTTTATTCTTTTTTAACTGTATTCCTGTAACCTTCTACTGACATATATACAAAGTACTATTATCTGAACAAAGAAAATAAACATATGCATTTATTCTATAGTGAGTTATTCTGATCTTGGAAATATCACCTGAAGGTCCTTAGTTGTCCTGTTATCTTTTTGAATATTTTCCAATTATTTTGTAGGCTGAGTCAATATCATCATTATTAGCACATAAAGGGATCTTTTTGTCTATATCATCAAGAGGTACCAAAAGAAAACATATGTTTACAATGGACAAGGCCTGTGGCTCTGCACATTTACCTGCAAAATTTCTCTAGTCATCCTTTTTTTCCAAAAAAAAAATATTGTGAAATAGGACTTCATTATCATTTTGGTCTGAAACCTAATTACATTGACACAAACTGAATAGTTTATGAGACAATTTCTTTGGCCACAGAAAACTGTGTGGGGTAAAAATAAAGTATGGTGTTAATTACAGCTGTGAGCTATGGATCAAGCAGTGCAGTCAACACAGGTCCTTTCTGCTAAAATGTTCCAGATTCTGAAGCCTTAGTGACAGTCTGGAGGTCAATTTTTCTATCAGTGTAATCAGAACTATCTTTTATTTTGGGTTACAAATTTATCCTGCATTTAAAAAAAAAAAAGTTGATCATTACATTAACTTTATAGGTTGCATGACTGACTAGTATAAATACACATGTACTGCACTTACAACATTTTATAGAGTGGAGGGTAATAAAAACAAGAATGGATTAGAGAATTTGTGATTTAGAGACATGGACATTTGTTATGAATTGGCGTTTATATGTGCGTAGCTTGCAGAAAATAACTTAGTTACAACTTCTTTATGTGATGCTTAGGCAACTTTTTTCACAAGTCCTTAGACTGATAGCACAAAAACTGGGTTCATGGGAGATATATGAAGTTTTGTATCTGGTTTTAATGCTCTCAAGTTTGGATGCATTTACTATATGGTATGTATATACCATAGGTCTTTCTGTGATTGTTTTTTTTTCACAGTAAATTCTTGACACATTCTCTGCATTCATTTGTACACCTTTCTAGACATTTTATGAATTTCCTCTTTTTTCTTGAATGAGCAAACACTTTGCAAATGCTACACATCATTCATTAACTACTAGACTGTGTCAGAATGGTAACAGCTGCAGCTGAGATGGAAAAACAGTTTCCATTATGCCTCTATATTAAATTTTCTAACAAAATATTCTCTTAAAATGATTTTGCCATCTTTGGTACTTACTGGTAGATTTTTTTTTCTTAAAGATAAGAAAGAGAAAAAGAGTCAAAAAAACTGACTCAGCCATTTTTTGACATACATAAAGCTGCCAATCAGTTAGACCATTTTTCTCAGATGTAGTATGAGAGTTTTATTGCTGATGTCTACATTAACAAATAATGAAACATAAGCATGGAGTGTTGTCCACACCAGATGCATTTCTATGCCAAGGTAAAATCTGCTAAAATGTACCTGGATTGTGAAGCACTGTGACGATAACTGAAACATGGAAAGTGGTGGCAATAAAGTTTCTTTCAATGATGTATCCCTCACCCAAACTAAACTGTAAATATAGGCACACTATTCCTTTTCTCATACAAATTAAAAGCACCTTCTAATCTTTTGTGTTTGAAAAATCTATCCAACTTCCCAAAAGGAGCAGTATAGCATCGTGAGTTAATTTGAATATTTGCTGGCTAAAATAACAATTTTTGGCAAATGAAAAGCCAGTTGCATTTCAACTAGACAGCTCTGTTTTGTGCAATTTTTTCTATATGACAGTGATGGGGTGTAGGTTTAGTGGATGTAGTACTAATTTGGTTTTGTTTTCCTAAATTGGATTTTGATTATGTTAGTATCTCCATTCTCACCATTTTATCATGTCCTTTTCTCTACTTCTGCAGAGAAGTATCAGTGAGGTGCTGGGAATATTAACAGAGCTGCTGTAACAGACTGGGAGTGGGAAACAAAGATAAGGACAGGACTGACGATTATTCACAGGTGAAGACATCGAACCTGGTTTCTCCTCAAAAGAAATGGGCATTTACCAGAGAATTAGTTAATCTCTTCCCTTCCTTGTTCTCCTAGGAGCAGCATACATTTCAAATGCACAAGTCCACATGAAGACGTTTAATGCCTCAAATAACATACTGGAAAAGTCTTAAAAATTACACTACTGTTTCTAAAATGAACTTTAAGAAATGAAACAAACATTAGTAGTGACTCCCAGAGGGTGTGAAATAATATCCTTGCCTTTTCTGGGAGAGAAGGGCTGGAAGGAGAAATGAGAGTATTAAGTCAAGCTGAATATAGCAGTCCTGTAGTGGTAAATAAAAAAGAGCAAAAAATGCCTGGGTTTCTTTCCGTCCAGTCACTGAAAGCAAGAATAACTTCTATTTCTTACACTGGTAAGATCCATTTACCAGCATTTTTTGATGACTACACCCTGACTTAGACTATGGTCTTGCATGGGCAGACAGTGGGATAGGTAGGTGAAAGGATGAAAATCAGATCTACTGGGCCAGTGGACACATGGGAATATTTTGTCACTGAACACCTTTGTATTAAATGTCACTTGATACTAGAACTGCTCAGGTGTCACTTAACAAAAACTGCCTTTATATATGTTTGTAGGACATATAAACAGGGCTTGCATTGTTTCAGTGCTGGGAAAGCCTGCCATGTGGAATCAACCTGCAGTTCACACCTTTGACCTTAGCAGTATATTGCATAATTCTTCAATTACCATGTGCCACATACATCTCTAAAGAACCTTCTTAATACAGTGATATATATATATATACATACATATACACTATACTGTGTGCTCCAGTACTTGTATCAGTTACTCCTGCATAATTTGTGATTGAATCACCTCCTCCAAAACTGAGTCTCTAATATAATCTTTTTCTGGTAGGTTTGGATATTCAGTTAGAACATAATACTCTTTGCAAAACAAAATAATAATATGATAATATCATGAAGGCTCTGTGTATCGTACATTCTTCATAGCATACCATATACAATTGAAATGCTTCACTGCAAACTAGAGGTTCTCAACATTACATTTCAAGCACAGACATGACCTATTGCTATACATACTTTCAATAGTGTAGATAAGCCTAAGTTTAAGAAATTGGTTTCAGTGTTTTGGAGAATGTGACGGGAGAAATTCTGGATCTGTAAAGCTTTTGGGGTATGTGCTTCAGTTTGTGCTATTTGTGATGTTCAGCCAGGTACACCACTGTCTTTTTGATTTATATTGAGTGCTCTGATATGCCTGATGTCCAGCTGTTGTGACCCACCCCTGAAGGTGAGGGTAACTGAGGTTCTTGTTAATAGATCCCTTGGTGCAGGTTAGAGTGAAACAACACTGAATGGCCAGTGTGTATGTGTATATATATATATATATATATATATATATATATATGTCAGGTTTATTTTAGAAAAATTTTGTTGCAATGGAAAGAAGATATGTAGTCATTTTTGTTATTATCTATATAAATGCAACAATATAAAAGTATAAACATATCACTTAAAAAACCGTATAATTAAAAGACAGAAAGAGAAAGAAATGATAAAAACAGATAGTGGAGAGGAAAGATACCACCACCTGTGGATCCAGCATTGAGACCTGGTTGTTGCAATTTCAAAGTCTGTTGGCCAAAGTGATGATCACAGTCTTGATCCATCAGGTGTGAATTAAGCCCACAAAACATAAAGTTCAATGGGTTAATATATATTCAGGTTCAGGAGGGAAAGCCCAGGTACCTCCGACTGGGGGGAGGTTTTACACTGAAGGTTGCAACACTGTGGATCATGCGCAGTCCTATGGTGGTAGGCCCCAAAAATAAGTCTGGGGGTGGTTGGGGGGCTCTTTGGTGGTTTATGACCCCTTCTAAGACATGACCATTGTTTCTCATGCTAGCATAGCTGAGCAGTTACGCGTTTTCAGAAGGGATGAATATGTTCCGGCCTACAAGTAAATGTGAGTGTCCTGATACCTCCCCAAGAAGGGAGTTTTACACTTGAGGTTGCTGTGTAAGGGAGGATGTTGGCAGGATAAATTGCATTATCCCAGATTGGCAGGATTGTTTCCTATCAGCCTTCTTCCCCATCTGGCTCAAAAACCATCTTGTTGTTAAACAAGGTCAGTTTGTTGTAGTCATCCTCTGATGGTGTGTATGCCCCCTCCGTCTTACACAGATCAGAGGTTTCACCACCACACACAAAAATATCTTCCTCCTCTTCAACTGGGGGGTGCAAATCTGGCCTCAGAAAAGCACCCAGTTGCTGGTGGATTATTTGAGTCATTAACCATTAACATTTCAGTGTCTTACCCAAGTGGATAAATAAATAAGCCCTGATTTCATCATGCAGCAAAGCTGATGAGATCTGTAATTAGCCTGAGCCTCACCTGCCATTAGTTTATAAAGAGAAACATTGGACACTGCAGATTGCATGGAAGAGCAGTGAATGCAAACATTGTGTCTATATTAGCAGTGCAACAGGACAAAGCAGTGTTGAACAAAGCAGTTAATGCTGGAGAATTGATAGGTATACTGTACACACTTAGGTAGATTTAATTTCATTTTACTCTAGTCCCTTTCCAGGGACTAATGTCTATTAGCAGACAGAGAGCATTTAGGTGCACTCATGGAACACATCCGGTTTAATTTCATCAGAAAGGAACGTGGGTTGTGATCTCTGAGCCCAAGCTACTTTATATGTGCAATAAGAAGCCGTAAGTAGGATTATCATTAGAACTGAGTGAAAACTGCAGTTCTGATTAAAATTAAAATGCTAATATAGACAACAATATAAGACTGAGCAAGAGTATGTACTGCTTTGAGAATTAATTGCATTACATACAGCACAGATTTAACCTAAAGGTCTAAGCAACTGGTGTTGATTGTTCTTGGTGGTGTTAGGTAGGCTGTGTATATCCATGTCTCACCATCCCTCATTAGAAGCCAGTGTGAGTACTCTATAATCAAATAGCATTAGGAAAGTCACAACACACATTTTGGGGCATATTTTCACTTCTTCATTCCTGATTCCAAAATGATAGCTAATACAATTTTTTACCTTTTACTTTTCTCTGTCATTACTTCTAGTTCAGTGACTGTTCCCCAATAAATGTTGGTTTTAAGAAAACTGAAATTCTTTCAATGTTCTGGATTTTATTTTTTTCAATAAATTAATTTGTTACTTTCTCCTCTGACAACCTGAATGCAGGAAAATAAGTCAATACAAAATTTGTGTCCATAATATTGCCTTCTGCTGAGATAACTCTGCACATATTTACCAAAGAGTGGCACACTGAACTACCAGCTAGCCTCCCTTATGAAAGGAGAGCTTTGTGAAGTCTTTTGTTCTTAACTGCAGGTGATTCTAGCTCTGAAAAAATCCTGTGATCTGACAGCTGTTTTTTCTGTGATCATGGTCAGCTTGCATAATACAACAAAGGTGGAAGATTGTTGCCTTCCCCAGGGTTGCTTAAATTTACAGTCCTGATCTCTTGACCTTTAATTTCAGCAAGTTTGATTCCTCAAGGAACCCTGGTGTGCATACTTGGAGCTAATATAGCATTTTGCTGTTCAGTTTATTGTAAGTGCTTTTGCACTGACACAGTTTTGGAAGAGCAATAGTTTCTGGGGATCTCCTGCACATCATGGAGTTGAGGAATAAAGAGCAACTGACAGCACAAAATAACCCCTAGACTCACAGTATGCCATGGGCAACAAAATATTCTGTTATGGATATTACAAATGCTGATGTGTCACAGAACAATGGTGAAAATGTCAGAGGCTGCTTGTGTTATAGTCCCGCAGCAGGGAATGGTGCAAAGATAAGACCTAAGCAAAGGGCAGTAGAGCTCAGAGAAGAGAGCTCAGAATAGAGGTTAGGAATAAATTATAAATAAATAAGTTACTTTCTCTGTTTTTTTCTTTTCAGATGAATAAAAGAACACTAATAGCAACAAAAGACAAAATAAAGTTCATCTCACAAAGACTTGTTTGTTTTCTACATTTTTTCCCAAGTAAAGTACATTAAACTGCTTTCAGTTGAAGGTTCAACAATGCATGATGTTTAGTCTAAATATTTTTGCCTGACTTGTGAAGAAGTAGCAACCAGAGATTAAAAGCAATCCAATTTAGATCACCTCATAATAAGCTTGTTTGTATGTTCTCTTGGAGGTAGAGTTCAATACCTCAGCGAAAACAAGGAGATGAACTCATATGTGGCAGTTTGAGCCACATTAGAAATCCAAAATCCAATTTCCAGGCTTCCCCCACCCCTTCCCACAATTTATCCCAACACCGAAGAGAAAACTTTCAGGCAAGAGGCTTCTATAGTGGAAGGGGGAAGCATATATACATTTTATTTACACAAATAAACACTATACAAGCTAAAACCAACTATATATATATATTATTATACATTTCTATCAGTCCCTTCAAAGCTTCTTAGTCCAGGAAAAGCCTTTTTAGGCTGATAGGTAACCAGTCTCTCTCATGGGAGTGTTCCGGGCCCCTGAACACTCCCCCAGCAACCTTCGGCTGTTTGCTGCAGTTCTTTCTTCTTCATGAAGTCCAAGATAACTCCGAGTCCTTTCTCCTTGGTTCTGTGTCATTTCTGCTGTATAATCTCTCTCTCAGTCTCATACCTCAGTTCTGTAGGCTGCTGTAATTCAGTCAGTTTATCATAGCATCTTCCAAGTCAGTTTTCGGCTGCCTCCAGTCAAACCTTGGCAGGGCAACTCCCGAACCTCTCTCTCTGGCCCGTCTCCAATTTCTCCTGGGATTCTTCTCCCTGGCACCGAGCTACATTCAGCCCATCCACTTTGGCTCTGCTTCAATGCTGAGCCTTGCATCCACTCCCACTTAACAGTGAGAGAGAAAAGCCCCCTAGCCTTGGCCACAGGCAGCTCGGTCCAGTTATATACTGTCCCAAGCGCCCCGCAGCTGCAGGGGGGGAGGAGGGTCTGGCCTCCTCCCTCTTACCTCAGGTGTTGTGAGTCGAGTTCCTCACAAACACTCACTCCAAGTGCTGCCTCTAACTCTGGCCTAGGCAGAGTTGGGGGGCCAGAGGGCTCCCCTTCCCCTCCCCCCACCCCGAGGAGGGGGAGAAGAAAGAGGTCCAGCCACCTCCGGGCCTTCTACACCCACACGCAGCAGCAGACACCAAGAGAAATTGCCAACAGCTTCTGGTGCTGTGTATATATGATTTTTCAGCAGAAGCAAACAAGATGAACGGTGATTGGCCCTCCAGGGAACACTGCCCTGGCACCCAATCACCTCTGAGCCCTCGACTTTTGGGGGGCTAATCTTAACCCATAACAGCAAGGAATGAATTTTGGATGATGGAATTATTATTGGACTCCTGAGTAAGAGAAGAAAAGTTTTACTCCCCATTCTGAATCTCTGAACTGAGATCTTCATTTTTTCTGAGAATCCAGAATGTAAAATGTTCTGAAAACACCAAACTACATTTTAAAATATTTTTTTGAAACATGTCACTACTATTTTTAATCTATTGCTGCAGGAGTTATTAGCTAGGGAAATATTCACCAAATGAAACTGTTTTCAGTCAAGAATCTCAGTGTCTGCACATTGGAAGGACTGGTGACGCACCAAAAGATCAGCATAAACTACCAGTGGCTTACAGCAACAGAAAGACAAACTAGTCTTACTGAACTAAACTCAGAGAAAAGTTTTTCTCATATTAGACTACTGGCAAAAAATAAATAAAAATCTAAATTTAATCTGCAGCAATGATTGTGAAACATTCTTTTACTATGGCGTGGCAAAATGCAGTACAGTTACAAACAGAAATAAAATGGGACATAGAAAATGGTATAAATAAGTAACAAAGATTAAATTTTTAAAAGCAATTTGAATCAAAGAATGGTAACTGGAAACAATTGTGAGATTCGCTTCAGAAGTCTTATTTCAGACTATAGAATTTATGAAGACACACCCACAAAGACACTGAGATGAATGTTGTTCAGCTGCCCCATTAGGTATCCCTTTATTATGTGGTGCTCCACGCACAAACCCTGAGAATCACTCAAGTCTGCATGACAATGCCAGTTTGTCTAAATCATCCCAGCTTGCTTCTGAGGTCGAATTTGCCTAGAGGGAGATTGTGTTTCTGCAAACGAACTTGCACTATAGTGTTTAGTATAGTTTGGCCACTTCATAGGTACTGTGATTTAAAGCATTCAGCTATTAAAATAGTAACCAATATCAATAGCAATTGTTTTAGCAATAATTTACTAAGATCAAATAATGGAAATCTTGTCGAGGCTACACTACTTGTCTGCCTCCCTCCTCTGTTCCTGGTGGATTTACAGTCATGAAGTATCTCATGCATTCTAATAGAGTAAAAAGATTGCACTTTGTGTTTTATTTCTTTGCCAGGTCTTATGTAGGTTCTCATTTTTATTTCTGTTCTTTTTTATTCTTTTATTTTTTTTTACTCCTTTTTTTTTAAATATATATTTTGGAGTCAATAAATTAGCTGTTAATCCAAGCTTTTATGTAAAAGTTAAAATTCTAGTCTTTATGGTTATGAGGCAAAACTTGAAAACATGATTTGAGTGCAATTGCAACAACTCAAAGCCAGGTGAAAAGGCAAAAGCACAGCTTTCATTATTATGTGTGAAAAAAAATCTAATTGGGTTGTCTTATATCTTAATGAGGCAACGTGTCAAATCACTATCTACAAACACACGCAGCATAGTAATTCATTTTTGCAGGTGTTTACTGAGTCCCTTGTGTTTCTTAAGCAGATCCACATTTGTAAAGTTCAACAAGTTTCTGAACATTAGTTTAATCAGATTATTCATAGTTTTATCTGAAAACTCTTTTGTGTTTTTTCTACAGAAACACAGTTTCTAAGAAGTAAAAAACAAACAAACAAAACAACAACAACAACAAAAAAACCCAGGGTTTGGGTTTGTCCTTTCATCAGTTTATTTTCTACTTATTTTGTGCTTCCAGTAGTCAGCAGAAACAGAATGATTTGTCCTGCAGTGGTAAATCAGTCTATGTCTATTACTGCTCTCACTGTATTATTCTTTTAATGTAGAACTAATGTAGAGCTTTAAATCTTATCCAAAATCCAGATGCTGGCACTCTTGAATGCCAGCAGCACAAAGTGGAAGAAATACTAAGTTTTCTTGCGTGATTGGGAGTTTCCAACTGATTTCATATGTCAGACATATAAACTGGGACACTTGCTCAGACTTCAAAATCTTGCAGTGCTATTAGTTTTCTCAATGTGAGTTAGTTACATCTGACTAAACAATGTCAGCTATCCTTATTTTGCTTTCAGGGGAAATCTAATTACCTGGTGATCTTAATTCTGAATTTCTAGCATACCCTGAAAATTCCATTAAAGTCCTGACACTAGAAGAAATTTTTATTTTACTCACAGTGGAAAATAGCCAAAATGCCAGCAGTACCTATATCTACTATTCATATTTATTGTAATCCAGGATGAAAGGGCTTTCATCTCGTATCATTCTCCTTTTATTTTCCAATTAATAAAACCCCCTAAATTTAAAAAAAATAAATTGCAGCAGTGTTGTTATTATTTTCCAGTGACTCTGTATATCTCTGTCTAGTTCTGTCAGTGATGACAAACTGACTTGGGAGGGTCTGACTGTCTCTGAAACAACCAATTAAGTCACCCCTCTGTTGTTTAATAAAGACAAAATCAATTTCAGAAAGCTTTTGAGAACAAATACTGAAACACTGTGTTTGCTCTAGCAATGCACATTTTCAGCACTAGCTGTGTAGTTCAAGACTCAGCAATTCAGTACTTTACACAACAACCAGTGAAGAATGAATTGGGTATTGTCCCTACTATGGGAGAAACCCTTAAGGCCATACAGCAGGTGAAAACTGGCAAGGCAGCTGGAGTTGATGGAATTTCACCTGAAGTCTGGAACCACGGAGGCCAAGTATTCCATGCTAAATTTCATGAGTTTGCGGTGCGTTGTTGGGAACTAGGCGAACTACCATCAGACCTTCATGATGCAGTCATCATCACCTTGTATAAAAAGAAAGGAGTTAAATCAGACTATTCAAATTACTGTGGTATCACTCTGCTCTCCATTGCTGGCAAAATCCTGGCAAGAATACTCTTGAACACATTAATACCCGCTATAGCAGAAGAACTTCTACCTGAAAGCCAATATGGTTTCAGAGCCAATAGGAGTACCACAGAGATGATATTTGTTCTCAGACAACTGCAAGAGAAGTGTAAGGAACAGAGCAAAGGTCTTTATGTAACCAAGGCTTTCAATACTATGAGCAGAAAAAAGGTCTATGGCAGATTTTGGAACATTTAGGCTGTCCCCTCAAGTTCCTTAAAATGATCATCTCACTCCACGAGGATCAGCACGGCCAAGTCAGATATGACAATGCGCTTTCTGAGCCCTTTCTAATTACCAATGGTATGAAATAAGGCTGCGTTCTTGCACCAACCCTATTCACGATCTTTTTCAGCATGATACTCCAAAGGGCCATGGCAGACCTCGATGATCAGGATGGTATCTACATTCAATACCATATGGATGGAAACCTATTCAACCTAAGGCAACTGAAGGCTCATACCAAGACCTTAAATCATCTTGTCCAGGAGCTGCTTTATGCTAATGATGCTGCCCTTGTCGCTCACACAGAAGCAGCTCTGCAGTGTTTAACATCCTGATTTACAGAGGCTGCTGAGCTTTTTGGGCTGGAAGTCAGCTTGAAGAAGACAGAAGTTTTCTACCAGCAGGTACCTCAGGAAGTCTTCCATCATCCCCATATCACCATTGACGAATCAGAGCTCAAATCAGTCCAGCAGTTTAATTACCTAGGTAGCCTCCTCTCCTCAGATGGTAAGATTGACGTAGAGATAGACAACAGGTTAGCAAAGCATATAGTGCTTTTGGAAAACTCCATAAATGAGTTTGGCAAAATAAATACCTGAAGAAAAGTACAAAGATCAATGTTTACAGAGCCATTGTGCTGTCTACTCTTTTATATGGTTCCGAATCATGGGTCATCTACTGCCACCACCTGCAACTCTTAGAACACTTCCATCAACACTGCCTCCATACAATCCTAAAAATCCACTGATCAGATTATGTGACTAATGCGTCTGTTCTAGAACAAGCAGCAGTCACAAGTATTGAGGCCATGTTACTGAGAACACAGCTGCGTTGGGTAGGACATGTCTCCAGGATGAAGGACCATCGCCTCTCTAAGACCTTGCTTTATGGTGAACTTGCCACTGGCTGCTGCAAGAGAGGAGCCCCGAAGAGAAGATACAAGGACTCTCTGAAACAACATCTCAGCCTTGGCCATATTGATCATCATCACTGGTCTACTCTGGCCTCCAATCGGGAGGTCTGGAGACACACCATCTATAACGCTGCTGCTTCTTTTGAGAATGCACGCGGGATCACTCTTGAGGAGAAAAGACAATGCAGAAAGAATCGTGTCTTGTCGGTACCACCTAAGGAGTCTTTCCACTGTGCCTTTTGCAACCGGACTTGTCTATCTCATATTGGCCTTTTTAGCCACCAGTGCGCTTGGTAGATGTGGGTAGTGTCCTTCCCACATCTTGGTTCGCGAAGCCTAGCCATCATGACGATGATGAGACTTTCAAGTGTTGAGCTGATGGAGAGTGATCTGTGGTAAGAAAAGTTTTTATCAAGAAATGATATTTCTATTTTAGCACCTAAACATAACCAAATGTTCTTGTTATTGTATAAACATAGATATTTGGCTTTTCTTATCCCAGAAAGCTTTAATCTTTTGTCAGGCACAAAACCTGTCATTTGCTCATTGGCCACTTTCTGTAACTTTATCTCTTCTGAAAAATACCCCTAATAATTTAAGAAAAATAAATATGTGTTATGGAACTGAACACAAGTAAGTGAGAGGCTTCTGTGTTCAGTATTTTTGGTGAAGTTTAAAAGTATTGTCCATTATGGGTTTTAAGTAAAATCTATAAGTATTTCTCTTGATTGCCTTGAGAGAATGCTACAAAATGAATTTAAAAAAAAAGAAGAAAATTATTTTATCCAAGGAGAAAGGTTTGATTTTGCTTAAAACTAAGGAATAGGTTACAATTATAAATTGCAACATAATTTCAAAATCTTATTTTCAAAGTTCTTCCTAATTTTAAAAAAAATAATTTTCAAACAATATTAGTATACCTGGCCTTTTTTTTCAGAAATCATTTGATTTAATTGGTTACTTTCCAGAGCTCTACTTAACACTGATTTCAGTCACAAGAACCTACCTCATTTAAGAGATATTAAATTTCACTCAGGAATAAGCACTTTTCAGTATGAATAGTCATATAACAGGTCTGATGACTGCTTAGTAAGAAATCATCTGAAAATGTAAGTGCTTGTGATTGATCTAATTGATCTGTGACACTTAACTTTTTTAGAGTTTAACATCCCTTGTCAGCTTCTCCATACAACTATAAATCACTAAATAGAAAATTTATTTGATTTATCAATACACATTACTTAACTTTAGCATTCAAAATTAACATCAGCTGATATACAAGCAAAAAAATGCTTGTTAGTTCTTTATCATTTTTTCTCCTACTGGAATTACTTAAGTCGACTATAAAAAAAAATATATCAAACAATGCAAAATTTCCACATACCTGGGGGAAATGAATACCTCATTGGGGGAAATAAAAACCTCATTGTTCAGAAGACTTTAATTTCAATAAGTAAATCTTACAATTCCTAACTATGTATGTTTTCCTTCTATTCAACCATCCACGCTTTAGCTGATATTTGTGTAGACCAAATAATGGGGATTACAAGCATATTTTTTACCCTCCTGATCACTTTTTAGTAAGCTGTATCCCAAAATCTTTTTTTGTCTCCCTTCACTCACTTGGATTTTTCTTTTCTTGTTTCATTGCAAACTCGCCAGTGTCAAGACATTTTAAATTTATCTATATTCTATAGATATACTAGATATATTTAATCTATACTGAGATAGCTCATGCTTTTCAGATACATCTCGATCATCATTTGATGACAGTCAAATGTATCTTTTAAAAAGATTCTTACTGAAACAGCAAGAGTGCTGAAAACAAAACTTTTCTGTTTCAATTTTGGCATCCCACTATGGCTTCTATTTCTTCTAGTTTCTCTTCTGCTATTATTTTAGATCACGTCTCAACTGAAGATTCTTACTGACCTGAATTTTCAAACCCTGCACTAAGCTGTGCATTGTCTGACTGTAGTCCCCTGTTAATTTTACAGCAGGCGAAGGTGCTCATGATGTGTCTTGCTGTGAATGAGTGCCAGGGTCTCTCAGAGAGGACAAAATAACTAGGCACTTAATATATCTGCCCTCTCAAGACTCTCTGTATGTGGTCAACCATTCCAAATTAACTTTGTGGTCTGATTTTTCTTGCTCATATTGTACTGTAGTGTACAGTAGTATACAGTATTTCAAACTATGTACGCAGTCTTTGAGAATGCCTAACAACACAACAGAGTTATTAAATACAGACCTTCATGTCATAAGGGATCGCTTTGGTCATTTAGTCTGGCCTGACACATCTACAGATCGTCTCCTAGAAAACTCATTAAATGTCCTTGAAAAAATCATAACCTAATATTCAAAAAATATGCAGCAAATAACATCTAGTAATATGAACTGTTGGCTCTTTTTTTGGCTTTTTTTGTTTTTCTTCCAGATTGTCCTTCTTGCCTGGTTATTTGGCATTCCTACCTTTGCTTCATGAAAATAGAACCAGGGCCATGGTTCTATTTTAATAAAAATCCCTTTCCATTTACTTTGACATTTTTGAAATTAGAATCCAGACTCTCAAATGAAGGTCCTGTTTTATGTCCCTTTTCTTGATTCTTAGCTTGTCCTTTATTTGGCTGCAGTCTAGAACATGCTTAGAATTACTTCACAGAAAAATTAGGGTTAGTGGAGTTCTGGTGAAACCTGACCACAGCTAGATTTCCATTTCACAGCTCTGCCTTTCAGGTATAACTTCATACATCACCTGTGTGACTTGTACATAGTGTGATATATAAACTTGTACATAAGTGATATATAAACTCAGTAAATAGATTTGATACTCCAACATAAACTTTACTGTGTGCTTGACTAACAGGGCTATAGAAAAGGATTTCTGTACCTTCACACTTCTTTCAGGATCTGCACTTCTAAAGAAAGACATGTAAATTTTAGTTCCAGGGACCACTTGTTTGTTCACACACTTCTAAACAAAGTTTTTCAAATTATTTGCTTTAATGTAAAATCTGGGAAGGAAAAGGTAAAATAACTGTGATGTGTCAGAAATATCAAGGAGCATTAAAAAATGAACTTTCTATGTTCTTTTAATAGTTTACAACCTGAATAATAGAAAGTAGATGTGAATTATTTTTGCCCTTTCTACTGACTTGTGTATTCTAAGTTAGAAAAAAGTGTAAATTAATGTAAAAAATCTAAAGCAATCTGAACCTCTTGCTGTTTACACTTTGCATTTTTGCAAAGAATTCCCTTATAATGTCTTTATTTTATTTTTGTTTCTATTAATTATGAATTCCTTCTTTTTCAACAATGAATATTCTTATAGATGTTGTTAGTTACCTTAATGGACAAATTGTTCAGTGACTCATTCAGTTCTTGAGGAATACTGCATCCTACATGCTAACCTTCCTGGGAGCATACTCTCCATTTCCATCCTGATGATTGATTCTCAGTGATTGTACACTTCCACTGTCAATATACAGTATATTATCTATATTAATCCCGAAATTTTCATCACATGCAGAGGTCATAATTATTAATCTATAATTACATTTTCTGATTCTTCTTTTTTTGTTTCTTAGTTCTTTTTTCACTTCTTTTGTGAAATATGAAGTCTGGTGAAATACAGTCTAAAGTAAATTCTGCAATGATTCAGGGCCATAAATGAGTAAAAGAAAACCAGAGAAATCCCATGTAGAAGTTCTCACCTTATTATATTTTTTTACTTGATTAACTTATGTAGAGATTATTTCTTCTTTAATTTAGAGGCTGTTTAAGCTTCTTGGATCTGAAGAAGAAGAGATGATAAAAAGGAAAATTTTTTAATGAAAAATTTCATAGGAAAGAAAAATACTTTAAATAAATAGGTGTCACCATCTGAAGAAAGCAAAAATACAACAACATCAGGAAAAAACAGATCAAAATGGAAAATCCAAACATAAAGCAAAATAAGGTGAACCATGGAAATGTAACACAACAAATTTTTATTTTTGAGCATGCAACTGAAAGCTGGCTGGTGTAAGATATGTGTGAAATACCATAACTCTTTCAGTTGATATCAATGCTTTCTTATGAAGACATCTGCTGAATGTTCTACTTTCTGAACCTCAGCTCCAAGAGCATATGACAGGCTGCAGAGACTTCCAGAAAATTCCACAGGTAAGTGATGGGCAAGAAATAGAATGGAAAGAAAAAAATATTTGTACTATTTTTTTATTTATTTCATTGTGGTGAGTTTTGTTTGTTCGTATGTTTTTGGTTTTGTAATCCATTTCTTCACTTCAATACAGTATGACCATCATAATACATAAAAAAATCACCTGGGATTCTTTCTGCTTATTTCACTGGGGCTTGGATTAATCCCATACTTCTAGGTTAGATGAAATGACAACTCCTGCAGCTAAGAAGACTTGAAATCCCTCATATGTGTAAGAAATCCAAGTGAAGAATTCTTTCAACTCTCTTGAAGTTTATCTTTTTGTTATCTAAGTTATAATGCTGGCAAAGCAATGTAACAAACTTTTTCTACAGGTCTGTTCATGGAAATGTATCAGGCTAGGTTTTTCAGAAACAATTTAGGGGAATTAGGGACCCAAATCCAAGAGAAATTGAAATCCAAATGCAATTGATCTGTTGTCTGGTTTAGACTTCTTTTCAAAATCGTTCACTTAAGATTCCCTGCCTACCTATTTTATTAAGGTTGGATTCTGCAGTTCTTACTCCATTACTGCTAAACTGTCAAGGCATCATGAAAAACAGTTCACTGAAACAGTAACAGAGAAATCTGAGCATCTAGTACTGTTCTCTCATCACTAAGTTAATTATATCAAAATCAAGTGGAAAAAAAAAAAGAATTTTAACCGTTTGTCTGACATGAATATGTTTTTCAATATTTGAATTATAATTCTGTATTTTATTCTAGTGTCTGAGAATGTAGGATCAAGTCATGTGTGGTGGATTCCTAAACATTTCTGCACCTGGCTTCTTGGCACTATGACAAAAAGTGACAGGACAAATCATAAAGCACAAGTATGAGACTCATAAAGCAGAAGACCCAATAAATTTGATAATACTCAGACTTTAACTTGAAAATCTCTCTGGAAGATCCCCACTGGATTTGTAATCCTCAGTAGTGAAGGTGATGAAGGAAAGCCTGAGTGTAGAATTTTCTCTGAGCAATATTGCTTAAAGTTCTGTCACGAATGATTGCAAATTGCACATAAATATGTGAACCTAAATGCCTGTGTCATGCTGAATGTGTTCTGCTGCTGTTACCACCTGTAATATACAATACGGACTGTCTACAGGTAGGTGTGTCTTGTTTGTTAGTATTTACTCCCATCTTGGTGAAAAAATGAGGCATTTTCCTCAATACTCTTCATCTTCAAAGACTGCTTAAGGGAATCTCAAGCCTTGCTTTGTCATATTTTCTGGTTTAATTGTTAATTTTTCCACACATTCTTTACAGGATCACTCTTTTAAATCTGGAGTTTCAGGATAGCCTCTTTAGGTAGATGTGTTTTTTCTGCCACTTTTCTCTTAAGATCATGCAATATTTATCTTTTATTTAGCACCTGTATTTTATCCCCTGCAGGAACAATCATGTCATATCTGTGACTTGAGCTTCTTAAAGAATAATATGACTTGAAACAAAAGAATTTAGAGGAAAAGTAGATATGAAAAGTAAACCGTCTATGTTCAGGCCTGCCTTTCTTTAGAGTATGCTGTCCTTTAGAACAAGGTAATGCCCAATACAATCAAAATCTACCAGAAATTCTTTCTTTATGAAGTGTAGTATCTTTATGTTTTGTTGTTTCACTACTTGATAGTCCTCATTAGGCTGGGAAAATACCTTCAGAAAAATGTAGGGTCAAAAAAGAATTATAGAAGAAAATGAGAAAGTACACTCTACACATACCCTCACCATTTTTTGATGAGTAAAATGCAAAATATACAATTGCACAAAAGCTAATTTCACTAAATTAAATGCTGGAAATAGATCAACTTTCATGAGGTGAGAAGCCAGTTATAGGAGCCAGACTACTTCTGTTGTAGATCAACAGATCAAAGTTTGATATCAACGTTACTCTGTAATTGTCTGTATCTGTTAGTCTCTTTTGAGTCCTTTTTTGCTATACTGAGACAAATACTCTTGTGTTCATGTTAAAATAAAATATTAACAATTATTGAGACATTAAAAAGGGAAAGATTTAATGCTGGTAGAAAAGCCAGATGTTGGAAACTAGCGTAATCTTTTCACACTGTAGGAAATGTAACATTCATAATAGCCAATTCAAAGTAGAGGAACGGTCCATAAAAGAGACCAAAAAGAGTAGTGGGATTAACTGAGACATTGAGACATAGAAGGAAATTAAAATGAGAGGGAAACAACAAAGCTATGCAATAGCAAATCCTATACAACCCCTGTGCATGGCTGTCAGAAGTACTTGAAACAGCACCACAACAGACAAAAAGACCAGTAGCTGAATTACATCAAATTTAAAAGGAAGGAAATAAAAAATATTATGCTGGGAAATAATTTATTTTTTTAAGTACTGGAAAGTATTTATGAGTTTCATTTTTTTTCTGTATAATCTTTTGAAAAAGATGACTCATTAGGTTGGCAATTCTTCACTGTTTCTTTTGTCCTGTCACTATTTACTGCCTTTTTATAGGTTTTATATTTTCGTGTCTCATAACTTTTAAAATGTTTCCCCTTTCCCAAACAGTGATCAAGACTAAAATTTTGGCCTTCACCTCTGAGGGAATCCCACAGGATGAGCTATATCCAGACTGCATTAGCTTTTGAGTACTGGATGTCTTTCTAAAAGAGGTACCTAGTAGTTGTAGTACTTTGTTACCTATGCATTTCTGAAGGTTTTGGTTTAAGGACTACCTTACCCAAGAGATAAAAATTTGTCCTTGACTCTTTTATTTTTATTATTTTCCAAAAACAAACCTCAAAGTTGTAGGTAGAGCATTAATATTACAACTCTATAAAAAGTAGTGGCAGTTTTTCACTGATTTCAGAGACACCAGGGCTGTAATTTTTGAGGTTACTGACTGAAAATAGGCATTATATATGTGCTTAGGAATGTGTGACTGAGGAAGATTAAATCTCAATGTCTAATAAGTCATTGGTGACTACTAATCTTTTTCCTCACTTAATTTTTAAGATCATTCATAATACATAGCTTAGAGAAACAAAACATTTACTTGGTCCCAGGAGATGGACATTCATTCATGGCTAGGCTTCGCGAACGAAGATTTGGGAAGGCACTATCCACATTTGCTGCAGGCATGCTAGTGGCTTATGAGGCCAATACGTGACAGACATATCCGATTGCAAAAGGCACAGCAGAAAGACTCCTTAGATGGTGTATTTTGCAAGACACGGTTCTTTCTGCGTTGCCTTTTTTCCTCGAGAGTGATCCTGCGTGTGTTCTCAAAGGAGACAGCTGCGTTATAGATGGTGTGTCTCCAGACCTCCCGATTGGAGGCCAGAGTAGACCAGTTATGGTGATCAATATGGCCAAGGCTGAGATGTTGCTTCAGGAAGTCCTTGTATCTTTTCTTCGGGGCTCCTCTCATGCGGCAGCCAGTGGCAAGTTCACCATAGAGCAGGATCTTAGGGAGGCGGTGGTCCTTCATCCTTGAGACGTGCCCTGCCCATCGCAGCTGCGTTCTCAGTAACATGGCCTCAATACTAGTGACAGCTGCTTGCTCTAGTACAGATGTATTGGTCACATAATCTGACCAGCGGATGTTTAGGATTGTACGGAGGTAATGTTGATGGAAGCGTTCTAGAAGACGCAGGTGGTGGTGGTGGTAGATGACCCATGATTCGGAACCATATAAGAGAGTAGACAGCACTATGGCTTTGTAAACACTGATCTTGGTGCTTTTCTTCAAGTGTTTATTACGCCATACTCTTTTGTGGAGTTTTCCAAAAGCACTATATGCCTTAGCTAACCTGTTGTCTATCTCTCCGTCGATCTTACCATCTGAGGAGATGAGGCTACCAAGGAGCCTTTCCCGCGCTCTGGGGGCGGGACCCCCTGCTGGGGGAGCTTCCAGTGCCTCGTGGCCGGGTCCCCCGGGCTGCCGGGAGCCTTTCCCGCGCTGCGCACCCTCCGCGGGCACGGTTGTGCCCCCGGGCGTGGCCGTTGCAGGAGAAAGGAGAGACAAGGGGAGCCTTGCCGGCAGGTACTGCACCTCCATGAAAGAGGAGAAGGAAGCTTCGGAGCACACAGAGGTTTGGCGTTCCAGGTTTGGGGGGGGAGGGGTTGGGTGGGGGGGAGGATTAACGTAGTGTGTCAAGGGGGCTGGGGGGGTCCGCCCACCAGCAGGGGGGAGAGCAGCACAATCCCGTATGAAATGCCGCAGGTGAGTAGTGTGCCTGAAGATATGTGGAAACACAGTGGGGGAAGGATAAGGTCAGGGTGGATAGTGGGTTCTTTTAGAATAATGGGGGTCCCCACCAGGCTGGGGCCAATAAAAGGCACCCCCGCCTGGATGGGTACTGGGGTCAGAATGTTTGCTTTGTTTGTTCTGTCTGTCTGTTTTTGGTTCTCCTGTGGCTACTGCCCAGGTTCGGCATGTTCTGGATATACTTGCTTTGCTCTGTTACATCCTGAAACGGTGGACAGGACAAAGGGTTGTCCCTGGGTACCTCCTTCATAATACATAGCTTAGAGAAACAAAACATTTACTTGGTCCCAGGAGATGGACAACTATTCATACAAACATACACTCTTATTTATGCACTGACATTGCAGTCAAAACCACTTTATACAGAAATGCAAACTACATTGGCTATACACCACTTTCTTAGCATAACGCCAGCTACGTTGTCATCATAAAATTTACTAATAAAATTTATAATATACGAGAGCTCAGTATCTGAAAAACGTTGATGATCAAGGCTTACATAGAATGCCAAGAAGCTCAGTTCATCCTAATGCAGTCCAGGTACCGCCCCAGTTGTTCCAAGGACACAGACATGAAGTGGAACTAGATAAATGGACTTAGGTGGAAGGGTACTTTAATATTATTGACATGCAAGTGAGAACGAAAACATTCTAGTTCTCCTCAGAATTTTTATGTTCTCTATTTTCATTGCAGGTAGGGAAGTTGTCAGTACTATTTCAGTAAAAATTTCAGTATTTTATACAAATTTAAACTACCAAAAATTAAAGATTCAGAATAAAATTATAAAAAAAATCAACTCAAGCCAAAACAAAAAAAAAAAACCAAACACCCAACAATTCTTCAGAATCCTTAAAGAATATCAATATAGGGTATATTTACAGTCAAATACCTTTTCTAAATTGGACGGAGAAGTCCATCTTTCCTGTATTCCAGATGAGTTATTCAAACCAATGGGGTATACTGTTTGACTAGGTGAGTAACAGCCAAGTCTATTTTAACCCTATGTGCCAGAAATCTGTGTTGGAGAACCAATCAATAATCTTTTCTTTTATCTTTTTCAGAAATATTTCTAGAATTGAGTGGAGCAGTCTGGGGTTACTATGAGCAAGTTCAGTGGCAAAAATATATCACCTATAAAATTTTGCCAACAGATATCAGGTGTCTAAAAAGGTGTCAATTTACAAGGCTAATAACAAAACCAGGATGAAATTTTATTTAATTGAATATTGAATATAGATATGGATTTATCTATTAGTAAAAATGTATTTCTGTCTATTTCGTGAGTAATGTCTTAAAAGTGTTATATAATGTATAAACATACATGCAAAGCCATGGAGTGTTTTTTTATAATGCTTTTAACTTTTTATTAGGAATCAACCATAAATAATAATAATTTTTAGAAAAGAGAATACTCCCCTCTCCAAAGCAGAGTTTGAACAGACATCGCTCATTTATGTCATTTCACTGTTACTTTTTGTTGTAATTAATTCCTGTATATAGTTTGAGAGAGTTGCACATACACCAAGCTGAGCTAAGCACATTAGACTATTTTCCTCTGCTTGTCAAAAGACTGTGTTTTGGAGTAACAACATGGAGACAGAATAAGATAGCAATGAAGGAATGGGAAGCAAAGTGGTACTAGTACTCTACAAATATTAATTCTGACCAAAGTTCAATAACATTTTTTCCAGTGTGGTATACACCGTTATACATGGTTATATATGTATTATTTGTCTTTTAAAACTGTCCTGGTTTTAAAGGTCAATCCAGTTAAGCTGAGAAGAAATCAGTCATGCAAAGAAGCAAAGGGCTATAGGAGATAAGGGTGAATAAACTTATACAATATTCAACGGGAAGGAACTACAAGAGATCAATTTTTTCATCTCATTGCAAAAGTAATTGTTAACAAATGTTTGAGCAACCTGTTCCTTAAAAAATCATCCAGGAACAGAAATTCTGCACCATTACTTGGCAATCATTTTTCAAGGATTAAATATCTTCATAGTAAGAAGCAATTTTTCTAGTATCTGGCCAAATTGCTCCTTATCGATGTATGATATACTTTTCAGTACCATTTGCAGTACCATTTTTCATACTTGCAGAAAACCATTGATTTTTTTTGACTCCCCTCTTCCAGATTACAAAAAACCCATAAATTGTACATTTCCTGCTCATTTCTTTTAAACCTTTTGGACCAGCACACATGTATTTTGATGTGAGTCTAAACCTGGAAATTTGATCATGCTTTTAGGAACTCTGAGTGAAAATTTACTTCCTGTATCTTACACAGGATGCTTTCCATAAACAATGAAGAAAGCCAGTCCTCACACTCCCACTCCAAATTCTATATCCAAAATGGAGGGTCTTTTAAAATTCCTTGTATTAAATATATTAAATTATGACCATTTATAAAGCCAAATCACTTTAACAAAGATCAATTAAGTAATTACCATCTCTATTATTTACTAAAATTATACCAGTTTCCATAAATTTGGAGAACTAAAGAAGATAATTTAGTTACATATTTGATTGAATATTTTCCCTTATGTTTATTTATAATACAGCCTTATTATAGGCACATGTAAGAAATTATGAAAACATAAATTACAGACACAAGAAATAATATATTTGTTTATATATATGTTTACATATAAAAACATATATTTATATTTCAGTCAAATATGTTTCCTACTTTTTCAATTTCCCACTAGAAAAATCTAAGCATTTTTAGAACATTTGATACATGTATTTATTATCTGTTACACTAAACTGAAACGTTTTGTGTTGTATTACTTGAAGGAATATGCTTATGATGCAGATGAAAAATGTAGTAAAATTTAGCAGCATTAAGTGAAATTAATTATCATATTTGTTAAGATTTCTGAGGAAGGTCTCACAGTTAAGCCAGTACAGAAAAGACAAAACAATATCATAATTAAAATTAAAATAGACATGGCACAGAAGAGTGGTCAAAGCTGAATGTCATTACGTCATTAAGTTTTCACCTGGTAAAATGCAATTGTCTTTAAATATCCCAACACAGGGCTGAGAGACTTCAACCTCTTAGGCTACAGACTTCCTCTGCCCCAGGTGACCCTTTATCAAGTAAAGATGAGGATATTGTCCTCCTCATTAACTGTGACTAGATATTTTTACTACATTAATTGTTTCTATGGCATCCAAGAACTCACAAAGAGCTACCACTTGAGATAATTTAAAATTTCTATTGATACAATATGTCATAATGTTTATATTAATTGTTGTTTCAGGTAGTTTGTAAACTATCAGCAATCTCACTTGTTTTTTTATGGAGAAGTAGGGTATTTGGTCTTTTCAGTCCTCTTCTGATCATGAATCCTAGAAAGGAGGGAAAGCTGCAACATGAAGAGTTTATTTTCTGTATCTCCTGGCCAAAACTGTAACAAGCAGGAACAACAATAATTAGGAGTTATGGTGGGTTGATTTTGGCTGGATGCCAGGTGCCCATCCAGCTGCTCTATCACTCCCCTTCTCAGCCAGACAGGGGAGAGAGTAAGATGGAAAACAACTTGTGGGTTGTGATAAGACAGTTTATTAAAACAAAAGCAAAGCGGAAGCTTGTGCATGGAAAAGCGAAGTGAAAGATAACACAGTTTATTCTCTACTTCTCATGAGCAGCAATGGTTGACCACTCCTGAGAAGCAGGGCTTCAGCATATGGGAGGATTTCTCAGCAGGCAGCCATTGGAGACAATGAATGCCCCCCTTCCTGCTCCTTGCCTTAGCTTATATCTGAGCTGACATCATATGGTCTGGAATATCCCTTTGGTCAGTTTGGGTCAGCTGGACTACTTGGGTCCCCTCCCAGGACATGAGGCAGTCACATCCCCTTAAATCCTTTACGCTACTAATCATATCAAGATTTTCAGGTTTTTCTTGTAAAACAAGTTTTTACTGATTATCTTATACTTCATTCTGATCAAGGTTTGAGTAATCTTTCTTGTAATTTCTGAGAAATAGCAAACAATGGCAACTCTTGTCAGGTACTTTTCTTAATGTTATGACAATATCTATACAGATATCTATTGAAAGACAACCCCAGAACTCTATCCTATTTTAAGAACATGAAGAAGACCATAGTTTCTATGAGAATCTGCCAGGCCTGAAGAGATTGGAAAATGCTCTACACATTATTATTAGAAGAACAATGAATTTGGATCAAGATTCCTGAATAGTTCAGCTGGATGATTTGTTTTCTGTGTTTGAAGAAGTCTGTGCTTGCACTTTTTCCCTAATGACTTGGAATAGATCTTCTCTAACAGCAACTAAAGTTTAATGGATTTCATAAATACAGTTGAGAAAAACAACCAAACAGCATAAAAGGTAACCAAAAATGAAAAAGGAATTATTGGACTTTTCTGTCTCTACCTTTAAAAAAATAAGACTATCCTGCACATTTTGATACTATCTTTTCCCAAGGAGTCACTTGACAGAAAGAAAATGTTTTACAGCAAGGATTGTCTACTAAAGAACCTAATCAAAATATTATTAAACAATTACACTGCAGTAGACTGTTTAATGAAGTGTTTTCAGAGCAGTTTGAACGTTAATAGCAACAGTGTTAAGCTGCTTTGTGCTCTGTGTATCAAACAGCCTGGAGTAATGCGAGCTGACTAACAGTCAAATAAAATCTTGAAGCACCTTTGACAGACAATATACTTGTGCCAGTCTAAATCTTGTCATGCATTATTATTGAGTATGGAAATGACAAAAAGGAATGTCAAGAGCTTCTGCATAGCATATATCATAGTTAGCTCCATGATAACAAGGGACCTCCTGCATTCTTCCTCATGGTTGTCCCATGCTCTAACAGGGATTTGAATCTGAGAAGGAATTGGAGGCTGCATATTCTGTAGCTGCGTGGAAAGAAAGTTTAGATTTCTGTTCAGATTCAGAAACTCCTAGGTGCTACATCAGCATGTAATTTACGGGTAGTCACTGGATCCCATAGGATCAATTGACTTTAAAAGAAGAGAGAAATACTCAAGCAAATCAGGAAAAGGTCTGTTTGAATCTGCTGACTAAAACTTTTCTAAAGCTCAGTATCTCTGAGACTTGTGCTTGTTTTACAAGGGGCTAATAATAGGGTATCCAGTTATGCTTGAGTGGAGAGATAGGCAGAGTATTTAATGATTTCATCCCCAAAGCAATAATCTAAATTTCATTAAGAAGATTCAGTGTTACTGAATATCAACAAAGAAGGAAATTGATAGAGTGTGAAAACACAGAGCAAAATTTGGATTTAAATCTGGACTTTCTAGATGTGAGTTTTATTACCATTAACAGAAGTGGTGGGAAAAAAAAAACATGGATAATGTGCAAATTTGCAATATTCCAATAATCTTTCATGATTATCCTAGCTACACAGCTGAGAACAAATAGCTAATGAGGTATGGTGAATCATCCTTAAAGGTGATTTAAAGTTATTGTCAGCTCCACCTCTCTGCCACCCTAAAGCATAGTTGACCTGAAAGATACAATGTCTCTACTTCAGCTTCACCTCAGTTGAATGTCTGTATCTTATCAAACTGTAAATAGAAGTGTCTTTAGGCCAGGATGCTGGACTTTGTGCTGAAGCATCTGAGCTAGGGCACACTTTCTCTGTAAGTAACTCTGCTGCATGTGGTGGGGAAAGAAACATAGCTTTTCACTGGTTGACAGAGCAAGCACCTAGGGACTACCACTGGCACTGTAAAGTGGCTGGGACATTGCCTTCAAATCAAGCCTGTGTCATTATGGGTGTCTAGGTGCAGTCTGCAGCCTGGGTGTTTTGGCATGGCATTGCTCAGAAGCCTTGCAGAAGCACCATCTGCTTCTCCTCACATTTAAGGGGAGACTGAGCTCCAATAATAGCGTCTTTTAGTCTCAACCTGTTCTGTTCCTGTATCAGTGTTTCTGTACATGTGCTTTGCCAGAAACGTGTGTGGGCTTTCCTAATTTTATCCCATTGCCACAGCAGGACCATAACTGTTGATGTTAAGACGAGGGTAACAAGCACCATTACTGTGGTAAAATATGTCATCTTACAGCAATAAATCTTGCATAGTACAGAAACTGTGGAGAGAGGAGCAAGTTGCATCATAGTTGCGACAGGGTGAGAGCGTAGGAAAAGTTGGTGAGCTCTAAATCAGTTACACAGCTTACTTTATGAACTTACCCTACAGCAGCTTGTTCAGCTTCTTCTGACACCTAATCATTTTTAGTCTTCTAAAAGAAAATTTAATGTGAACTTTGCTGAAATGTGGGGAGTTGGTGCTGAAACATTTTTTCTTAACATCTATGGAAGCCAACAAAAGTCGGAACATTTTGTCTCTCTTTTGCAACTTAGCAACACAATGCACTGATTACAGTAATTCTCTCTTCTAAACAACTTCTTCCTCCACTTCCAAAAATATCTTTTTCCACACACCATCAAAGTGTTTCCTAATAACAGAGAGAAAGCTCTAGAGGGGTGGTTGCCATGAGATAATTGGATAGCATACTCCTGAGATCTGAGGTGTTGGAGGCACAGCTTAGCTGTGCTTTGCCTCACAACACCCCAGGGATATGATACAGGCAATTGAAGTTTCTGTTTCCACTTATGCCTCATTGCCTCAAGCATGCCAGATCACTCTCATGTAAACCTTGATGGTACTTCTGTGTCTAATATAGCTCACGGGTTTGCAACACAACAATTTCAACAGCAGTAGCTATAGCATGACACAACAATATTAGACCTAGCCAAAAAAAAAAAAAAAGAAAAATCAGAGAAAAATTCTCCAAACCCACAGACTTTCATTAACAGATGTGGATTTTTGAAAAACAAAGCATTTTATGGGAACATAGTGTCCATGAAAGAAATAACCAAACTATTTATTTACTCTTCTGCTCATGCCTGTTGGAGGTCTTCCACTGTCACATAAATATTTAAATTATGGGGAAATGTGTGACTACATGGCCACTGGATTTGGGAATACCAGGCTGGAACTCTTGCTTCACTCTTGCTTCACTCTCTTTCTCTCCAAGTGTCTCTTTGTGACTAAGAGACTGTGAAAGATGTCACTATACCTGAATCCAGTGCAAGGTCAGCCTGAAATTTTAGGCCTGCCCACAGTTTTGGACTCAGGAACTAAAGGGAAAATCATCGCTCTTTCAGACACTTGCCAGCTCTACAAGCATTTGTCTTGTGACAATATTTTCTCATGACAATATTGTCTTATCAAAAATCATGTAAAATATTGGAAGTATAATGAAGGCAGCATCTTAGTTGCATTTATTAACAACAATTAAGACTAGAGTAGATAAAGATAAAACTTTGCATGAGGGGAAAAAGATCCCATAAAATCTGAATCCACAGAGGCTTCAAATTTGATGAAAAAGATAGTGAAGAAGAAGAAATGGGAGATCCAAATTTTCTCTTTTTTTTTTTTTTTTTTTTTTTGCTGTAAGATACCTAGTCGAGTTAAAAAAGCAGAAAGGAAACAGTCTGCTGTTTCTATCATTCCAAGTTTTCCAACCTCTAGGCACAAGAAGTTGAATATTCGCTTCCAGTAAGGTGGTTAAATATTTACTTATTTGCTTCCAGTAAGGTGATTGAATTATCTTTTTCGGAAAAAAATAAAAATAATAATAGTAAAAAAAAAGAAGAATCTGTAAAGACGTTGTAGAAATATCCAGGGTTGATATTTCCCCAGAAACTTCATGTAATGATCTGTAATACTAAAGTTCCTGGCTGATAATGCTTTCCACAGAATTTTCTTTTATCTTTTTTTTCCTTTCCTTTCCTTTACAGCTCATTTGCACAGTGGGGATTTTTTTGTTGTTTTGTTTTCCTCACTGAAATTGTGATTATAGAGTGAGCACTGCCTTTCAGAGTGCTATTGGCAATGTCTAAATTACTAGACATGCAAGCACAGAGCTCTTTAAAAGCCTGAAATCTGAAACCACTCAAACTAATTGATTTTTCATCCTCAAGTACTGGTATTACTGAAGTTGGATAGTCCCCAGTACAACACAGTTTACCCTGTTGCCTGCATTTTAGTAGCATTTGACTACATAAAGAGACTTTTTCTTCTTTTGCTAATTGTGTTTATTTCCTAGCATGCACTCTTAGAAGAAAAAACAAGAGTTACTCCATGAATTGATGTAGTTAGAAAGTAGAATTTGTTTCTTAAACACTGCCTGCCTTGCTGTCACTAGCTAATTAAAATATAAAAGCAGATGTAACGCAAAACTTTCCTGATACTCTTAAAAAAACCAACCTATACTAAAAGGCTGACTAGGTAATATGTTGCATAATGTCAGCATCATACCACTTTTTTCCTTAAAATCAGTGTCTTAAGTTTTTGCTGTTTTGTCTTGTGGTTTTTTTGGTGGTTTTTTTTTCAGATAGAAACAAAATTCAGCATATATTTATATCTAATTAAAAGAATTAAATCCCTCTATTAAGTGTGTATTACAACGCTTACATCTATTTGTATATTTTTGAAGTATTTATTTGTGAGAGCGGTTACACATTGGAGATGTTTGGGTATGTAGGATGTACTCCCAATTATCTACTTACACAACACCTACATCCGTACTCATCCCACGTACATGTGGCAAAGGGTCTGCCATTTAAAGGCTTGCAGCTCTAGCTACTGATGAAGCTGCACTCCTATATCAATTAAGTCTCAACCTGGGTAAACTGTGCCTTTATTCTCTTGATATTTCTATTTGTTTGGGTGGTTGCCAGATAAAAAAGTTGTATTATGAGGTTTGGATGTTACTTATTAGCTGCTGTCACACTTCGTTATTTGATAATGTGCTGTAAATGAGTAATCCAAAATTGGATTTTTTTTTCAAACACAATATGTTTTGAAGACCACATCATATATAAGCAGGAAATCAGGTTAACACTAATTCTACTGACACAAGTATCATACAACCTAAGTAACACATTTAATCTGCCTATGATGCTATATTGATGTTCTAGATATTGAGGCTTCACCTGAGTGGCTTATGTTACAATTTATTTCGGTAAATAACTATTCAAGATGAATTACTTAACCTGTTTTGTCAAACACAAATGATACTGTCACAACATAATTCAATGTTTGGTCAAGAGCAGAAGTAGTTTTCCTTTTCTGTGCATATGAAAAAACACATCTCTGAATTATTGTTCTATTGCCTGTTTGAATGACACTCAATATTCCAGTTCCAGACAGAATCATCAGAAAGAAATATTTCCAACCTCAGAAAAGGGATTATTCTACAGGTTAGAGTGACATAAGTGACAGTACCAGAACTAGAAGTTCTGTAATTAATAAGGGAGTTAAAATACTCTCAGGTCCCCAAGAAAATTCAAACCTAAGTCCTCCTCCATGGCTAACCTCAGAGCAGACAGTTATAACCAGAACATTCTGAAGTAGTCACACAAACTCTAACAACTCTACACTTTCTTTTATTTGCCTCTTCTGCTAGGTTTTGACTTAAACTGCACCTGTATACTATAGCATGTTTAAGCAGATATTTGAATTACACTATCTTAACTGCTTTTTTTAAAATTTCAGACTAGGTTCATTATACTACTATGCTTTAATACTTGGCAGAATCTAAAGCCTACCTCATAAGCCAACATCAAGTTTATCTGTATTGGACTTAGACACATAGTACACCTAATTTACAAAAGAGTCAAGTAGATGTGATACTGAACATCCTTCCATTTTTCCTCAAGAATGAACACACTGCCAGCTTGGTGTGTCTTTCACCTTTTTTTTTCCACATAGTACTTATGTAAGCTTCACAATGAATTTATAGACTTTCAAGAGCTAACACAGGTTCTTTAATGAATTTATGGATTTTCTTTCTCAGTTGGCTCTAGAATCTCTGAGACTATTAATTTTATATGATTTCAATGTCTATGTTGACAACATAGAAAATATGTTTGCTTTCATGTTCATCCTTTGCTTTATAGGCAGAATCATGTGTATATTTGATTTACCTGTTATCCCTTTAAAAATGCAAGACTTGACTGCAAGAATTACTTTGTCTTCTTTCCATACTCATCATTGGAATGAATGACAGTTCTTCACACTTACCAGTTGTACAGTAGCACTTGTAATAATTCTTTCTAGTTTAATTTTATCAGTTGTGAAACCATTATAGCCTTTTCTATTTAGTTTCTGCCATTGTCTGTTTTTTATATCTGTTTCTGCTCAGTAAATGAAACAAGTAGTCTTGACAATGTCATTTTGTCAAAGCATAGAATATTTCTTACCTTTAAAGTAAAGTTTTAGACTACTTTATTAGTTTTCAGTTTTCTATTTTTTAGAGTTTCTGTAGTTTTATCAGCTAATTCTATTACATTACGCTTCTTTTTCTTCATATCTTATGTCATTAATATTATTTGTTCTTGGTTTGCTTTTAGTCTCTGCTCTCCAGTATGTTTTAATTTATGAGATTATTTTCTTCATATCTTAATATTCATATTTTAAATTATTTTATCCACACAGCTATTTATTTTAAAGTTTCTGGGTTTAATTTGTGGAACACGCACGTTGTTTTTATGTCTTTTCTGATCTTCAGAAATGATTGGCTTCTAATAATGCCCTGTTTGTATTGTTATGAACTTCTTTGGCCCTACCAGGCCTGAGTAATATTACTTGGATTTACCATAAACTTTGGGGAGGGAGGAATTGTATTCAACTACCCGTGAAATGAACATTACACAAAGTGGAAGCTGCAAAATCCAGTGTAAAGTTCAGGTGCAGGATCAGATGTCTTGTTCTTCAAGATACAAATTATTTGGTTAATGTTCATTACTCAAGTTCATCTTCAGAAACTGAAAGCATCCTATAAGTGCTCCTCAGAATAAACTGTATCCTGGACAGATCTCTACATCTAAACACACACTTTTGGAGCTCGTCACAAAAGACACTAAAATTAGAAAACTTTTAGCAATCTTCTCCTGCATTCACATTTCATGCAATTGATAAGGAATACCCTGGTTTGGTTTTCTTTTGGTGCTACACATCAGTAAGAAAGGGAGGAAAGAGACCCACTGAGGACAGTTTTCAAGCTCTGGCTTCTTGAAATTCTTTGGTAAGATCCTTGTCGGTGCAATAAGAGAATCTTTTTCCCACTCGCTCAACTCCTATGTTTGAAAGGAATATTTTATCTTTTTTTATTACATACTTGCAAGTTTTCTATTGTTACTCCTCTCCTGAGAAGGATTTAAGTTTCTTCTGATGTTGTCCTTGCACGGCCCACATATTTTTTCTTTTCTAAAACTGGGCTTTTTCTGTTCCTTAGGGACTGAGAAGTTATCATACTAAAAAATCCTATTGAAAAGTCACCCATAATAATTGCAAATGTTATTGCAGTGTTATCATTGTTGTTTATTTATGTAATGATAAAAATAAAACTGTTAAAGAAAAAAAGAATTTCTGGAGCTGGCTGTTAGCATCATCCAAATTTTTAGTGTACATCTTTTGTGTCCCTGTTGGTGTCTTGGAGAGCTTTGTCACTCAGTGCTGTGAGAGTTGCATAGGGCTTGAAATTAAAGAGCAAGAGTAATAAGTGCATTTTACCTGTGGGGACACTGAAGTGTAGAGTCTTGAAGTGACTTCTTCAAAGTCAATGACAAAGTTGAAAAAATAAATGAAGAATGTCTGATTCGTAATCTGAGAATTGAGCTTCTTTCTCTGGAATGTTGGATCTCACAAGTAGACCTTGACAGTCAGTGTTTGCAACATTAATTCACACACAGAACACTTATCCTCCATTCTCTCTTTCTGGCTGCCATAAGTAAAAAAATTTCAGAAACAAACTGCTTTGCCTGTATCTGTATAAATAAACCAATGTTAAACAGACCTTTAAAAATCAATTTCAGGGCAGGTCTGCTGCTTTTTTTTTTTTTTCTACCTCAGAGAACAGGATTTTAGAGGTGTCAATTTAAGTATCATTCTCAAACAGTTTTTAAGCTCTGTTTAAGCATGGTCCAGACAGACCACAGACTAGGAATCTTTCCCAGTATGTCACATATTTGGTGACAACTGGTATTTAACATTAAGAAAGTTTAATATTATAGAGGTGGCCAGACTTGGCTATTTGATCCAGGTTAGGGAATAGATCTCATGTAGTACATTAGTACAGATTTTGTTCTTTTGTGCTGGTCATTCTATATGTTTCAAGGTAAAGAGATGTAGTATTTTTCACTGGCAAGAGCTACCACGCAATCAAAATATAAGAATAAGTCATTTTGTAACACACAGAGAACTTACTTAAAGTTTGGCTTTATCAAAACCATAATTAAGCAAAACGACAAAAAAAATGGGAAACGGAGGAAAACTTTTCAGAAGTAGCAAACAATATAACAAGGTGCAACAGATACAACAGCTTGAAAGGTTCAAACTGAACATTGGAGAAGTCCTTGGGGGTTTTGGGGGAGAAGGTTTAACAATATAAAAAGCTGTCCCACATAGGTTGGATAATCTCTGATTTTAATGTTTTTCAAGACTCAGGTAAACACAGCTGATCTGATCTATTGTTAATGTCCCCTTCTTTTTCTTACCAGATTACCATCCATCTAGTTGATGATAAATCAAGAAAAAACTTATCCTAACATATGAAAGACAACACTGGAGGTAATTTGGGAAAGATTTTATTAAGTCCCTGTGCTTCTATTCATGTGTATCCCGTCATGGGTTTTAAGGTTGTCTTTCATGGTGGAAACATGAAGGGCAGGGATATAATTTGGATTCCTCATAGCCACAACAGCCACTATAGGAATTATTCTGCTAATAATGAAATCCTGGAAGGGTGATCCTCTTCACCAGACTGCTTCTGTTTCAGCAGTCCACTTATAATTACCTCTTCCATTTTTTTCCATTCTATTAAATTTTCCACCTAACTATGTTTTTTAATAGGGCTTTAAAAGTTCACATTAAAGAATAAACTTGTAAATTTCAGGAAACATATATACTTTAGGGGGCTTGTTTCTCTATTTTAAAATGTTGCCAAGAAGCTGTATAGATATAGACATATTCATGAATACTTTCCTAAAGGTAGGAATAACTGCTTTTCATTCAGTCGAGGAAATACTTTCTGTCTGTGATTTTCTTGTTACTGCTGTGGATGAAAAAAGTAATCCAGACTCTTTGCATTAAATTTAACAGAATAGTGCTCATCTGTGCACAACTAATATACTTGTGTAATCATCTAAATAGCAGCATGATGCACAGTTGTTTCCTGTGAATGTATGTTGTAGACATCTACTTTTGGTTGAAAATTCTTATATTAGTAACTCACTGTAAAATAAGGATACTTAGACATCTAACTGCCTCATCCTAGTTATGTGTGGATATGGCACTTGAGGACATTGTGCCTGTTAGCTGTCTTTGGAAGTACCAGAATCCTTTAAGTGTCTCAAATGTCATATTTTTTTCTGATGTAAAATGTAGTTTATACAGTCATGCAGACTACTTTTGTCTATCAGTTTTCCCTACTAATCTTTTGTTCAAATGACTGAGGTCTGTGACAAGCCTGCACAGGGTACACAAATTTAGCCTAACATACCTAGATCTGCAGAATTTCAGAACCCAGAACCCTGGACCCATTCAGCTCATCAGCAATACGTGTCCAATGTCCAGTAAAGAACACATAGCACCAGCCAAAACTAATGTTTTTCTCTTTATTCACTAGAAAGATAGTTTATGTAGATGGAAGCTAGGAATGCTAGGATTACTAGGAATATTAACAAAAGGTATTGAAGGAGATGGAAGAATTGCAGTGAGAAGAGACTATGGGAAACATGAGTTCTCAATGAAGTTAAATTCTGTTAAGAAATCAATCAACCACTAGTCTCTGTGCAAACTAAGCTTTCCGATTTGCTGCAGTCAAAGATTCCCATGTGTCTAATCTTCTGCAGCTGATAAGTCTCACTAGCTCCGTGATTAAAATACATTTAAACCCTGTCCACATCATATGATAGAAAGTCTTGCAGTGACTTTCCTGCAGAAGAACTCAGTCTTGAGGATGTCTCCTATTCTCACTTAATAAACCATAGAATCATAGCATTAACCAAGTTGGAAAAGACCTCTGAGATCATCAGGTCCAACCTTTTATCCGACACCGTTGTGGTTACCAGACCATGGCACTAAGTGCCACATCCAATCTCAAATACCTCCAGGGACTGTGAATCCACCACCTCCCTGGGCAGCCCATTCCAATGCCTGATTACTCTCTCTGTAAAAAATTTTTTCCTAATATTCAACCTAAACCTCCCCTGGCACAGCTTAAGACTATAGCCTCTTGTCCTACTGCTGGTTGCCTGGGAGAATAGACCAACGCCCACCTGGCTACAACCTCCTTTCAGGTAGTTGTAGAAAGTGATGAGGTCTCCCTTGAGCCTCTTCTTCCTCAGGCTAAACAGCCTCAGCTCCCTCAGCCTCTCCTCAAAGCCCTCTTCTGTTAGCATTCTGATCCAGCTTCTTTTAAAATGTGTCAAAAAGAGATAACTCGTATATCTATATCAAAAAGCTCCCTCTTTAGAGTGCCCCAGAGCTTGTTCTTTCCTCTGCAAACATACATTTTTCAGTGGAGTGTGTTTCTAGATCTGAAAAAGCATGACTGCAACATTAAACTAATTTTTTTTAAGTAGTTCAAGTTTTCTTTAAGAGACTTTGTAAAGGAGGGAATGGAAGAAGCGTATTTTATGTCTTCTATCAAAATGTTCATGCTACTTAACCACTGTTGGTTTAATGCACATATATAAATATTTGTTATAAAAAAAACTTGAAAAAATGGCAGTGTGATGTAGGGTGAGACAAAATGTTCTACATCTACAGAGGTTTCAAGGATTAAAAAAATATTGATAATGATCTGTGCTCGCTTTTTTTAAATGCAAATATTAGTATGTCGATCAGATAAAGCACTGAGTATCGAAAAGGCTGCTTCTGGAAACTGTTATGTGACTGATCTGAGATTTCTTTTACTCTTCCTGACAGTCTTTGCATGGTCATGTCACATTAGTCTTGGCACAATCAGTCCATATAGGCCCAAGGATTTCTTTGCATGGGCAAACACCTTAAAAAAGAACATGTGCAAAAGTAAAATTTACCTAAGAATAGTTGGATACTTTGATGTCTTTGACTGGCAGGTCTTGAAAAAGTCTTAGATTCAATTGTTTCCTGTAGTTTGGCTTGTCAAATGAAAATGAGATGCTTGTCTCATATAAATGGGGAAATGTTATGTTATGAATTGTAAGATATTTATTTAACATCATTTGACTATAATATTTGACTTATGAAAATGCCCTATACTTTTTTATAGACACAAATATCCTGTTTATAATTATAATTTAGGAAGTTACAATTAAAAGTCTGAAGAGAGGTTTAAAAATTGTCTCAGAGAAAGAATATCATAGTAAATTTTGTAGACTGAAAAAGTCATTTATCGACATAGAAATCTCTTCATTTTATCTCTATTCAAATTCTGTAGGACATTCCACTAACTTTCCATGTACTTTGCATTGTACAATGAATTCTTAAAGAAATCCTTTTAAATGTCTAATCTGTATTCATTTACTATGCAACTGACTCACTAAAGTTAATTAATTAACTGCATTGAACCTGAAGCATTGAGAAGTGTGGTCTCATAAGGTCAAAACCAGGTTGTAATTTTTAAAAAAGATTCTGATAGTCCATTAGACATGTTCACATAAAATAAAACAGTTTTCTGAGTTCTATAGTATTTGCTTCTTTTCTTCTGCCCCAGTAGTAGTTATTGGCATAGCTACAACTTGATTTGATTTCAATTGACAAAAATTAATATTCATCTGTCATCATACTGTCCTGCTGAGATGTTTTCTTTCACTAGTCCAACTATTTGTCATACTCTTGATAGTAGAGCTTCCATCACTTTTTAAATTGTTTTGCTTAGAGCAATTGTAATATCATTAATAATTGAAAGAGAAAGATTAATAAGTAAATAGCATAGGATACAATTTAGCTGAGCTGGAGATTCCATCAGCTATGAGTCAACATTTACAGTTATCAAAAATATATTCGTGACTGATGAAAATAAATCAGCAATTGAAATTGTTCCCAGAGGATAGATATCTTATTAGGAAACATAGAAGAAACTGAGGGCTTCCTGAGAATATGCAGTTTGGGCTGAAAAATGAACAAAAATCCCACATGTTCCTATATTTTAAAATGAAAGGGTAGTCTGCATTATATATTCACACCTCAAAATTATGGCCAGACATGTAGACCTTCAGCCTTCTCAACTGTGATCAAACAACATAGAAATTATACTTTTTTCACTCATAAAGTTAATATTTTTCATTAGCAGTTACCTTGTGAGTTAAAAATCTTTCTGTTAACAAAACATGTTGCATGCATTGCATAGGTCTATTCCAGCAAGTAAAATAGATGGGATATAGCTCATTTTAATCCTTAAATGAAGACTTATTCTTCTTTTTTGTTCAACAAATAATACATCCTTCAGCAGGTGATAAATCCACTTCAGTTTCCACAAAAGACATTTATCAATATGAACTCCATGAATGATACTTTAAGAGCTTTTGGTTTGTATCTACTTAGAATTACCAAAAAACATATAATTAAAAGCCATCTTTGAGGGATTGAGGATTAAAGGCATGAAAACACTACTTTGTTTCACTGTTTTATCACTCTGGTGGATAGATAAATGTTTCCTTAAATTTAATTTATTAAGTTGACTGTAAGTGGAATGAATTGCAACTCATTCAAAACTATGAATCTCACAGAGGCTCAGCCTTCTAGGATAGAGAGTGTCTTTCATTATTTTTCACATTATTGGTAACAGAGCCATTTCTAGTGTAGGTCCCAAATACTACCAGTAATCATGATCATTACATACAGGGCAAGGAAGATACATTACCCTGATTTACCAAAACAGAAAAATAAAAATCATAACACTGAAAAGCTTTCAACTAAATAAGAATCAAATCATCCTGCCTTGCCTGAATATTACTGCCTTGCTAATTTGAAGTAGGTTTAGATTTCAGGTTTTCAGGTCAGGAAGACCCACTTTTATCAAACTGACTTTCTGTGTAGTACTGGGCATAAAGTTGTACCATGCAATGCTGATGCCAAGTTCGCTAAATTGTCACTGAAATAGAAAAACTCCGAATCAACATCTCCAGGTGATAGAGTATGTGTTATATTCCTTTCAAAGTTATTACAACACTGAATGGCAAAAATACGTTGATTTTTTTACATTTCCAATAATTTCCATTTTTATTTTTCTTACTTCTCTTTCAGTCATTGAATTCTGTTAACAAAGACAACACTCTATCTCGTCACTGTCTATGTATTGTGTAAAGACCACTAATCTGAGTCATAATCTTTGCTGATGTAAGTAGATGGAGCTTCTCTTAGTTTCTCACAAGATGTGTCTTCCAAGGACAATGATCAGTCTTGGAGCTCTCATATAATATCTAGAGAGAATTTCCTGTGGTGATCTCACTTATGCTAAATGACAATAATGCCTTCCAAGTAGAGGTAATCAAAAATATTTTGAATTTACTGGGAAAAAATTATTTGATTGTCTGAGAATAATTTAACTGTATAATTTGAACATGCCAAAGATTTTAAGCAAAATAATAATCAACCTTATTAGGCATTAAATTGGCAGTACAGGATTTTACATCCTATTTTTAGTTGTGTGTCAGGAAAAAGTTATCAGCTAACTGCAGTGTCACTTCTGCCTGAGAAAACATGAAACCACATCTCCCACTTATCAGAAGTTATGAGGTACACAGTCTGAGCATGTAAGAGATGTTCTATGTTTTCTCTGTTGACACTATTCTACACTTTATGAATATTTAAACATTTATTGCAGTAGTGTGGAAATACAGATAAACTCCCTTTCAGTTCAGTGTCCGACAGCCTTGGAGACTTCAATCATTGGTACTCTGTATCAGAATTTAATTGCAATAACAACGATTCAAGGAGGTTTGTTTTAGAATAGCATGTAGTCAAACTCATTTGAGATGTGGGAGTCCTATTTTCCAATCTGCTTTCTGGTTGATTTAGAGTTAGCTTTTTTGTGTAATGCAGTTTAGGAACAGCATTTACTATTTTCATTGCCGCGTTACACTGAGAGATTTGCCTTGAGTTTTCCATCTTCCAGTATTCCTAACTCCATTCTAAACTTAATATCTTTCCAAAGTACACTATCATTCACTCTGGAAGACTGACCTTACAGCATTCATTGCTTCTAGAGATTTGATTTCTGTAAGGGGTATGGAAGCTGATCATAGCTAGCAACTATTTATGTTACTTTACCAGTCTTATTGACTGCACTTAGTGCCTATTCAAGAAAGAAGATGTAAGCAATTTTCCCTGTTTATCACCTTAAAATGACAAAACCATGTTCATTATCAATAAGGAACAAACCAAGTCTAATTCAAAATATAGACATAGCAGTTTGCTCTTTTCATTCATTCATTCATGGCTAGGCTTCGCGAACGAAGATTTGGGAAGGCACTATCCACATTTGCTGCAGGCACGCTGGTGGCTTATGAGGCCAATACGTGATAGACACATCCGATTGCAAAAGGCGCAGCAGAAAGACTCCTTAGATGGTGTATTTTGCAAGACACGGTTCTTTCTGCGTTGCCTTTTTTCCTCGAGAGTGATCCTGCATGAGTTCTCAAAGGAGACAGCTGCGTTATAGATGGTGTGTCTCCAGGCCTCCCGATTGGAGGCCAGAGTAGACCAATTATGGTGATCAATATGGCCAAGGCTGAGATGTTGTTTCAGGGAGTCCTTGAATCTTTTCTTCGGGGCTCCTCTCATGCGGCAGCCAGTGGCAAGTTCACCATAGAGCAGGATCTTAGGGAGGCGGTGGTCCTTCATCCTTGAGACGTGCCCTGCCCATCGCAGCTGCGTTCTCAGTAACATGGCCTCAATACTTGTGACAGCTGCTTGCTCTAGTACAGATGTATTGGTCACAAAATCTGACCAGTGGATGTTAAGGATTGTACGGAGGCAGCGCTGATGGAAGCGTTCTAGGAGACGCAGGTGGTGGCGGTAGATGACCCATGATTCGGAGCCGTATAGGAGAGTAGACAAGACTATGGCTTTGTAAACACTGATCTTGGTGCTTTTCTTTAAGTGTTTATTACGCCATACTCTCTTGTGGAGTTTTCCAAAAGCATTATATGCCTTAGCTAACCTGTTGTCTATCTCTCCGGCTGCTGAGCTCTTTGGGCTGGAAGTCAGCTTAAAGAAGACAGAGGTCCTCCATCAACCTGCACCTCAGGAAGTCTTCCATCATCCCCACATCACCATTGGCCAATCAGAGCTCAAATCAGTCCAACAGTTTAATTACCTTGGTAGCCTCATCTCCTCAGTTTGCTCTTATGAACATTTTAAAATGCATTTTATGAAAGCTTATGTTTTCCAGGTAAAAATACTGACTTTGTCAGAATATAAAGACCTCCAAAAAGTAACATTTTATATTGGATCAGTCGGAATTTAAAATTCTTTTTGATTTGTCAGTATAACACACATTGTTAGACTTGATTTATTATCAACTGCTTTATTGACCATGGAAGCTGCCATATTGAATGACCTAATTTAATCAATGTAGTGTCTGTCTCACGAAAAATATAGACTACTCAGAAAATAAGGTCCATATACTGTCAATATGTATTACCCATAGACTGAATATACAGGGTGGAGCAGTGTGGAGTCACAATGAGATGTTAAATTGCCTGACTGCACTCAAATACATTTTAACTGGAATATTTACTTGATTTTAAATTACATAGTTTGCCATTTTCAAATTTTTAGTCCAATTTCTTATACAGATATGTTGAAATATAAACATTTAATGCAGCATTTCAGATCAGAAGTTCACTTTGAAACAAATTTCCACTATCCATACTTTGATTCACTTTATGGAATATATAAATTGAGTTCACTTTTTAGGGAACTAAACTAAAGGTTCTGGCCTAGTCCGTGGGTTCAGACTGCACTCACACTAGGTCTTCAGCTAATACCCTTTCCTTTTCAGATATTGGTCCATAAATCTTGTTAATTTAAATGCGGACTCCATCACTAGAACAGCTAAGAGTTCAAACCATAGACTTGAACTATGCACAAGATGCAGTGATTCAGTCTCATTATGGAGTGTCTGAACACAATGTAAGATAAAAATAGTCTGTGGATTTATGTATGATGGATAAAGGTGCCAGGACAACAAATGCGTCATGTTTTTCAGGTTCCAAGGGAATAGAAATTTTTGAGTATGTGTTGTGGTTGAGGACATATTGCAATTGTACAGGGGTTCAGCAGGGAACCAGCTTTTCCTCCACACCCAGACACTAGATAAAGCAGATTCCATACATTAGAATAGGACCAAAGCATACACGGATATGTGAGCAGACTGTATATCTGGCTACAGGACAAGTACGTAGTCAAAACATACATAGCTCTTTGACTGCACTGTTCTTCATCACGCACTTTGGTTTTGGTACCAAGCTCCACCAACGGTGTGATATAGTCTACAATTCAAGATGTTAATATAACATTCTTTCATACCATAAGATTGCTTTGGAGGGAAAAATGTAATGCAATAATAAAGGAAAATTTTCTTCCTTCTTTGGAATTATGTTCTACAAAAAGGTGTCATAAAGCACAATGAACCGTTATAACTTACCTCCATTGAAGAATTTCTCTAACTGCAGCTATTTCAATATTTTTTTGTTAAAGAATGATATTTTGAAATGCTATCTTGTATCTAACTAAAGATATATGCCTTAGTTCCCTAACAATATATTTTATGCCATGTGGTCTACTCAGTTCATTTTACTCTCCCTCTTTTACCATGTTAAGTCAATGAAGATTACAGTGCACAACAATCACTTTTTAAATACAGTTCAATAAAAGGAATTTGTTTTAATTTTAAATTTCCATGTTAACTGCGGTGTTGGTTAAGAAAATAAAACAATTCATCTTTGGCTTCTGTGGTGGCCTCTTTGTGATTCAGTGTTCTGAACTGCATAAGATGTCCCCTATGTTGGGAGTTTTACTTCAGACTAGGTCTAGCCTGTTCCCATTTTTTTAAGTTTTCATGAGAATTAACAAAGAGAGCTGTCATTGTTTAACTCTATGAACTTTTGTATTTTTAATGAAGACCTACTTCCTATTTTGCATTGCTCTGAAGATGTGTCATATTTCCATATAGACCAAAGAAGAATTTTGCTAGGATATGTCTGCATAAAGTATTTTCATATAGTTAATATTTAAATTACTTTTAATGAACATAAAAATTTAGGTAATTGACAAGTCTCTGATTTGAATTATATGAAGATAGATTGAATTTTTTGATACCTTTATCTCCATTGTTACTGGATTAATATTTCATTATTTTTAAACAAAATAAAAGTTTAAAAAAGAGAATGTGTTATGGCTATTTTTGTGGGAAATATTTAGAGAGGTTGGCAATGCAGGCAAAATGACTTTTTAACTTGATATTTCTTGACAGCCTTCTTTTTTTTTACTTGGTTAACTGCTATATTGTATTCCAACCATAGTCTTTTTCTTGATTGTATTTCTACTAATTTAAGGCACATTAATTAAAGATAAAAAAGACAGCATAACCTCCACCAGAATTACTGATTATGTTTTTAAAGTTTCAAAGTCTATGGTTTTTTTGTCACACAGTCATGACAAAACCAACAATTCGTATATATTTATAAAGAAACCTTTTGTGGTATAAATTCAAATACAGAGAAGAATCACTTACCCAAAAAAAGGAAGGCCATAGGGTTTTTTTTATTGATCCTGTTGATATTCTCTGGAACATAATTTTACCTTCAGAATGTCTTTCGTTAACTTAATTTCACTGATTTATTGTACTGGTGATGCAATGGTGTCTCTGGTGATAGGTTGAGGACAGATGTGTTGTCTCTCCATAACCTCAGAATTTTTAGACTTATCCACTGCCAACACACACTTCTGTTTCTAGGACAATTTGTTTTTGCAGTAATGGGTAGACTTGATGCTATGCTTGTAATTAGTTCTTCTTCACAATGAAGCTGGAATATATCTCTTGAGAAAGGAAAAACCCCTATACCTTCTTCAATGATTGAATGGGCTTAGTTCTCCGGGGTATGATTAGTTTTCATTTTTCTAAAGTCTGGCTACTTTGTTTTAAATTTTTTAATATACAGTTTTTAGTATGTAAGAACAATAATAATGGTTTCTTCTTCAAGATGCAGGGGTGCTCATGTTACCTATCCAACAATAAGTAAAACATAATTTCTACCCTATGGTTCATCTGTTCCAATAATTGTCTGCAATTAATTATTTTTGAATTATATGAGCTGTGACAGCACATTACAAAGGAAGAAATTTAGTAGTCCACACAGATAATCCATCAGTTGGTATAATTCTAGGTTTTAACAGATTTTGCACTGCTGTTTTTCTGCTGTGATATTTACATTATCCTTCCACTGGGGAGAGCAAAATGGGCCACACTCACAGAGAATGGAACAGCCTGATGGAAAGTTGAGGAAAAGGCTACATATAATCACATTATTTGCATGCCATTTAGCTAATAAAAAGTTAGATATTAAGCACTTCAATTTGTATTTAGTTCAATGTGTATTTTGTTTCTAGTTGCTGCTACTTTAAGGTAGCAGCAACTAGAAACAAAGGCTTAGGACCCAAAGGGTATGCACCAGAATATGTATACAGTAAATGGAAATAAAACAGACATACGTTCGTTTTCATTAAGCCTTACTTGGAGACTTGCCAAACTTTAATGTAAGTTTGTATAAAGTTCTATTTTTCGAGGTAGACAAAAAAGGGAACTACAATACTTTAGTTGGTGGAGTGGTGAAAAACCTTCTACTAGTTAAATACATGATCTATTAGCATCCAGTTTTTTGATTTTTCCAGCATAGAAAAGAGAATTTTTACAATCACAAAGCTAGACAGGTTTCAAAACAATGCAAAGTGGTTCTTCATTCTCAATGCAGACTTGAGTATGTGTCACCAACACAAAGACGGTGACAGGGAGCCCTGTAGAAAAAGATGAATGACACTAGAATTTACCAGCTTGCTGCTTACACTGCACTTTCAGTGTGCATGGACAAACTGTTTGTTTTCCTCTTTAGATTGCTTACCACTGCTTGATTTACTGAGCAGCAGAGTGAAGACAAGTTTTTCAATAACTGTGGCATGGCTACCGTTCTTCTCAGCAAGCAACTGAGCTTCTTAAAGACTACTTGTCTAAAACGGAAATAACATAATAGTTTGTTCTACTTGGATTTTTCTCATAAAACCTGACCTTAGGATATTGCAACTGCAAATCACTTCTGATTTTCGGTATCTCTGAGATCCTTTGGCCATGAGGAAAAAAATCTATGAGCAATGACAGGATCTGTGAAAGGGTCCCTGAAGAATTATATAGGTGGTAACACCTTTCATCTATACAGGAATAGCTAAGTAAAAATCAAAATGGTTAACACTACTTTTCAGTAAGTTTAACAATTTATAAAGGCCTCACAAATTCCTAAGTGGCTATGGTACAAGATGACATTGACTGAAAATCTGCTGCTTGGTTTTTCCATTGAAAACTCAATTATTTTAATTCAGATGCAGTTGACGAAATGTACACAACTTGTGTAAACATAAGACTAACTACTTTCTTCATATAATGTTATTACAGGTATAGCTCCACTGATATTGAAGGAGTCACATCAAAAAGGATTTTAATCCATTCTGTTCCAACTGTAGACCATAATTATTTACAAAGCAATCTAGCTCCTGGTTGCACTCCACCTTGGCAACACCACTTCCTCTTAGACTCATATTTGCACTTATAATGGATTTTGTGAGGTAACTATAATTCTAACTGGATAAACTGAGCATCTTGACAAAACACTGCAAGCTTGTCACTGGAGAAAAGGTTTAAAAAAATTTCATTATTTGAGACATTTTTACAGTCAGAGGGCTGTCTGAGACATGCTTCATAATATAAATTCATCTTCCTGATTAGTCAAAAATTGCAGTTACTCAATATTAGCTCTTCTTTTTGAGTGTGGTTAAAGACAATGTCAAGTTTGTATTGCTCTAGCTGTAAAACAAATCTACTATCTCCATATGGACAAAAGTGGGTGGTCACCTGGGGAAGAGGAAGAACTCATGACCTATCTGATTCCACTAATGATTCACCCAGAAAAGGGGAGACTTGGCACTTAAGTTGAGATTATCCAAAGCTTGACTTTGATATAATTTGTATAACACTGAAAATGAGAATCTTACTTTTAAAACATTTTTGCTTAAAATTTTCACAGTGGGTAAACAATGTCAATATTAAGCAGCAGCAAGGGCCCCAGGCATGAAAAAAGAAAAAGCAAAAAGAGATTCCATAAGCCTCTAGAGGACAAGTAAGAAGAGGATCACTGTTGAATGACCCTACAGATATCAAGATCAACTAAGCAGAATGATAATTGTGGTTTACATACTGTAAAGAAATGTATAAAGAATGTAGCATGGTTTTCCTTAAACTTCTGCAATTTGTTAACAGAGGTGTAGTCTATTTCCATTAGACATGAGTGGCGGAGTGAAATGAAGCTGTACTGTATACAGAAAAAAGTATACCAGTGAAATTAGTGCAAAAATATCTAATGTTTCAAAGGTCATTAGGGTATTTAAAATGATGCCACATTTCACTGTGAGAAAGTGTTGGATTGTCACATAATTTCTGAGGTACTTGTTCTTGCACAAACCCACGACTACACAAGGTGCGATCTGAATTGCTTTATTTCAAAAGAACAGCAACTTAAATACAATGTTTGAATCATGACACGTGATCTCTTAACCAATGACATTAAAGCACTCCACTGGGCGTGTGTGCTAGAGATGTACAAGACTACAAGTCCCAAGATGCTTTGCTACATCCTTCCTGTAATATGAACTGCTACAAATTTCCATTTTGGCCTTTTGTCTTGGCAAGAGAATGTTTCGGTACTGGCAAAGGTAATATTTTTGTGTTTTAGTATAATTTTCATGTGAAAAATAAAATCTCTTATATGAATAGTTTGATAAGAGCACAGTGCTTTCACTAAATCATAAATATCAGGCTGTCAGGCTATCATCTAACATATTATCTGAGTAATCAAGGCCTGCATAATCAGGTCACTGCAATGACATGACTGATTCTCTGTCTTTTCCTCCTACTGGGAAGGAACAATTTTGTGGACTTCCTCCCTAAACAACTTCTTCAAGCTGTTGGCCCAAACTGAGAAGCCTAGGACCAAGGTTAGCCAGCTACTCAACTTTCTTTTTGATGAATATATATCCCCTTAGGGATATATGGGGCAAACAGGGCTCAGGTCAACTTCATCTGTATTAAACTTACACAGTTTCCCAGGAAAACTGTCTCTGATGGAGTATCTCTCATAGGTGCTGTGTGGTGTTTTCTTGCTCCTAATCATGTGCAGACGTATATTTTAACATGGTGGTCCATGTGTAACTTCAGGAAAATATTTAACTTCTGACTACTGACAGCTAATATCCTATGACTTGCTAAACCTCTGCTTCTGCTCTCAGGAGATTTTTGACCTGGCTCAATCTGGAATTTCTATTCTGTTTTCCCTCCCCTGTATTTAACCTTCTATGCCCCTGCTACTTTGTATACCTTTGGTTTTTTCATGTAACTTTGTGTAAGTACTGCATTTGCACTCTTTGGGAATGTCTGAGACATCAAGGAACTAATAATGAGTTTTCACGGCTAAGTTGCTGCCTTGTAAAGAGACTTATAGGCCTGTTCCTTTGAAGTGAGGAGGATAAATGTATCCTTATAGGTGAATTCTCTACTCACTATTAAAAAAATTATGAGAAACACCACAATGTCATAGTCTAGTTTAGACTGTGTGAATCCTTCTTGACTTCATTAAAGAAGTTGAAAGTCTGTTGTTTTCCTACAAAAAAAGATTCCTGTTTTTAGATCCTGATTAGCCTAAGTGGCGGAAGTACTAACACTAAGTGTGCTTAGCACTTCATATCAGCTTTTTCTACGTTGTTGGATAGTGAAATTCAAGATTTTTGCATGACATTCTGAGGGACACACTTTCAATATTGTTTGTAGTCAACATGTACACAACTAATTATTTAAAGGAGCATACAGTAGTGAATTTTAGGAGTGAGATCCAGCTCATTCAATTAAAATGCCTTGAATGTACCTCAAATTTAGGTTTGTAGTATAAAAATCCTCTTAAAAGTTTCCTGTGTTTTCAGGAAGAGAATTCAAGTTTAATCCTCCACAGAAAGCCTGTTGAAAGCCTCCACAGAAAAACTGGCAACTAATTAATCTTCAGCACCTTAACGGTGGAATGCACGGGATTCAAGAAAACATCTCCAAATAATAATAATGCTTTATTTCTGGATAGAGGATCAATTGTCTTCAAGATATGCCTATTTGTCTGTTTTACAATAATACTGGATCAGTATTTTTAGCCAAATCTGTAATCATTTCATCCAACACCCTATATGGTACTCTTATATTGCCCTAAGTCCGCTTACTTATACCTTGGTATAAAGCCATTCAATCCATACTTCAAAGGTGCAAATTGAAATAAACTAGTCTGTACAGTATTCTGCACTAAGTTAACTAAGCAGACATTTAAATAAACTACTAAAAAGTGCTCATTCAGATAAGGTCTTGAGACACATACTAGTATGTTCATCACCACCCTTGGTTCTGTTAAAACTTAATGAAAAGCAAAAAAATGACACTGTTAAAGGTAAACTGGATGTGGGAAGCAGCTAATTGTAGTTATGCTTTCAGATGGTGCAAATGTCAATCTGCATCAGGCAGCATGTGAGTGGGATGGTAATGAGGAGCTGTGAGTAGGCTGTGGTCATCTCTTAATCTAGATCAGCATCAGCTGGAACAACACATCCAATTTTACCCATAGTCTTCTACTATATCCTGAACTTTTGAAAATTTAGCCCAGTAACTAAAATGTCTTCTACATAAATTAGAAGATACTGCAATTCAATTTCCTCATGTCAATGATTTCATTTACTATTAGTTATGGTTCAAGTGTAACCATGGGCTAAGTTAGAAATGGTTCAGTGCTGCTGTACATGTACAAGAACAACATGTTCCTTCTTTCTTTTACCATTTGGTTCTCTGAAATGACTTGGTATGTTTCCCTGTATTGCAAAAAGCCAAGTGCAGTAAATCAACAGTACTGAGATATGAAGCAACATTCAAAACCAAGAATGACAGAGCATTTCTTGCTTACTTAAAAATGACAAAACATGCAGACATATTTCCACTTCTTAAATTTTATTTTCAGACTTTTTTTTTTCTTAATGAGCTCTTGGAAGGTCAAGGAAGATGGGAATTCAATTTTCCTGGATAAATAAAAAGTGAAAAGATTACACCTACCCTTTTGAAATAAATATCAAAAAAGGTGTATTAAGAGAATACACAGCACTACAATGGAACAAGGAGAAGGGGCGAAAGCAGAACCAAAATTGGTGTTCAACAATATAAATTAGCCCTATGCTTTTAAAAGCCCAGTAAAATCAGTAGAAACTTTCCCACTGAATCACAGTGCGTTTGTACAATGTTTGTTCCAAGATGCTAAGTACCTTACTTAATTGTTCCATATTCTTCCAAGTAACTTTATGTTCTTTAGAAAAATTTTCACTTTTATTTGTGTCCAAAAAAAATTGCCAAATATTTATGTGAGAAAATAATTTTTAAGAAGGAAATTTAATCACAGAACTATGGAGTTTTCAGTTTGGGTCAGTATCTGGTCTCTAGGGGAAAACTACATGGGAAATTCTAGAAGTAAATCAATAATAAAATTTCATATACTTAATTCTGTATCCCAAAGGACCAGTTCTAAAGAAAAATTAAGAGATGTTTCTACCACCACATTTCTTACAAATGGGTCTGTAGAGAAGGGGGAAATAAATTCATTGCTGCTTGAGGTCTGAGGCAATGAGTAGATGTAGTATTTTTAAAAACAGTACAGTTGTATTTTCAAATATATTCTTGCAGAAGTTCTTATCTTAACTCTGAATAAATTTATCTTGCCATATATATAGTCATCCACCTGACTCCACTTGTCATGTAGTCTAACATAGCTATTACTTAAAGGGTAAAGATGGGAGACCTCTTTTGTTTTACACCTCTAGAGTGATCATTACTGAGAAGAAAATCTGTAAAAAATGAGCACATCTCTTTCTCTTTACTCCCATTTTTTACAGTGAAACTATCCACTAAAAGAAAACATTTTGTTTGTTACTTGTTGAAGTTCCATAATTTTAAGTAAAACATTCTTCTTGCAGAAAATATTTCTTTTAAATATGTGTATTTCGAAGTCCTTTCTCACATGATCGGGGTCATCTTCCGGTTAAAGAAGAGATAAGAGTCAAGAAACGTGTGTTTTAGTTATCACTGTGTCGCTGATTTACTGTGAGATTTTAGAAAAATTCTTTTCCCCTCCATGTCTCCAATTCCCATATACAGAAGATGATAATATTATTCATTAGGCTTTTTAAATTCCTTTGGAATCTCCCAAAGATGCTCAATATTATGATTAATTGTTACTATCAATATATGTATGGAGTAATAAACACTGACCACATTTAAATAGCAAAGCTGTCTCTGGCATTTGTACAGTATTCAGATATGACAAAAAGAGAAAGAACTATTTCACATATTAATCTAATGTTATTTGAAATTTGAGACAGAACAGAGAATGAAAAGAAATATTTTTTCTTTAGATGACTACAGCTTTTTAAAAACATAATCCAACCAATCAAAAATTAGCCTGGTTAGTTTTATCTTTTGATTAATATCCCCATTGCTTTTTAAGGAACAGTTCGACTAAACTTATAGATATTTAACTAAATATAGATTACTAGGAAAGTGGATAGCTGCTCTCTGTATATACATATTACCAAAGATGATGTGGTTATGGTTCTGACCTTTTAAAATATAATTCTGATTTCAATATGTACTAAAATGTACTTCAAATAAAAGCTGACTTTATAATTTTAAAATTGTTTATCAAATTTAGTTGCAATATGGTATAAGTGGCATATTAATTGCTAGCTTAAGTTTGTACCCTGCCTTTTAAAGAGTTTCCAAAATTAGATTTCTTCATACAGAGTACTACTGACAGTTAAAGAACCCAATATCAGGAATAAAACCACCTGTATGGTTGTCTTAGTGTTAATTTGAATAAGGAAGTATCATGCTATTACCATTGTTTTTTTCTGTCCATGCTTTAAAAGTTTTACCATTGCAGCATTGATTAGCAATGACTAGAAAATGAAGGATTTAGTCTAATAAACTTTCCTACTTCAAGTACAAAATGAAATACAAACATAAATGCAATTCAGCTACAGGAAATAAATATGTGACCAGTTCTTTATAATTTTTGTTTTATAATTACAGGGAATTACTCAAGTTGCTAGGAAAGAATTGTAATAGACAGGTTGTGACCTTGTCTCATTCACTGATGCAGGGCAGGCAAGACTCCCACCGGTTCTACCACACAGCTCATATATGTTTGACTTGTCTGGGAACATTACCCTTGTTTTCAACAGACTCCTCACCATTACTGACAGCCCAGAAGGACAAGCTCTTGTCCTGGGTTGATCCTAAAGTGTCAGTCTAATGATTTGCTAAGATGCAAAGTAGCAATGGTTGCCAGTCATTATGTAGATTCATGTTAAACTGGTTTCCCACTTCCAAAATGTTGGAGTAAAAAAAAATAATTGTCAAATAAGCATTATCTCACAAGATTACCAGCTCAAGGAAAACATGCTTTATGTAAAACTGATGTTGCATAAAACAAGATAAACATTGGGCCACATGTTTCAGTAGCACTTAATGCTAAAATTGCTTCAAAATCTTGTACACATGATGAAATTACCTTTGCTGTTAAGATAGAATAGTAAGACTGTGCTGAACCTAAAAGAAATGCTGTAAGGAAAAAATGAATATTTTTATTGGAAATATAGAAAATATTTTGAGTCTTTTTCTCTTAGAATGAATTTGTCAGTATTAGCTATTAATAAAGAATATTGAATATTAAATAACATTAAAATATCAAATTAATAGTAAACAATAAACATTAAATAAACATTAAATAAATCAATATTTAAAGACAAACTAATTGAGTGATCAGTTAAATGTGATTCCTAGGCTTAAATTACAGTTTGCTAAATTTCATATACTTTTGTATGAAGCCTATTCAGCAATGTGAATGAGGTTCATTCCCTTGCTATCTTGTATGAAATTCTCAGTTCATCAGAACTACCTGAAAGTCAAGGTAAAGGACTGAAATTCCTTTTTTCTTGTAAACATTCAGTATCAGTAGCTTTGTTTTTACACTTTTGGTAGGATTTGACATTAGATATATTGACCTCAGGGCCCAGAGAAAATTGGCAGAGGGATCAGAAGCACAGGTAAGAATTTGCTCCATCCTTCCACTAACACAGAATAATATTGATAGAAATAGGCAGACCCATCAGGTCAACAAGTGTCCCCGAGGCTACTGCAGCTGGAAACATTTTGGGGTTTTCAACCATGGCACGATCTACTTAACACCTGGTCTACTGACACCTGAGAAGATGCAAAAATCTCATAGGGGAAAAAGAGTTCTAGCACAGGAGCTAGTGGGGCTCTTTGACAGAGCTTTAAACTAGCTTGGAAGGGGGAAAGGGACAAAACCAGACTCCCCAGTGATGGGCGATGGGATGATCTGTCAAAACTTGAATATTAGGTCTTACACCACCAAAAAATCCGAGTTGGTGAGCAATATTAGATGAGTTATACAGCATGGTACAAAACCCAATCCAAACCAAACCGAAACAACAACAACAACAAAAGGCCAGAAGAAGCAGCTTTCTTTGGCCTGCTGTAGTAGCCCGGCCATATTTCATGGTAGGTTGTTTTAAGTGACAACACATGTAGTAGAAGGTTGCATTTATCAGTGAGTGCAACCCAACAAACAGTCCAGTGCATAACTAATTGCTTTCTCCAGAAAGTCAGAGTAACTCTTACACATATGAAGAAATATAAGTATGCTATTTTTAACGTTTCCTTGGTTGTATTTTATTTCTCTCTGGGGGCAACTTTGAGCTGTAACATTTTCGATCTACCAGAGGGGTTAACTTCAGGTTCCAACCACAGTTTTTATTGTTCTTCTATCAATATAATAGCAGGGAAAGTAGAATTAAACTCATCTTTCAAAATTGTGATTGCCTCCTAGACCACTAGGGGTGATATTGAGGACTTGGAAAAGCAACGAGGGTTGTTCTCAAATGGTGTGTTTGTTTGACAGTTGCAAGAATATATTTCATATTTCTCAGCAGCAGGAAATATTCTAAGCTTTTTGCTAGATGTTGTTCTTGAATGGCACAATAGTGCTCATGTATTGCTTTTTGGAGAGGTATTTTTAAATTTATTATTTTTTAATCTCACACCACCTATCAAAATTCAAAATGGTGAAAAAAGAATGAAAAATTTTTTGCCCCAGAATTTTTTTTATACTTGTCTAGTCCAGATAAGCTACAGTTTAGCTAGAGAAAAGAATGTATTGACAGTTGAACAAATAACTGCAAAACCACTTTGGACATGTTGAAAATTAGCTTAGAAAAAAGATATAGGCTTCAGCTTGCTTTCATTAGTAGTGGCAAAATTCACCTCTGACTTGACCACATATGTGCCCAAAGGAAGATTAAAGATGGAGAAGAACTGTGTTATTATGTTCAAAATTCATTGGGTAGCTTTCACTTTTGTTTATTAAAGAATAGAAAAGAAAAAAAAAAGATAGAAAAAAAAGAATGAGAGTGTTATTTAGAGAGGAAAGAAAACTCAGTCTATCAGATTTAAATGTCCAGTTTGGTTTAATGGACTCCGGAGGAGGTAGAAGCAGAAATTGAGGTACCAGATTTTATCCCCTTAGGAATCCTTGTTAATGAGGTAGTCTCTAAGGTAGATAAGATATGTTCTCATTCTCATGTATCTTGGTCCCCTCCACCAAATCTCTTTAAAGCTTTTGAAAACTTTCAGTCACTGGTTTGGAGAGGATCATGATAATGAAGTATTTTGCACGAGCTCAAATCACAGTAGTGACGGTAGCTCAAAACTCTGAACCGTGGACCAAGGTGCAGAGACCGTGTTCCTCTGCCCTTTAGCTTAACGGCAGAGAGAAGGACATTTTTGTAATTGCTGATTATATCTCACAATTTGAAATGGAACTTTTCCACTGTTATCAAAACAACAAAAGGGAACTAGAGAATAATGGAAAAAAGTGAGACAGTGCATATCAGAGATGGAAAAGGGCCCTGGTGTGAATGGCACTAGACTAGGATGCAGCTAGAAACTTGCTATATTTATTTCTGTTGTAGTAAGTCCTCCATCTATGGAATTATGAAAAAAAAAGGGACCTTGTGAAAACATGTCATTAGCTTTTTTCCCTGGACGATTTTCATTTTCATTGGAACAATCTTGTACTGCTCAACAGAAATTCGTCTGTTTGGTAATGTAATATGACCTTTTCATAAATTCTTACTAGTTAGGTCTACATTTTTCAAATTAATAAATGAAGAAAGAAAAATATGTTGCATGGTCTCCTTGTACTGAATTTTATAGGCACTTAAAAGGAACTATAGTAAGAGAAATACGGCCTAGAACATACCGGATGCTAGGTTTGTGGGGTAGCTGGAAGTGTTCGTGGTACCTACATCAAGCTTCCAAGTGCAGTGCAGGGTTTTTTTCAGTTTCCATGGGTCACCTATGGATAAGTACGTCATGTTCACCAGCAAAATTTATAAAACATCACATTTCTTTTCAAGCAATTAAATCACTAATAAGTTAATTCGGTTACACTATATTACCAAGAAAATACACAATAGTGAAGTAATTCTTTTGGTTCTTCTTCTTCTGTAATTTGTTGTGTATAATCAACAGTACATTAACAAAGATAGCAAATTTGAACTAAGAATTGTTTATTGATACTGAATGAATTATGTTTTTCAAATTTATTTACTTTATCAAATAGGTATTAAGATCAGTAGGTCTTCTTGGAAGAAAAAAAGATTAATATTGATTCCCTTGAATAAAAAAAAAAAAAGAATATGCAAGAAGATGCCAGACTTTTTTTAAGTGTGGGGTAGTTATTTGATTTCTTTTTATTTTTTCTTCCTGTGGTGGTGCCTTTTCTGTCCTAGGTATTTTCGATCATTCCCTGAATTAATGTCAAGGTTTGAGTGCTTAAACAAAAGTTATTGTATCATAACCCTCTCAGTAAACCTCAGTCTTGAGGTTGTGACAATAGTAAAATTATGTCTAGATACACAATGTGCTGTAGTAGTGCAGACAGATTTTTTCCTTACAGCTATCTAAACAGAACTTTGAAGGGGAAAGTGCATATAAATATATCAGTCTAGAAGTGACAGCTTTGCAAAACACATTTTTAATCAGTCAAATATACATTAAACCACTGTGAAAATAAACACTTATCATTCCTGAGGTAGACAGACAAGATTTGAGAATATATCATAGGCTTTAGAAGTCTTAAGAAGAGTTATAGCAACATATTTAAGGGCCTGATCCTTCTTGCAGTGTAATCAGACAGACTTTTTTTCCAATTATTTCAAAAAGACAGGAATTGAAACCCAAGCTTTCTTGTAACATAATTCCTCTCACATGTCTCTAAATCTGTGTAGTCCTACTCTTAGTGTCTACATATTGACAGCTTGTCATCATAAAAGTTGCAATTTGCCATTTAACTTCTTCCTGTGAAGTCCTTCCTTTAAGAAATTGAATTTGCTTGTAATGGCTCAGGATGAGGGACAGAGAAGGAAGATTTTGCTACACAAGTTGTATCAGGCGGAAAAACATCAGTGTAAAATATATGGAGGTTTAGAAGGTACAGCAAGGAATAGGGAGAGAGACTTGCTATACTTTATATTGCAGACTTCTTAATGATGACTTAGGTAGGCCTAATTAGTACTCTTAGGGGACTCTACATTTCTTGTCTGGATTGGAAACAAAAGATTGGGCATTCAAAACTGCCTGTGCTAGAGGGTCATCTCTCTCTTTCCTAAAACCCATGAATATATGAAGGAATCCTACTGATTTCTTTAGACTTTACACACTTGTTCAGTAAAGAAGATTTGTGCAGCATAGTGGAAGACTACATATGCATAGATGTGCTATTTTTATGACTATTTTTGTTTGTCTAAATTGTATATTATTTTTAAAAATACAAAAAATTCAAAACTATTAAAATATTGGATTTGGTGTGATCCAAGTCTTTCTGAACACCCAGTGTGTGTAAATCAGACATACTACTCTTCAGCAAAATCATAAGAGAACACACCTCAACATTTTCCCAAGTGTAAGGACTTTGTTTATATCTTAAAAGTAGAGCCAGTAGCTAACCAGGCTCATAATTCACAAATATAAAGATTTACCTATCCCTTTCTTACTGCTTGGTCCTCAACAAAATTGTAGAAAGTAAACAAATCAACTTTCTATAAAAACTTAAACTTCATCTAAAAGTTTCTTATGGAAAATATGCAAGATCATACCACCTTTTAAAGTACCACACTTTGGATCCGCATGGCAATGTCTCAAAGGTCTCTCAAAATCCAGCTGGCTGGATTTTTAAAGGAGCATTTCCAGAAATACTTTAAAGTCTTTCTGTGGAATATGGGTATGCAACATCATGCCATGATTAGTCTTCTAATTCCCAAGCTCTGTCTGGGAAATGCATCTTTAAGCCTCTCAGAAAAAGCTTTATTAAATGGTGATCTGAGTTCCCTGAGAAGTCTGGAGCTGACATTTATTCTGTTCTGAAAAGAAAAAGAGAAAAAGAAGAAACGAAAAGGCAGAAAAGGAAGCTTTCAAGGTCCATTGGTTGCTTCTTGAAACCTAAGCAGAAAGGAACTTTCATCTACCAGAAAAAAAAATTCTTTCCCTCATTTTTCTGCTATCTGTTTGTAATGATAAGAAATAATTTATTGTTAGACAATTCCCTCTCAATTGGCTGGTTTAAGACAATTTCCATGTCTGCTATATAATCTAAGGCAAGTAAGGTGGGTTACATTTTGCAGAGACCTGGAGGATTATTTATTAGTTAGATAGCACCCAGAGGAATGCATTATAGCAAATTTTCCTCTGAAGTCATTGCTAAATTGATAAATTGTTCGTGTCAGATTTATAATACTGTTAAAGAAATTTCAGTGTTTTTGATGCTGTGGAACTCCTAACTGCCTTTTCACTATTTCAGTGAAATCCAGCCCAAACTCTTTAGAGTAGAAAGTCTTAAGATAAGACAGCAACAGAATATTGAGCTGATTAAATGTTTATATATTTACTCAGACTGCATAGCTACTGCTATAGATGTCAAATCAGAGATCTATATGAAAAAAATCTCAGATAATCTCTCTATGGTATATCCTGTCACTTAAGAATATAATTGTTACCTATCTATCAAACCTAGTTAAGTTATGAAACTTCGTTACACAAGAGGCCTTGACATTGCCTTTTTTTACTGTTTACTGACAGCACTTTATGTCAATAAGGGACAGGTACTTGTGTTCAAAATCCCGTTTTTTTGGAAATGGAGAAATTTTTCACATTCAGTGTCCTAGTCATACAGTTCATAGTACATCTGCAAGTATAGTAGAGGGGCTTTGTTTAGTTTGACTACAGGAGTGGTGTTAGTAGCTTGAAACTATTTTGTTTAGATTTTATTCAAGCTCCTAAAAGTTCTCATTTGAAGTTCTGTTAAAGAAGCAATAACAAAATCTCTGAGTATGGGGAGATCGAAATTAAAAAATATCTCAGCACAATCCAACTAGTTTTGAGAACACAAGTCATCAATTTCTCTAAGAACTTCTAAATATAAACCATTCCTAAGGGTAATGGGTGAAGTCTTGGCTTGCACAAAATCAGTGGTTCCACATACACTGGAGCCAAGATTTAATTCAATGTCCTTTGTGTGCTCGCAGTGATGGTATATGACCATATGGACTCTGAAACAAATCTGTTCCTAATGGAACTGTTTGGCAAAAAATTAAAAGATAAGAAAATAATATCATCTTGGTTCAAAAGGTTGTTGTTCTCTCTTTTCCACATTAAGAAAGGGAAAGATGAAAAACTGTGCATAGGATGACAAACCTTCCCCCACACCCAGTTATGAACAGAGTATGCGAGTGAAAAGTAACAGAAGATGAAAAGGATTGATTAAGTGAGAAACAACAATACATGAATTCTTTTAGTTCTGCAAAAACACAGGCTTTTCAAAAATGGTGTCTCCTACCCAGGAACATCAACTTCTGGGTTGCATCTAGAATATCCCCTGGGTGTAATAGGGGATATTTATGAACTTAGTCTAACTTTATTTAATTAACTTATCTTTCAGGTCTTTCTAGCCTTCAACTCAGAACTAATATTCCCACTTCCACAAGGAAAGACAAAATTAAAAACGAAGAAAGAAAGAAAGAAAAAGAAACAAAACAAAAAAATAAACTACACAAAACATTTTCAACTAACCAGCCAAAAAGACAAAAAAAGTTGAAGAAGTAGTAGGAATTTGTTCCTAGGTTCTTTAATTTGGTAATCATCAAAACCACCTGAGTATGTAATCTTTCATGTGCAATCTCAGCATTCACTTCAAGTCATTCCTCTGCTTCAGAGTAAAAATAAGTAACTTGCTTTCCTGGTAGCATTGGTAACTTCACATTTGTGAATTTAAAGTAGTTTGATCTTGGCCTGAGACTGCAGAGAGGCTGAAACAATATCATCAAGAGGTGTGAACTGCACTTGCCATCTGCCTCAAGACTCAGTGGATGGTGCAATTGTGCAGCTGATTAATTAGAGGGTTTTTTTCCCTCAAGTTTCAAGAAATTTCAGCATTTTTACTTTGCAATTAACTATTTTGCTGTCATTAGGTATAAAAATTTTGTGTTAGGGGTACTGCCTTTGCAAACCATTTCTTTTTAATTTCTCTTTCTCCAGCTAGTGAATTAACCTTTCAGAACTGAGCATCATGGAACCCGTGCTGGAATCTCTGCTCAGGGTGCAGAACAGCCTATTTGACCAGGGAAATAAGAACTTGAATACAGTCAGCTAGGAAGAAAACTTCCTTGCAGCTGAATACAAATGTTCTCCTGGTAAACATGGAAAGAAAGAGAATACTGTTTGGTCTTATCTGAGAACTTACAAAAAAATTACCCTCAAGCCTGATTCCCATAACTGATCAGGCTATCCAAAAGTTTGTAACCATAAGCAGCAATCTTGACTGCAATTAAGAGGAACAGAAATCAAACTAAAACAGCACAGGATTAGTAATCTTTCCAAAAATTAGTGTTTCTGGCAACTGAAGGAACTTTTGGCACTAAATGTGGATATTGCTGGCTGCACAACTTGATTTTGTTTCACCCCAGTGTAGTCAGGGCACTCAGGCATCGTACTGCAAATGTTCGGAGTACAATAAACTTTATCTGGATTCAGAACTATTGCATTACTGAAATCATTTTGCCTGTTAGGTGTACCATTGATTTACTGAGCCACTGGCAGGGAGACTGCAGTAAAACACAGGTTGACATCTGTATCCCCCTGAGGACAGCAAGGAAAAGGTCTCCTGGGAGAACTTACAATATCTTAAAAGACCCAGGTTCATAATCTAAGCATGAGTAACTTGCATTAATGGCTGAAAAAGCAATAAAAATGGAAATTTTCAAAGGAACTTGGTGGGAAAGGCACCGTCCAAAGTCACTGTGTTTCCATTTTAAAAATAACTATGGATTATTAGAGAAATAGTAGTTAATTTCAAGAAAGAACATGCTTAACAGTGGAAGTTATTTACTGATTTTCCTAAACAATAACAACCTGAGAAGAAAGTTTGTCTATGTGGTGGAAAATATACTTTCAAGGAATTGGTTCCTGGAATTAAGTCAAAATTGGAGAATAGTTTCAGCCACAGTTGAAAAACAGCACACAAAAAGCACAAAAGTAAACAAATAACAAAAGTTCCATTTTCACATAGTTCCATCTGGAATGGTGTTTTTTATGTCAGCTACAATGCAGGAAAGAAAAAGAAAGGAAGGAAGGAAGAAAGAAAGGAAGGAAGGAAGAAAGAAAGGAAGGAAGGAAGAAAGAAAGGAAGGAAGGAAGAAAGAAAGGAAGAAAGAAAGAAAGAATATTATTAATGGTATTTTTAATATTTTTGTATTGAAGTTGTTAGGTACAATACACAGCATTTAAAAGGCTACCTACACTTAAAGCATTCCAGAGTAGATTTTTATTTGTTAGAAATTACTGAAAAGTGTCCTGGAAAATCTCTTGATCACTTGGAAAAATTAATAACTTTTCTGGTTTCTATGAGAAGGAAGACAGTAAGCCATGCAGCTAATCCAGGCATCTATAAAGTCCTTTTGTGGGCTTAATCCCACTTTTAGATAACATCAAAATGAAATTCCTATGGCATTAATCTTATACCCTTGCAATATCAAATGAGGTTAGCTAAGTAATTAAAAAATCCTGCATGAGCTCAAAGGATTAATAAAGTACCATGACTTATTTTGAAGTGTTGCCAAATTGTCATCTCCTCCATCTTATTTGGATTGAACTGATTACATTATTAACAACACAATAGTTTTGAAAATTTTTGAAAATTCTGAACTTTACAAAGCAAACAGTTTGCTGATCCATCAGTATTTATTAATCACACCAATTACACTGAGGCCAAATACCGTGATTACAGTGCATGGTGCATACACCATAGAGGCAGAGAATGAATTTGTGTAACCCTTCAAAGAAAAAGAGTCTCTTTTGAAAGAGCATCTATGCCTGGAGGTACCTACTTAGAAATAGCAGGTTTTTAAAATAGTCTGAAGTGTCTTGTACTAGAAGGTCATAAAATAAACCAAATAAGGTTTAAGATGGTTACAAATTTGTGTGAATTTTTCCTCCTCTGTTGTAGCATAATCAGTATATGATAATTACCCAAAAGTTTAAAGTTTTTCACAGCATTCCCTTGAGAAAATTAAATAAAGGAAAGTTATTAGAGAAAGGGCTTTAGAACACAAAATAATTGGAAGAATAGGAGATTTGCTATCTATCTACCAATCTGACTATCTGCCTACTTGTCTAATTGGCAGTGTGCTATCCTTTTGTCTACTTAACTTTTTTTCAAGACCTGTTGAAATCAAAGGAGAATTTCGGTCCTCATCTACTCAAAATATAAATAGCGAGCTATGAAATTGCAATGAACTGTAATATAAATACTAGTTGAAGGCCTGTCCCGTCTGGAAAAATGTTTCTGGGCCTGCTTTTATGAAACGTTCTTCCTCATAAGGACAGACTTTAATGGTACCAGGTTCAAGACAGCAGGAAATAGGATTCTTTATGGTGTCAACCTTAGAAAAGCTTCATGTTTTCCTAAAAAATATATATATAAAATATATATTCTAATAAAAATATATACAGTTTAAATCATGATTTATGAGGTTAATATTTTAAGCTTGAATAGATCAGAGAACAGGAGAAACTAAATACGCATATTCATTAAGGACACAGTTTTGTGTCTGTTTGGAAATGGTCCCCTAACCAGGATTACCAATTTTGAAAAAGAGTCTTTTACAAGTGTTTGCTAATGTTAGAACAGTTCACAACATAGAATGTGGCTATTTAAATTCTTTATTGACAGATTCTGTATAAACAAAATCTTAGCTTTACATGCAGAGTGCAAAAGATGGTAGTACCTGAAGAAAATATCCAGATATCACAGAACTGATTGATAGTAAAAATAAAGACAGAAATACAACTCTTATAGCTTGCCTTGATCATGCTACTTCTCTTTCTTGGAGAATGCTAATTATATGTAAGGTATAAACAGAAATAACTTTGCTAAGAAAAATGTTGCAATGATTGCAACACCAAAGCAACACTATCATTTGCAGCTACATAAAATGGAATGTTAATGAAAAGTAAGATAGAAATAGGTAAATGGTTGATCAAGACACATTACAAAATTAAAATAAACCAACTAATATAATCAAAATTGTAATGTTACTCTAGTAGAATGGGAAATAAAGGACAGTACAGTGCAGCTCAAAATTTAAATCAAAAACGTCTCCTCATTTCATTGTTCTAACGTTTTAAAAAAGAAGATATTATCAACAATCTATTGCTAGTTGTAATCTCTAAGACTACAACTGTGAGAAGATAATTCTGACCTTACTAATTTTGAAATTATTTCAATAAGTAATATTTTTTCATTGTTTTTTTAGTCTTGACTCATATTTCAAATGTGTTATCCCAAATGAATTTGCAAATAATTCATTTGCATCTTTGCCTTTGCTTACAAAGAGCTCTCATGAGGCCTCTCCATGAACTATGTCTTTTTTTTTATTTATATTGTGTTTGTTCCCTGGCGTTGTTAGGTGCTGACAATTCATTATTTTCTGATCTCTCATCAGACATCCTTGTTAATGAAGCAGAACCTTTATAGGCAGTTCACCTCCTGCAGTTCTAAAATATTCTAATATTCTCTGAATTCTACTGTTCACTGAGTGGTTTAACTAAGTGAGGAGAAAATAGCTTTGATTTACCTTTAGATACTGATGAACAGAAGTGCCTTACAAGAACTTTTGGGAGAAGTGTTCCTGCAGTTTCAGAGATATTATTGTTTTTCTAATAATGACAAACTCATTTAATTAAAAGAGAGAACTGGGTTATAACTGCATTAACAGGTATTTAATTATTACTTTCTTTATATTGTAGTTTCTTGAACATTTATATAGCTTCCTAATTAAAATTTATGTAGGCAGCAATAAACTTGAAGTATGGATGTTAGTTATTCGGTTTGTTAGTATAACTCTTGTAATAATGTCATATTTGAAAATGAAAATACAATCTGTTTATAAAACATGTGGAAGAGTACATCAGAGTCGCAGCTGGTATTGTTCAATAAGGGACTTTGAAACACTGGCTGCTTAGTTCAAAAAAAAGAAATCATTCCAAGCAATGTGGAATGGAAGGTTATTTAAAAGTGTAGGGTCAAATTGATATTGAGGTAGTAATAACCAGGATTCATTGTCAAAAAATGATGTCTTATAAAGACACTGAAACAATTTTCTGTCTATCTACTTCTTATGTTTAAAATAATGGAGCCGTAATGTAGCTGCATTTAATAAAATGAGAGATAAACACTTAAGGCTGATCTTCTGACAGCATTATGCCAGACTCTGGAAGTAGTTATGGAAGTGTGTAAAATAAGCATTTCATAATTTCTTTATTATTTATTCAGAATTCATATGTAGATTTCCAAAGGTACAAAAATATTACAGGACCAGTATCTAAACTAGCCATGAGTTAGGTATGGAAGGACTAATCAGGAAGATTAAAGCTGATAATTTTTAAAGCAAATATGTTAAAATATTTATTTAGATTCTTGTCTGCCATAACAGCTTCAAAAGAAAGAAATGAAAATTTAAGATCAAAAGGACTATGAAGAAGGCTTAATATAATAAACATTGAGAAAAATTGCCATTCCACCAGCACTTGCTGAAACAATCCTTTTCTGCTTTTCCTCATTCTAGGTTTGGCCCTAACCACTCCTACCATGCCAATGTAAATGAGGAACCTTTTCTTATTGATGACCTTGAACATTTTACTCGTATGCAGTTGAAAAATAATACATTCTTTATGCTTCTAGATATTTATATTCTGAGGATTCAAGGTATTTGTGACTAGCTCTGTAAGTAATATCGTTGTATTTATTACCTAGAATTAATTTGTTGTGTGCCTTATGGTGCCTGTAGCACTTTGCTCATTCACCAGTAACAAGTGAAACACTTTTATTATTGTTGAATGCTCTTTTTCAACTTTCTAAATAAAAACCCTTTCTTTCTCACCCTTCCATTTCCTCTTCCCCAGGAATGCAGTCCTACATTGCAGCCAAATGTTGACAATTTGAAGATTTTTACTCTAAAAGTCCATATTTGCTTTTTTGTCTTTTGACCCAGGCTAAATCTATATCACTATGGCTGTTTTCTCCCTGGAGACATTTTACTGCTTCTGCAAAGTGAATATTAAAATCTGACTCATGATATTTCTTCGTCAGCCTGTGAGTAAAGTTAATCTTTATTTCCATTATCTCTTAGCTCTCTTAGCAGACATCTTTGCTGTTTCTTCCCCATTAATAGGAAAAAAAGAAAATTTTTCCCCCCAGATTCCTCTTTATATTTCCATGGACATACTGTGTGAAAAATGTATTTTCTTTTTTTTTTAATTAATACTCATAAGGACTTATGTAATGTAAAGTCTTTTATGGAAACAGTAGACTCCAGACCTTTTCCTAACTGAGAGCTTTAGCTTCCAGATAACAAAGGACAACTTTCATTTCTTTTTCTAATTTAATTTATATGACCAGAGTAAGGAATCTATTTAAGCCAGCTACTCCAAAATATTCTTGTATTCAGTGGAGAGGAATCAACACTTCTGATGTGCAACGTGTCTCATGGTAATGAGTATGTGTAAAACAGAGCAAGTGAATCATGCCCTGAAAATATGTTTATGAAATGATATCTAATGTGCTCATCTACACTCTCTTTCCCTTTTCCTCTTCCCACCACCATGAGAGCAACCTATGATGCAACCTACTGTTCTCATTCTCACTAACCTAAAGTATATTGACTGTTTGCTTGAAATACTGAGAACGTATAACTCCACCTTACTAGACAGTTTGTAACCTCATCTGGAGCCCATAACCTGAAAATTAAGACATTAGTTCCTAGACACGGTGAAAAATGTTTGCAATACATATGGGTGAGGATGGAAATAATTCTGGGTCTCTCACTCATGGGAAGTACAAGCCACTTGTATAAAACCTGAGTGGTGATGCCATCAACAGCCCCATATTAATGGTAATAGTTAACAAAGCTGTACTCTCCAAGGCAGCACAGTCTTGTCAGCATGTAAGTGCCCTAACCACTCAGTCTTTCAAGGGATCACCAATGAGTGTTGCCACTGACTTCAGAAAGAAATTGGAAAATATACTTAAACAGCACATAGAGCCATTAGACATACTTGGAAAATGTTTGTTGAACTGTTGCCCTTCATGCAGATATGCTAAGGTGGTAGATTCACATATGAGCAGGATCCCAGATTCCTCATCACTTTCAGATGTTTGCAGGTGCTCACTGAAGTACAGTCTTAGTACATGAGGATTTTTTTTAATGTTGAAAACAGTTGCTTTATGGAACTCCTCTTTCCTAAGGGACTTTTTGAGCTTCTTCCTCCAACCCAACCACAGAAATCATTCCAAGAAATGTGGACTGAAAGGTATTTTGACAGTACAGGGTCAACTAGTGTTTAACTAATAACCAGCTATGTGGTATTCATGGCAAGTTTTCAGAAATTACAATTGAAAATGTAGCTTCATCTGTGAAAGACCTTAGTTTATGGTTGTTTTTTTTTTTCCCTCTGGTCATGCAGTCTGCTTATACATCTAATTTTCATCTATGAAATAAAAGCTTGTCATAGAGGAGTAATCGAATCACAGAATTTTCCATCAAAGATTTTGAAACTGTCAGGACCGTGGAAATAGGAAGTCTGTAAGTACTACAGATCTGTAGATAAATAAATAAAAAGTACACAATTTGATCTGTTATGAAGTTCAACAACCATGGTACATCTGGAAATTTGATGAAAAGTGTATTCCTTTTTCACTCCCTCTGTAGTTTTATGAATGAGTCTGAATAGAGATGGCTGAATATACATTTGCTCTGAGGTCAAGAGAGTACAGGGATGATAGTTCATATAAATTATATGTATTGCACTACTACATTGCAAGGATCAGTGCATTCTTAGGAAATTCTCATTGCTTAACTTTTACACTTTCACTGCAGATATTGCATTGACACTGATATATAAGGCTATGGTTAGAGCTTATCTCCCCCTAATATGATCAGTCCAATAACTTCTATTTCATTTTGGCGGCTATTATATAATACAAGGCTAGTGAACCTGATCTTCATTATTTCTTCCTCATTTTCCTTTGTGCTCCTCTTTTAACTCCAGGGGGCTGATCATTCCATTTCAAGAATCCACGTAGTGAAAAAAGCAGGCACGGTAAACTGTATCAAATATGTGATCCTAATATTCTGAAAATTCTACTTATATATTTTGTAGAAAACTATGTAAGTCCTGAGTCAACTGTTATACCATTTAAATGGTTGAACGACAGGTAAGATAAAGGTGTCCCACATTATGTTCTGGTACTACATGCTTTTAATGTCCTGAACTGCCACTGATTTCAATGGGATTTCTGTGGACAAGGAATGGAGGAGGTGGTTAAGCCTTTTATTATCCTTGGTATATGAATATGTAAAGGCACATATTTTGTAAGAAATTTGCATATTTTGATACTGGTAATAAACACACATTTGGAACTTATACTCCATAAGTGACCAGCTAACTCAAAGACTTTCCAAGATTCTATGATTACTGTCGTCTTTTCCCTTCCCTTGTTTTTTTTTAAAGCTTTTTTTCTTTCCCTCTGTCATGTTTAGTCAAATAATAGAAAAGAGTGGCTATACAAAAGCAAATTATTCCCATTAAAAGAGAAGAACAGAGAATCAGTGTTAGACATTTGCTTCTAGCATTGAATAAAAAAAAATAAATCCCCACTATGCTAATTTTCAGTACAATCCAAAAGCATTGCTCTGGCACATTTAAATCTCTTGACAATAATAGCTGTGATTCTTCAACTATATCAATAGGTAATCACTTTTTATGTTTATCCTCCATTTATGCCATAGCTTAACATAGTTCCAGAAGGATGAGATGTTAATGGTAAAGGTATAAATTACATGACTGAGAAGAAAGTTTCAAGGACAATCAGTTTTTATTGTTCAAAGCAACATTCTTTGACAAGTTAGATCCATGACGGAATAATGATCTTTATGTTGTAGCAGTGAATGGCTAGATGAGTAGGGTGGATTCTAGGCTATATTTTCCTCCAAAGGGTATATATTTGGGACTTTTTGAACATGAGTTACTACACCGACCTGTGGTTAAAAATTTAAATATTTAATACACTTTGAGGTGAAAAATCCTAATTAGATTAACTCAGCATGGTGGTCACTGATGCCAGTGAAGTCAATAGATAATTTCTTTAATGTAATTCTTTATAAAATAATTTGGTTTCTGATTATTAATTATGTTTGCATATTTATGAATTAAATTAGCTGATGCTAAGACAACCTAAATTTCATAACATAAAAAAAACATAATTCTTAATTTGTGTTTTTCTTGGAATATGGTATTAAAATATTTTACTAGACTGTGACATTATAATTAAATTTATTTCTACAACTCTTCTACTTTTAAAAAAAGAAAAAGACAAATATACCATATATAACCTATTTATGTGCTTTTAAAATATTACTAAAATTATGGATTTTTTGGCATTAAGGTAAAGTTAAAAAAAAAAACAATTAAGAGACATCCTGTAAAATATAATGATTGGACTTTACTAGGCACCCTTCCCTGTACCTTCTCTGCTTTTGGTAACCACAGCTGAATTCAGATTTGAGGGATTGAGTGCTCTTTGAACTACAAGCGTCCATGCAGTGGATACACACAACAGCCAGATTGTGTTAGCTGCATTTAAATATTTTTTTACGTTTTTGGCAAAATTGACAGCCAATCCGTGCCAAGACACACAGCAGCTATATAAGCCCCATGTCCACTACATGTGTCCGTGTCACTTAGCATCATTGCTGCCTCTAGCTGGCTTGTGTTTTATGCACCCTGTGACATTTCAGCAGGCCACTGGTTCCTTAAATGTTTAGATGTTTGTGCAGTCCTTATCCACACCCTGGTCAACTCTGTGGACTGGCTTGTCGAAATTGTATTTCAATGTCAGACACCTCTGTAATGTATGCCTCCATGAATGCACTGAGCTGCATGACCAGAGAGATGTGGTGACAATGGAGATGAGAAAAAAATAAAATAAAATTAAAGAGGCAGATGTTTATCTCAAATCATCCTGTTTGTTCAGTGCACATCCTGATACAGTATTTAGGCTTTGCTGCCATACACCAACATACACATCCTTGCTGGACAGTTCACACACAAACTTTTTGACCCTATTTGTTCATTCACACAAACATTTTGACCCTATCCTGCGAGTTCTGGAAGAAGACAATCACAATTGTGATTGAAGACAATCACAATCAATGTGCTTCAATCACAGTGTCCCCAGCATAGCTTTCCAAGATAGTTATGAAACAGTATGAATACTGAAGAACTATTTTAGTGTTAAAAATTATTTTATATTGCTTTTACAAAGCCAGAAGTATTCCACTCAGACCAAGATAAACAGAAACAGGAGTTAGGGATGTATGCTGTTGGATGTTTTTTTAGAAGCACAATATTCCTAAGAAATGACTGTTCAGGAGCCTGCACTCCCTTTGCCATCAGCACAGAAGAGAGATGACCAAGCATACTCTGCCCAGGCAGCAAGGGCCCTGGCAATGACACAGCCAGTTTTTACTGCAGCACTTACACATTTGTGAATTTGGTGACTTGTACCACATCAGTACGAAGTAAGAATCAGAGAAAAGAAAAGTTGGTCTGGAAAGGCCTCTATAGGCGGATCTATTATACCTCTGTCACTCTTTATGGATATTTCTGAAGAATCTAATGATGGTGACTCCATAACTTCCTGAGATAATCCATTTCATCCTGTCACTAACCTTACCTTCATAAACACTTTTCAGCCTGAATCTTTCTGTAGTTTCACACAGCTATTTTTCATCTTGCATTTGTGCCTAACAAATTCAATCGTGCTTTTTCTTCATCCTGTCATTTTGAATTCTAATCTCATCCCCCAGTCTGCCTGACATGCTTCTCTTCATGTTGTTTGAAAATTTAAGAAATCTACTCTTTATTGCATTATCCAAGTTATTAGAGCATATAAATAGATTATTAAGTCTAAACATTGCTTATAAATAATGGCTTGAATGAACTGTTCCTGGACCTCTGCAGCAAGAGGTTCTATTGGGAAGTTCAGTGTGTGAGATCCCATATGGGAAGAGAAAAACAGAAGTCATGCCCTTTCTGGCCTTCTCTTTTTACTTGCCAAACATGGAGTTCTTACCTCATTAATTGCTTGATCAGTACATACATATACAAAAATAAGAACTGTCATTTTTCCAATATATTATGGAAATAGTTTCTACTATCTGTATATGAGATAGTAGATCTAGCAATTATTTTCAAAAAGTCTGAAAATCTCAAGTTGAGACACAGACTGCCCTTTGAAAATCTCTTTTTTTTTTTTTTTTTGAGGATAGATATAGTATGGATCAGTTTTAGTATTACAGTGGTAAGGATTTTCCTTTTTTTTTTTTTTCACCCCTAGTTTAACTTCCACGAGAAGGAAAGTCAGAAAACAGCACTACAGTTAGATTAACTCACTGAAATACCTTCGAGAAAATAAAAAATCCCAAAACACATTACCAAAAAAACCCCAAGAAAACCAAAACCAAAGTCCCTAAACTGTTTTAATATGCCTTATTTTGATTTTCTTACCCTTTCAGAACATTTTAAATCACATTTAATTTGCAGATTCATTGACGACAGATGACTTCATTAATTATACTTTTTTCCACTCCTTTGTATTTTTAAAATTGTCCATGCTGTGAATAACATTGGAAAACATAGTGATATATTACCATGCCTGGAATTTTGGAAGATTGGTACCATGTCCAGAAGAGAAAATCAATATTCTTTTTAATGACCCTGAGCTTGAGCTGGCATTTTATACAGCTCTTCAGTTGGCAAATGGCAAAGACTTAAGATGTGAGAGCACAATCATTCCAATGGTGTGTATATCTGTACAGTATATAATACCTCTGAGAAATAGCATTATGACATATTTCTGAATACAGTACAATTTCCTCACTTTACAAGAGTATCTAGACACATGCTTTCATTGTGTGAGAAGTACAGATTAGGTATGTAAGAAAAGATAAGATGAACTTTGGGCTCACCTTTTGAAAAAAAAGTACTTTATGTGATTGAATATCTGACACAAAGTTATAGAATCTGGCATCCTAGGTGAAAGGGACAGCCAGCATTCTTATTGCTGCTGCTGCTGCTGCCAAAAGATGCTTCCACTGAATTACACAGTGAGGATAAAAACTGAAGTCCGGATATTTTTTGAACTGGTCATTAACTGCTGTTGCTCAAATGTTGGTATGCTTTTCCTTAGGCAATAATGACAGTATTCAGAAACAGAGACACACAAAACGGAGAATACACTTTTCTGAATATGAGCTGAAACAAAAATAGTCATATAAGCCAAAATTAGCAAGGAAAGTATAAGGTTGCAAAGTTGTATCTCAGATAATTACATTAGGGCGAAGGGCTGAAAGATTACTAACGTCAGTTGTGAGCATTATTATTTACTTTGGAGACAATTAGATCAAGTTCTAGCACCTTTTTTCTGGGAAGGGAAGGAGAAGGAGACAGAAATGCAGAAGAAATTAATTAATGACTGAAATATGAGAGAAAAGAGTTTTGCTGCAAGAAATGTCTATAGAACTTGAACCTAAGATCATTTGTTTTCCAATTTGTGCTGTAGAACCTAACATATGAAGTGCTGTAGAAAAACATTACTACCTTCTGGGTAGTTCATTTCTCGATTCCAGGACATTTTAGCATCATGAAGCATTAAAATATACACATGTAAGTTCAGCAACCTCTGAAAGTCCTTCTATCCCCTCTGAAGGAATACTGTCGGTATAGTTGACAACTGAAATAACTGGACATTGTTAGAGTGATGCTAACAGAGGGGGTTAACAGCTTGTGCATGTAGAAAATAGTCAGACAGAAAGCCATTATTATGACCTTGTGCTGACCACATTCTATGAAGTGTTACATGATCAGGGACAGGGAAGTGGCTTAATGGAAGTTATATAGTAGCTAGATGTATCCTTGTCACACTTCATCTAAACTGATACATTGCAATGGTCCGCACTGCTCAGACCTGGCAATTACTGTCCAATTCCAATCTATTCCACACTGCCACTATAATGAAAAATAATTAGGAGCCTGAAAATGAGTTTTCACATGAAATGGTTTCAGTGCTTGGACACAATCGCCTTTGGCAGATGGCTTTGGGTTTACTTTAATATAATAAAGACAGTTAATCATCTCTAAAGAGTGCACAGAATGAATAAACTTTTAACACTACTTTCTCCTCTGAAACTCTCATATTGATCAAATGTTTAATGCTGAAGAGTTCACATTTCTATGGAGGAGTGTTGCTGATACCCAGAAAACTGCACACATTCTTATACATCTTGGAGAAGAACCAAATTGACCCAGTGGCAAATTTCTTGGTACTGGCATTCAGAAACTCATATTGGAGGGGGAAAAAATTGCTCTATTAACTACTGTAAAACTACAGATCTTTGGAATGCTTTCTTGAACTCTAAAGAACTATAGCTTACTTAAATTGCAGGAAATAACGTGACAGAATAAAAGTAACATTATTGATAGCTTTCAGAAAACACATGCCTGTTTAGTCAGCATGGAAATTGATAAGAGTGGTAAGCACTTCCACTGACTTCAGTTATCTATGGTGCAATTGTTAGTCACTTGAGGCTCCCATTGTAGCCAAGGTAGAGAAATAGGCACGTTTAAGGTGCAGTTGTATGACTGTATGAGATGCCTACTTTTGGTTGAGATGAATTACACACCAGAAAGTGTATCACTTTCTCTTGCTTGACTATAGCCCAGAGCAATTAGCTCAAATGTAGTTGTCAATAGTGTTTAAAGTTAGATTCAATATACCTACCTTGATTGACTGTTTGATTTCATTAAATTATTTGCTAGGTTTTAAAACATTTCTGTATTTGTATCTAGTATACAAGTTGAGAAAAATTGAATGATGTCCTGTATATATAATACAAGTCATACCAAATTATAATCTGAATATGGAAGGTTATATAAAATCCATTGCATCCAGTGAACTCTGAATTAGACACTTGAGCAGTTCTCAAGAAAAAAAAAAACGAAAACAAAAACAAAAACACAAACCCCACACCCCAAAAAAGCCAAATAAAAAGAAAAAAAAAGTAGACCATTCTTTTTCCAAAGAACTTACATAAACAAGACAAAACTATTATGAAAGTTATACGACATAGTTTTTGATTATTCTGTGTGGAGGAGGGATTAGCTAAATGGAAAGAGTTGTGGAAAAAGATGTGGAAAGAGATGTAGATGGGACTATTATGGAAAAAAGAATATAAAATGGGCCAGTGTTGCTGTTAATGAATAATGGGGCTGTGGAGATAGAGAACAGATCAGCACTAAGAACAATAAATGTAGGAAAGCCCACCAACAGTATGGGAAGTATTCCAACAGTCTCAGAGTCTTTTTGTCTGCCTCTACTCAATACCTGTAGGGTTTCTTTCTGTAGCTTTCCTCTCAGGCCACAGAGCAGCAGGAATAAGTAGCCTGTCACTTTAGCCATAATTTCTGTAAGAGAATTGTTTTCCCTTGGAAACATCTGGTTGCAATGTCCCCTCTGAGGCCCTTCTTCTGTTTTGCTTCTCTGCAGAAGTCCTTGTCTTTGATCACTTCTGTAGCAATTCGATTATAAAAAGAAGTAAAAAAAAAAAAAAAAAAAGTAAAAAAGTAAAGTAAAAAGAAAGACTGCGAACAAATCTCTTAAGAAAAATCTAGATAGAACTCTGAACTCTATTTTATATTTTTTAGTTCACTATTGATAAGATAAAAAATAAATTAATTTCTTTCTTTTCTACTGGGAATAAGTTTCCTGATTAATGTCCCTTCCATATGTTTATAATTTGTTATTATATTAATTAACAACATAATTAATTGTCCTGGTTTTGGCCAGGAGAGGGGTTTTTTTTTCCAGCAACCAGGAAGGGGACATGGTCAGACCCTCATGTTATTCAATACCATCTCACTTCACTTGTCAGGAATTAGAGTAAGGGACTCACTCTGTCATTTTGGGTAGGAGGAGGAAGTGTGGTGGGTGAAATGGTCAGGTATCATTTTACTTTCCATGTAAATTGTCTTTGTCTCATACCTTTTGTTATTAATATTGTTGCTCTTTGTTTTCTTATCTCATCGCTGTTTCCAGTAAATTTTTCTTGTCTCAACCCATGATGTTCACCTTTGTGCCTCCAATTCCCAACTCCATCCCTGGAGAGGGAGTGCATAGGAAGTCATGGAGGGGGTGAGTCAGCAGTGTCTGGTTTGCATGAGTCTAAGTGGGGTTACTGAATTGGGAAGTACTACTGGTAAAGTACGACATTAATTTTTAAAATGTAATTTATTAAGTATATTTGGCAACTTATTCAACCAGTGATTGAAAGCAATATTTATCTACCTTTTTTCATTTTCAGTGAGGAGAGAATTCAGTATTTTATAACCATGTATGTCACTACAAAAATAATGCTGTATTCCAGCAGGATAATTATTAGAGATAAATTAAAAACATTTAATTTATGTATTCAGATGGAAAAGTTTTATAATAATGGGAAAAAAATACCTCTTTTCAGTTCAATTATTAAGTGAATCTCTAAATTGTCTCTTACAGAATTTGCAGTCTTCAGTACTCTAGGTTTTTCTTTTGCATTTACTTTATTTAGTCAGTCTTTACAACTTTTAACCTCTTTTTAACTACTTTACTTTCACTTTTTAACAGATTTTTACCTTCTCACTAGTTTTGTGGACGTGAATCTTCTGTGATTCAAAGTTAAGGATTTGAGGTTGTCTTACTCCCAGAGGTGATTTTGTAATTCCGGTTTGAAATTACCAAGTGAGATGGAGATTAAAAGTAGAATTAATAAATAAATAAATCAAATACCTTGATTTCACATTAATTCTAGAAATCATAATTATTTATCAATCAAGCAGATTTATTAGAGTACTTATTTTGGAAGAATGATGACTGCAAGTTTTAAGCGGGTTGAAGACTGATAAGTGTAGTTCACACAACAATTCAGTTTTAATATTTTTTCTAGTGCATTCAGTTCTATTGACTGTCAAACCAACCTCGTGTCACAGAAATATTTTTAATCTTTTTCCTATCCAGTCTGAAAGTATTCATGAGTCTAACACAAAGATCCTTTTGCCATGATGGAAACTCTGATTTGTAAATTCTTTGATATTTGTAAAATATCAACTTAATTTTGTTGTCTAAAGAAATATTTGAAGAAATTTCATTTTCTGTCTTCATATACTTTACTTCAATGATGTACTCATATATATTTTACCTAAAAAAAAATAAGAAAAATAAATTAAATACTTGCAAAAGGAATCTTAATTTACACAAATATTTCTGTATACAGAGACCAATGCAAATTATTTTGATAACTGTTATATTTCCACAGAGGTTTTAATTAACTTTTAGTTTCTGCAATTAGATAAAAATATGCTCTAAAAGACCTGTAGGTATAACCATTGAAAATGTTAGGCATTTCACAATAAATATCCTGAATTGACTGAACATCAGTGCCAACTTGTGGCACCATGTCCAGCTAGGACAGTGCATCAAAAGTGAGATTCAGACAGGAGGGAAAATGATTGTGAAGTCTGCTCCTTATTATATCAGAATGGTCATAGGTCTTCTTGCTACCACGTATGGTTCAAATACTGCTGATATTGTTGATTTTCCTTACCTTTGTTCCAATAAATAAATAAAAAAATATATCTAGATAGATATGCTTGGACAAACGGTGTGGGAAATTAATAACAGTTATTTTTAAAAGTATTTAAAATGTAGTTATGTTTTTCTCTTTTTTTTTTTTCCCCATCTTTTTGGATTTATCTCCAGGAACCACTGCATAAAAAATAATATCTCAATTATGTTTGTGTTCTTTTTTTTTTTAAGATATTTTCACCTATATTATCTGTTTTAAGGTATTTGGTTGAGAAAATGGAAAAGGGAATGGGTAAAAGGGACCTATCTAAGCAGTGGAGGAAAATCCCTCCAGTCTTCAAAAAAGACTAGAAATTGAACCAATTAGTAAGCCAAAGGTATATAGGGGTGTGTGACAGGAAGGGAAGTGGAGGTGGAAGGAAAATGAGACTCTGAGATTGAAACATTTTCTTGGTGTTGTTTGACTGAATAATGCAGGAGTTGGAGAAAAGCAAATTTAAGACAGATAAACTTCAGAGGGATACTGTTCAGATGATTCAAATAATTTTGTGTGTTATGTTGAGTGATAGCCTATTTGAAGGTATACTATAGTACAGACTTGTTTGATACGACTGTTGCTATGTGTGTGAGTTCCTTAGATACAAATAAAATTGACCCTATATTTAGAAAACAGAAACAAAGAGATATAGTCAGGCAGCCATACTAATGTCATCAGTACAAAGGCGCCTGTGAAAGGTAACCACGACAGTGCTGTATAAATCCTATGGAATTCAGCACCAACGTACGTCCTGATAAAGTCACTGCCAATAATCAAGGCCAATGGACCTCACACAACACTCTGACATCAGTGACAGTTTTTCCACTACAGGATGCATCCAGTGCTTAAACATCATCTTCTCAATGACCAATTTCCCTGTGAAGCTGTGTCATTCCAGATGGGGCACAACTCCTGCATGTCATAACTATAGTATACTAAGTATATATTTGTTCACTAACTATGTAGAATGGCAATTTTATATTGGCTGCCACAAACACTAGCAGATTTAAAAGAAAATGTGTAATGCTTTAATTAATGCCAAAAAATGTATAGGAACTAAAATGTTCCAGTAGCTCACTTTCTTTCACAATATGTATAAACTTGTGTAAATCTTGCTGGGTTTCATGCATAGCCCCATAATTTACACTTTTATGTTTCAAAGGACATCACCTGTCTGATTTTATTCTTAAACATCCATGCCAGCTTTAAACATCTTATAATCAACATTTAGGTGCCTACTCAAGTTTAAATAGGGCATGATGCATTTGGTGCATTTGTCTGTCATAATAATACCTCAGATACTCTGCTACATAGTTAAGATGAGCATAACAATGTGCTAAAAGCATTGTTTCTCATGTGAAACTTCAAAGTGTTCACATAGAGCACAAGGCTGTGGTTAATTTTCCAGTAGAACTGTACTCTCATTCAACAACTATTGTTGCTGCCAAATGCTGCATATGCTTCTTTATTTTACTACTAAATTTCATCTTTAAATTAAATGTGGGAAAAGAGATAGGAAAACATTTCATATTGGATTCGGTTAGAATGTCAATCACCTTCCTCAAAATCTTGCTGTGTTATTTATGAATTCAGTAATATACACAGTAAAACTTATTCGTCTTTATGCATGCTACATACATTTCTGAACACTGGCAAGGATATTAAAAGTAACCAAGACATGCATTATGTCATCATCAACAATTTAAATTAAAATGGAAAATACTTTGATTTTTCCCTCCATCATCATGTTTGTAATTGAAAATTTTAGCTACATTTGAAGAAGTCAGACATAATTTTCTCATGTTGTCACTTCACATATAGTTTTCCTATATAACACTATATGCCAGGAACTCTTAGTGGCACATGCAGTAATGTGATATAATTGATAAAATGTCAAATTCCATGCTTACAATCAATTTTACAATCAGGTTTTGAGCAGGCATAATTTTTAGAGCTACAAATCATTTCTGCTTGGTACTTACATCTGACTGATATCTAATTTCAGCATACAGAAGGAAATATTGAGCATTTGTAATATTGATTTGGGGGAAAATAATTAATTGTTCTGACTAACTAGATACTTTTTCACTGTGTGAGGGTTTTTTTCAACATCCTACTAACCAATGACTAATTATTTCAATTGTTATTTTCACTCCACTGTAGGTTTTTATTTTCTAATATTATAGTTTATGAAAGAACAGTATACATTTCAAGCTCTAATTACATATTTTCACTTTATTTACTTTATTCTTAATTATTTTTTCAGTGAAGCAGGTAAAAATTTCAGATGCTTAACCTGGACATATTTGTTATATTATATATTTCTTTCTTGCTCTAACATTACCTATGATCTATTTTACAATGTATGTTTTCATTGGTAAGAAACTGTAGCATGCAATAAACATTTACCATGGGATTCATGTTATCTAACCTTAGAAGTCTACATTACTTATGTTTGGAGAAGTAATTCAGACTGTTTTATAGTCAATGCCATGGAATTAAGTAGTTTTAGGGTGCTTTCGCTATAAAATGTGTATCTAGATCAGATTGTGGATAGCATCAAATGTCTCCTTCTCTCTCCACTCATTAGGAAGCGTCTAAGTGGTAAGTTTACATTTAGATTTCTATATGACAGATTCAGATAAATCTGTCTGATCAGATAAATCTCACTCAGAGCCTTAAACCCTGGATTAAATTTATGACCAGGAGAAAGATCATAACACACGAATGTGCAGTCACATATATGTGCATGTGTGTGAGACTAAGAGTGTTTGTTGTGTGTACAGATCTTAACTTCTTATAGAGCATTATGCACTCAGTACAGTTTTTAATTACATGATCACATGCTGTTTTTACATAGGAACCTTCTTCATTTAGGCACAGATGGATATGTGGATATTGCTCACTTAATGAAAAGTGTTCAATATTTTGTTTTCTTTCCTTGATGATGAATATACAGGCCCAAATTTGATTCACTGCATATTTACTACAAAACCCGTTCCAAAGGCAGAATTGCTCATTTCTTCTTCTGTGGCAATCCTCACTGCAATATCCATCTTATCACAGACATGAGTGAATTCAGACCCACACAGTTCCATATCAATTGTCAGACCCACCTGGTTAGTTCCTGACTTTTAGCCCCTGAGGTAGCATCAACATCCCTCTGACATATGCAAGGTGATCTTATGACTTTTCTCCCATTTCTCCCCTCATCCATGTTTTTCCAGTCAGCTCTGGGAGGTCACACAGTTAAGAGTAACCACAGTACATGCATGTGGGCCACACAAGCCCTGCTGGAGCTGGGTTTAGTTCACAGAAGCCTTGTAGATGTCATCGCTGCTGATGTGGCATGAACAGTCTCCAACTCATGCTCCTGGGTATCAGAAGCATCTCCTGAGCTATAGCAAACCATGAAACTACCTCACGCATCATAGACAAATGTCCTCAATGCATGGATGCATTTTCTCGATACTCTTTAGAGAGGAGGACGTTTTTACTCTTTGTGATTGAGACAAAGAGAAGAAGGGAAGGAACAATGTGTCAAATAACGTACTAAATCAGATAAGGTGTTTGGGATTCATCTTTCAGAATATGTGGAGTACTTCAAAATATCCTACAGTTTCTAGGTGCTTGTAAACTCATCCACATGATGAGGACTAGAAAACCAGTAATCACTAACCACCAGTGAGGAGCTTAAATTAATTGCTTATGCTTATTTAAAGAAAATGAAAAGTCAACATGCAGATATTCTGTAGCATGTATTGTAGCATGCATTGGTTTTAGAGTTTCATAGTGTTTTGAGGGGATGGGAGCCAAGGATGGTTTTGTATACAATTTCCATTTAGGAAAAAGGCAAACTGGAAAAGTGGAAAACTTGTCATGAACAATGCAAGGCAGTTTGGCTGGAGGTTTTGGAAGGATGTCACAGACTTCTGACACTCCATGTAATGGCAGAAGATGGAAATAGTCCCCTGTGTAGATGCCAGTACCGCAGGAATCTGTGACACTTTGCCAAACATATTTCATAGAAGTTTGCTGGAAAAATAGAAAATAGGAAAAAACAGAAATAGAAAAATTGTTAAGATTTTCAACTTACGGTGTCATTCCATACTTTACCTCCTGGGTTTTATCGATGTACACACTATACTTTCAATCTCTCTGCTACAACTTTTATTTCCTTCCCATACTGCCAGCCTCAGCTGCCTTATTATGTCATTACCTTTCTTTACTTTGAATTTAAGCCCTTTCCTAACATTTTCCCTTAGCCAGTTACAGTTCTTTACTCATAAACTCTTAATCCCTTTGATCTCTCTACCTTTCACCCATCTCATCTGTTTTGCTCACTCTCAGTCTATCCTACTCAGTTCCAACTTTCCTGCTAGTATCCCTGTTTCTCACATCACCTGATGATTCAGCTCTGTTTCTTTTCATTGCTTCCCACATCAGGCTTTTACCTAGTAAGCCCATCTGGGTTTCAGCCAATACCAAGAGGAATTCAGTTTCTGCAGGATCTATGAGAATATTTTAGGGACATTCAGATGCATCTAAATATCTATTTACAGATAATTGATCTGGGCCCCATGATGAACCTTAAGACGAACTGCATTACTCTCTTTTTGGTATCAACTTTATTGAGTAGATCTCCATTACTCATGGTAGTCATAGATAGAGGGTCATCCTTGGATGTGCTAGAGATGCCAAGGTATCAAGCTCTAGGGTTTTTGCCAATCTAGAAAATCACTGTACGTTTTATGGTCTGTCTGGTAACCTTCACTGGTCACCCAAAGGTATCTGACGTAGTTCTTGATACTATTTATATTGCTGAGTACTACTGCTGAACTTAGAAATTGATTTCTAACCTCCCTGCCTTCCTGGCAACGGGCTCAGTTCTTGCTCAGAGCAAACAACTAAACTTTTAACAAAGTTCTAAGCTATTGAGAACAAGATACTACATGTATTATACTATGGCTTGATATGTAATTAAAAACATTTGGTGTGCTGGATCTGGTTGAAATGGAGGATGTGAGCCCTAAGTCAGTTAGGACTCAATCACATTAATTTTGTGAGACAGGTATCTCTTCATTATGGAAAGTTTTACCTCAACACAACGTTAAGAAAACAACACAAGGAATTTTCCTCACTTCAGTAGCCAAGCCTGATATTCCCATGGTTCTGTTCTGAATTAAGCCCTGTCTTTTGACTGCTGATTAGGTCAAAACTGCTTCTTTAGATGTCTGCTGGCTTTGTCCACTGATGTGTTTCCTTTCAAGCATGCATAGTGAGATTGTCTTCTCCCAAGTCGCAAGTAACAGGATAAAAGTTAACAGCCTCAGGTTACATTGGGGAGATTCACATTGAATATTAGGAGAAATTTCCTCACCAAAAGGGTTTTCAAGTCATGGAACAGGCTGCCCAGGGAAGTGGTTGAGTCACTAGCTATCATTCCTTAAAGAGGTGGAGGTTTTTTTGTTTGTTGAGGTCTTTTTCTGTTTAAAAAAAACATGGGAGAAAAACCTGTTGATCTTACCAGCCTATCAAAGAAGACTTCCAATGGCTTTCAGTGATATCTCATGAAAAGTAGCATACACCTCTAAGATAAAAAATCTACCATCAGTTATACAGTGGTCTTATTCAGCATAGTATTTAAGAAAATCGTGGGCTCCTTCCTTCAAAGAGGTGAGGTATGTTACCCAAACCAATGAAATGGAAAAATTATGGAATTGTCATATTAAAATCATAAGAATAAGTCATATATTCAGAGTGTAACTGTCTTTTGGAATTAGATTTATCATACATAGAAGACTTTCATAAAGCCAAATGATCCCAAACTTTGAAAAAAGAAAAGAAAAAAAATATCTTTTTCTGAAAAATCTACCATCTAAGGTTGAGATGGAAGTAATTTCACTTTCAGGGAAAGTCTTATAAAATCTTGAAGACCAATGGCATATCCCTTCCAACATGTCAATAAGCAAAAGTCAGAAAAATATTTTTTTCCTGGAAATGTACGAGATCTATTTTAAAATTGTACATCTATTAAGGTGTTTGTTGAATTGACTCAGAATGTTCAGCACCTTTTAAGATCAAGCTATGAATTATGCAATATCAGCCTTTGAAAATATGTTAAGATATGAACGTAAGATGGGTTATTTTCTTTTAAACACATCTCAGACAAGACTTGATTCCAAATGAAAAATATCAAAACCTTTTGTAGACTGTATGTTTTATTTTCAGTGGATATCCATCAAATGGACATGTTGGTCTATGTCTCAAAGCTATTTGCTCTGACAATCAGACTATGAAGTATTTTCTTACTATAGCATTTTATTCTGATGAAATTGCTCAACATGGTGTAGTAACACACTAAATGCTCATTGGAGCTGCACATTGAGCCTGAGTCATTTGAACCATAGCTGAGAGTCTTAGGTACTAGGTAGGTTGTTGTCAAACTCACTCTTTCGCACTTAATGAATATCTAACTATATATTTGCAGAACAACAGCATAGCCTAGTGGTTAGGTTTCTGGAGAAGACCTATGTTCAACAGTATGACCCATATCAGACAGAAAAAGGAAAGCAGATTGTGTCGTGTAAGGTAGGGCTGAAAAACTTTTGCCAGTAAAAGTTTTATCAACACTTCAGTTGTTAGGCTTGGATATTTTTTTCACTTTTTTTTTACCCTGTTGTTTTTTTTTTCCCATCAGTGTTTCTGACCAAATAAATAAATTATTTCCAACCAGATTTCTGGTGCAAATAATGTAACACATGCTACCTAGTAATCTTTTATTTTTTTAAATAATTTTCCTTTCATGTGGGACTTTTAAAGCCTTATTTTAAAAGAAAACATTACAAACAGAATTTTTATCCAAAAAGTAAAATAAATGAAGGCTGACCGGGCTGATATGTAGAAGGTTTCTACATGTCAAAAAGAAACTGGCCTCTTCTGAGTTCACCCTCCTGTATTCATAGACCATAAACTTCCCTTAGCTTTTGGGTGAATTGTTTAGTCAAGCTTTAGAATGATAGATATATGGCTCTTGTGGTAAGGTCTGTGGTTCCACTTCACATCAAAAATCTGTGTAATCCTTTAAAAAATTATAAGTTGCTATTGCTGGCAACGTATTCTAGCATAGTTTGTAATAACAGCATATCAGAGACATGAGAAGATATCACAAATGATTTACAAAATATTTTTGACTATCCAAATTAAGCATTAGTTATAACAAGATATAGTTCGCTATGGGAAGTCCTGGGAAATCCTTTTGCATATCTTGCCAGGAGTTGCCTCTTGCCTTATGTGGTACATACCTATAATCATATTCTGCAATCCAGTCTCTAGCACTTCCAATGAAACTTACTGCTTCAAATAACAAACGTATGGCAGTAAGTACATTTATATGACAGCATGTACAATTAGTTACCTTAATTCAACACATAGAAGTTTTGAAATAATCACTTTTGACCTTGATCAATATATTTCAGTTTTTTGGTGCAATTGTACATGTCAACAAAAATAAAAAAAAAAAATCTTTTTATCCTCCTTTATATATTTTGTGGTTTTTTGTTTTTGGTGAAAAAATGTGGTTTGAGGAAATATTTCAATTTCAACAAAAAATATCCAACATATTACCAGTAAAAGCTGAGATAAAATGATGGATCACTCCCACTACTTATGAATGCTCCAACCACTAAGTTGCTCAATATCCTGAGACATCCTAATTCCTGCTTTAATTTTATTTAACTTTTAGTTCAAAATCTTTAATAGCACATTAAAAACAAAATTAAAATTAACTTCCTTCCTCCTTAATTTTTAGCGTATTCAATGGTTGTTTTCTGACCATCAGTTTTCACTGACACAGAAAAATCTCAGACTAAGGTGATAAGTACAAGACTTGTTAGCAAATAGCTTTGTATAATTTTAGGTTTTTGTCACTACTAAATGAACCCTCCAGATATCACCCACAATCAGTAATTTTAATCCTGGTATACACAACAGATCATACATTTCTTTCCTAAAAGGCCCAAGGATAAGATTTTGGGAGTTTATTTCCTTGATTACTTGGGTTTTGTTTCTTTTAAGTCTACTCTATTACCATAAAAATACTCTGCTGTGAGCTTATGCTAAGTGACTCCCTGAGGACTTACTGCATGAAGCCACGTGTCTGATAAACACAACTGTTCTGTGTCACTTCAGAAAAACTTCTAGTGCTGGATAAAATACACTTTCAATATCATTACCAAGATGAAGAATCTTTACACATTTTCGGTCATAAATCGTAGTTGTAGTTTGTACTGGGTTTGTGTGGCCATGTTTTGGTAGCAGGGGGGCTACACGGGAGGCTTCTGTTAGAAGCTGCCAGAAGCTTCTCCTATGTCCTGCAGAGCCGATGCCAGCCAGCTCCAGGATGGACCCACCACTGGCAAAGGCCAAGTCAATGAGGGATGACAGTAATGCCTCTGTGACAACATATTTAAGAAGGAAGAAAAGTTATTGTGCAGATGAAAATTGCAGCCAGAGAAGAGCTGAATGAGAACATGCAAACAACCTGCAAATACCAAGGTCAGTGGAGAAGAGGAGAGGGAAGGTGGTCCAGGTGAGGTTCCCCTGCAGCACCATGAAGACCATGGTGAAGCAGCTGTGCCCCTGCAGTCTGTGAAGGTCCACAGAGATCCATCTGCAGCCACTGGAGGAGACTCATGCCAGAGCAGGTGGATGCCCAAAGGGTGCTGTGACCCCATGTGAGGCCTGTGCTAGAGCAGAGTCCTGACAGGGACCTGCTGACACATGGAGAGAGGAGCCCATGCTGGAGCAGGTTTTTCCTGGTAGGTCTTATGGCCCCAGTGGACCCATGCTGCAATAGCCTGTGCCTGAGGGACTACATCCCATGGAAAAGTGACCCATGTTGCAGCAGTTCATGGAGAACTGCTGGCAATGGGAGGGGCCACATGGTGGAGAGGGGGAACGACTCCTCTCTCTGAGTAGCAGCAGAAACAAGCTGTGATGAACAGACTGTAACCCCTATTCCCCATTTTTCTGTGCCACTGGGAAGGAGGGAGGGGTGGGGGGAAGGTGTTTTTAAGATTTATTTTACTGTTCATTATCTTGCTATGATTCTGTTAGTAATAAATTTAATTAATATCCACACTGTGAGTCTGTTTTGCATGTGACAGTAATCAGTGAGTTATCGCTCTCTCAGTCCTTATCTCAACTCATGAATCCTTCGTTATATTTTCTTTCCTCTCTCCAATTGTAGAAGGGAGTGATGTAGCAGCTTTGGTGGGTACCTGGCACCCACTACCTAGGTATATGCACATAGAACCATATTTGAAAGAACTTAATTAATAGCAAGCATAAGGAAAAAAAAAAAAAAAAGAGGCAGCAAGAACATGCTTGGTAATTTCCTAGAAATAGTTTTAAAAAGATATTAGATGGAATCTTGTTTCTTATTCCATCTTTTGAGCTTATAAAGATAATTTACTTCAAAAAACGTTAGCTCATTGGATTGGGAACGTTTTTCTGTTTATTTTTGTGTTATAGAGAACATAGAAACACATTTGTAGGGGATATTAGAGAATCATTGTGAAACTACCTGAAGTTACATCCCATGTTGCATAAGCACTGGGAAGTGCAAGGTCATATATCGTTAAATTTATCAGTAAATTAATAGGTACAATTCTATAACTGTTTGTATGTCTTCATTGGAAATCAAAGAAATTATTCCAACATGGAATAATTGGAATTCCTGAATTTTCAAGAGTTTCAGGGCTTTGAGAGGGTTAGAGTAAAAAAAAAACCAACAATGCAACAAGAGAAACAGTAATTTCAAAGCTAGACTGGAAGAAAGTTGTGCATATTTAAATTCAGAGTTTGTAGTTACACAGATCCTGTATTTCTATTATAATGTTTAACAATTTTACATGTAATATAGTGGTGTTAGATGTTAAAATTTCTCATGCCCTATGAGAATGAATACATTGCTGATTATTTCATTTTGCCTCTTATTAGCAGAAATACTGTGCTTCACAGCAACTTTCGAATTAATTGTACCAGCATACAGGAAAGTCTGTTAATTTCCATATCTCTCTACAGATTATAAAACGTCCAGATTCTGTGAAATTTCAGAAGACTGTCTTTGCTCTTTCTAATCATAGTTTCTGTGAGGTTTCATCTTCCCAGCTCTCAGAAAGAGGAAATTGGTATATGAAAAACTTATTTGTGAGGTCCAAAACATGATGAATGGAAAGTGACAAAAGAGACATACTTGTTCCTGCTAATGCTATGTGTCTTGTTTTAACAAGATCATCATGATCTCCAGAGGTCCCTTCCAACCCTAAAAATTCTGTAATTCTGTAATTCTTCAACTTCAGACAAAGCTTTGAGAGAGGTATATTATTGCTGGTTTTACCTATTGCTACCTGGTCTTGCAGGACAACATCTTAAAGTCTTCAGGGCATTAGTTTTGAGTATATAAGTTCTGGCTGCTCCTTATTGTCATTATTTTTTTTTCCCTTTCCTTTATGCCGAATTATATGTTAAAATATTAAACATTATAGCTGAGTTGTGAAACAAGAAATACACTCTGGATGCACATTTTATCTCACTGGACATAGTGTAGCATCACTGATCTACTGGCAATACACATTTAGACTTGATACTCAGTAGCAATTAGATACCTAAATGTCTTTGAATATTTTCCCCCAGTTATCTGTGTATTGTTTAGAGAACTGAAGCATAACCAAAGATATTAAAAGGGTCTATTGACTTGCATTCTGGAAAAGACTGTTTGTTTATAAAGGTGAAAATAATGTATTACGATCATGCCCTTGTAAATAGATGTCTGAACAACTTTAAATTTGAAATACTGAGCTAAAGAATTTCTCATTTGAAAACAAGTAAAATCTCACTCAGAAAACTTCAACCAACCTACCCAGAAAATGGCTGTGGACCATCAGCAACTGAAATTTAACTTGAGTTGTAAAATGAAAAGTCTGAATTTAAAAAATCCTTTTGTTCTCAAAAAGTTTTGGCCTCTTCATCTTTACTTTTGTGAGTTTATTTATTCTTTTTAGAAGAAAATCATGCATACTGCAACTATCTGTTGATTTGAGTGATACAGATTTATCAATAGGATGATGTAGAGACTGATAAAACCAAAAAGACTAAAATTCATTGGAGATATTTCCACTGAACCTTGGAAAAGACAGAATCAAGCACTAAGACAGTGACATGAGATAGTTCAGTGCTGGCGATGAGGTAAAGCAGTTGGATGTCTTTCAAATTATTATGCCAGTCCAGATATTTTTTGCATAATGAGAACATCTTTCATGTGTCAGAACAGGTTTTGATTATAACTAAATAAGTGAAAGCAGGGTTATGTTGATAAGGTCACCTTTAATGTAAAGTTTGGTCTGAGTTGTCTAAAGTATTTAATGGAACAGGGAAACCTGTTGATGAAGTGAGGAATTCAAAGAGATATTGTAGAACATCATATTTTGGAGGAAAAAAAACCCCTTTCTGTAAAACCAATCAACCAAACAAAAACCACCTATACTGAGAAAAGAGATCAGTTACAGTAAACAAACCAAACGCCAATAATTAAACAGAAATTTTGTTATTTGCCATTATTTCTTCAAGGTTATGCTACTAAATTAGTTTTATTTTTTAGTTATGTTTACTACAGTACCTATGAAAATTTGATTCTAAATATGTTTGAATAGCCTCTGTCTGCTTGTAGCTAGGCCTTCATGAAAGCTGTCATTTCATGTGTTCAGAACAAACAAAGAAAGCATTGATTTGAAGAGTGCATTATTATTCAAAGAATGCACTGTCAAAGGATGTTGGGTGATTATAAGCTTAATTTATATATTTTTTATACATTGTATTATTTCTATATAGCCTTACTCAGTAGGACTTGTACATATCTTTTAAATATTTCAGAGTGACTCGATAAATAACATATTTTTATATCCTTCCTTCTAAGATAAACTTGGGGAAAATAAACTGTGTTAACAAGGGCTAATTGAAAGACTTAGAGGGTTTAATACATTGCTGAAGCAATATTAATAATCATTCCAGAGCTTCATGGATTACTTTTCTAGATTTTTGCAAGAGATTCTGGAGGTTACCTTTAGATGAGGACTTGCATCTCACTTATACTGGACATTTTTTTAAATTCCTTTCTCTTACCACAAGGTGAAAACATATTTTCTGGAGAATAATGTGAATGTTTCTAAACACTTGTTTTCTTTTTTCCCTGATTATGTATTTTGCTCTTGTTAAGATCCAATTATTGAGAGATACCTCTGTCCAAATTAAGGTGCAAATGAGACCACATGCCAAAGTCAATAATATGGATTTTATTTTACAATTAATGTGAGGTAGAGAGGCAGAAAGAAATAGAAAAGAGGGGAGAGAGAAAGAGAGAGGGAGAGATATTAAGCATAAGATTGTCACCACCCACGGATCCAGTTATGTCCTGTTGGTCCTTCTTCACCGTGGGCTTCTTGCTTTTGGGAATCCTGAGGTTATTCAAAACTTTTCACTATGCATCTTAGAAAACAAAGGAATTAATGCTCATTGGCTACACAGTTCTCTTATTCTATTGGTTAAATTATTCCCTCACTTCTAATGCTAATTAGTCCACATGTTCAGTCTTTCTCTTCTTTTAAGTTGGTGGGTTTCTTGGGTTGGGGGGCCATGAGTCAGTGGCCGTGATCTCCCCCTGCTGGAATTACTTTTCACCCAGCTGGAGCTGGGTAAATTTTGGCACAGCTGCAGAGTTGGCCACTTGATGAGTTGGCTTTCCTTGCAGCCCATAAATTCAACATTCTTTGTATCCAGTATCAGAGACACATTCATATCCCCTAGCTTTGTTTACCTTCCTCTAGGTCTGAGATAACATCTGGACAATGGTACCAGCTTTATCTTATCTCAAGTTCCCGCTGTGGTAGCTTGTCTTACAGTCCAAGTTCCAGGTATTCAAGGAGGCTTTTCAGTGGGACTTGGTGATTGCAAATGGCATCTGTCTCATAACTTAGGGTGATCTTTGTTTGACTGATGGTAGGCGTATAAGCAGTTGTTTCTTTGTGCAGTTTGCCACGGTGGGAACTTTTTTCTTGATGCCCCATTCTACTCCCCAGGTCTAGGGGAAGGTTGTTTGATTACTCTGGGTGGTCCATGGGAGAAACAAAATTCACAGGAGGTTCAATACCAAACTTTTAGTTGCAAATTTTAGAACATTAAGGTAGAATAAGGTACTTGGCAAATTTTAAAACAACATCCAAACAAGGCACTTCATAAACTTAACTTATCAAACTTTAAGACATTAGGAGAAGAAAGAGAGCAAAAGAAAGGAAAAGGAGAGAGAAAGATTCATTGTCACCACCCTTGGATCCCATGATGAGACTTGATTGTTGCAATTTTGATGTCTGTTAGTCAAAGTGATGGTTGCAGTTGTGTTAAAGTGATAGTTGCACTCTGGATCCATCAGGAGCTGGGGAAGACCATGAAACACAAAGTTCCATGGGTTATATATGCTCAGATTCAGGTGGGAACGCCCAAGTGCCTCCCCTCGGACAGGGTTTTAAACTGGATGACATAATACTGTAAGTGGCGGGATACTTTGGAAATCTTTGGTAGTCTAAGTCTTACAGCTGCCATTTATGTCAGCGTACATGAGTCAATTATGGCCCATCAGCAGGGATGAATACCTTCTGGTCTACGTGTGAATGTCCTGGTGCGTCCCCCAAGGGGAGTTTTCACAATTAAACCATTATGTAAGGGAGGACATTGGCATGATGAAAGCACTATCCCACCTCAAAGGATCTGCCTCCCATCAGCTTCTTCCCGTATCTTGTTCAACACTCAGCTGTACCCTCCGGCGATGGGTGAGCACACACTCTGCACCTGGGTGGTTTATTTGCACCTTGTCAGTTTGTACCCTGAGTGTTCTCCCTATTAACCACTCACGTTCCAGTCTCTCACATGCATTACCCAGGATATGCTAACCAGATCTCGCCTCTGCTAGCCTTGGAGTTAGTACCTACCTGCCTTCCATGCTGCTTTTGATGCAGCCCAGAATAAAACTGGATTTCTGGGCTGCAAGTGCACATTACTGACTCATGTCTAGTCTCTTATCTACCAATACTCCGAAGTCTTTCTTGTCAGGGCTGTTCTCAATCCCTTTATCCCCCAGCCTGTACTGATACCAGGCATTGCCCTGACTCAAGTGCAGGACCCTGTACTTGGCCTTGTTGAACCTCATGAAGTTCCCATGGGATCATTTCTTGTGCTTGTCCAGGTCCCTCTAAATAGTATCCCATCCCTCAAGCCTGTCAACTGTGCCTCTCAGCTTGGTGCCAACTGAAAATTTGCTCTAAGTGCTCTTCATCCCACTGTCCCAACTGAAAAGGCTATTTCTATATGCTCTAAGTAACAAAGAAGTTGTCTTAGAAAGTTGGATTGTTCTGTATGATAATCAACTTATTAAGTCCCAGAAGTTCTCAGCTTGGTAAGTATGGCACATGTTAGATGAGTTTATAAATTAGTAACCCTCATCCCATCAAGAGATTGGGATTTATAACCAGTTGCATGAGGGCACGTATGCAAGTACTGCATACTCTATACAGATATACATACATACATACATATATATATGAATGGAACCTGTCACATATAGATGACATATTTGTCGTCTGGTTTATGGTATGTGCTCCATGCAGATGCACCCACAAACATATTTTATGTGCAGCAAACATTGTTATAAAGATCAAGTTCATGTTGATCAAAAATTAAGTGGCCTCATTTGCATGGTCCTAAATTGATAAATCCTGGTGATAGCCTGGTAGGCTGTACTGTCCCAGGCCTAGGATCCAACAAGCAATCAGATAGTCCCTTTTCTTCTGAGTCCTGTTTGTGTGTTTCTGGAACATTAAAAGCATGAGCCACATACTTTCCCAAAAAAATCATATGTGCTCTTTTAGTCCAGTTCAAAAATTGTTCCAAGAACTTCAGTTTTCATACTTTCAGTATTATTTGTAAGTTATATTTTTGAAAGAAAAGCCTGAAAAATTGTTCCAGCACTAAAGTTTGTAACTTAACATTAAATAATTGCATGACAATTTTGGTATAGAAATGTTAGGGTTATTTGTTTGAAAACTAGGAGGCAAATAAAACCCCTTAAGCCTTTTTTACTGTTATTAATGGATAGCAATTTATAGAAAAGCATAATATAAACAAGATCTTTAATCTATTCTTATACTTCAGGGTCCTGATTCACGAGTGTAGAGCACATGGTAGTGACAAAACTGGAGAGCCTGCTTACACTGGGGAGGGATCATGGAGCTGCTTTTTTTGTTTTAAGCTTTTTACTGCAGTGTTGCATAGACTAATTATTTAGATACATTATGATGCCCGTTCTTGAACAAAGAATGCATTAGTGTGCAGCACGTCCCTAGAATATGACTTCATTATGTTTTTTCGAAAGGTTCAGTTCACATGATCTACAACATCCCTTAACCAACACCTCCAGCTGGTCTAGGAAAAATATGAGGTAAGGGGAGTGTTGCACATACAGAAAATTTCCATTTTTGCTTCCACAAATATTGAGGAGTATTTATTTATTCATTTATTTTTTAAAGATGCTTCCTCTGAAATAAACAGTCTTTCTCCCCTGCCTTCATTTCCAGGGTGTCTGTGTGTATACCTCTGAGTGTGTATATATATATCTGTATGCAGATTATGCACATATAAATAAACTCTACATAGATGGCTGATATATATCACAGCTAGAATTCTAAATGTGTTAGGGACTTAATTCTGCCTTTAACTATTTACTTATACTTCTGCAGAAAACAGAGTTTAGCAAAGCATCAGTTGTTCTGCTTGTTTTCATTTCTTTGGTTTGGTTTTTGGGTTTTTGGTTTTTTTGGGTTTTGTTTTAAATAAAAGTAATTATCATTATAACAAATTAAGCATTGTATTTTTTCCTTTGGAGTGTGGTAAAGTAGGTTTCTTCTTCAACTACCAATCAAATCTTTGAACAGGTCTGTTTTTCATTCTGGAAAGAAGGAAAATATTGTGTTCTTCCCTTCCCCCTTCCCCCCCCCCCAGATTCTTAATGGAATGAACAATATGAATAACAGGATCACACAGAAGTCTTCTCCTGAGACAAATTACCTTAAAAACCGGAAATGAAAAAATGCCAGAAATACGACAGAAAATTCACCAGTATACATGTCTAAGATAAAAGTGTAGTTCTACTCCTATTGATAGTGTGTGTTGATATCAATGTTGGGGAGTAATGATCTATATTAAAAAAAAAAAAAAAAATAGGTCCAATAGTCTTGCAAATACTGGTGAGAGAAAAGTGGAAGTAAATCCTTTGGTTACCACAAGTCTTTCAGGCTACTTTGTGATGCTTCTAGTTACTCCAATATAAAATTTGAAACATTCTAAAGTTCTCTCCATTCCTGCCAAACAGTGTTTGCCTTTATTATTTGCACTGTGTACAAGTAATCCACTGCTAATCATAGCTGGTTGCTAAGCATCCTTTCCCAGGAAAGGTAGACACCAGGAAAAAACTAGTGAGTTCACATAGCTTAGGCCAGAATTAGAACCAGAATCGAAGCATTTTATTAATTTATTAATGACATGTAATTAACCCACAGTGAACTATTCATTCAGGATCAATATCAGTAATACAGTGGATAAATCATGATAAGAGATACTTACACAGCATTAATAAACAGCTATGTATCTCCCAACCTCTGTGAGTCATCTGCAGAAGCACACACCTCCACCCCTTTCCCAGCACCCCTCAGGTCCCAGGTAGCCCCCCGCTGCACTGACAGGTGGTACACACTGCCCCCCCTCCAGAATGGGTCCCCACGTGTGTGCCCTCCCTGTCAGCCTTAGGCTGCTGCTGGCACCTGCAGGGATGTGCCCAAGGAGTGGCAGCCTTGATGGGGACACTGCAGCAGGGACTGGCTGGGTGGCACTGCTTTAGGTTCCCCTACAGAGCCTCCCCCACCTGGCAACTCTTCATGTAGCCTTTATTCCATTTTTTGGGCTGTCTCCATCGGTATTTCTATTTTTTTTCCTCTATTCAACAGAATTTCTCTTCTCTTGGTTAACACCCTTGGTAACTAGGCTGGCGGTGGCTTTCCTTTGTAACATGGTTACAGAAGGACATCGAGGCCTGTCCAAAGAGGGACAATGAAGTCGGTGAAGCATCTGGAGCATAAGTCTTATGAGGACCAGCTGGGGGAGCTGGGGTTCTTTAACCTGGAGAAAAGAAGACTCAGGGGAGACCTCATTACTCTCTACAACTACTTGAAAGGAGATTGTAGCCAGGTGGAGGTCAGTCTCTTCTCTCAAGTAACAAGTGACAGGACAAGAGGACATGTACTCAAGTTGCACCATTGGAGGTTTATGTTGGATATTAGGAAAAATTCTTCACTGAAAGGGTTGTCAAGCATAGGAATAGGCTGCCCAAGGAAGTGGTGGAGTCACTGTGTGTGGAGGTATTTAAAAGACATGTAGATGTGGTGCTTAGGGACATGGTTTAGTGGTGCACTTGGCAGTGTTAATGGTTGGACTCAGTGATCTGAGAGGTCTTTTCCAACTTAAATGATAGTATGATTCTATGATCCTATGATTCTATGAAAAATTTGGAGCAGATCCCCTCCTACCATCACAGTCTATGCACATCACAGTCTATGCAGTCACAGTCCTGCCATAGAAGCTGGGGTTATCTAGGCCACCCCATATGTGGATCATGTGAGCACCCCACAAAGATGATTATGTTACAACTGTGAATGGTAAAAATATTCCTCTGAGAAAAAAACTTAGAACTGATTTCATACAGACAATATTTTTGTTTGTTCATCTTGTGTCATTCTGTTCATTTTATCTTGTATAACCATACTTTCAAATTCAAGTAATTTGCCTGGGTGAAGACAAGGTGGGGAGATGGTTAAAGGAGGCAGAGGATGAAACTTAGAGGGAGAGCAGTAGAAAATTTAGGGTATCTTAAGATGTTCTTGCTTTTAAATACAAGGAGGTTATCCTGGAATTCCCAAGAGTCAAATAAATATGTGGTCACTTGTGCAGGAGCACTGACCTGGTCTGTTCTAGATACTTTAGGCATTTTGGTTCAGACAGGAGGGATTGTTCCATGTAAGTGACTATTTCTGTCCGACAGATTTGAAAGGAACTTGATCATTGTGGGCTTACACAACAGTTTTAGACCTCTAATGTTATAAGACACTTAAAAGCCACCCATGCAGTCTTTATGAGTAGACATCAAAGCGGAAGTTCTTAAAACGTCTGCATCACAAAAGAGTTTCCTATTGAATTTCAAAAAATATGTCCAGAAGAATACAGAGTACAATTCTATCTCCTTACATATTCTGATCCAACAAAATAATAATGAAAATAAGCTTCCAACTGATAGAAAATTCCTCTACACCTCACTCTAGTTGTGGTGGATTTTGTTAAAATCACTAAACAAAGTGAACAACTGATTTCAAGATAGGATGAGAGACAATTTGTTTCACAGATTATATTAAAGATTTTTGCTATAGGGACAGATTCCTCTCTGAAATAAACTGGCTTCTGATGCTACACTTGTTATTCTCTACCACTACCAGCCAAATCTGTTCATAAAAATCTTTAATAGTGGGTTATCCAGAACCTTCCAGAGATTACTTTTTTTTTAATATTTCATAATTTTTTGCAATGTCTAAACTAAATCACTTTAGCTGCAATTTAATCCCAATATGTCTAGCCTTATTTCTAGCCTTCAATCGAGATGTAGAGCACAGATTTTCAATCCTTCTTGTTCTTCTATGCAGCAGTATTATGCATATTTGATAACTGTTGCTACATTCTCCTTCTACATACTCTTCTTCAGACTAAACAGTAACTGTTCTTCTTGTCTCACCTCATAATCTTGATTACTGATTAGATTACTGATTTTACTTATTCCTCTCTGGATTTCCTTCAGCTGGGCCACAGCTTTCTTGAAAGATGGTGCTCTAGACAATTGTTGACTTCTCCAGTTAAAGGAGATTACTTTTTAACTAGTCTTTCAACTGCTTTTTAGTGAAGAACATTTGAATTGGATTTAGAAGTGACTGAGTTTTTCTGTTTAGTTTGTTGCTAGGCTTTTGCTGACAAGAGATCTCATTATATAATGGCTGTAACGTCAGAAATCATTAAGATTAATCTCACATATCCTGTAAAAAATCACATCAGCTCTTCTCATACCCATGTCCCTATGGCTCTGAAAATTTTGAGGACCTCTATATCACAAGTTTTTTCAAAGCTTTCTGCGCATCGTAGTGTCAGTTGATGGCAAAAGAAACTTATTTGTTAAGATGTTTTTTAATGAGGAAAAGGCAACAGCAAATAATTCTCATTTACCTCAGCGACCTGGCACTGTAGTCACTGAGATCAAGGCCTTGGTCAATGCCAGCTGTCTAACTTAATTTTCTACACATCATGGTTTCTGACATTTGTGCATCTGTAGGTTTTCCAGCAGCTTCTTTGTGCCAATTAAGAGCAGAAGCATTTCCAGATATTTTTATTGCTGCATGTATGCTCGCTTCCTTTTTTTTCCTACATCTCAGGTCAGAATTTGATATACCAGGACTTGAAAGCTCAGAAAAAAGAGGTTAAGTTAGATTCAAAATACCTATGATGACTTTTAAACTGAGGATTAATGCTATTTAAATGGCTGTTCTTAATAACCTTGGATTCTTATAACATTTATTATGCTAAATATAAAATTGCCTTGGGATGTGATATTACATATTTCAGAATCTATTTGCACAGATTGGAATAGAGCTTTGTATTGGTGATTATTGCATATACTATTGGGTAATGGTATTTATTATTATAATACTGGAAAGCTAACTTGACAAGAGACAATGGGAAACGTCGTATTCCTGACAAATTGCCATGCTTGTAGTTCCTACAGCTCCAGCAAAAATTCTGATGTATAAGCTTATCTCTTTTCATTAGCTGAAACTAGACACAGCAAATAATAAAAATACCACCATGAAGGCATGCTCAAAATTGTAAATAAAATTCTCTTCTTTTTCAATCATAACTTTCTGTATTCCCTTCTCTGAGCATTATTATACAAGGGTTTACTAGCAGATTGTTCCCTCAGAGAGTTCATTTAAATTAAGTATATTCATAGACATTTGTAAACAAAATTATTTGAACCAAAACAGAAAAGTCATGCTGATTCAGTTCTGGAACAAAACATACTACATGCCTCATGCATTCAATCTAAGACAACCAATGACATTCAAAACTTCAATATTGATTATTCTCAATTACTTCTTCCTAAAGCATTTAAAAATAAGAGGTCTGTGAAATTATTGTGTGAATAGCAATTCAACTCACAAACAAATCTCAGAAATTTATAAAGGCCAAGTAATACAGAAGATGGACATGGAGAGAGAATAATTTCTGTGGAAAGGTTATGAAATACAGAACTCAGAAAACACCATTTGAAATTACGAATAGATTTCAGAGTTAGAAAATGACTGGATAGAATTGATTTATGAAGCATGGACCTGTATAAATTTGTTTAGAATGTGGAATCAGTTACATTATTCAGATCTAGTGTGTTTATTACTTTAACCCATTACACTTTTCTTCAGTGCTCAGAGTGACAACACATTAAATAAATATTCACGTTCTGTTATTTGCTTAGGAAATTTGTATACTACAAATATTTTTGATGCCAGAAAAATAAAATATTCACATGCAAATAAAGTACATATAATGCCACTTTGAAACAAAATGTGCTCATTTTATTATATATTATTATATTAGATTTGTGGTCTGGGTAACATTTTTTCTCTGGGACAGCACCTATCTCACAACAATCAAAGTTTATTTTGCCATAGTTACTGTTATAAGTGAAATCTTGTCTGATCTGTATAGACTCAGCACATGAAACAGAGCAACAGATCTCTTTTCTTTATTCTGCTTAGTATTATGCCTTATTTAAAAATAAAGTGTTTAAAGCTCCAGGCATTCTGGGAAGTCACTCTGTCAGGCATTGTTCATTAATCCCAGTAACAGATTAAAGTAGGTTGATGTCAGTAGCTGGTGGAGTGAATGGGAATGGGAACTGCATGTGAAGAGAATAATATAGACTAAAACCAGTAATAAACTGCAGGACTTTTGGTGTAATCTGTAAAAGTAAGTCATGCTTAGGGTTCGCTGCTGTACTGAGATTGTCTTGAATTCATATTTTGAGATAAATAGAGGTAGTTTAGTATTTAAATTCTGATTTATTTTGAAAATGAATGTGTTATAGTTTTTTTCCCTTTTCTTTGCTCAGTAATTACAAAACCTAACTTGTGCCCCTGCAATAAAAGCTGACTTTAATACACATAATGGTAGCTAAAGTGTTATACAAATCAGTGGGTATCTCATGTTTTGAGGTAAAATTATGAAAAGTGGTAAGATCGGAACAGGAAAAGAAACTTAATATTTAACTTCAGTGAAGAAGCAGTTTGGCAACTGGCTAACATCTCTGCAGTTTACAAGACCAGGATAAACATTCACATACTGGAAGGCTAGATGTGAATCTGCTTTGCTAAACTCTGGTCTTTCAGGTCAGTAGAAAAAAGTGTTGCTTAAGTTGCTTAAGATACAGGCAAACTTGTATGGTTTGGTAAGGGGATTTACTTCACGTTGAAAGATTAAAAGTATCTGAGATGATTTCTCTCATGTCCTTGCTTTCAAAGCTGTTTTCTCTGAACAAAGTTGTGCATTCGTTTCCAAACAGACTTGAAATAGCAACACATTGTCCGAGGTCTAACCTACTCAATCTATTTCATCTCTGGTTTTCTAGTCCGAACTGTCTGTTATAATCTACTAATTTATAAGGAACATAGGGATTTACTTCTTTTCATTCCTTGTGCTTTAACTGATGTTACCACTATCCATCCAAGACCTTTTTCTGGGACAAGATAGAACAAGGAAGAAACATCAAGTAGAAGAAGGTCACTGATCCCTTGGATTCAAATTCACAGAGACTTTTGAAGTTCTTTTAAAATATGTATTAGTTTCTGACCTCTGTTACAGACACAAATCCCAAGACTGGATAGTATGCTACCATATGCACCGTAGTAACTATGAACCAACATGCATGTAATGGAATTATTATGCTGAAGGACAAATTTTTTTATATAATACTGTGAAGCAAAGCTGCAGATTAGTGCTGCAGTGCCAGTATCACTAATGGACTGTGCCATTATGTTATTTAGGAAATTAGGATGACACCGTGCAGATGCTGTGATATCAAATCTTAAAAGCAACTATTCATTGGTAAAAGAATATAATCCCGGATATGACTCTTAATAGTGTATGAGTTTTTCACTAAACTGAAGTGTCCTAATACTAATAAATGATCCTGTGCGAAACAGACTTCTTGTTCTTCAAAACATGGCTAACAATAACTCAGGCTTATTGACCTGACACAATTAATAGCTGAAGCGGCGGCAAAAATCCAGCTGCCCCTTGGTTTAGTATTTGTAGCTCAGAATGTCTCAACTTTATTATTTCTGAGTCTCTATTATTTTTTGTGTTGTAATTAGTGTAGAAACACTAGAATATATAGGTAGTGAATTGTCTAGACTTGTTATATTTTTAATAATTCACTAATCTAATATTGCATTAGTGAAATATTGAGATATATATATATATAATATTATCATATAAGGAATATAACAATACATCATTACGTTAGCAATGAGACTCCTACAGTAGAGTAGAGAGATATTGAACATACATCCTACCCTAAGATGCTAAATTTAATCTGAGACTATCATTCCCTTAACAGCTATTAATAGACAGTTATTTGTAAGACTACCTTTCTACAGCCTTTTTTGTTATTTCAAAGCTTGTTCAGGAGTGTTGGCAAAATAATTGAAGCTGAAGTAGTTATGGGAGAACTGCCACTGCTAGAAAAGGAAGCACGATGAATCAGAGGAGGGACAAACACAGCTCAAGGCAAGCCACAATTATGACTCTTAAACGAGGACTTAATAAAAAATTGCCTTAATTTGAGAATTTTAAAACCCCATAATTTTTCAGAGAGGGAATTTTTAACACTTTCTGAAATTTGACCTCTGTGGTTTTTGCCAACATTTTCTATGCCAGTTTTGCATCTCCATATATTTGATGCCTATGATAAACTTCTTAAAGGAACGTCTCAGCTGATCAACAAACCTTGAGAACTAACTCAGAGACTCCTCTTGTTTAGTACACCATATTTTATTCTGTGGGGTATATTTTGCTGGTGAACTACTGTAAGAAGAAAATTATGTGTAAAGCTGTCTCTATCCCTAGAGTGGCCTTTCACAGTGTTTGGCTTTCAGCCTCTCAAAGTAGAGAAACTAGAAAGTAGGTCTGTAAAATAAATACCAAGTTAAATATGAAGTTTCCAATTAATAATCGTCTCAAGTAACTTAAAAATAATTTTAAAGAAAATACAATCTGAAATAGGTCACTACATGAACTCATTAGACCTAAAAAATAATTTTTGAAAAATAAATTATAAATCTGAACAAAATGAAATTAATTTACACATAAACTTGCTGCATTTAAATGTTTGCACCATGAGAAGCAATTTTCCAATTATGTAGTCCGTGTCCTATGTTATATTTGTGTATTTGAGCAAGGCTAACTAATGTTTGTCTTTTCAGTCCTATTTTTTGCTGTTACACTTTGCTATTATCATCTGGTCTGGCATAACATCAGACACGGTCAATACTTTCAAAAACTGAAGGCATCCTATTTCTCTGAAGAAGTATTAGAAGTCTACAGAAGGTATTTCTGTTGGGAGTTTGCCACTCTGTGACTAAAAATATTCTTACAGAGCTTTTCACTTGTGCTGGAAGGACTTATTATTCCATTCTCCAATCAAAACTGAAGGTTTTCAGTATCTCAATTGTTATCATTCTCAGAAGGTGTACTCTTCAATTAAATTCTAAGAAATCTTAAGGGATCATGAAAAGTCTGATTATGATAATAGATTACATAGGATGCTGTTAGTGATTTAGAAAATCACGTATTATGTTTTCCTCAAGAAAAGTTTTCTGTACTAATATTAACGGATAATAATTTATAGTAAAGATAACTATATTAACATTTGTAATTGAAGACAGATAATTGTTTTATGGACCATATTTTAAAAGAGTTGTTTCAGTGCCTTCTGACCTTTGTCTTGTAGGTTAAGATTCTCACCTCAGGAGCAGGATAAATAAGAGAGACATTTATTAATTTTATATAATGGCAAGCACTTTAGAGATAATATTAAGAAACTGTAGGGTACACAAAAATTTAAGCTTATATACTCTAGGCCAAAATTTTGCATTTGTTGCATTTGTCAATAATGGAAGAACACATGTAATAGTTTTGTTCATTTCCATTCTTGCTTACAGATCTTGCTAAACCAGAGCTTTTTGCTGAGTGAAGTGATTGTGCTCATCATAGCTTACAGAGAAGGAAAGTTTTTTTGTCTCTCTGATCAAATAATGAATTTTGACACGTGATATAAGTCCTCTATAAAGCCACTAAAAGGCGAAAAAAGGTTCAGAATATCTACATTTTGATTTTTTAAATTTCATAATTTCAAAGTCAACTTCACCATTTTCTGAAACTTGGACTCCTAATAGTTGGGATATAATATTCTTCTTCAAAGTCTACTGACAGTATGAAAAGAATGGAGAACACTAGCAAGGACTTTCTAGACTTCTAAAAGAATAAGTCATGCTGAATCACTGTTAGAGTACAATTTGGCTCTTCCCTTTTCCTTTTTTACTTCTTCCTTTTTCCTTTTTTAGCTAACTTTTCAGCCATCCTCTCAGTTACTTATCTCACTTTTATCTGGACATGAGCATCACCAGCATATAAACATAACATTTGAAGACCCTAGAAAAATCCTCTTTGTGCCCTTTGAAAATGCCATTTGTTATAGCATGTATCTTTTAACCTTTAAACTTTGGACACAGTCATTTTGTTGTGATCTGCAGGGGCAAAATTTTTTGATAATCAGCTTCCTTTTTCTGGAAATCCCATAAAAACTAACCAATTAATTGGACTCTTTTTCTCCTTTTCTGTTTCCACTCTTTCCATGAGTATTTCTATCAATAAAAATAGCAACAGTCGTTATAAAAATGGGAAACAAACAAAAAACTCCAACCTATCAGGCATTCATTGCCAGCAGTCACTAATTTGCTAAGGACATCTAAGCAACTTTCTAAGAGTCTTTCAAGGCAACTTTAGAAAAGATCTGTGTTTTATTAACATTTAGAACTGTTACTCTGCTGATGTAAGATACTGTGGTTTGACTGTAAACTGACTTTACAGCTAAGATGGGATAAATCAGGGAAGCCAAGTAATTGACTATCATAAATTATTTGTTGTCTCAAATTTTCCCCTTATTCAGATCAGTTTTATGAGAATATATTTCTGTCTCACTGAAAATTCTACTCTCTGATATCATTATTACTGTGGGGATTCTCCTACTACCTTTAGCAGAGGTTAGGTTAGACTCCCATGATATTAAATCATCTTTGGCACCCGCCTACAAAGTGTTTGTATGTGTTTTTTACAAGTTCAATTTGTGTCCTGTATTTTTATTTTAAAGTGAATACTGTTAAAGTGCATTAAGAGATAGACATAAAAGAAAGCCCTAGAGAAAGACTTAATAGTTCTTCATACTCACATTGGTAAGGCATTAATTGTTATAGTACTGAGCATCATTACAGAAGACTCTGTAATGAAGACAAGCTGTTGTTCCTACTCTTCTCCACCATTTTCTCCCCCTCCAAAAAAAAAAAAAAAAAAAAAAAAAATTTCAATTAATCTAACATGAAAGTCATGGAAGAGGCAAGAAAACTCTTTTCTCCAGAGGAGAGAGGTTAAGTTTACACCAATGCAGAGGTTTATCTAGGGGACAGAGGCATAATATCTAAGTAATAAGTTAACATGAGTGAGTATGTGATCCTTCTCCTCTAGAGAACAGATAGATAGATGGTGCTACATGCAACTGCAGCAACTCTTCATCATCCTCCTTCACAGGTATGTAAATACACCTTACACACACGAGAGGAAGAGTAATTGAAGGTTTATAGAGGAGGAGTGGGAATATTAAAATATCAGGCCCAGGGTGATATCACAGAGGTACCTCTCTGAAGGGCTTAAAGTGAAATATTTAATTCCTAAGGAAAAATAAAGCTAAACTCTCTTATAGAACAGTTTGGGTAAGAGGACACTTGAGAGCTTCTCACTACTAGACATCATCTTTTGCAGCCTATTTCTGCAGCAAAACACTGTGCTATAGACAGTAACAGCTATTTGTAAGGTTTTTGTATCTGAAGCAATAACTGTGATTATGGATTTTTTTCAATAGGTTCTACCTGTGTTCATTCTTTCCTCTTGAGTGAGGTTATTTTGGTTTAGTAGCTTACTTTTCCTATGACCACATTTTTTTCTGTTCCTTTAATATAATTAACATTATTCTTGGCTTCCCTTTTTAACTCATAACATATCTGTTATATATCCCTCAAAGAATGTTAAAATGTGCCAAATACATAAACAAGGAATATGGACTAAATTATATTTTCATTTTTGTCGACTTAGTCTCCTATAATCCTACTATCTATGAGTCCTACAGTATGTCTTTTTGACCCATTCCAATAGCATTTAAACCATAACCTTGATTGACCTTTAGAGGTGAGTGGGTAGGAAGAGGGAGACATGCCAAAATATTGTACTTCAGGATGCAAATACTGAAGAGTATATTTCAGCTCTTATCTTTCCAGATCATGCTTTCCCCTAGCCATATGGGATTTAAAAGGTTGATCTCTGCCTTTATTTAAAACTGCTTGAATCAGTTCTGAGAGTAATAATATTGAACAATAATTTTTCTTCTTTTGTTAAACTTCATGCATGGAAATTGTCTGAACTGCCCTACTGGATCTATGGCTTCATGGACAATATTTCATGGATAATTTCACCGTATTCACCCAAACTTATTTTCATTAGTTTAATAAGTATTTTCTGCCCGCATATCACTCCCTGAGGCACACTAATAGTGACTTACCTGCACCTGGACTTCATGATCACAACCTTCTGAACCCAGGAGTTTACTCAATTATAGATCCAAATCACTGTCCTCTTATCTAGTGCATACTTAGTCAACTTGTATATGATGATAGGACAGTGTTGAAAAAATTACAAGAGTCAACATAGGCAGAATCCACCCAGCAGGCAATTGTCTCATTACTGGAAGTGCTCAGGTTGGTAAAGCATGATTTTCCCTCCATAAATCCATGTTGACTATTTCCTGTTTTGACTGCTTCCTACAACAAAGAAGAATGGGAAACCAAAGTAAAGTGACCACAACAGAGTACTTGGGAGGTAATTTTTTCTTTTTTAGCACTGTCTTGTTTTGAAACATGGATTATTTAAAAATCTCTTAAAAGAAATGTGTTGAGCTCTTTTTGCAGTAAATCAAAGGTAATTTCTTTCAGATATTTTGAAATTATCTGTATATAGATAGTGAGCATTTTTCTGCAGAAAACATGCAATTAGTCCTATTTCTCCCTATTTTAATTATGTGGTTTATAGAGATGACTCATGAATACTTCTATACTCTCCAGACATATAGCAAAAAGTATTTCCATGGCAACATGAGATGGGTCTGCTCCTTGTTATCCTTATTTCCCAAACCACATGTGCTGGGTTTCCCTTAGAAGAACCTTTTGTGAATTAGGGGTGAGCTGCAGATACTGCCCTTGGGCTGTTCACCATTCAGTTTGTGAATATTTTCCAGTTTCCAGGAAGACTCCATGTGCCGTATGTTATACTTTCAGAAAACCTTGAAACCTACAGCAAACAACAACATAAAATACTTATTTAAATGAAGAACGTGCTACCATGCTGTTGAAGTGCAAAGATGCTGATACTTGAAAATGAATAAGAGAAAACAGCTGCTGATGTCCAGCTCCTTTAGGGGAGTCTATGATAGGGTCTAGTGGGGAAGCCTTGTAAGGAGCAGCTGAGGTCACTTGGTTTGTTCAGCCTAGAGAAGAGGAGACTGAGGACAGACCTCATTGTGATCTTCAACATGAGGGGAAGTGGAGGGGCAGGTACAGATCTCTTCACTCGTGTGATCAATGACAGGACTCAAAGAAATGATATGAAACTGAGTTGGGGCAGTTTTAGGCTGGATGTCAGGAAGAGGTTTGTCACCCAGAGAGTGGTTGAGCACTGGAGTAGGCTCCTTGAAGAAGTGGTCACAGCACCAAGCCTGAGAAAGTTCAAGAAGCATTTGGACATTGCTCTCAGGCACATGGTGTGATTCTTGGAGTGTCCTGTGCAGGGCCAGGAGTTGGAGTCAATGATCCTGATGGGTCCCTTCCAATAAAGTATATTCTATGATGCTATGATATATGACGAATCAGATTGACTGATTAGTTACATGACACACTGAGATCCATGCAACAAGCTGTCAAAAAGCCTTGAGGAATATTGCTTTAAGGTAATGTAAGCAGAATTCTGTGTTATGCCTAGTGTTCCTGTGCTTCCAGGCACACAATCTACAAATGAAATATGGGAGCATGTGGCATGCAGCACATGCACGGTAAGTCTAATGCATCTGGAACGCATTACCTTGACTGAGCACATTCAAGTGAGCTGTATAACACACATGCAGGTAAACTATGCATAGTGGTCATTTGTCTGAAAACTCAGAGAAAAATAAAAAACAAAACACTTAATTCCTTTTTTTAAGCCCGAAGAAAATTACAGTCACATTAAGGAAACCAAGACATATGGCCACCGGGGTTTTCTTGTTTTTAAAAATATGGTCAAACTTTTCTTTCTATAACAGAGGCAGTAGATATTAATCACTGATGGAATGGTATCTGGTTTAGGGATACAGTTCAAAGGTTTTGTGCCACTTTGATAGCATATGCATTCAAGAATAAAGTCTCAGTCATTTACTGGAAGCTATTTTCTCGCTGTTCTCATTTCCTTTGTTCCTGGTTTGAGCTTGTCTCTATTGTTCATCTTCTGGAGACTTTGATTTATTGTGATGATGCTGGAATGAGTCACTAGACAGTTAAACACTTTCAAAAGTTAATGTATCTGGCTAGTTTGGGCATTAATGAATAATGAATGAGGAGCAATGTACTACGTTTCAACAGCTGCCCTGAATGCTCTGTGTAACTTCTCCCAAGCTTATTTTCGCTTCATTGGAGGTATCATTAAGATAACCTGCAACAGCGCAGCAGAGGATACACGAATTCTTATCTCTCTTTCTTTGCAGAACACAGACTTGACCAAACACAGCCTTGAGTAACCTGATCTGAGCAGACCCACTTTGAGCAAGGGGTTGGACTAGGTGGCTTTGAGCTTGCTTTCAGCCTAGATCACTCCATGATTCTGTGATCTACAAAATGCACCCAGTTAGGAACTACAATGAAATTGCAGATGATCCCTGCATTGGGGAAACAACAAATGCAAGTGATATGAGTGCAATCATCAAAAGACTTTCCTTCTTTAGAAAGAAAAAAATATTTTTTTCAGAAAGAAATGCATTTAAAATTCACACTGACAAGTTCAAGTGATCAAATACATTTGTAACAGGAGATTTAGTTCATATCAGGAAACCCTAAATTGGAGAACTACAAACTGCAGGCAAAATTCAATCCAGAGCACAATGCGAAAAGAAATTGTGCATACGGTTTTCCAGAAACCAGAGGAGTGTATTTTATTTGATAGTAAAAACTTTACAATAAAGTTAGGTAATTTTTTTTCTCTGAGTTATCTTACTGACTTCAGTAATGTCATATATGCATTAAACACTTACTGAGCATGAGTGAATATATTGTAATCTGGTCTTCAGCTACCCATTTTCTAGTTGAATCAATAGTTCTACCAAAGGAAAGAAAAAAGGAAATTTGAATTGAAAGGACCATGATATTAGGATAAAAATAATAACTTTAAAGTTATTTTTTCAGGAAACATGTAAAATATTTTTGACTTGTAGTTACATCTGAATGATATTTTTCAGAGTTGACTTTTTAAAAAGAGCTTTCCATTATTGAAATTCGGTGTATTTATGTTAAAATATGTTTTTGCAGCAATTGAAAATGAAGACATGAAAATGTGTCTTTTTTTTATTTTAAAACAAAAATATTATTTCATTTACACAAAAACTAGTTTAATTTGAAAATCTATTCAAATCCATTTATTCAAATAAATGAGGAGACATGTTTCTTGCAAATTATTGCAGGTGGTGCTAAAAGTGTTAAAACCAGCCCTAATGCTGATTTTAGCCAAACCATCAGAAAGATATCATATAATTATATTTAGCCTTCAAACCTAGAGAGGTTGAGAAACCTTCTCCCAGGGTTATAACAGAGTACACAGGGAGTTCAGGAAGAAGCAGCATGCCTGCCTGGGCATAAACTCAGTGTCTGGCTAAATCATCCTTCTGGCTTGCAGGTTCAGACTCAGATCCATAGACATGCAAATATAGCATTGTTTAACTATAGCTGTTAATGGTGCATGGCCCAACTGTATGACACTACACCTGCTTGAGTTTCTGCTCTTTCCAGTACCACAGCATCACTATGCCAGGCAGATTTTACAGAATAGATTACCTCTCTTTTTCTTTTTATGTGTCTGTATAAGCTGTCCATCGCATGCACGATGTTTATGATAAAACACCAAGTACATTTGTAGTGAAGTTTAGGCAAGTAAATGTTCCATATTTCTAAATGTAAGTTAGAATATATTAAAACATTTTGTAACTTTCACCTCTAATTTTGATATCTTCTGAAGAAAAACCAATTATAATAAGACTACATCAGACCACTTCTAAATACAGATTAGTGCACCAAAATGTAGCTCATTCAGCGTAACTGAAAATTAGTTATTTATGCTTAAGCCCATCACCCAAGCATTTCTGTGGAATCAGTGGAGATAAATGGGCCTCTGAGGAGAATGATTCTCTTCATCATAAGATAGGAGCACTGAAAAGCTTGAATCTTCTGTAGGAAATCTTTAGTAGATACCAGCTGTGAATACTGTCTGGAAAAGTTTACTGGTTACAATCTTCAGACAAAGAAGTGTTCCTGGATAATTCTACACAGGATGGTTCTACACAGCCCTTGTTTGTTACACTCTCTGCCTTATCATGCACTCCTGGTCATATTAGTTTACAAAATATAGGACAAGACTGATCACTGGACTGACACAGTATGGCTATTCTTACATTCAGTATGTTTATTACCTCACAGATACATAATAATTTAGGAAAGGAAGCTATCATTCGTGTAAATGTGGAAAAACAACATCAAAAAGAACCCAACATATACATACTGTTTTGTCAAGTGTTCTAGAAAAGGCAAACAATAAGCATATCTCCACATCTAAAGCATTATATTTTGTCTATGTGGTATGAGATGAGGATATTCTGCCTGGAGACAATTAGAAAGAGCACTGAAGTAATCACATCCATCTTCTAGATCTGCTTTCTTCTGCTTTTCATTATATAATTTGTATATATAAATTTAATCATCCTGATGGCTGACGAATTAAAGTAAATAAATAGGAATTTGTTCTGTGGTTTATACATAACTTGTCAAGCTGAAAGGCTGGAAACATATTGCTTTTTTCGTTCAAAGGAAAGCAGTTGATACAGGACACATTTCTTTATTTTCATGTGACAGTATACTTCTGCTTAACTGTGGGTGGTGAGTTGCACTGTGGTGTAGATCTGTCTCATACAGGAAATAAATATGTGAGATAATTGCGCAAAGGAGGAAAAATTACTGACAGAGGAAGTGAAGAAAAGTTTCCCTAACATGTGTTCTTTGCATTACAAAGCCTCATATTCAATTATGAAACTTTCAAAATATTCTTTTTATGATTTCTTGATCTCTGCTTTTTTTTAAACTTTAAGGCTGCTGTCTGCTTATATTTTTAGATACTCTTTTTCATTCTTAAATTTGGAAACATATTTCCTGAATTTTAGTTTTTACATTTTAAAATAGATAGTTCCAAGACCTGGTATTTTTAGAAATGTAATAAATATCAAATGTATTTATAGTGTACAGGTAGGATATGACAAAACCAGAAATTAATCCATAAGCAGAATATTTGTGTTTATTTTCTACAGTTATTTTAGCAAATAGGTACCTTGCCAGTAATGATCATTAGCTTAACGAGTAGAAAGGTCAAGAAACTGTGAAATATATAGATGTTACCCCCACAATGAAGTATAAAAAAATCACAGAATCACAGAAACACAGATTATGCTAAATTGGAAGAGACACTCAAGGATCATCGAGTCCGACTCCTGGCCCTGCACAGGGACCATACCCAAAAATTATACCTTGATGCTTAATTACTGACATTAAAAAAAGTTAACAAACTTCAAATAATAATCAAAAGTAAGTCCTGAAAAAAGTCTGACATATAAACCTCATTCTTAGACTTAAGTGCATCCAGTCGAAGATATCAATCCAGCTATTTTTTGTTGTTGTTTTCATTGAGAAATGAAGTCACCAAACTCAGAGACCAATATCTTATCATTTACTTTAAAGAACACTGTTGATGCTTTTTTCCCTGTACACTAACCAGAAATCTCCTGTTTGGCTTCAAGAACAGAGCACCAGAAGAAAGAACTTTAAAGCATTGCAGGAGAAGGAACATATCTTTTTATTGAAAAATGCATCCCTTAGCTATCACATGGTTTATATAATTGTATTCTGTATATAAGACAGATTCAGGCTTCACTAGGAACACATAGATATTGCAGCTAAAGATACCAACTTGGACAGGTTTTGAAAACATGTAGAAAACAATGGAACAAAAATCAAATGGACCCCCTTTTCCTAATGGTCTTGAACATTTATTCTGAGTTGTTTTAAGAGTTGTTTTTCAAGGGTTATGTTAAAAGTCTCTCATTGTTGTGATTCTTTAACAAGTTTGTGAGGTAAATGTCTGGGCTGCTGCAAATTTAAATTTTCTTAACTACAGTTAAAACTGCACAAGCTGACATTTGTCTGCTTAATTTACAGTGTGGAAATGGTTAACATACTGCCGTTAAAGACAGTGTCTGTGTCTGCATTTTTGAAAGTAAGAGAAAAAGACAACCAGTGAAGCATAAAACTAAAACAAAACAAAACACTATATTAATTTTTTATACTTTAATTTTGCTGATGGAAGAGTTTTCATACATAATCCCCATGATGGTAACCAGTGCTATTAGAAAATCTAATTAGCTATTAAGGACTACCCTGGAAAGAAATTATTTGCTCAACTAGAAATATTTGTAAACACTTTACACGAATTATCAATTTCTTGTACAGACCCCTACGATTTTGTGGAGTGATTATTTGGAAAAAAAGATGGATTATAGGAGACGAAGTATAATGCATCAAAAGATACCTTAATGGAGAAATACCCATCTTTGAATAGAAAATCACTGGTTTCATTTATTATAAAGAATGAATCTTCTATGGTCAAAGTAGAGACAGATGAACAAAGTGTATTCGTGGAAAACACTGTTGCAGTCAATACAGTTGATGCCGTTACTTATTTGTCTTTTGCTTCATACTTCAAGGGATGCATTTTCTTCATGATCTCCAGCTGCTGTTGCAGGAAAAATGTGCCTAAAATTGGAATCTTTTGTTTCTCAGAGTAACAAAATCCACTTGCATCCAAACATATAGTTAATAAATATGAATTCTGAAACAAAACAAAATAAATTAAACTGTGCAAAGCACCTCATTATTCAAAAAAAAGTGGGTTCTAAATACCAAAGAAGATTAAAAATATTCAGAAATGCTAAAATCTAACTTGTAAATATACTCTTATTTACTTTATAAAGGACAACACTGAATGCCTCTAGCCACTGAGCATAATTAGACTTTATGACTCAACTATATTTTCAAATGTAGAAACAACAACAAGAATAATAAGAACTAGTCTCTCTATACATGATAAGAATACTTTTGAGTCGGGTTTTTTTTTTATTGGTTGCTGGATTTTAGTTCGTCGTTTTGGGGTTTTTTTCCCCAGGAATAAAGGTCTGATTGTGAACTCAGGCAATGGTGACACATCCCAGTTGATTCAATGAAGTAAAGTTTTAAGTTTGTTATTAAATGTAAAGGAAAACAGATGGGATCTCTTTCCAAGCTGAAAAACCCTACAGAGATGTAAAATATTCTCATTAAAAAAAAAAAAAGAGGACAAAATATTTTAAAAATATTATATCTTTAATAATCTGAAAGTTTATTAAAATTTTTACAGATTTTTTTTTTAATGTTAATATTATTTCCTTTTTATTTTAGCTTCTGTGTCTGGCTTTAGCGTTTTGAGAAAGTAGCCATTTTCCTTACAGTGTACCTAATCTATGTTGTGATTTTGCTGTTTACTTGATCATGTCTTCTAACCTTCCTATAGAGAAAAAACAGGAGACTATCTAGTAATATGCATGAGGTATGAAAAACTGTGAAATAAGAAAATATATTTCTAATGACACTGTGTCTTGAGAGTAGTATAAACTGAGTGTCATGACCTGAATTTCACTATCCCAAAAACATGAGAGATAAATTTCTCCTTTTTTTCTTTTTCATTCTCAGAGGGAAAGCTCAAATATTGTTATATGTAAAAAAAAAATATCATCCTTTAATGAATATGGACAATGACATGTGAGAACAAAGTTGAATTTCTGTCCCATTCACTATTCCTACCAGCTTGCACCCCTTTTCCCTCTGCTAATTTCTGTATAACTGCACAGCTAGTTCTAGTAAGGACATGATACTGATGATATGTCATTTCTGTAGGCATAAGAGAGTCCATGTTGAGAGTTATGCCTAGATATAAATCTGCTATTCAAATTGATTAGGAATAAAGTATGCATTTATATTTGATAGATTTGCTTGTACATAGATGTTTGCTTAAAATTATCTCTATTCATTTAAATGGATTTTTTTTTTTGCCTCTCTCATTTGCTCCTCACAAGATCAAGACAGGTATAAAAAAGGAACATAGTCGTGTTTGTACATTGTCAGAAGAGCTGTTAGTTTCTAATTACATAGCCACATGCTCTCCTGCACTACCATAACTCATTGAAATCACTGAGCTGCCACTAAAGCTATGATTTGGTCTGCATAAAATTGTTCTTGTTGTTGAGGATGAAAATAGGTAGGAGCTCATCATTTAGAAATGTAATCCACTGGACTTCACCTGGAGAAACACATCAAATAATGGGCACCCTACAGCAACACTTCTAAAGCCAAGATTTGCATTGCTTAACTCTTTCATCCGTTGAACTATTTTGTTTCTAATTACTTGTTTTCCTGTTACACTTCAACATTATAATAAGTAAATCAAATTAATTAGAGGTCTGAATAACATTAAAAAAATCTCCTCCTCCTTTAATTTTTTTTTCCCCTAGAAAGAAGACTTCTTTCTAACCATTGTGCTCTGTAAAGCAAGAGTAAAATTTTTTTAATTTAAAGAATAGTAGTAGTAACATTTAAACAAGCAAAAAAACCAAAACAATTTTATTACAATAAAGGGAAAGAGCCAGAAACTCTCTGGATTTTAGTTTGGCTTTCCCTTTTTAGTCCATTTTTACACAGAAAATGCTCAAAAATAATATAGATTGGCCAAGTCCAGAATACTATAGAAGTGATCATATTTGAGTGACTCTTGGCCAACTCCAGAATTGGGGAAGTAGCTGCAAACAGTTTCTAGTCAGTAATTGCTTAGTCTCCTACCTACTTTGTTGTGCTTGATTTTAAATAGAACAAAATATAATAAATCAGATTGACAGATCTGCAAATGACCAGAGAAAAAGACTTCAGCTAACCCACAGGTCTCAGTGTACAGATCTCCCTTGGACAGAGTTTTTGGAATGATATTTTTGCCAAGCATGGTCTGCATTTAACCTTTGCAAATGTCTATATAGCCTATCTAGTAAAATTAATAATATTTATGCCCTTATCTATGATCTGCTCTATAGATTATTTCTTCCATGCAACCAGTTCAGCAGCACATGATAATCTGTTATCTGCTACAACTTCTACTTTCATAATTAAAACTCTACTTTCAAAAATCCAGAAAAACTGCAACACATGCAAATAAGAGATTTAGGTCTTTAACAAAGGTGTTTAAATGGCACACTCTTTTACCGTTCATACATCTTTGCTAGAAGTCTCTGGAATACTGTGTACTTTATGTTATAAATAAATTAAAACTTGGCCTGAATTAATGATGAAATGTTGGGTAGGTAGTTTATGGTTTCTAAATGAATGTTTTTGTAAACTTAAAACTTATTTAAGATTATTGTCAATTTCTCTCATACATACTTGAATCAATCCTGCTAACCTACTATATATTATCTGAAAGCTGAATATTATGAAGCATCTGAGCCTCTGGATGTTTTTATAAACTCATATGAGAAAACCTATTACAATTTTTTCATCAGTGGCATATGGAACAAATTAAAATTAAACGTTTTTATATTGCTTTACTTAGTGTAAATTGAAAAGCTAGATCATATCTCAATCAAAATGTTTTTGTTCTCCTAGAACTGCCAGACCTATTCAATGTATGTGGGATTCTCCAGCTATAATATCTCTAAAATTTTGAACGGCTATAACTATGACAGAGATTTCGTAAAATACAACAATCGTGAAAGCTGACAAAACTGGGAATGGCCACAGGCATATTTGGAATCACTAACCATTGTGCCACTTTCCAATGATACAGTCATAAAATGATACTATGTTGGGATATGCGGATACGATTTATGTTTCACCTGGAAATTACAGTGGGCCTGTAATGCATACACACAGAGAAAGAGAGACTAACAGCTAGACAGAACATCACAGCTTACTCAGTTACTCTCTACCACTGGCAAAGCACCTAAGAAATGAATCCATGTTTATAAACCAAAAATATTTCTCAGCCTTTTGTACAGCAAACTCAGGTGAACTTCTCCTTTGACAAATCTGCAAATGACCAGGGAAAAAGACTTCAGCTAACCCACCGGTCTCAGTGTACAGATCTGCTTTGCACAGAGTTTTTGGAATTATATTTTTGCCAAACATGGTCTGTGTTTAACCTTTGCAAATGTCTATATATGGTCTGTGAGCATTTTTTGCAACTACTGTGTTGCAAAATCAATCTAGCAGTCTAATCCAGAACAGGTGTCCTATGAATGTCTTTTCAAGATTAACATAGAGAGCATAGCCTTCTGGACTATTTTAGTAACTATGATTAGCATTAAGGAGCAAATCCCCCTCCATATTCATGGTGTGAAAGGATCCCATTTCAGCATATGTGCTGTTCCTCCACACAAGAAAAATAGGATGTGAGGTCAGGCTGAAGTGGTAAGGCTAAGCTGGGGATGGAAGGATCTATGTGCTGCAGTGCAGAAGTAGGAGGAGGCAGCAGTCAGCAGAAAAATATCAGTAACTTCATAAATTCTCCATTTAACATACCTCAATAATGTGGAACACAGAGGCCAGCATCTAGCAATCAAGAAATGGCATAGGCATTGCATAGACTCTAAGTGAGCTGTTTTAATTTCCAGGTCTTGACAAATTTATTTTATTTACTGAAAAATTAGTACTAAAATTAACTAAAACAGTCTTATGATGAAAGATAGAAATAAAATATCACCACACGAAGAATATTTTAAAAGTCTTTATATCTGTAAACATAGACAAGCACTTAAAACATTTTCTTAATTTAAAATACTCCAGTTTTTAACGGACCAGAAGGAAAAAAATTTCAAATACCTAAAATGATTTACAAGGTAAGAATTTCACACGTGAAATTATTTTTGTTTTCTCCCTCACCTGTGGAAAAGTGCATCACTTGACACTTATCAGCACTCAGTTGAACTGGACTTTTTACATCTCGGATTCTCAGTTTTTAAAACATTTTTTGCAATTCTGTATGTGATACCACCTTGAAAAACTTACTGTCATCAACAGACTTTGTCAGCTTACTGCTCAGTTCTCCAATTTTTCCAGGTTATTTACAGACATATTCAACAGCTCAAGTAGAGCAGCAGCTCAGACAGAATCTAACTGAAAAATCTAAAACAAAACAAAAGAAAAAGAGAAAAAAATTACAGACCAAACTAAAATATGGCATGATTTCTTTATTTCTTAATAATCTCTATCACTGGCTACAACATGTTCTTAACCTAGGGAGGGGATATGGATCAGACAGCCAGTAGCTTTAAAAGGATGGCTAAATAAGGTTTAAAATCCATTGGAAGTTCAGAGACAGCAGATGTAATACTCAACTTACTTGGCTACCATGGAAACCCCATGATTTATTACTTACCTGTGATGCCAAAATATTGTTAAAACTACCTGTGGGGGGAAAAAACTCCAAACAATAAAATAACTCTCAAACTTTATAGAAGCTTATTTCACAGTTCATAATTAGTGTAGGTACAATCAAGCATTACTTTGTCTTGATTATTTCTATAAACTATGATTTAAAATTATGCTTGGGAATGATTATTTTTGGTCATTTGCTTATAACAGAATACCCGTCTTACCCTGTTCTGAAATCTTTCATGAATAGATTTAGCAACCAGTTGAGCTGTTGGTCTGAGATTGGATGGGAAATATTAAGGTCTACACATTTTAATTATGATGAGGATATTTTTTTCATTTGTTGATTTAGTTTATCTGTAGCAGTCATGTGACTTCAAAACCAAGTTGGAAAGTAAAGTAATGCAAACAGAAATCATTGACTCAAACAAACCAGATCAATCATTGAAGAGACAGAAAAGCTACTTCAAATCAGCTCTCACTTTCCCCATCATATGTGAGTGATCATCATACTTTGATGAACCTTTGCATGTTATGATAATGCTCTCTCCACATTTTCATGCTGGAAATCAGTTTGTGACATGCCAGGTGGTTCACCAACAGTCTGTTTGAGAATGTGTACAGAAAGTATTATCTTCTAGCCAGGGTGAGGAATCCTTAAGGGAAAATGGAAGGTTCAGGGAGTTCACAACTACAGTGTCTAGTGTGAACTCCATCAGGGGCTATTAAACACAACAAACCAATCCACGCACATCAGCCCAGGGAGGATTCTTCAGTTTATATCCTTAATAAGTTGTCAGCTCAGACATGCCAGCCTGTGTGGATTCCTTACCTTTTCTTCTGGCTGTTCTTCATTAGGAAAAGGCAAAAGAATGATCAAATGGAGCAAACTCAGCATGAATGTATTTTCAGGCATGTTTCTGTAATGGAGATTGGCCAGAAAGGTGTTTTAAAGCTTGTTGAAGTGGTATCCAAAATTTGGCAGGAGTGGCTAATAAGGTAATGAGCTCAAAAGAGATCTGTGCATCAGCAATGACAAAGCACTTTTTTCAGGTAGTTAAGAGTTGTCACCCCACAAGATATTTCTTAGGTGTCAGCTACTTGAAATTAGGTTTATAATCATGGTCTGTCCAAGTCTGTGCAAGTACTTTGTGGAGGGCTGTCCCTCCTTACTTTCTGGTGAGTAGCAATGCTGCTAATACATGATTTACCAGTGGGTTGTTATCTTTATTGATGACTGTGGAATTGCTACTTAATTGAGAGACACTGAAAAGCAAAAAATTCTTCACAGATTTGTAGGGAGATGTAAAGACAGCTCTAGAATTGCTGGTGCAAAAACTATTCCACCTTTAGTGAACCAGAGGAGGAAGTCATGATTCCTCTTTTACTGCAGAGACACCTGGAGTGGAGATTTCCCTAGTGAGCAGCACAGCTCCCAGGGCACTGAGGATGTTGAAGAGTCTGTAGACTAAAGCAGTTCCATAAAAAAAAGCCATCCTCCGCTGGCTTCTCCTGAGTCTCTTCACTGCCCTCAGCCTAGAGCTCTTCTGCCTCATTCTGTGTTTCTAAGCCACATGTCCTAGGAGCAATAGTGAGCATTTTAGATGGAATTTCAGACAGATTTCAGACCCCAACTGCTTGCTGGGATAGATTCAAGAAATAAGAAGCATGTCAGGAACTGGTCCAGGACTTGTCATTCAGTTTAGAAGAGGATTTAGGAAGAGAGTAAAAGAGAATTTTGTGGCTGCCATCAAATCCCAGACATTTACGTAAGAAGTTGCGTAGACCCTGTCCCACCTGAGTAGCAAGGACAACCCAGCACCTCAGACTGTTTAAATATGGCATTATCACATAAGGGTTCTTTATCAGATTGGATTGTTATGGAAGAGTTCTTACCAACTGCCACAGAGGCAAACTATGCTTTACCAGAGAAAATGGGTGCAAAAAACACAGGACCTTCTCAATTAGGGACTTCACAAGGAAAGAAATAGCAGATTCAGTGCTGTCTCCAGACTCTGTGCCAATCTTACCAGTTGAATTTTCCTGTGTATGAAACAAAGGGCTCCACCATGGTATCTTCAATTTTGGAAAAGCTCCCACCACCTAGTGAGGGAGACAGGAAGATTCTAGGACGGTTGTCATTATTTCCTAGTTCTAATTCTAGGGTTCGACCCTTTTTAAAGATTCAAAAAAAAGCTTATGGAGAAAAAGAGCAGGGCAAAGTAAGAAGAAAAAGTTGTCTTGTGTGAATTCTACCTCATTCTCCGCTCTGGAGATGCTTTGGTGTATCTACTTCTCAAGTGGGTGTAGCAGGGGACCTAATTCTGATACCTGAATGGGCTTGTTCTGGGAAACAGCGAAGAAAATATATTTCCATATACACTATAAATTAGTATGTGGTTTCCCCCTCCTCCTCCTCCTGTTGCTCCTCCTCCTCCAACACTCAGTCACATTCTGTGGGCAGCATTTGGGCAATGGCTTTTGTCAGTTGTGATTGCACATGCTAGCTTTTAGATACTAATGTGAAAAAGCAGAAGGAAAAGCCTGCCTCTAAAAATGGATAAATGAAGGAGGAGGTCAGAACTGATAAGGAACGGTAAGACTGAGGTCATTGAGATCCAAGAAGTGTAAGGAGGGCCAGCCACCCCAGAGGGGGACAATTAAAACTTCCTTCTCCTTTCCCTGAAAGTCTTTCCTCTAAGTGCTCTGAGAATGTGAAAAGGGTAAAGAAAGCAGGAGACACCTTTTCAAGTGATGACTGAGCCATACCACACAAAACATTGTGAGATTGCAACTGTGGTTTACAGAGACTTTGGATCCTGCAACATCTGGGTACTGGTGTAGCTGTCAGCAGAAGGAGAAAGGTGATGGCAATGGCACCTGAGATTGTGATGGGATATGAAATGCTAGTGTGAAGTTCTGAGTCTTTTGAATGCAGAGAGATAATTAAAAAAAAAAAAAAAAAAAAAAAAAAAAAAAAAAAGAGGAAAGCTTATCTGATGCATTTTTCTTATTTATGTAATGAAGAAAATAGGGCAAAGGTCAGGATGTCATAAGGAGCAAATATTTAGTTATTATAATTTATCAGGGTTGTATAAAGGAGTGACAGAAAGAGAAAGTGACTGCCTTAATTTATTAAACTTTTAAAAAGACTTTTATAAGGTCATGCTAGAAGCTACTGTGAGCTGCAAAACGTCTTACACTGTCTGGAACCATAACCTGGTGTGATTACTCTTAATATGTTAGATTTTAAACCAAACTAAGATTTAGATAATGACATTATTTGATATAATAGTGCAAGATTTTATGAGTTTACTTCCTGGCAGTGGGGAATGAAAATACAGAGCCAGGCTTTTCCCAGTGGTGCCCACTAACCAGATGAGAAAGAATGGGCACAAACTGAAACATCAATTTAAAAGTAAAAAAAATCCAATTAAATAAGAAGAAAGCTTTACTACTTTGAGGGTGGTTGAACACTGGCTGTTGCACTTATGAACCAAAAGACAGTGTGGAGATGCTTATATGCATTGTCAACTGAGTCTAACTTACACTAAATGATGCACCAGAGAAATTGTGCCATTTCAGTCTTTGGAGATACTCAAAACTCAGGTGGACACAGTCTTGAGCAACCTTTGTTCGTTCACCCTGCTCTGACTAGTAGTTAGATGAGGCAGTCTCCAGACACCCCTTCCAAACTTAATGACGCTGTGATTCTGCAGAAGTTTTCACTAGGGACAACCTTATTAACTGGTTGGCTGACCTTGGCTGGACGCCAGGTGCCCATCCAGCCACTCTACCACTCCCCTTCCCAGCCAGACAGGGGAGAGAGTAAGATGGAAACAACCCATGGGTTGGGATAAGACAGTTTATTAAAGCAGAAGCAAAGCACAAGCAAAAGCAAAGTGAAAGACAACCAGGTTTAGTCTCTACTTCCCATGAGCAGCGATGGTCGGCCACTCCCGAGAAACAGGGCTTCAGCATGTGGGATGATTCCTCAGTAGACAGCCATTGGAGACAATGAATCCCCTCCTTCCTGCTCCTTTCCTTAGCTTTTCTATCTGAGTTAACATCATATGGTCTGGAATATCCCTTTGGTCGGTTTGGGTCAGCTGGCTTACTTGGGTCCCCTCCCAGGATCTTGCCCTCAACTGAGGAAGGAATTTTACAGTGCCGATGCTGTGCTCAGCAGTAGCCAGAACACCAGTGTGTTATCAACACCCTTCTAGCTACTAATGAAAAGCACAGCCCTGTGAGGGCTACTGTGGGGAAATGAACTCCAGCTCAGCCAGACCCAATACAATGTGTAATATAATTCTCTATCTTAAAGGGAATGTAGATGGATTTAAGATTTGCTGATTTATAAATATGATTTGCTGATTGCAAACAGGATTGTCTGATAACCCTGCCTGCTGTCTTCTGCAATGGTCATTCATCTTGCATAATCATATACAGAAACAATACTGTGACCATTCTGTCTTCAGGATCAATATAAAAATGAGATGTATGTCACAAGGTATCACCTAAGAGGGAACTTGTTGGGTAATGGCTCAGGACACTTTGATTTTTGGCATATTGATATAAATCTTGGGTAATGAATAGTGCAGCTGGTTGCAGGAAATGAATGACTGATCCCCAGACCTAAAGCAATTTCAGTCTTATAAGGGCAAGCTATAACCATACTGTGTTGGTCACCATTCTGTACTTTATCAAAGACAAATTGTTGCAATGACTGAGGAAATCAGAATGACCATAAATGGGGCGGGGTGGAGTGGACACAGAGTTCCCTCTAGATAACAATATTTAGGAGCAGAGCAGAGTATGGCGAAAGTATCCATGAATACATGGGGGTACATCCATGTTCTGGTGGGCCCACGCTATGTCTTCAGGAGCACATGCAACAGTGATCATGAGGACTGGTCTTCTACTAAGGTATCACTGCCTGGTTGCTTACAAGCAGTTTTCACTCTGTCCAAGTGACAAGCCACATGGCAGACAGGTAGGAGGAGACTAAGGAGTGTTTCAAGCTTTTCATTGCTACAAACCAGTTTTCTAGGATGAGAGAGGAAGGTTGCTAATGGAATGGCGTGTCTGCTTCCACCGTCTGAATTTTGAAATTCTTAAGACAAATTGACAAGGGTAGACAGAGACATTGATTTGGTAAGTGGAAAAAATTGCATTATAATCAAAAATTAATGAAGTTCAGTAACATTTTGTTAAATCAAACAGATGTTCTGGAGATGTAGCATAGCTTGATTTTTTTTTTCTTTCACAGTTGGTGGCTCCTGAATCTAGTGGAAAAAAGGTAAGTAATAACAAGGAGCTTGAAAATGCAGCTCAGAAGAGTGAGACACTAGGATATCTAACTATACTGCTAGTCCAAGTAAGCAATAGATGCTGTTTTCAGCATGTGATGGAAAAATATTAATTTTGGAAGAGTATTTTTTGTTATTATAATACATACTTAGGAGAAAATTAGGAGAAGAGAATCCCAGGTTAAAACTCAACCTTGAATTTAGATTGTTAAAGCCGGGAGAGATGAAGTGGCCCTTGCCAACTTGAAAGTTATATATTCAGCATGGCATCAAGAGAGTTGGTAATTTATAGATGAGTTCTACGACCTGTATTAAACAGGAAGTTGTACTTGGTCATCCTTTTAATGAATGTCTGATCTGCTAAAATCTTAAAAAACATTGTGCTCCAGAGGCCCAAACCAATAGTAGATTTTTGAAAGACAGGACAAAGTTTTAAGAAGATTTCATTTTCATTTCAGTTTTCATTCAGCTCTCATTGGATTGTTTTTCATCTAAATGTCATTCAACTATGTCATGCTTGAATTTCACCTGTGAATAGTCATATTTTTAGACAAAAATCATGAATGAATAAATTTAACCTGTTAAAACTAGTGCTTGTTTTAAAAGTAGAAAGCTTGATCCTTCTTAGTTACAAGCATGCAAGTGTATTCCTTCAAGGCAAAGCAACAATACAGACAACAATTGCTTTTATTGACCGTCTGCTATAAAAATGCACCTTAGTTCTCTTGAAGTTTTCTTGAATGCGTTGCACTCTCTGAAAAGACTTTTTGCTTGCCGGTTGAGGAAGTGTTATCACTGTCAATGAGATAAAAGTGATGGGAAGAAACTTTTGTGTTCATTATTATTGTATAAAATGAGAAAGACTAGTAGTTGGAATTTCACCAGTAATCCTATGAGTGGATGAATGTGTCTCTGTTAATGATCCCTCCCAAACCAAACCATTCTGTGATTCTAGGATTCTATGAATGCAATACCATCTACAAGACTGGAAAATGAGAGCTTCTGGCAAATCACAGCCCTAATAATCTCAGTAAATAAATTTGTGACAATAATGATCATTATTGTTATTGTTAATGTTTATTGGAAAGAACACCAACCCAAAACATTGGACTCATACAAAATGCTCATATGACCTTAATGTATACAACATTAGAATCTTCCAAATACCACTTGGTAACTTTATTAGTGTTGCTGGACTACAACAAGGAAGACATAGGGAGCGGATTTTTTTATGGTGTCTTCCCTTGGGCAATCTGCAGAGGCTCGGGTTATCTGTTGAGGTTCTGTCCTGGTCATGTTCCCTATGATAGAAAGTACAAGAAATCTTGTCAAGAGATAAGAGTATTTGACAGTCCTAAGGAAGGCTACCCCATGGAAAACAAAAATATTTACCTTCCTTCATACCACATACATGCTCTAGCCTGCTCTACTCACAAGTCTTGTATCTCCTAGAATGTGTCAGGACCTTTAAAATGAAGAAATTAATGTTTAAATGCTTTTCAAGCATACAGAACAATACCAAGCAGAAGAAAAGTTTTATGTAAGTTTCAGGCATTATCTTAAAATATCCTTTTTTACACTGGGCTCTATCTTAGCTCCCCATTCCCTATACTCTGTGACAGAGATCATAGTTCAGCTTGAGTTGTGCTGTCTCAAAGAGATTACCTTGACCTTCATCTCTTTATTCCGCTTTCATATATAAATTTTACTTTACCAGCCTAAAAAAATCAATTCTACCACTAAAAAATTTTTTTCAATTAAGTTAGAATTCCCTACAGTGTCCCAAATGAATTTTTATTCTCTACCCTCTCATTAAAAACAGTACAAAGCCAAAGCTTCTGTTTAATTTTATCTGTATAAAATTTTACCTACAAGTCCAACCCCAGCTTTACTATCCCACCCTAGAAAGTAAAACAGAATTAAAACACATTTTCAGACCATAAAAATAAGCACAGGCATCAAGAAAAAAGAAAATTATTGTAAAACCTCTGAAACAGACTGAATGCTTCACATAACTTCCACTTAAAAAGTCTGTTGTTACATCCTACTCAAATATGACAAATAGTCTATGATAGTAAGAAATGGACATGGTATCATTAAATTAAACTGTACAAATAAAAAGGGCTACTTTAGTCAAATAATGAAAAGCCAGAGAACAATATGAATTTCAGCATGGGTATGGTGCAATGCTGAAGGTATAATCTACATTGGTAAATGTGGATCTGACCTAAATTGTCTTTAATATAATGCACTGGAGAATCATTTCAATTAGGTGCTAATAAAGAAAAGTCCATTTTTTTATATTAATGATTTATTTTTTTTTTTTACATTTCCATTAGAAAATTCATTTGAACTTTGGTATTCTCTGTAAAGACAGACACCAGGCCTTAGCATGGAGGAAAAAAAGAAGGAAAGTGAGGAGTGTAATTGTGCAAAGTATAGGCAGGAACACAGAGGACAGTATCTAGGTATTTCAATATTTTAGTACTCTCCCCATCAGTCTGTAATCTCCTTTCCTGTGCAAAATGACTTTGTTTTCACAATCTGAAGGCTCTAATATTGAAAATGTTTTCAATACGCATGACATTTTCTGGTACTATTACTTATTTTTGAAAAAATACCTACATTTCTATTAAAGATAACCTATATTTTAATGTATTAAATTCTCATTAATCAACACGAACTGTCACAGCAACTGTGTCAAAGTGTCATGTTCAAATACAAATGGTGTTCTAAAACAAGAGATTTTGTTGTAAACAACTGCTTAAGGCAACAAGAAAAAATTCTGGGTCCCTTTAATGAGTTTCCACAAGTCTTACATTATTATAAGTTTTACTGCAGGAAATTCTATTTCAACTTTGTTAGAGCTTTGTGGTTTTTCTATTTCTACAGCCTTCAAGACTCATATGATATGGCTTATCTAATATACACTACATGTATAGGCAGAACTATGGCTAGGGTTTCACTTAGTGTCATCTATATTTCAAAACATCTTCAAACAAACCACACGTTATAAAAATTAGACTGGGATAAGTAATATATTCATAGAATTATTGAATCGTTCAGTTTGGAAAAGACCTCCAATATTATTGAGTCCAACCTTTGACCAAACACCACCATGTCAACTCAACCAAGGCACTAAGTGCCATGTCCAGTTGTTTCTTCAGCACCCCCAGTGATGATGATTCCACCACTTCCCCGGGCAGCCCATTCCAATACCTGATCACGAAGAAATTAAGAAATTACCATGAAGAAATTCTTCCTGATGTCCAACCTCAACCTTGTCTGGCTCAGCTTGAGTTTATGTCCTCTTGTCCTGTCAGTAGTTGCCTGGGAGAAGAGACTGACCCCCACCTGGCTACAACCTCCTTTCAGGTAGTTGCAGAGAGCGATAAGGTCTCCCCTGAACCTCCTTTACTCCAGGCTAAACAACCCCAGCTTCCTCAACCACTCCTCATAGGACTTACTCTCTACATTCTTGACCAGCTTTGTTTCCCTTCTCTAGACCTGCTCCAGCAGCTCAATGTCTTTCTTGCGGTGATGGGCCCACAACTGGACACAGTACTCGAAATGTAGCTTCGTCAGTGCCACGTGAATAAGCACAGTCACTGCCCTAATCCTGCTGGCCACACAATTTTTGATACAAAAATATATTTTGAAGTATACTTTGAAATACAATTCACATGTGGCAAAAGTTATACAGTATTTATTTATCCTAAAATGTTGGGCTGATTCTTAACTAGGATGTATTTTTTTAATTAATTAGGAATTTTAAACCCTACCCCTCTTGCTTTCGAGGGTGAAGAAAGTTTTCTTTTTGATAATGCCTAATTAAAGATAAAGCAATTACATATAGGGAATAAGTAAGACTCCTTTGCACTTTGCAGATTTTGCTGCATTAAGCAAGTTGTAGAACTTCTGCAGATTTTAAGAACAAGCGATGCATGAAAACAGAGCAAATTGGGCCCTAAGTGGGTGGGTGGATGAAAAAGAGGATTTAAAGGGATTAACACTTATTGGAGTACCTTATATAAAGGATTTTTACTGCATAATATTACAAATCAAGAAGACAAAAAAGCACATATGTGATCATATTAACAGTGGAATGTGATATTAAAAAAAAAGTTAGAAACTTTATCATAAACCTGAAAGTTTAAAATCTGCCTGGAAATTACATATCATCAGATTGGGGCTTTTCTTGATGACATTTAAATATGATATTCAAAAGTTGTTGATAGTTAATCCATGTAGCTGAACTGGACATGGAGAGATTTATCCAAAATTCTGCATTATTTAGAATACATTAAAATAATAGCTACATGATGACTAAAGCTGTCTTGTCTTAGAGATCCTACACATCTTTCCACATCATGCCTGCCTGAAAGCTGAGCTAACAAGTAGGAATTGAGAGGACTAATTCCTCAATTCATCAGCTACTGAAAAGCATGAAAAAGATAGGAGTAATCTGGAGACCAGCAAAATGCTGGAAGGGCACTTATTTCCAGCAGTCCTCTCAATAGGCACAGAATTGCAGGGCTCTGGGAGATGCACTGAACCTGTCCAGCCACACAAAAAATGTCATCAGGAACTCCTAGAGCCCATGATAAATATAAATGCTGTATAGTACCTTGAGGAAACAATCCTGGTACAAACAAATTTTCCTTTTGAATTCAGCAGAATAAGTTATTTTTTGTGATATAAAAGGCATGTGGGTAATAGTAAGGACAGAGTGAAAAGTGCAGTTTATGTTAGGAAACAGTGTACATTTCTAGGCAACCTAACATCTTTTTTTTGTAGGCTGCTTTCCACTATGTGATAGTTCCATAATACGTGAGACATAAGGTAATGTTAATAAGAAAAGATTAACCAAAATAAATCTATATATATTCTTTTTCTCTCTATTTTAGTGTCTCCTTAGGAGAACTTTAAGACAACTTCACAACATTCATCTAGGTGCAAAAAAACTCCAAACACCCCAAAAAACAAAAAGAAATAAGCAGCAAACAACAAGTGAACAACAGATAGAAATAATGTCTGAAAGCATTTATGTGTTCATATTGCATATGTTTCTTCTAAAGTTATATAAAAATATTCCATAATTGAAGTTATTAGTAAAAGTAGGAAAAATTATTGAAATGTTTTCATTTAAAGAGAGGAATAGAAAGGCACATGAAGGATATTCAAAACAATGAATACAATTAGTAAGTCAATCTGAGTACTCTTTTAGAAAAAGACATCACATGGCTTCTGTTTTTTAAGTTTAAGCAATTCCTCTTACATAGTAAAATTAATTAAACAAATGACAAAACTATGTATGTTGTAACTTTTAACCCTATTTGAAATTGTTAATTGCTTATGTAAGACTCTAGAAATGCCAGAATTAGTTTATGTAGGTGCATAAAGTAACAATCCACTCACTAGACAGTGGTTAAACAAAAGAGGTCCAGAGAGCTGAAAAAATGTCTGTGGGAATGCATTCAGGTCTGCAGAAAAGAGTCCCACAGTGTTATCTAAAGATTAGAAGCTATGAGAAGTTTGTTGAAAATTCACATAGGATTCCTTGTTGGTTAGCACACATCCCAGTCGTACGAGAAATTCTTGCACTACGTAATTTTTCTGACTGATTCCTGATTCACTTATAAAGGAAAATCTACTGGTACAAATGCTTTCAGGATAAATACCTAAATCAACTACATAAGTACCTAAATCAACTACATAAGTATATATAAATATTTGAAAGGTAGTCATATTTGTTGTTTTAACTTTATGTCTTATAAAACAATACCAAAGGGGCCATATATAAGAACAAATTTTTAAAAGGAATATTTATACTCAGTACCATGAGGATCTTCTTGTCAGTGAGACACATCATCTATTGGATAGTTTCTCAAGAAAAGCAATTGAAGTGAAAGTGATTGAATTTTTTAGTCATCACTTTGACTAATTTTCAACATCTTAAAATTTTGTAGAAATGGAATATTTAAGGATAAGATATAAAAAAATACAATTAATGAGTTGAGCAAAGAATCTGGATTTGTCAGGAGTGAAAAAAACTATTCAATTAGCTTATGCATATTCTTAGCTACTTGTTTCGATTTTTCTTCATTAAATACATAAACTTTGTATTAATATTGGAAGATATATCTGAAATGATAAAATAAAGCCAAATAAAATATTACACTATGAAGCAGATACCTAACAAATGTCACACCAGTCTTATAACAAATCCTCCCAAGGTTTTTTTTAATTAGAACTTCAGTCAACATTTTCACCATTGTTACAAACACTGATAAACAAACTTCTCATAACTTCTAATCTTTAGATAACACTATTGGTCTCTTTGCTGCAGACCTGAATGCGTTCCCTTAGGTCCATACTGAAGATTGAACCTAAAACATTCTGAAAATTGCTCAAAACCAGTGGGAAATTTATACTGCATTTGGGTGTTCAAACCAGTTGAGCTTCTGGAGTAACTGGCAGCATTCAGGGCATGAGTATTTTGTTAAGGTACTGTTCTATCCGTACTTTTTATATGGTTTATATAGGTGTTTTCTAAGCAGGCCAGAGGTTGAACTCTATTGTGTTGATTAGCTGTGAGAAAGAAAATTGGAGAGGGTGTGACTGGAATAGCAAGGAATCCTGCAGAAGTGAGAAGTGTATATTAAAGGCAAAGCAATTTCTTTGTGTGAAAAAACTCAACACTCCAACTTAATGTTAAAAAGGTTGCAATGTACCTCTATGTCCAAATAAGTGAATCAATAAGTGATTACAACACAAAAATAGAGAATACCTCATTTGATTTCCAAACATATTGTGAATCCAAATAGACTACTTAAAAGTTACTATTTTAAAGATTAACTGGAAAAAAAAAAAAAGGCGAACAGACCAAGGTTGAGAAAGGCAAAAAACAGCAACAGAAGAAAAAGAGACGGAAAAAATATTAAAAAAAATTGAGAAATATCTTTCTTTTTCTCCTGGTTTGCTAAAAACTAAATTATCAGATTGAAGTTGTTTTTGAGATCAGTCTGAATTGCAATATTCGCTTACTGTTAAATTAATTTAGTAATGGTTCAGTAATAGATTGGGATTCAATATTGTACCAAAAGTAAAATGATAAAATTATAAGCAAGAAGAAATAATTAAGAAAAAATGTTCATTATTTTGCTCCTTGGAAAGAAGCAACACAGAGTGAGTATGGCCTGCTTTCATATGGATGGAAGGTTGGTTGCTTCAGTACCTCTTGAAATTCCTGTGTTGCAATGAGTTTTGCAAATACTTGCAAAAAAAGCTTTTACTTTTAAAAAAATCATAAGGTTTTGGACAGAACCTTTTCTCTTATATTTCACAACAGGTATTTTGTTTATATTTAAGAGGAAAATTATATGAAATATTCAGGTTTTTTTAATTAGTTGTATTACAACATACCCTGAAGTCTGGAAATAGCTATAAATTCTGCCTTCGTCTGAGGATTTTCTTCAACTGACGTTCTCTTGAAAGGATATTTACTTTAAAGAACAAATAAGTAGTTGGCATAGAAGTTCTAATTTAGTGTTTTTATTTTTCAGGAGACAAAAAGCTCAAGGATATTTTTGTTGCTGGATGTGTTCTGCTGGATTATACTACGTCTGCTGTATATTTAACTTCTTTTTTTATTGTTGATAATTTTTTATCCCTTCTACCTTTTGCCTGAGATGCACACTTTTCTGTTACTTTTTTTTCTAGTTTATACTGAACTAATTCCTTGAGGATGGGGCTCCTATTTCTTATCGTCTTCTTCTTTCCCCTACCTCCTCTCTCCTGAAATTACTCAATCAGTGTCTTCAGTGGGTAGAATTTATCATTAATCCACTGTTCTACCCTGTCTATAAACAGCAACATTGTTGCCCACTACTGCTAAATCCCCTCTGTGCTCTTGGACTTTCAGAAACACGGTTCTACATTGGAGAACCAAGTTATTTACTACTTATTCCTGCCCCTGCAGCTGACTTACACATTCCAGGTGCATAGGTATACTGGGGCCATATGAACAATAGGGTATTTGTACTCCTTGCTTGTCACCTGTGTGTTCAAAAGTGAAACAATAAAAGTATGCATAATTCTTTCCAGCATCACGCAGTGATTTGGATATATTCATATAACATGTTATATGCTGATTGGGTTCTTATAACTCACAAGACTTATGTGAAAGTTATTGGCAATAAGATCTTACTTCCCCAACATTTAATTCCTTACAAGCTGTCATTACTACTCTTGCATAAGGTACCAATGCATTTTGTTTATACAGACTTAGAGATCGATCCTATTTGACATTTTTAATCAAATCACTTTCATTACTATGCACTTCACTAATTATTTTGTGTTGTTTGGTTGTGGGGTGGCGAGTTGATTGCGGGTAGAGTTTATTTGGTTGGTTGGCTGGTTTTTTGTTTGGGGTTTTTTTTTGGTAGGGGGTGTTAGGTTTTTTTTCTTACAAGAAGAATAATCCTAACTAAAATGTCAAAGCACATTATTTCCACAGTTTAGGTTAAGTGGAATACAAAATATATGAGAGATCCGTGAAAAAAAAAAAAAGCCCATATAAGGTCAAAGGAAACTTGAATGTAAATGCACACAGAAATTCACAATCCTTACACATGCACAGACACACTATAATGTATGTAATTAAAAATTCTAGAAAGCACTCAGGCAGATTCTGACTACTAGAAGGAATAATTAATAAAAAAAATTAGTAATTGCAGAAGTACTTTTAACAGTGTTATTTTGTATCATTGTATGGCATCAGGCAAATCATTAGAATTCTCCTTACCTCAGCAAATCTACATGTGAATGAGATACATGCTCATTCCCTCACTGAAAAGCAGAGCATTAATTCAGTGGGAACAAAAGGGATTAGATAGCTTACACACATGGACAAATACAGAACCTGAGACACTGCATATACTTGAAATCATGCAAGTATTTTCACATTTGTAGACATGTATCTATCATCAGTGTGGGGAATATTTGTGCTTTACCACAAAATGATATAAAGCCAAGTTATATAAGTTCAACAATTTAGAACCATCTGTTCTGGATAAAAAAGGTAACTACTGAGTCAGCCTGAGGTCAGAGATAAAGTATAACTTGAAGTGCAGCAGGGAAAAATAGGCTGTTTCCATTGAGGCTAAATTACCACTAAGGTAAACCACCCATGAGGTGTCCAGCTGGGAAGTGACTAACAGAAGCCTCAAGGTGAAACAGCTTCCTCCACACTTGCTGAACTGTTATTTATATTGTTGCAATCATCCTTACATTTCCATCAAAATTTATGAGGGAAAAAATATGAAAAAATCCTATAGATTACAAAACAAGAGTTTACTATTTAAAGAATACTTTATAAGTATATAGTATACTTATGTTTTCTTTGAGGGTATTCTTAGCAAACATTTTGCTCTTTCCGGTAAATTTTCCTGTCCTGCTTGTCTTAATGCCTCATTGTCATATTGCACTACAAGAAAACATATAGCCTGCTAAATCCACCTTCCAAGGTGGATTGACCTTGGCTGGATGCCAGGTGCCCACCCAGCTGCTTTATGACTCCCCTTCCCAGCAGGACAGGGGAGAGAGTAAGGTGGAAAAAACTCGTGGGTTGGGATAAGTCAGTTTATTTAAAGCAAAAAGTAAAGCAAAAACTTGCACGCGCAAAAGCAAAGCAAAGTGAAAGATATCATGATTTATTCTCTACTTCCCATGAGCAGCGATGGTTGGCCACTCCTGAGAAGCAGGGCTTCAGCACACCTGACAGTTTCTCAGCAGGCAGCCATTGGAGACAATGAATGCCTGCCTTCCTGCTTCTATGCCTTAGCTTTCGTACCTGAGCTGATGTCATATGGTCTGGAATATCCCTTTGGTCAGTGTGGGTCAGCTGGCCTACTTGGGTCCCCTCCCAGGATCTTGCCCTCAACTAAGGAAGGAATGTTACAGTGCTGATGCTGTGCTCAGCAGTAGCCAAAACACTGGTGTGTTATCAACACCCTTCTAGCTACCAATGCAAAAACAGCACTGTGAGGGCTATTGTGGGGAAACCAACTCCAGCTCAGCCAGACCCAATGCAAACTCTTTAACTAAAATTGGCACCGAATCAGCAATTCTGTTTGTACATCTGTGATCTTAAACCTATGTATATCCAAAGAGTGCTGACTTTGACCTTCTGTCTTTATTAAGATTGCATTGTCTTATTCTGTGATCAAAACTGACCATTAATATATTTCAACTTAAGTACTTAGGCCTTTTTTTTTCAGATTTTAATTGAAAAGCCTTTGAGAATTAAATCTTGCCAAAATAGTAATGTTATTCTGTGAAAGTTTTGCAGAAGAATTATTCACCTCACATTCATATTGCTGATATTGCTTGAATTGCTACTTCAAATAACAGCACCCAGACTAGCAGATGAGAATATTTTTACATTGTTATAAGTTACAATAAAAAATGTTTAGTCCCTTGCATTAATGTTGTGTTTATAGTCATTACAAACACCATGCAAAACCAAAACTGTACTGAGGAGTCTATTATCTTTGTATGTGCACATTCTGTGTATGTCTGTCGTGGTTTAACCTGGCAGGCAGCTAAATATCACAGAGCTGTTCTCTCTCTCTCTCTCTCACATACACACACATACACACACACACACACACACACACACACACACACACACACACACACACACTCTCATCCTGCCCCACTCTGCAGTGGGATGGTGGAGAGAATCAGAAAAAAAAAAAGTAAAATTTGTAGGTTGAAATAACGACAGTTTAATGGGACAGAAAAAGAAGCTAATAGCATCATTATCATTATTATTACTATTATTATTATTATTACTATGATGATTATTATTATCATTACCACTACTATTGCTAATAATAATAGAATTAGAATATATAAAAGAAGTGATGCACGATGCGATTGCTCACCACTCATCATCTTTATCCCAGGTGAAACCAGGACAATATTTCAGTTACATTATTTTCTATTTCATGTGCCTAATTTCTAAGGTTATTCAACTAAGTTTTCTGTTAAACAGGATACAGGACAGAGTAGTTTCATTTTTGCACAGACAATTTTAATCTCGCTTATTCATAAAAGTTTTTAAAGTGCATAGATTGCAAGTGGATTTAAAGTATCTGAACTGTAATTACTGTCATTAGTGCTGTACCATCTGCATCTTTCAGGAACCAGCAGATTGAACTAATCACCAATAATTGTTTTCAAGATGTTTAGCACATCTTAAATTTAAACATCAAAACAAAAGCTTATATTTGGCACTTATTTCTGCCAAAATATTCTTTTTCCATCATCTTATGTCTACACTAGTTTGAAGTGCTGGATTAAGCCCTACATGAGCTTCTCCTCTAGCTAAAGTCTGATATATGGTTTTAGAAGGTGTTTGATAGTTTCTAGTTTCCTTTTTCCCCCTTAGTAGCCAAATTACAGAGCCATTGTACATCATTGCAGGAGGTCAGAACCCTTGCTGGGACCATAGCATGGAAAATTAATTAATTTCCAATACAAACACAGTCATTCCTTCTTAAATCACCTCTTATAGTCACTGAAGAAATGTCTGGGTAAGATTTTATCTGTGTAAATCTATCACATCTGACACAAAAGGAACAGACCACTTCAGATTTAATAGAAGTTACCGTGGTATCTGACTAAGATAAAAACATTTTTAACTAATGTATAGGTATTCAATTTTAATAATTTTACTCTTTATTTTGTTAAACAGTCTCCTTATTTTTTAAGGTTCCTGAAAGTATTTGACAATCCTCATGTGAAAATGAGTGTAACATTGTTCTTTGTTTCAAATACAAATGCACTTATTTCGTATATTCAATATTTCCACGTAAGACCATCAAAAAGAAGACATTTTAATGAAACTTAATTTTGAAAACTATTGAACAAATGAAAATTAGTAGTATTTTCTTCAGGCTTGGTGTTTTATTCTGTTTCTTTTTGACAGTCTAACTTTGACAGGCTGCACTCTCTATCTGATGCCTGTTCATACATCGAACTGCTTTTCAGGAAAGAGACTTTATAATGGAAATTCTTTAGGGTAAATGTATTATGTCACCAATTTTATTTCCTAACCCTAATATAATCTACAGATATATCAGTCCTCGAGGTCTTAGTGATATTTTATAATCTTATCCCAAATTCTACTGATAGAGAGTAGATATGTATAGATTCTGTCCCCTTCAGCCCTTTAGTTTTATAGCATTGTCAAGACATAGAATGATCTGAATTATTAAACAGCAAAGATAACCCCTACTCTTGATGTGCAAGAGAATTACCTCAGACACTTATGAAATATCCTACCAAAGTAAAACCTGAATTATTCAGACCTGTTCATTCACGCCGTCCTATGCACACCAGCTGTACCTATATCAAACCTCATCTGTGTTTTATTCACAGCTCCTTTCTCTGGTGAACAGCAAGGTTAGAGCCCCAGTTTGACTTCTTCTAACAAAGAAATGGTCCCAACTCAGTATTTATACCACAGTATTGAGGGAAACATCTGAATTATAAGTCATAGAATAAGTAACCAACAGCTCTCTACCTCCTGAATCAGCAACAGGATTTTATTTCTGATCAGGAAAGCACTCTTGAAGAAAATCAGCCATTTTTGATTCCTGATCATTGCTTTGTGTCATGTGATGATTTTGGAGAACATGAAATAAATTCAAGTGAAATGGAATGATGAATCACCCCAAAAAAATCACCTAGTATTCTTCAGACATTAACATGTGTTCATGAAATGGAATCAGACTAGAACTAGCCACCTCACCTCTCCCCCCATGATATCCATGGTGCTCAACACCAATTGTGTTCCTCTCTCAGATCCACCCCTATTGTACTGCACTAATGGTTATAACCATAGACCATTCTATAAACATGTGTCAGTAAGAGATTTTTTTTTCTTTTAATGAAATCACAGAATCTTTTGGGTTGGTAGGGACTTCTACAGATGATCTAGTCCAACCACTCTACTCAAAGCATGTCAGGCACAACAGATTGCTCAGGCCCAGTCACGGATGGAGACTTCACAAACTCTCTGGGCAATCCATGCTGGTATGTAACCACTCTCCAAGAAAAAGAGTGTTTTTTTGTGTTCAGATGGAACTTAATGAGTTTTCATTTGTGCCCATTGCCTCTTGTCCTGTCACTGGACACTCTCTTCTTCATTACCTTCCATCAAAATATTATTCACATTGATAATATCCCCTTTGAATCTTCTCCCAACTGAACACTCCCTCTTCTCTCTGCTTTTTCTCATTTCAAGTGCTCCAGTTCACTGTTCTCTTTGGACTCAGTCCAGTCAGACTATTTGTTTCTTGTATTGGAGTATCCAGAAGTAGACACAGTACCTTGAACATCACTTTACCAGGACTGCCAGAGCAGTTGACATCACAGTTTTCGGAGTCCTTTTCTATTATGACAAGAAAATGAACAGTATCAGCAACAATATTAATAACAGAGTGCACAAGGGAGTTGAACGATTCACACACGTGGAACTTGTCATTACCCTGACCATTTGTTTCATCACTGGTCTGACCAGATGGGACCACTTTCTGCCCCCTCTCTCCCCTACTCCTGCATATTACATAAGGTGGTACAGAATAACCTCAGGGTCCTGGCAATGACTCTCTTGGCGACCGCAAAAATTAACCCTGTCCTGGCCAGAACCCAGACAGAGATATAAGGTCAGCTAATTAAATAGAACGTGTTTGGACTGTTGTTTTTATTGTTTTGTTATTCAACCATGCTATCACAGCAGTTTATTTATTCTTTTCTTTCCTTGGTTTGATTTTAAAGATATTATTATGTTTGTCAGAATTATTTTTTTTCCCAGTAAAAATTTTGCATGAAATGTTTCTGAGAGACAATGGTTCCTTAAAGAGCAGAGCATGAAATTAATCAAAAGCAGACACTGCTGTCTCTCAGGTTGGCCTTGGTTCCTTGAGACTGATGAACACATAATTGCATATTCTGAGTCTGTATTTTAAATATATCTAGCAATATATAAATATAATGTTTTCTGTATATATGCACATGCACAAAACAGTCTCTGAATGAAAGAAAAATATACAGATAAGCTTTGTAGCATAATCAAGGCTAAGCCTAGGATATTTCCAATTTTTAATTGGTAATGAAATCCAGAGTCCTAAAAGTGAAAGGAAACCAGAAATGTGTTTGTGTATTGTAAAGCACTGCACACAAAGCCTCAGACTTTACCTCTGAAAGCTGTATTCTTAAATGTACAGATTCAGAAAAATATTAAAATATTAAAGGTTATTTGTCTTTAGCAGAGAGAGAGATATAAATATCAGCCAAGGTATTTTATCTAAAATATGTATTTTGAGCAAGCATTTAAAGTCTTCAGCTCAATAAACAGAATGTCACTGATCACAAAGTTATAATAAAATGAAAAAATGACGTATATAGTTTCATAAGGATTTTTCATGTTATGCTACCTTTATTACCCTTCCAAGACTATACTTTTTTAAGATATAAATTTTATTTTATTTCACTTAACAACATTAGACTCTGATGTGCTTTGCACACTGGATACCTCAAAAAGGACTACTAGTTTACTATATCCGCATGGATTCCTTGCAATATTTACTGACATCCTTAATTAAAAAGGAAATTTTTTTTCAACAATCTTCAAAATGAAAAGATGATGTTTGTTCACAAAATTTTCAAGCAAGGGAATACTACTGTACTAAAAGTATCCTTACCCTGTAGCACTGACGCAGCATAAAAGTTAGGGGGGAAATGTTAGTTCATGACTGGTATGGGCAAATGTTTGGAATTTAGAAGTAAGTCACAGAAATATATAATTTACATGTCTTTTGATTGTAGTGTGTTTATCCCTCCACCCTAAGTCTACTTACTGAAAAACTTAGAAGCTGCTTTTCCTTTAAAGAAAAGAACACATACAATTTTTGGAATGTATTACATGTATCGTCACATAGCAAATGTATTCTCAGAAGATTTAAAGACAACTAATTTAAGCACATGCTTATTCATAGGTAACAAATATATTACACCCAAAAAGCTCTAGAATGGGTTGAAATCCTAAGATTTTTCAGTTCCATATTAACTACATGAATGTTATGAAATCCATTATCTAAGAATTGTAGTGAGGAAGCATAGCAATTTCAGGAAAATTACATGACTAAAAGGCTACTATTCATCCTGAACTGAATACTACATCAAAATTTATCAGATCTTTGTTTGTTTCTATATTCATTATGCACTTATGTAAATGGAGAAGAAAAATTAAACCTTCTAAACATCTGAAATTGAAGGAAAATCTGGATAGATTCCTAACTGGAGCAGAAAACAGACATACTACCTTTTAGACAAACAAATTTCAAGTAAGCCCCCTAATAATAATTGTTTTCCATATTGTCATTCTTGTACGGATTATTAATATTATAGAAATAAATACTTTGTATTGCATCTCAATTCAACAGAATGAGTAAGAAAAATAATTTGTCCTTAGGTCATTCTTGGTGTTAATGTGGTTACTAGGGGATCTGAAAATGGTGTCAGGCTTTATGACTTGTTAGGATCCTACATTTGTTTTGCATCAACATATTAGGACAGAAATCGACACGTGTGGTGTTTGCCATCAGTCACTGTTTCAGAACACTGTGCCCCTGGCAAAACCATTGCTCCAGCTGTTCACCGAGGCTGTTCTATACTATCAGAGGCTTTAAAATCATCTGCTGCAGAGAAAAAAAGAAAAATTACTATTAATAATTACTGTATTACAATAATGATTTTATATATAGGATGGTTAGCAGTAGATTATCATCTTGAGAGTTGTAATCATAAGAATAAAGTGTGAGGTGTTTCAACAAATAACTGTATTGGACCAGTGAAAAAATTACACTACAACTAGTAGGGGTAGTCAGGTATTCCTAGTTTTATATGAATTAACCTATTCTATGAGTATTACGGTCATGAAAATGATCACTCCCACCTGTATAAGATTGAATCCTCTTTAAAGGTTTGACTCGCTTGGCTATTATTTATTGCTGTTGCTGGGTTTTTTCTGTCAAAAAGAAAATTCAGCCCTTTAAAATTTCAACTTATTTTTTTTTATAAAAGATTTTATTGGCCTCATACAAGGTTAAAGTGAAAGATGCTTCAGCATTGGAACTTTAAATAATATAATTAGCACAGGGGTTCACACCTGACATTCTTTCCTTTTCTTCTTCAAAAACGTTTAAAGATTTTATCATTTAGGACCATTTTCTGTTTTCTATATTTCATTTTCATTTTTCTTTATAAATATTTATAAATATTTATAAGAAGGAACAGGCAGCAGAAGCTGACAGAAATAGAGAGGTGAATGTTTTGAAATTCATGATTAGTTGGGATGATGGACCATAATGGAGCTGTTACTGTTGCTAGTGTCAGTGCGTACTCAGAATGTAATCCATGGATTACAAACACAATGGACCAGAGCAGATCCTGCTGTATGAATGGATGCTGATATGCATAAAACTCAATCATTCTTCAGATAATTATTTTGTCTAAATTTAGAATGTGAACTGCTGACACTATCAAAGGTACTTTCGGTTGGATATCAGAGTAGAAGACATTACAGGATTTAGCATGTGTTAGCATTAATTGACTATTATGTCTGTCAAGCAAATAAACTACCACGTAATGAAATTAAACAGAGCACTAGAATGAAAAATGGCTGGAATGCTACCATAAAAAAATGTAGTTGGGATGTGAGTATTTATAAAGAGTTTTGTATAAATTTTCTTCCTAAACTCTTGTATGAAGCCATGTTTCAGTGTACTTCTAATCTGTATTTTGGGTCCTTTTTATGCAGTAAGCTTCTAAGGAAGAGCTTTCTGAAAAGAGAATTACTTTTCCATAAAACTGTATCTTGATATTTCATTTTTGATGGGGTTTTACACTGATAAATTAAATTGCTACAGGAGTGCGGAGAAAGGCCATTTCATTTACTATAGTGTGGGATTTTTAATCTTTTTAATTTTAATTTTTTTTTGTTACCTAGGTATAAGCAATTAATATTTTTTGCCAGCTAGATATTTTGAAGAACAGATATTTTTTTTTAGGCTGGGAAAGAAGAGAAAAGAAAATGGTACTAAACTTATAACTGCATTTCTGCAGTGTTAGCTTCAGCAGTAAAACTTTGCTCAATTGGGCCAACAGAGAAAGTTACAGAGAATATCTGACTTCCTGCCATAAAGCTCAGCATGTAACTATAAATGCCAATAATAGTTGTTGTTATTGCTCCCTGAAAAGACAGAAAATTATGCTTTCTAAAGGGGACCTTGAGGAGTAAGGACACTAGTAATATAGCAAAAGAAAACTTGTGAAGGAAGTCATGAAAAAGATCAAAATAGAAGAGTTTTAAGTACAGTATTAAAGGGTCTTTAGCATTTTCACAGACGAGTATGTTCTATTTCATTCTTCTTATAATAAAACATTGAGAATAAACTTATTTTTGATAACTCATAGTTCTTAGAGCACTAAGCTGGAGAAGGTTAAAGAAAAGTAGTGAGTTTACTTGAATTACTATGGAAGCGCATCATACTCCTTTAACTACATACTATTCATTAGGAAAAGGCTTTGTAGTTGGATATAAATATTACAATAGCATCATCATTTTTATACTTGCATTCAGTTACAAGTGGAAACTTTTACAATCTCTGTTATACAGATCTTGTGCAAACAGAACTTATATTTAATGGCAGTGTGCACAGATATAAGAGGAAGGAAAACATAAGCAAAAAACCCAGAACTATTTGCCTGGAGAAGTTGAATGAAGTTGAAGTGGAATGAAGCTCTTGAAGAGTCTGTCAAACTCTAGTCATTAATAGAAGCAATGAAACCATTGTCTTTGAGGAATCTGAGATTTGAGTAGTTATGATAGTTTTGCATTAACTGCTTAATGGTTCAACTTTGGGCAGATCTCTGAAATAGTACATGCTGAACGTGCTCAGGACTTTACTGGGTATGTTGACATGGTCATTCTTGTTTCTGAGGGGCATTATTCGCTCTCATTAATGTCACATCCAACTGCTCTTTCGGTCTTTGTAGAGTCACTTCCACATCATTCTTGCCCTGTGATTTAATTTTGAAAATATGCTATGGGCTACAATGCACTATGAGAGTTCAATTTCTCATTAGCTTTTGTTGTGAAGAGGTGGATTTTTACAAACATTACAGACTTGGGATCTGATTCAGTGGTTTCTGCTCTTAGTTACTCAAATACAAAAGTAATATTTAAATTGGGTCCACAAGTGTAAAAGAGGATCTTGCCTCCCTCCCCCACCTGAAGCCTATCATTCTTGATCATTGATCCTGATATACTAATTGGAAAAAACTAAGTTTGATTCTGTGGGTGAAATAAATGTCCAGTTGGTCAACTGGTATTACATCCAGAACTACAAAAATAACATTTTTTTCTTTAATTGAACTGATACTACAAGCTGTAATATTTCACTGTCCTAATTTTTATAACACTTTTGCTTAATCAAAGTATAACTTCAGATTTGTAAAGTTTCTTTTTCTAAAAATCTGAGTGTAGAGGCATGAAATGTACAGAATTTCCCAGAAGTTTGACAATTTGTTTGAAAGTTTAATCAGTCTTCAAGTTAAAAACACATACTTACTGTGTGATTTAACTGTGTCTAGCTTTAACCTCTGACCATTGGTTCCTTTTGTTCCTCTCTTCAATAAATTAAATGATATCGCAGTGTGAAGGGACCTGATTCTCTCCTCCATCCTGCTTGGGAACAAGGGACTGGGTGGGGCTGAGCTGCCTACCAGGGCTAAACCACAACTACCGTTTAGACATTCAGTTTTTCATTGCAATGGGAAAGCCTTTTTTTAATGTGACTTACGGTTTATTCACATTTAAGTTATTTTCAGGTCACTGTGTCCTGGTATGTGAGCCCCTGTCAGTGAACTGCACTATTTGTTCCTACATTTTGTTCATGGCTGCACTGAAGCACTGTGTCTGTACAGCCTTATGTTGCCTGACAGCCACCTCTGATTTCTCTGTCTTCATTGTTATTTATCACTATAAAAGTCTTTGGGCTATTCAGAGATCTTTTAGGTATTATTATATATTTATCTCTGGATCACTGAGAGAATTTTAGCAGAGGGTGAGGCCCACTACAGTCTCTACCTTGCAAAAGTCTCTGTATGAAAATACCATGCTGAAATACAAAAGTTAACTAGTCTATACCTGTTCTCTGTAAATTAACACATCTTCTCCACAAAATCCCATATACCTTGAAATAAAAGGAGTAGATTCAAATATAGGCTGTTTAGTCAGGCTGTCAATGTCTTCACACTCAACAACTGTTTATGTTATTTTTTTTCTGGTTTTTTTCTGTGTTTTTTTTGGTTTGGTTTCATTTGGGTTTTGTTGTCATTGTTGCTGCTGTTGTTTGGTTGTGTTGTTTGGTTGCTGTTGTTTGGTTTTGGTTTTTTTTCCTCTCAGTAGTGCCTATTTGGAACAAAATGTCAGATTCTCCATTTCATATCATCTAAACATTTAGTTTTTGGAGTTTCTGAGTCTTCATGAGCAAAGACTACACTTATTAGTAATCCCTAAAGCAGTAGTATAAGTTTGCAATCAAATCCTGAATATGCTTTTCTGAAATTGTTTATTTTCATCATAGCAAAAGTATAATTAATAACAGTACAGAACAGAGTCTGATTTGTGTCATGTACTAGAGTGTCTCAATGAAGGCATCCTACAGAATACAATGGTGACCCTGAGTAATTGGCATTTGGTCTGGGACAGCTCAAAGGCTGAAGGCACTCCTCAGAAGCACCTGGGAATTGGTCTGCTTGAACTGGGTTCAAAAGATATCAGAAATCTAGCAGACATCACTGTATTTTTTTTAAATTCTGTTTAATGACTTTTTAACATTTACAATGATGAGGTGCTTAATAGTGCCCTACCTGCATAGTCAGTATGTTCACATTTGTAAGATAAACCCAAGATTTTGAGCAGAGTTATTGCATAGTGAAAATGAAATCAAATTAAAAAAAAAAAAATAAAATTTCCATTTCCAGATCCAAATGACATCTCACTTTTAGGGTATTTTGCATTCCTAGAAAGCTGGTAAGAGAGACACCACAATGACAGTAAGCATGAATCTGATGCAAATGTTGCTGTAATTTTATGGTTTAAAGGCAAAGTAACCATGAATATTCAAATGAATTAGGGGTCATATTGCAAATATTGCATTCTTCCATTACAGCACTAAGAGAGAATACTTTGATCTGGAAAAGTTGTTTAAATCAGGAGTACCTAATGATCCTAAAAATACTTTAAAAGTGGTATTAGAAAAAATAAGTAATATTCTGTGTCAAAACCAGACCGTATCAAATCCTGAAAAGTCATATTACAGAACCTTGTAAAATCACAATATGGAAGATATATAGTGAAATACTTAGGACTACTCTGTCATGAAACAAAATGAGATCATGAACTCATAAAAAGTAAAACAAAATGTAATTAATATGTACATGTTGCTGTAGTTTCCTGCAGATATCTTATTATAATAAAATATTAATTACATAATTGGATGGGAATTCCCAATGGCAATGATACTATTTTATTTTTTTAATACTTTTATGAAATGAAGATTATTTTAATAAGTAATGTCCAAACACCTATAGAATCACCTTAGCTTTTACATTCCTATTTAGAATTAAAATGTAATAGTTAACTGAAGATGTACTAAGAGAGTAAAGTAAGAAAGTCTTAGGGAAAACAAATGACATTACTTGAACTAGAGGACATAAAAAGGAGTTATACACGAGGAATCAGAGCTCTGGAAGCTTGAAATAAAATCACGGTAAAGCTCACACCACCACTGACATTGTATGAGCAGAGTGATTCCTATGAGACTTTTCATTACATTCACAGATGACCTCTATTACTGTGCTCTTTCCTGACAATTCTGTGGGGAAAGGACATTCCAGAATGCTATGAAATTGCAAGCAGAAAAAATATATATAAAAGGAAGTTGAAAGTTATACTCACAGCTCCACAGCTATGTGGACCAGTGGTCAAATAGTCAATTATCTGTCAGCAAAGAGCTTTTGGAAATATCTCATCTGGCAGCACAGCTCATCAACAAAAAAACTCTCAGTTACAAATAAAGGAAAATAAAATGTAATATAATTTTATTTTTAAAGGATTATGAGAAAAATTGCATGGGATGATTTTTAATTCTAGTTTATCATGTGGTTTTATCCCAGCTTTCAAAACATGATTTTATTGAAAAGGCAGCGATCCCACAAAAAAGAAGGAAGGAAGGAAGACGGAAAGAAAGAAAAAAAGAAAGGAAGGAAGGAAGGAAGGAAGGAAGGGACGAAGGGAGGAAGGGAGGGAGGGAGGGAGGGAGGGAGAAAGGCAGGAAAGGAGGGAGGGAGGAAAGGGTAAATTCCCATTCTACAGATTCCAAAATAGAAATGAAAGAAAACAAACAAAACCAAACAAAACCTATCAACCCACACCGGCTTATTTGTAAAAAAACCCTTGTATTCTGATGAGTCAGTTAACAAATAATGCAGAATCTTAAACTAAATACTTTTAGAGAGGATTCAAATTTATCAGAAAATAAAGATAGATGTTTCAAGGTATTTAATATCTTGAATGAAGCTTCCTTTTTATCTTAAAGTGAATTCTTCCAACTGAATGTTTCATCTTTGCTGAGGAACCTAACAAAGGGCAAGTAAAATTTCCTTATGTCCTACTCCAGTACTGTCCACCCTTTCCAGTGGAAACTGTATTTTCCCTGTTCTCTTTACTTCCTCTGCAAGCGTATTTGACCTTCTTTGCCCTTCTATGAAAAGAATAAGGGTTGTTAAAATTTTCTGTGTAAAGAAAAAAGAATCATTACTGTTAACATGCAAGAAAAGATACTGGAGAATATTCATATTGTCTAAATTTGTACTTGTGAAATACCATGTTACTTTCATTAGACTCCTTTTTAACAATACATTTTTCCATATTCAATGGAGAAATCATATGTCCTCTACAAAGGAAATTAGAGCTATATACACTAAAGAAAAAGTGTATCTTTCCATCTACCTCTGATGGAAAGAAAATAATTTTACACGGAACTATTGTCCTATTGATATGATGATTTACAGTATGAGAATATGAGTTACAAAATCACTAATCAAGGATGATCAGAATTAAACACCTGGCAAACAAACTTTGCCTTTTCCATGAAGAAATAATACTGTACCCCTTTGCACAATGCATCATGGCAATGGGAAACAGAGATAAACAAGAGAAACCATTTACTGTGGAGAAATACTATGTCCATGAAGATCCTTGGCTGTACGAATATAAGCATATATACTTTGGCAATAGCAGTTTTATTCTTCTTTTATGCTTGATCTGCATTAGATATGAGTTGTCTACTGACAGATCTTGGCTCTTTAGTTCAAACTGAGGACACTCAAAGTGTAGTGCTTTCCCTTCAGTGCCGATGGTTGGTCGAGTTAATCCACACAGTGGAGTCCAGTGCTGAGGGTACAATTTCTTTGTACAGTTCTATATCTGTAATTAGCACTCCAAGCCCCATATGTTCTTTCACATAGTGACATAAAGGAAAAGAAAATCATTGGGTCATTCTACTTTCCTTAGGTTCCTGCTAGGTAAGATGTCAGTGACAGAAGGGCTTCTCCTGAAGGTGCCATTTCTCACAGCTGTAGATTCAAATCGTGGATTAAATTTAAGCTCAGAAACTGGAGGGGGAAAAAAAAGTCATTTACTTTTGAACTTGTCTTTTTATTGCACACTTGGAATTTTCTTCTTCCTTTAGTTGGCTAGATGTTTTCCCTTTTTCTTATAATGGCAAATGTTCAAGGGCAAGCAGCCTGACACATGAAAAAATCTGATTTGACAGACATTCTACGAATCAGCAACTCAGCTAGTGAAAATAGAGAATATGAACTGAAACTCACCCTGGGAAGAAAATCTTGACCCAACACTGTGGGAAAAAGAGCAAGGCAAGCAATTTCAAAATTAAGGGATCAAGGTGAACTTGATCATTTGATCGTTTTCCTTGAAGCAGTGCCAAATATTTGAAGGCAAATTGAATTTGCAGCAAGGAACTTCAGCACATCAGGTAGAATATGAGCTAGTTTGAAGAAAAAAAAAATCTATGAAGAGGCGGAAAAACATCAGATGAGATCCTCACCCTTGATAACATTTCTTTGAACGGCTCTGGTTTCTCAGAGGAGCTGCTAAATTATTCTGACTAAGCATCTGAATACCACTTCTGTAAGGGAGAGGCAGTGTAGCTGCTTAGCTACATGGATATAATTGCTATCTTATAGGACCCTACAGCACACAGACATCATTTGTTGGATAGTCTTTCTGAGGCATCAGAAGAGTTTCAACTAGTCTTTTAATCTTGCCACCTACAGTAACTAAAATAGGACCAGTATCTCCTCTGGAAACGTTTGAGCCTAAAGAATAGTGAAAACAAGGGGATGCACCACTAGCATTGCTCTTGTGTTATATTCTGCCCCAAAACACCATGACTGGGCTGATTTGCCATTTGTTTGTGAGTTCTCAGGTATTTTTGTGAAGAGAATAGTGGTGATTATCTAAAGGAATTTCTCTTTCTTTTTTTTTTTTCTTTTGCCTGAGGTTTTGTGTAAAAAAGATACCACGACAATATGCATCTCTCAAAAGCTGCTTGATGTTGTTCAAATGCAGATCAAGTATCTAATTTTAATTGTTTATGCTAGCTAAGATCCCAATAAAAGAAAGGAAATTTAGATTAAACCATTAACATGGGAATCACTTATTATAAAATACAGTAAATTTTCTGACTACACATGCAAAGAAGTAGTAATTTAATTTAACTAGATAGCAACAAGGTATTTCCACAACTAACGATTCTAGTAAATTCCGATTAGGTGTGGATTTCGCACGCAGCTTCTATAAGCAAAATCTCTCTTAGTCTTTTTTAGGCTAACAGAGCCAGAAATTTAGAAGGATTTAGTCTTCTTCACTGAACAAGGTAAACCCATGCAAATCGAAATTGTACTAATGGAATTTTTAGTTTTGAATGAATTTTGCACTATTTTTCTCCCTATAATAAGCATGACAGTGTTCAAATAGCTAAGAAAGGAGAAAAATTGGAAATTCATCTACATTTTTCAAAAAAGAGGAAAAATACTCAATGTTGCAAACATGAATCTGTGAAAGATCACTTCTTGACTGTCCCAGTTACTTGGGCTCCAGGATCTCCTTGAGGTTTGTCTACTGGCACTCTTAAGCTGTTCTGATTGCTCCTGTTTCAGGAAAAAGGATACACCACTCTCAATTGATGCACCACTGATAAAGCTGTATAGTAGGTTAGGCAATAAACAGAAGAAATAAAGCCATACAAAGTCATGCAATACTTTGTGTCTTGCAAGTCTTTAGAAAGGTCATTGGACTAACAACAAGGAAAACAGATGACCGTGTATACCACTGTATCTGTGATAATTAGCTCTTTGCAGAAGTTAATTCACCTGCTTTCTATGTGGAGTTTCACAGTGTAATACTGAGAAATCCTAAGAGGTTGGCATAGGAGAGTTGTGTCTCTGGGTGTTTGTTGTGAACAGTCTCATGCTTCTGGAATAATTTTCTTGGGCCAAGTCAGACTATTTGGTCTTAACTCTTTCTGGAGCTGTAACAGGGAAAGGTGGAACACCAAAGGGAAAAACAGGTTCAAGGGATCCTGGTACGTGAATAAACCAAACACTGTTGATAGTTGGCAAAACAACAGTTATTTATTAGAAAAAAGGTGGCAAACAGGGAAAAGGTGAATAAAAACAGGCACCTGAGGGAAAAGAATTAGGGCCAAGGAGGACAAAGTGCACAAAAACCCCAGTAAGATAACTCGACACCCCATACTCACCCATGTGTCACCTATAAGATAATCTTACCCATCCTAACCAGTAATGAAGTCTCTCTATGGCAGCAGCGTGGTCCGGAGGGGTGGCAGGCTCCCACTTCAGCAGGTGTCCCCGCTAAAAGCCTCTTGATCCATCGTGAAGAGCCAACAACCCAGACCAGACACCAGTCTGCCCTTTTAAAGTTTACTGAGAGCACCTGCCCAGGGGAGGTGTGGCCAGCACCGCCCCGTCAGGGGCTCTCAATCCCACCCCTTCAGTTATGTAAGTGCTCCCCTCCTGCGCATGCGTGAACACCTTGGAAATCCCCTGACACGGGCGCAGTGAATTGAGGGGGGTCTTATCAATTGAGTCTGGGGGATGGCCTTCAGCACCATCATCATCACTTTGTCCTCCAACTGCCCTTGGAGAGCAATGAGCCAATCACAATAGACCAATTAAAATAGTTTACACAGAAACTCTCTCTCCAAGGCCAAGTTCACTGCTCTATCAGCGGACTTGGCGGGAGAAAAACTTTCGCAGGTGGCTAGGGACAAACACAGACCAAAAGCAAAATAACATCCCAACTTCGCCCCGATACAGGAGCTCTCCTATATCCCTCTGTATTTTCAGCTTGATACCTCTCTCCTTAAGCACAAGGATTTTGTATGGTTGTTGAACAGCTCCTGACACTCAATAACATTAAGGAAGAAAGGAACTAAAATAGAAAGGGGAAATAAAATTTGACCAGAGGTCATTCCCTTTTTAATCTGGTTTTAAGGAGACAGTGACAGTCCCTCCTTCCCATGCTCCTAATCAAATGGCTTTGTTGGCCAGCAGCCTGCCATGTTATTCAGAATGGTTGCTGGTTTGATTAACTCTCTTTTGGAGTCTGATTTAATTTATGATTATCCAAAACTCTCTTCTCTGTTCCAGAGAGAAAAGGAAAGAATTAAAAATTTTGAAATGTACTTTATGTGTACAAAAGACGTGGAAGGAATTTCAGAACAGGTACACTTCTGCATTTATTTCCTCATTAACCATCTGAAATTGAAAATTTTCTCTACCTATACTATAATGTTACAAATACAACACACTGAAAAATTAAAAAGATAATAATAATAAAAAAGCAATAATAAAACTGCTTTAAAAGGCTCTTCAGATTATTTAGTGTTTATCACTGAAAAAAAAATTTAAAACAACAGGTACTGTGAACATTATTACTGTAATACTCATGCAAAGAATATTCTTATAGTGAATAATGTTTATATTCTACCCTTGAAACTCTTTTCCATAGGACTATATTTTTGTTCTTGAGATACTCATCTCTGTCTTTATTAAGCAGCTGAGAAAGGACCCATGAATTATCAAGAGATTTGACATAAAATAGCAAGATTATCCTCGATCCTTTCGAAAAACTGTCTGGTTATACCCCAATATATCTGTTAAGCATTTGTAAGAAAAGTTGAAAAATGTGCATCTGTAAAATAGACTTTTCTTTAGTTAAATTCATATGGTAAGAAAACAGTAAATTCCATTAAGGAGAATAAAGGTGAGAGATAAATATAAAAGCTAAGAGTCAATGAATATAAGAAATTTAGTTTGAATTAGTGATCTAGATAGCTTTCATAACCTGAGGCAGAGAAATACTCTCACAAGTCATGACGAACTGTCACCTGCAAGTGTCCATGACAGGATTTAGCTAGATCTCTAATTTTAGATGTCTTAAGCTAGCTATGATGTATCTCACCCTGAACTAAAGAGATGACTGCATGATCACCACTTGTGAATGATGTTCCTGAGAATGAGATCTAACCTACACAGACTGTTAGTATTTAATATAAAAATTCCATCAATAAAAACTATTTAAATACATAATATTAAAATTCCTTGTAAAGAGGCACTAGAAAATTAAACCCTAGTACAAACAGCTGCAAATTTACCCAGCTGCACCAGAACAGTATTTTAACTTGGGTATTGTTGTCTTTGTGACAACAACACATGGATGTTACAGTGTATGTTTGATGATACTAATTTGGATGCTTAGTCGACCTATCTTGCAAAATTGCACTGTTATTTATTCATAACTTTTTTGGTAAAATCAGAGAATCAAGACAAGTTTTCATCTTTTGAGAAAATATATAGAACACAGAAGACAGAGATTACAGGATATAAATTTGGTTTTGTTTGTTGACATCTCTTTTTAAAACCTTTTAAAATTAAGATAAACTAACCAGGAGCATCTAAAACACAATGAAATGTTTTCTTGAATAGCAGGAAAAAAATGAAGTTATGGACTCAGCATTAAAAAAATAAAAAAAAAAGTAAATAAGTGGTAGATACCTTTAACATTACCATGAACATGAATTTATTCCCTCACACGAAGATTAAATCTAAGGAATAACCTGGGAAAGGAACAGAGATTTGTGCAATAGTTTTACGATCACAGTGTGTCTAGAAAGGAAGATTAACTGAAATGTTGGCAAAATGCTGGATCCAAATGGATTCTTTCCAAATATTTATTAAGTATGAAAGAAAAAGTCTTTTCCCAAGGTTTTTCATCACTCACTAAGACTTAAAGAACTAATATAGGGGATTCATATTTGAAATGCTACAAAAATGAAAAAATATAAAGACATGGAAAAAACCTTGGTGCAATAGTGCAAGATACACAGATGCATTTACTGATTGGAGTTGAATCTACAGTCACAATGCAGAGGGCTGTCATAGATTTTTTCAGGAGCAGAATCCAATCTTGAAGCTCAAAGAAATATAGAAATTCAAAAAAAAAGAACACAAAAAAACCCCACAAAAACAAACCCAGAAAAGTCCATTACACACAATTGTCCATTATTGAATCATTTAGAAAACAATAAATTAAAATTAGTAAGATTTTTATCAGGATTGGAAAACTATTTACTTTACAACAGCAAAAGGATATTGATTTATATAACTGTAAATCTAACTTAGAGGGAAGTAGCAGAATATGCTGAATAACCAAGACAAAAAGAGAACAGTGAGAGAATGTAGGCAAAGAACAGAGGCATTCATGAAAGTTTAGAACTGCATGGAGAATTTTTTGAGCTAATGTTGAATATAAACAACAGAAATCCAGGAGGGTAAATAGTGGGTAGAGAAATAGAATATTATGAGAACTAGTGAATTCCTCTCTCAGCTTTAAGTCTGGTTTGTTTTGTGAACTTTGCTGAAATATTTAGTCTTTCCAAATCTCTCTCTCTTTTCCATTCTGTAAGAACAGACAATCTGATCCTTATGAGTATTGAGAGGCCTAATTTAATTTTGTCAAACGCTTTTAACTTCAGAGATGAAAAACATTACATGTGACTACTGCCAACCTTAGTTTTTTTAAATCATGATTAGCAATGGTTGTTCTTTCCTTAGTTTCAGCTTTTGGAGTCGCAGGATTATTTAAAAACATTATTTTTCATAAAAGCTGTATTGTTTCTATGGAGAAAATACATCAGAAATAATTTCTATAGTTCACTAGAAAGGTAACTCTCCTTTGGTTTTGTTTTGTTTTCCTATTGGTCCAAAATAATTCAACACTGTACTCACCCTGGAGTGCTTTTAAAGGAGGAAATCTTCTGAGTACTGCTTAGAGCTTGCTTCTTGGATGTAAGAGCTAGTATTTTGAGCCTGGAGTTTCTGTCTCCTCAGAATGAACAGTTCTATAAGGTGATCATGTTTGGGGGTTTTTTTGTTGCATTTTGTTTGCAGGTTTTTTTTGTTTAGGGCTTTTTTTATTTGTATGCTTTCTGTTTGGGTAATTTGTGGGGCATTTTTTGTTCTTTTTAAAAAAATTTTTTTTTTAAATTATTTGTTTCTTTTTGGTTGTTTGTTTTTTTTTTAATTGTTGGTGACTTTTTAAAATGGGTTATACTTTAAAACAGAAGAATAAATCTAGTTTGCTCAAAGAGTGTATTTGAGATACTATATGCTGAGTGGCTAGAAGCAGTTGCCAGAGATGAGAAGCCATAGATTCAGTGATGGGGTTAGCTCTAGGATAATGCATGTTCTTTTACATGTCTTTCTGTAATGCTTTTCTCTCTCCACGCATTTTGCATTGAATTTTGGGAATTTTCTCAAAGCTATGGATATTGTCTTGGGAACAGTTGCTGCTATTATTATAATTTCTGAATTACAGACATCATAATCTGAAATTTCATATATAGTATCTATTAATTCAAGAATGATAAAGAGGACAAAAGAATTGCAATTATTATCAATATTGAGAGCCAAATTCATTCTCTGACACACATATCCCGTTGGCTTCAGTGTGAGTTGCCTATGCATTTCAGTGGCCAAGAATTTTCTCAAAGAACAGAAAAACATTTATAGTATAATCTGAGGGCATATTAAGAAGAAGTACTTGGATGAGACTTTGTACAGCATAATGTTGGATGAATATCAACAGAAATATCTCAGTAAGGAAAAGAGTCATGGAAAAGTAGACCGGACAATTTATTCTGACAAAATAAAGTAAAAAAAACAGTGCTAGGATAAAAATAGATCAGATGAACTAATCTGTGTCTTTGATCACTAATGTCTGTGATTCTTTTAGTAAAGGATAATAGAAAACAAAATCAACAAATAAACAAGAATGAACAAATGAAGTATAACAAAAACATTTAAGCTTTCTCATATACTTCAAATTTTTCCAGTTTTAATGCTAGAATAGACACAATAAAAATCAGAGAGCAACTGTCTCAACTTTTCCCAGCAAGATGATTATAATTTTCCATTACACTCTTTAATCAGATCAACTGTAAACCGCAAAGAAATGGTGAGATTTAATTTTGGCTAAATCAGAAGAGTGCTAAATAAGAATCTATAGGAGAGAAGCAAAATACATTTGGGAAAGCTCTAATATCTAATACAGGAAGACAGGATCTTTTACTTTTTTTTTTTTACTATTTTTATTCAACCAGGCCAGAGAAAAACAGAAGCTCTGACAGAGTAAATGGGAATAGAGAAAGTGAATTAGAAATGCTATAAAAGGGAAAAAAAGGATACTGAAAGCACACAGGAAATGCCAGTCAGAACTTTTACCAAGAAGTGAAGTAAAATACCTAATCTAACACAAAAGATGAGGTTAGGTTAAAAGGTTAAGTATTACAGAGGTGGTTGGCTGCAACACATTATGCTACATTTTAAATAAAAAAAGAAATTACATTAAATTTTACAGCAGCTGCCATTAGATAATAAAGTGGAGTCTGGTTTTCATTCCTTCTAGCTGCTGCCTAGCTGCAATCTGACTAGATAGCACCATCATGCAGCAGAGGAGTTTTGAAACTCACATGTGTAATGTTAAATTGAACACAGAAACTATACCATGTAAAATTATATTTACACATATAGTGATCAAAAAGTGTATTTCCAAAGATCATATAAGCAGAATAGCCTTTGAGGTGCAGAAAGAATAGAGTTCACTTCTGCTGGGTAATCAACAGATCATATCCATAATATAACCCCTATATATCCATGAGTACTGTATAAATACATGTTAAGCAAATTGAAGGAAATAAATTCATCAAATCTACATGTTAACTGGTCAAAGAGCACAAAAGGATAACTAATGCAGTTTAAAAAAGTCTTAACAATTCAACAAATAGAAATCAACTTCACATTTGGAATCTTAACATCATGTATTTTATATCTTGTGATTTACCTATGAAACTTTAAGATCTGTATTGCTTTAGAACTTCTGAATTTATTTTGCTTAATTCATTGTCTTCCTTTTGTAATGGAGAAAGAAATATGAAATTGTTTTTATTGCCTGTTTACTTGAATTTAGAATTTCACAATATCTTCATAGATTACTCAAATGACTGAAATAATTTCTTTCAAATATATTGCATTATTTTGGCTTTGATTTGCATGTTTTGGGGGAAAGGAGAAGATCTATTTTTCATAAGAGAAAAATTTGTGAGTTTTGTACACAATGAAATGTAAGAATGACCAGGTTATTTAGAAAACAGCAAAACCAAAATAAGTAAAATTGCAAGATTCTGTTCCAAGAGTACCTTGATAAAATTTCTTTCTTCCTTTTCAAGAATTGTTTCCTTTCGGGATGGTGAGAAATTATTCTTACCAAAGGTTTTATTTCCCTAGACTCTGTTGAATTCAAAATAAATAATTAATTTATGGTATAAATATTGTTACATTTTCTTGTTTTCATCCTTGCTATTATGTAAAAACTCTTTAATGAAACAATTGATTTTTATAGGACCATTTAACTCATTAGACAAAAGCAGTAGTCAGCAATAGAAGTTGCAAGACCTGTGTTTTCAACAGAGCCCACTGGAAGTTACTAAGCTTACCAAGAAACACAATCTGAATCTCTTAATTCTAGATGAGAACATCTTTTTTTCATAAGAGAAGAACTGGTTTACCAGTTACTGTAATAGGTGTAGACATTCAAAGTTTCATTATTGTTTGAAGAGGTCCTCTTTTCTTTCCCACCTCTCCTTTGATTTATTCAGTTTAGTGTTGTCATAGGAGCCCCTGATCTGGCATTCAAGAGAAGCAGCGGTGTCAGAATGAGCATAAAAAAAAAAAAAAAGAGGGTTGTTCTTAAAGCGGAAAACAAAAATTTTCTCCCTTGGGCAGATGCAGTTCAGAAGGTTCCTTCCTTTCTTCTTCCCTCCATCTCCTGCCCATTTATGAGGAATACCAAATAAATCATTAAAATATTAAATTAATTTCTGTCAGAAATGATGAAGCCTAAATTCAACAATTGGGTTTATTTTTTTTTTAATCTTTTTTTCACCAACCTTATGATTAGTTTATTTACTACAATTAAAAAAAAAATAATTACACTGTAGTTAGGACAGAGGAAATAGGCTTACTGCAGGAATTATAGACGTGAATTTTGTGTATAGGAGGAGAGATTTCATTATGATGAGAGTCATTTCTCACCAGAGAACTAATGTTTCATTGCAGATAGTATGCTAGATATTCCTCAGACTATGCTGGTGCAGTGTCTTTCTGTGATACAATGCAATCAGTGTCAGTGTTTAAGTTTCTTTTGTTTCTTCTTGTTTCCCCAAGGATTCTCTGTCTGCTGCAACTCTATTCACAATTAATGTTTATACATTCTTCTCTGCTTGGATACCTAGCACCCATTTTAAGATAATGGATCTTATGCAATCAACTCACATCAGACCACCCAGACAGCTCTTTCTCCTTAAAGCTGTATCTTCCTAATTATCTATTATTAGTTTAGTTAGAACCTTTCAGCCTGTATTGTATCAGAAGAACTATCATAATTCCAGATTATTAACTATCGTTTAGATGACATTTTCGTACCTTTACATTTTACTAAAGAAATATGCTTAAATAATAACTGCTCATATATCTGGAGCTAAATTATCTTCTAATTTGCTAATTTATTCCTAAAGTATCTAGAGAAAATAATAGTATATACAAGGTTGGTTTTGACTTTATATGTATCTTACAAAGGCAAAAATTTGTGCTACCTCATGAAAACCACTTAGAGGGAGCTATAGTTTATATTGATGTGATTTACAGTCAAATGTTCCATTTCCACAATAATTTGAGGGAACTTCCATGCAGTTCTAATGTATTTACAAATTATATATGTTCCAAAACATTTTCATGTGATTATTTTCTATATGTATCAATGAAGAATAAATGGCTATGCTATCACATATTGGATTAATGCCAATGGCAGTGCAATTGAATGTGGATTCACAATTAGTTCTGCAGCAACAAAGACTGTTGAGTTGACAAATGTGTTACCTAATTGAGATTGCTTTATTATTAAGTACATTGTTTGTTATATTGTAATTCAGTTGCTCCTAGATCTTCAAAAGACCTCATTCTGTTATCCTGACTTGATTTAGGGTGGCATTTAAGTTAAAAGTAGAGTTGGAAGCTGAATTTTTCATTTCAAAAGAGACTTAGAGTAATATTCTCTTGTTCTTCACTGTGAGGAAAACAAGCAACCAAACCAGAAATGTTCAGTGTGTCAAAATACTTACCTATTCTCTCTCTCCTAAATTTAATTTTCTCAGGCAAAAAAGTAAGAAAAGTAAAATTTTTTGTTCTAGATTTTCCATTTAGAAATATAGCAACTGTTTATTTGTTTATCTTAAAAACCCAAAAAAACAACTATTAAAGAAACATAAAGGGGGTTTCATATGTTTGTTTTTCTATCCTTCTGTGTTTATTGAGGGAATATAAAACTAGATTTGTCATTTTAGGTGGAGAAATAATATTTCCGGTATAAGTGAAAAAAGATAAGTATTTTATTGTGCACTTAAATGCATGCAGTGTATAACAAATGTTGTTGGAATAAATATGATATTTTCAATGTAATATAACATGTACATTGATTGCTCGGAAAGAAATAATGGATAGGAATTAGCTTAGAAAAAGTAATCAGAGGTCAAAATACAAAAATTCGTGAAACTACAAGATTACAAAGAAATAGAAACATGGAAACAAAAATAAAATAGTATGTGACAAATACAAGAGAGAATGAAAAAGACAATGATGATACTACTAGAGGATGCAAAAAAATTGAAGTAGATATTTTCCATATGCAACATATAGCAGTCTTTTGGGACACCCTAATAAAGTAGAATAAGCAGTCATGAGAAGGTTTGTAACTCCGTGGGCATATTTTCAGCAGGTAGAGAAATTGCATAGATCATTAATCAGTCTTTAATGGAATAGATTGAAATATCTTCATTTTAACAGATACCAGAATTGATGAGGGAAGAAGTCTTCTCTGATGACTCAGCTAAGTATCATTGCTTTGATTCTTCTGAGTACATCTTATATCCTTCAAGGTTTATTAACTGCCTCATCATGAGCTGAAGGAGTTTCTAATACTATAGCATGATTTGTGCTGCCTGAAACACAACTTTAAATTGTGATGTCCATTGAAATGTGCATTAAAATGGAACTAGAATTCAATGAACCCCCTGAGAGTCTTTTCATTGGTTTCCACATTCAGTCTGGATATGCGCTTTTCTCTTCATATGAACTGAAAATGCGCTCTTACAATAGCATCATTACCATAAGGGAAGCATAGCCCAGAAGTTAGAGGATAAGTTTAGGCTTCGATTTACCACAAATACAGCTCCTGATTTTTCCATTACCTGTTACTCAGTCTTTTTTCTAGTGAAGGAAATGGTCACTCACTCCTGCACACTGTCACTGCTGGTTCTGGAGCTCCACAACTCATTCATAGGGGCACAAACTTTTCTCAGTGGGAAAATTAACATGGTCTGTGTATTTATGTCTGCACTATCTCAGGTTAAAACCCAACTGGAAGAGGAAGTACCTGAATCATTTACATTGCCTGAGAAGTACTGGACATCTTTTCAAAGGAAGATGACCAAGTTAGATAGAGTCCTGGTCATACCAATAGTGCATTTGTCAAGCAGATGGAGTACAAAGGGTTCCTTGTAACATATCCAAAATGAGACAGTTTCTGTCATACAGAAAATGTGCCTTCATGTTATATGACTGCAATAGACATTCTTATTCATATCCACTGGACTGATGTGAGCGTATCTGGAGGGGAAGGTGCATTGGAATAACATAACAGATGCACTTCAAAATTGATTTTGTGGATGTACTTTGTGTCAAGGAAAGAGGTGGGACTACAACTCACTCTTTTTTCTCATGTTGACGTTTGGTTGTTTGCAGACAGCTATCCCATTTTCTAGATTTTCTGACTCCAGCCCCTAATTCCATCTGTGCATTGAATAGGTAATCATAATATTCCCAACACTGTGATTTGACAGGGTCCAGACACTTCCATCTTATATCAGTAGTGTAGCGGTTTTGGTAACTTATTGCTGTACAGGCATTCACTTCAGCAACATTTGTTAACATGAGACAGTGAAATGGAAGCTAAATTTAATATACCTGAAAGATATACTTCTATTTTTAAAGTTTAAATATTGACTTCCAAGAGGTAAGGAAAAAAACCTAACAAATAAGTGTTCAGATGAGGTTTTGAGAAACATAGGTATAAATTTTGTTACCATTAATTAATTTTAGGGCACTCTACACACACATGGTTGTGAAAAGTTCAAGTTCACCTTCAAGTTTACATTTATTGCAGAAAAAAAAGCAAGCAGATAAATAGAAAGAAAATTACTCCATTGTTTTATTGCAAGTTGTCAATCAGGTCAAAACTTGATAGTGATATGTTAGCCCATCTAAAAAGAAAAATCAGAAATAATTTATGCATATAACATATAAGCAAGTCACCAAGGACTAACTGGAGTGTCTCTACAGTACCTAAATTGAAACGTTTCAGCTTGTGCTGCCAAGTTTATTCTTATCACTCTATCATTTTTAAAGCAATGAAGAAACCCATTTTTAATCTGTTTGACAGGAAAATTTATTATAACAGAGTAGCTGGTCAAATGTAGTTCAAAATGAAGTTTGCGCTTTAGCTGATTTGTCAATAATTAAAAAATTACTAACTAATATAATGTAACATGTGGGCTGGCTGGATCCCCTGAGTACCTGGTTCCAAAAAAAAAAAAAAAAAAAAAAAAAGAGAAAGAAAGAAAAAAAGAACAAGTTTTTTTCATATCCATCATACTTTTGACAGCCTAGCTGGAGATTAATGAAAGGTTCACACAGAAATAGAATCTATGATTGCAAGCAACAAAACACAGAACAGCAATTATGGAATAGATCAACCAGCTTTTGTAATAGCAACCACGTTCCACGTGATCTTCCTTGCTGGTTACTTAAAGACCCATAGCAGTTTCTAAAAAAAAAGAGTAGACTACTTATTAGGCTTGGTTATGCCATGGTCTCAATTCCTTTCAAGTCACTTGATTCTTTTCATTCGTTTCCATGGGATTTAAATGGTATCTTTAATAACAGAGGTGACTAATGTGATCACCTTTGTGGTCACTGATTTGTATTCTTCCTCAGCTAGTAGTGACAAATGATTTCATAATTAAATTGACTGGAATGTCAGAAGCAACATCTGTAATAAACCAGTATGACATGAGAAACCAGGCAAAGACTTCTCAGCCACTTTCTGGTTTCTTCCACTGCTGTTGGGTTTTTTTCTCCTACTTTTCCCTGTCTATCTCCCAGTCTTCGCCCAATGAATGCTCCTGCTCCTGCTCCTCACCTCCTCATACATGTAAACTCATGTCACCCCTTAGGAAAGCATTACTTTCACCTTAGCAGACCAAAGCTCCTCAGTTTCCACAGTCAGTATGCAGAGAAGGAAGATGTCAGAATTTCTAGGAGCTATTCTGAAAATCTGATGCTGTTTTCCTCTTTCTCTCCTAAAGTAAAAAGGATGATGAACTGTCTTTAAAAGCATGCTTGTCCAGCTTCCACTGATGGTGCCAAATCAAAGATTGATACTTTCAAAGAGGGAGAGCTCATTTTTCTTTTCCTGTTTTATCTTTTCCTTTCTCTTTTTCTATTTTTTTTAACTCTTCAGCTACTTAATATCATCTTAGAAGACTTTTTTGATTTATCTTACATGATAATTTTACTACTTTTTTGTTTATGGCACTTCAACAGACTTTCTTTTCCAATTTCTAATATGGCCTCACATCACAGAATCTCAGCAGAAGAGTTTTTTCATCAAATTTTTCATAGTTTGAAAGTCCAGGAATGTAAAACTATCTATGATTTCAGACTGAGCTCCATTTTGCTGAGAAAATATTGAAAGCTTTGCTTCTGAAACTTTTTTTTTAAATAGCTTCTTTTAAACCCTGCAATTTTCTTAGAATTTTAAAGATCATAGAATTTCCAACTATAAAATATAAAATTTTAAAATTTATGATTCCATTTACAGAATTTATGATCTTTTTTTGCTGTTCTTTGCCAAATCAAACCCAAAATGATACACTTTGATTATCAATACTTCTCTCTCCTCCACTTCCTATTAAAATTTTTTCCTAAACAGATCAACATTTCATGCTTTGTATTTTCCACTTTGTGGTACATCCACTCATTCATCTGATCACTTCCTTCATGCATTACAAGCTACTCTGTACATATACAACTGAATATTGTGGTTTGTAAACTCATTTACTCCCTCAATGTCATTGAAGACATAGAAAATCTAAATATCCAACAAGCATCTATACTTCTAAACATAGGTAGATATCTTAATATTAAACTTTATCTCAGCCAAGGGACTTTGCATAGGTGTTTATAGTTGTTTGAGCTACCAGTTGGGCAGTTATTACAGACACCCACCACAGTTAGCAAACATGACACAGGAATCATATGGGAATATTTTCAACTGGAGCAGCACCTCCAGCAGCTGGAGGTCATGCAGTAAACCCAGAGCATATCAGAGATAACAGGGCATCCATATGCATGGACTTGAGTCAAATCCCTTGTCAATACCATCACTTGGGCCAGTTCAGTCGCCTAAACTTGTGCCTCTGGCCATTTAAAAGTGTCTAAGGTATGTCATCATGACTTCCATCTGCCAGTATGGAAAAATACAGATGTCCATAAGTATTCAGTATTTTTTATCCTCATAAGCAAGAAGTAGCTCATTCCTCTGACATGTGACAAAGCAAAAAAATAGAAGACTTTACATGGGCAAATATTGTTTCAAAAGTGGACTCGCATAAGGTGACACATTTTTCTTTCACTGTGAATATTGGCTAAATAACATAAAAATCTTCCTGAAATTTTAGAGCAGCCTTCATTTTCTTTATTTAAAGAGTCTGCTAACAATACAAGATCAATCTTGAGAGCTCAGAGCCCCATTATGGTTACTAGCTGACCCTTTGTTCAGGACTCGCACAGACTGCATCCTTTCTACCATCGTATGCATTGGGTAGGACAAGACACTGACTGCATATGTGTTTAGCAACTATTCCCTATCTAGCAATGCTTTGTAATTTTTCAGTCCTTAGACTGAATAAAACTATTGTTTCATTTTCAGACCCTTACATACAGTATCATTTTATGGTCATTGTAAAATGGTCTGAATTTATATCCAGAGGAGATAAGTAAAACTGAAAAGTGTTACCCTCCATGGAAGGGACTGAGGTATTTTTTTGGACAGCATAGATGTTTCCATTATAAAACATTAACATCTGCAAAGTGGATTTTCAGCTGCGAGGGGCATATACATTTTGTCTGCTGAGGTCCTAATTTTGTTTGTGTACACAAAACAATTTAATGTCTGCGTGTATGCATGTGTTCTTACATATTTACGCCTCTGAGTATATATCCAAACATATATTTGGATGTTTGAAAAGCAGCAAATAACTGTAGATATAAATACAAACACAGTGAATTTAGTATTTGATCATAAAATACTCATTAGCAACTCATGAACACCATTAGCAACTCCCTGAGATGTCAGTTTTTATTGTAATAAGTAATATTATGTTTTTTTACACAGTTAAGGAAAAAAGCCTTAAATTATGCACCCGAGTATTTTAGATGTCATAACATTAAGAAAAAATTCCCCAAACTAAAACCAGAAAATCAATCAAAAGACCAGGACAATTTCTTTTTAAAGTTAGCGTATTTTAATCTAATGCTGTGACTGCCTGAGGAAAGGGGAAATAATTGACTAATGATTTTTAAACCTTGGAGTTAATAATGCTGGCAATTGCTAGAGAGGAAATGACATCATTTACTGCATGGCCAAACTACAGCAAAGCTGTGATACACCATAGTATTAATAATAGACTGAATTTTATTTCCCAGACCCATCAATAGGAGAAGAGGTCGTAATGCACAGAACAAATACTGACACCATGATTCAATGATGGAGGTCAAATTCCATTACAGTGGGTAAGCCACTTTTTGCAGAAACATATACGTGAGCAGAACCAGAACCGAATTTATATTTTCCACTAGGATAGTAGGCTATCCTAGTCTAGCAGCCAGACTCAGATTCAGCTGCTCACTGATTCCCCCTCCCTCTTTGGCAGGACAGCAGAGAATTAATAGGAAGAACAGAAACAAAAATGTTCATGGGTTGAGTTTGTTTGCCAGTTACTGACATGGGCAAAAGAGACTTGATTTGGGGAAAATTAATACATTGACAAATAAAATAAATAGTGATTGATTCAAGTAACAGGAAAAAAAAGAGGGAGATTGCAGATAGTAGATAGTCACTTCTTTCTACCACCACTTATTCATGACATTTTTCATCTGCTCCACTGTGTACTTTTCACAGTCTGTAGTGTATATCTGCTCAGGTGTGGGTCGTTCCAAGGGCCACTGGGAATGCCTTCTCCTCCATAGAGTACCTGTTCCTCCTCCTTTGACCTTGGCCTTGGTATTCCCTCTGCTGTTTCTCACTTTTTTTGCTTCCTCCTGCTCTACCTGTGAAGAGAAATTGCCCTCACAGAGCATCTTCCCCTGCAGCCCCTAATGGACAGCACTTCACCAACTGCAATCAATACAGCATTTTTAAGGAATTATTCTTAATTAGATACCTCCTATAAATAATATCTTGTTGACAGGCATTCCTTTTACTATGGCCTCTAAATTCTGCTTTTTTAATTTTTCACGTTTGATAACTTTAACTTTTCTCAGATACTATGAACTTGCTGAAATATTTATAAGTTCATGTTAAAGTAACCAATATAATTGTCTTTTAGTAATTGACAATTTAGTGTGACAACAGAAATTTTGCAGATAAATAGACAGATACAGAAGAAGATCTGTTAGGGGACCTAAGGCACACTATATGTCCTCTGTAAGATATTTTTTTGGAGAAAATATGAGAGTATCACCATAGCACCAGTCTAAAACTAGTAATCTTTTTCTAGTGTGATGAAGTGGCTGCAGAGAGAAACTGCTGTCCACTAGCTGCAACCTCCCCATTTTTGTTTCCCACTACCCGAATCAAGGATTAACATAATTTAACTAATTAGTTTTTTTAAATCTAGTTTAAAGAGATAAGACTTTTTTGCTCAGCATCCTATGGGTACTGGCATAATTTTTTAATGTTGTAATTGAATATTTCTGTTGAAAATTATGATTGGTACCCCTATTCCTGCTCAGAAGAAAGAGAACTATTGAGTGCAAGCATTCTAGCAGGTCACAGCTTCTCCTCAAAAGTCATTACTGCAGGAGCACAGCTCAGTACATTGGAGAGTGTTTGTTTTATCATATGTAAAATAGTTATCAGCAAATCAGGAAAACAAGATTTATAATTAGCTGCTTTTCTGGTGCACCTAAAATTATGGTATGTAAATACTTCTCTTGACCATTAAAAATTACATAAGAACTATAGGGAGAAAAAGTCAATATGTAATTATACTTTCTAGAAAATATTTTCATAAGTGCATAAAATTGAGAAGTAATTCTAATATAAAATAAAAGGGCACAGCTCTGGTGAATATCACGATCATCATAATAAAACATCCTCATAACTAGGGGATTTTAGTCTACCAAGTAAATGCAAAATATTAGCACAGAAGTTATTGCTACCTGGTTTTTGTTTCTAATTTTTTGGGTTATGTAGACCATAACATGTATATGTGTATTGCAGAAGCTGGTCCTTCCCACATATATTGTGTGTAGTATACTTTTCTTCAGTCAGAAGCAGACTAGGCTTACCTGTCTAATGGTGACAATAACTGGCATAAAGGTAACTAACTTACAAAAATTTTCTAATCCTTTTACTTCTAAACTTAGCTTTGATGTCTTCTCACTATGACTGATAAACTCTTGGAAAAGTGGAGGGTTTTTTTGAATAAAAGATTCTCAGTAAATTGGTACAGACGGCTCTATCAGAACCTAATTACGACTGTGGAGCCAGAAAATAAATTGCATTTCCCATACATTATTAATGCCCTTCGGATCCTCATTTGTCATGTTCAAGGTTATGTAGAGGTGACATTCAAAGAACCCAAACTTCATGTTAACTCCTTTTGACAACCAAGTCCTTTTTTAATTTAAATTATCAATGATGAAAATTAAGCACCATAAGAAATAATTTCCTTAGCAGACATTCACTTATGGAATAGTTAAAAAAATGAGTATATAAAGAAATGGCTTTTTTACAGGACCAAATAATGTTTACTATATGCACATGTAAGCAGTTAGGCACATTAAGACCTGTAGGCCAGTAGTCATGGAGGCCCATGACTAGAAGGTGACACAAAATATTATTAGCAAATGAACATTGATTTGGAACACTTTTAAAAGAAGAAAACACAGTTCAAGTGGTAATTATAAAATACATGTGCAATTTTTGTCACTAGAGGTACAGGGGATATTTTATAAAAATCCTACAACCAGATTGTACCCACTTATTTATTCTGAGTACTCCTAAAGAATTGAGATTAGCTTTGTATGATTAAAATAAGTCTTAGGCTTTTGGTATTCTGACACTCCAAAAGTAACTTTGAACACAGAAGTGAAATGAAATAATGTGAAATTTTCTTAGTATCCAGCTTCAACTTAGCTTGCGGGTGCATCAAATAACATCGGAGAAGTCTGTGATGTTTGAGTTTTCGGTATTTCAGTTCAGGAAAGTATTCTGCTTTATTTCAATTTAAGTAAACACCAATTCCTAATGGAAAAAGTGAGTATTCACAGTTATCTGTGATGAAAGACAAAAAAAATTTATTATGGATGCAGTAGATATCTAAAACATCTGAAAAGTGTAAGGCTTCTTCCATTCTATCCACCACTGTTTATACTTGCTGAAGCTATGAATCACTTGTTAGAAGAAAAACTATGTAGTAAATTAGATACTGGCCTGTAGTTGTTGGTCACTTACCACAGAGTTATCCCAGGAACAGCTCCTTAAACTTAATAGTACCTTATCATGCTGAACCATCTTATTGTACTTTACAATATTACATTAAAATTGAAGGCTAATCCATTTTACAGCTTTACTGTTCAGATAAAATGAGATAAAATCCAAGAGCCAAAATTCAACATGTGTGGAACTTCTATCATCTCTGTACAGCTACATAGACGATTATTCCACTGAAACCCAATAGGTCTTATATTTATATCTAAAAAAGGCAAATGTAAGCAAGGGCAAATTTAAAATAAAAAAAAGCATTTATTGGTCTGTATTTTTCAGTAATCTCTTTCGTATTGTTTCAGATACTTGGATTTGAGTAAGACCTTATTATTATCAGTATTCTCTCATATCACGATTCTCCATCTTCTTGATCTTCCTGGGAAGCTGTTACTCTTCCAGTGTGTGTGTGTGTGTTCTAAGGAGCCAGTATACCAACAGATTTTGCTAATCTAAATATGATGGGAAATAAAAAACATACATGCAACTTCCTCAGGATATTTAGGAGGAGTTTGCTAAGAAGAACTAAACCTCTGTTTAACAAACAAAATATCTTGAACAATTAGGAAACATGAATCTGAACCAAAACATACGTCTTTCTTTTGCAAACATATGTAGAACAGTCGGAAAACTTTGTTTAAATAAAGATACTTTGATTCTCATGTAAGGAATAAAAATTAGATAAAATAAAAATGAATCTTCATATCAAGTAACAACAAACACTTATAACAAAGTGTACAGATATGGGCAGAAAAGTGACTTACAAAGATGCATGTGACCACAGAACTAGAAATAAATTTGATACCAAAAAACACAGGAGCCGAAGACATTTAATCTAACACAAAGAACTAATTGCAGTCTAAATTTTAAGTGTTCAAAGAAGTATTGAAATATACATTGACTTGGGAAACATGACTATTAAATGACTCTGGAGGAATGTGGAGTACATCTGTGTGGACACCAAAAGCTCTGTGCCTAAGTTTAGTAGTTGTTTGACATGACCTTTTGGAAGTAAGTGAGTATATTCCTGTGTCTTTTACAGACTTGGATTATGGTTCTTCTAATTCAATATCTGCTTAAAGCACTTGCAAAATGAAGCTTCATTGTTAGTGATAATACTTAAATAGATATTTTGCAGCTTTTTTTTTTTTAGTGGTCATTTTATTATACTATCTTTTGGTTTTTTATTTCTTGACACTACCACAATGTAATTGATTGCTTGTTATACATGACATCCTTTTTTTTTCTCTCTTTAGTCTCCATGAACTTAGAAATATAAAGATTTACTCCTCTTCATCAATAAAACCAAACATTTGTCATTTTACAAAGAACCACTTTTGGAATGTTTTAAAGATACTTTCCAAGTAATTACATGTTCACTTCCATTGTAAAAGTTCTGACATTCTTTTTCTCAGGGATATTTTCAAGTTTTGCTTCTTTGTAAACTCTTGAGAAAAAAATCTCCTGCCTTGCTATCTATAAAAGAACACAAAAGAAATACAACCTCCAAATTACATACATAGATTTTATTCAATATGTAATTCACAAAAGTGAATTTTAGTGACTCCATATGCCACATGAATTGTGTGCCTAATCTCTTAGTTACAACTTAGCTAATGGATGTCTACTATAATTTTTAATTTTTCCCCATGGATTGTTCACGTGTCTAATCAAAGTGATCGTCCTTCCCTGGATTCCTGTAGTTCCTGATGTCATCTGGACAATAAGGTGCCTAAAACTTCATAAACATTCTGCGTGAATGACCACATATAGCCATATGGAAAGACATTTTCATTCATTTGACTTCTGATTTGATTGGTTTATATACTACAGAAGATAAAATTCCCTGGTTTTTAATCTTTTCCTCCATCACATTAGATTTGTGTATAAGCAGCTAAAAGCTTCATTGTTTCTAATACTGTCCATTTAGAGCAGATATTCCCACTGACTATTACTGCATTCCAAGCACTTTATAAATAACTGTGTTTTTGATTTATTAACCCCCACAGATGCTTGTATGCAGGTTTGCAGGCTGAAGTTACTTTATTTCTAGTCTGCAATTAACTTCTTGATTTTTTAGATGTTTGTGTATTGCTCATTTCTCATTGGGTTTTTTGCATCAGCTCTTAATTTAATATAATCTGAAAATGTAATTAATGCACTGTTTGCTTTTTCTTTTTCAGTTCATTAATAAAAGTAGTAATGATTTTTCACTCCACTCAGACATAAATAACTGAAGCAATCAATATTGAAATTACATTGAAATTTAGAATCCTTATTGTAAAGATTCATCTGAAGCTCTAAATATTTGAGGTGAAAAAAATATTTAACAAACTTTAATTAACTAAACAGTATATTTGGAATATAAAATGATGTGATAGGTCTGACAATTTTTAAAGGAAATGTAACTGCTTCTTTTAATTTCAAATCTCAAACAGTGATTAAATCTCATGCATTGCTATACATCTTTGCATGCCCCTACAGATTGCTAATCAGCTTAGCTCAACACTGAAGGAAAGGAGTACAAGATGAGAGTATAAATTAGTTGTTACAAACAAGATGAAGTTCCTTAATATTTGTAAATTGGTTCCTTCAACTCCTGGTCAACCAAGAGTCAGGCACAGTGCCATTGTAGTCTCTAAAGCACTTCATTCCAAGACCTACAGTGAGAGCCTTTATTGGCTTGACACATCAGTGATCTGTTATTTGTGGAGTCAACATAGCACCAATCTTCCTGATAGTCTCCATTTCTTCACTTGGAACTATTTTTGAAGATTCATACCCTCTGATATATTCCTTCCTGAGAACTTCCATGTATTTCCTTTTTATTTTTCCCTTTTTCATAACTCAAGGTCTATAAGGACATTCCCCTGAAAATGTGCTCTTAATGATTACCAGTAAAATCTACTGTTATCAATGCCACCAAAAAAGAAAAAATCCGTTTTGTTTTGTCTCCACTTTAACTGTCCTTTTTTCAAGGAAAAGTTAGAACATGTAGGCTCAACTGGTGGACTGCCTGACCCAGAACTCTGTCTGCACAGGCAGTTGATTTTTTTTCTACATAAGAGTAAGACCAGGGATGCTATATTCTTCTACCTAATGGTCTCTGTCCCCCGCTGTTTTTTAACAGCTCACTTCTCTATTTCATTTATATAAACTCATCTTCTTTTCTACTGCTGAGTCTGTATAAATTTGCCAGCACTTGTCAAGGAATTGCACTTGTCTGCTCCAGCTTTCGACGAACTGCCTCCTTCTTGTTTTAAATTGGGATCTGACTAACTTGGTAGTCTGAGCTTTCTAATACCTGTAGCATAAGATGCAGTGAACAGTTAATACCTGTGAACAATCTTGACACCATTCACAAATATCTTTCTTTAGTTACCACTTTTCCACACTCAAGAACTCTGGACTATTTGTATTCTTCTTCGTATGGATGCCACTCCATACTGTCAAACTTCCTTGTTGCCTGTTCTGATTTTTTTGAACTCTATACAATATTTTGTGGGGACAGATCCAAAACCAAAGACAGTATTCAAGACGTGGTTGAAATACATATTTATTCTGTGAAACAATTATTTTTGTCTGTAATCCCAACATCTGGTTAGCTTTTCTTCTTGCTGCTGAATTCTGGGCTTCACAGAATTGTCAGAAGCCAAGATCCTGTTCCCGACAGGGAATAGTCAATTCAGAAGTAATTTTCTTAAATTTTGATTTCTCTTGTACATATTTGTGTGCTGTGTTTCTGTATACGTACACACGAATGTATGTGAATCACTTCACATCTATCAACATTGAGTTTAATCTGAAATTTTATTTCCAATTTTCTCCTTGTGACCCTCCCCTGTGAAATAAATATGGTATCCTATAGTTTATAGAGTTATACAGTTTCCTTATCTACCCCAGTTTTTGGCAAACAACTAGAAAGTAATGGACAAATCCACTTTGAGTAAAAATGAATAAATGTTTTAATCTCTACCTTCTGCCCCAGGACAGGTTCTCTATGTCTCCCTCCTCCTTGACTGAATCAAATCCTACATTAAGCCTTTGGTGAAAGCACTGTTAAAGTCTACAGTGTCACCCAGTTTTCTTTTTTTTTCCACTGACATTATTTGCCATTAATTAATGTCATCAGCAAACTCCTTAAAGTAAATATGTTAGTATTTAATGTAAATACTTAAAAAGACTAACAAGCTTTCAGAAATGGTCAGGCTAAACACATTGCCTTCCGTAAAGTAGTTTTTAGGTAGGTGCTGTCAACTGCACAATTCTAGTACTAAGTTTGTGTCATTGCGTCAGATTTTTAGATATTTACACTGCCAAAACCACACACACATATTCTGAACAATATTCTGAAAACAAACAGGGAAAATGTTCTCACACAGAAATTTTCTAGAGCATTGTCTCTCTATGAATCCAGGTACTATCTGAAGAATTTCAAACTAGGCCATTACAGTCAGTTCCAGTGCAGAGCTCTTTAGCTTATACTTTGAAAGGATATGAAGCCAGCTGGGTGTGTTCTTGTGCTCATCTCCAGGATGCTTACTAAATGTCGTCTGTCATATAATGTATGTATTTTGGGGTTGGATAGTGAGGGAGAATGCAGCCTTGTCTGAGGTCTTTGTAACAGAGAAACATGGACCCTGGGGTGTCCATATGCCACAGATTTTCTCTGTGTCTGTTCCACTGAAAACATAATGAAAAAGCAGATAATAAAGACTGAGTGATATCAGATTTTGTCCTAAGATACAGGTACTGACCTTGTTCCAAAAAGGAAGTAACAATTTTCATATAAGGAATGACACAAAATTGAAAACATATCTATATTATATTTTGATTTTATATACCAAATGTCAACATATTATTTAATTCTATTAAATAAGTATGGTAAACACTGAATAGATTATTAAAATAATAAATAATACAGTAGGTTTGGTAGCAATCATTTAGAAACAGAATATTCAGAAATAATTCAGTGTGCTTTTAAATGTTTGTTCTTTGAGGGATACATTTTTAGAATAAAATTTAGGATACATGTTGAAATATTTTCAGTATTGTTTCTGTCCTTGACTATAGGACATATTCCAGTCTACATCACAAAACAGCTGAAAAACCTGTAGTACGGTCCAGTTAAAATTCACTTTTCTCAGTTTCAAGGACATCCCCAAGTTTTAGCACTATTCCGTAGTAGAAGGAGATTCTTCTCTATTTGGATTCTGCTGAGGATATTTTGATGACTAAATTTTAATGACCTATTCCCTCTTCTCCTCATAGTTCTTGGTGATAAATCATTGCTGCTGAATTTTCTGTTGTGCATTGTTTAGTACAAGATAATATTGTCCACACAGCCTGTCCTCATTACTTGAAAAGCGGGAATCTTTGAAGTTGTGCATTATTCACCTTTTACTATAAATCATTTCCTCATACAACTACAGTGTTTGATACTAATTTAATTTAGCACAGTATGTTGTCATGCAATGTTTAGCCTGTATGAATATTCAAGAAACATAAAAGATACTCACAGTGACATGGAGATGACTTACAAAACAAAGAATATCAAAGAAGTACTTGAAGAATTGTTTTGCTATTGTACTCAGTCTTCTTTCTTCTCAGCTGGAAGATGATATGCAGTTATAATGCCTTCTCTCTTTTATATGTTTCTGACTTTCTTAGACAGAAGGAGCATGGCTGTGGAACTCAGATCCTTCTGATTATCTACTAAAGACATACTAATTTACTGGTTTTTACATACATATGCACATGTAAAGACAGAGACACACATATACATATACACCTGTATTTCAGGCTTGAGCAGTCAGCAAAAATTTAGCATGCTTCAAGAGTTTTTAAGGACATTAGAATGATATCTAGCCATCAAACATTAACATGGATAAATACCGAGAAAATTTAAAAAAGACCTACCAATACTGACAGAAAGGGAGGACTGGCAGTACTATGATGTAAGGCAGTAATTTCATCTATCCTTTCTCTGCTTGGCTTTTCTTGTTTTCCAAAGTTGTTTGTCTGGACTAAAATCATTGACTTCTAACTTAAATATCTACATTTCACTAAATATGCTGATCTTTTCGGTTTGCCCCAGAAAGTTTTCCTTCTGAAACAGTTCAAAGAAATGTTCTTGCTTTCATTTCAGTATATATGTGGGATGAAAAGCAGACAGAAGTGGACCATCACGTAGGACATATATGTGTAGGACATTGGTAGTTATCATAAAATCTGTTTCTTAAAACAATGAACAATGAGGGTTGTCAAGGGTACATGAGGAAAGAAAATGTGATAACAAAGCAAGAGACAAAAAAATCAATCATTTCTGAAAAGTATTACTGGTCTTGTATTTATTGGTCAGATTGTTCTTCATTTGCTTAAGTGAAAGCGAAGCATCTAAATAACTTCCCCATGAGATTTTCATACTACCTCACTTTATAACTCTTGCAGTAGAATCTATTTCAATTACAGTATTGCTTTTATTACTTGGCTGTGTATGTGACTCCTGTTACAGTGAACATTAGTTAAATTAAGTACCTTTTATGTAATATCTTATATGTATTGGATTTTTTTGCTTCTGGTGAGTTTTATAGCTTCTGTGGATTGTCATAGTATAATATATATTAAACTGGATAGAAAAGATAGAATTTATGACTATCATTCTAAGTGGCTTGAATGACTCAATCAGCATTTTTTCTCAGTGATTTCCATCTGCTAAGAGGGAGGTTTATAAAAAACCAAATTATTTGAGTGATATTGAGAAGTATGAAGAATAATTAATTATATGAGGGGTTTTTTCTTCTTTCAACCTCATTATTGTGAAATTTTCATTGACTTTTCTTGCCATATGTAACCCACTGCTGGATTGATAGGACTATGTGTGACAAAACAGCTAAAGAAGGTATTATCCAATTTTTCTGTGAACACTTTGGCCCTGTACAGAGGTAAATCTAAAGATTATCTTGGAGTAATTTAGCAATCTGTAGAAATTGATTTATCTCCCTGAAAGATAAGAGGTCATGGGAAGATTTCAAACATGTTCTGTTCCATTCCAGCAAAGATCAAGACATCTGAGAAGAGCCTCACATAAACTATTTTCTACCTCCACTATCCATAGCAGAATAAAAAACGATACCTTATCTCCTTGTTCAGGATATCAGTAGACTTAATTTTTCAGTTAAATAAATACAGATGTCAATTTAATGATATAAAATAAACACAACATAAGCCACCTTAATATGCTGCTACCATAACAAATACATTAGTGCTAGAGCTCACGAAAGGAGTTAACTTGAAGGGGAAAGAATTTTTCCCCTTCAAGAAAGTGAAATATGATAGCCCAAAAAGTAAAATTTGCAGAATCTGATGCAAGAGTCTGTTATAAAAAACATTCCTTTCTTGTCCCCTCATGTCCTCTGCCTGATTCTGAGAAATATGAAGTGTACTTAAATCCCTGAAACACTTAAAGTACCCTGATTGTCCTAGACAAAAAGGGTGGTACAAGATTATCTAACAGACTGAGATCTTATAGATTATATAATAAACCCTGTTAAATACTGACTTTACATCATTTAAGTGATTGTAGCACTGACTACATTTTTTTTGTTCCTGGTTATAAATAAAATTCATCTTAAAATTCAGTCTTAATATGTGCTTCTCAAGAACAAGTAAGACCCTAAAAAAACAGCTTGGTGTTTTATTTGTTCACTTTCTAACTTTCTTGCTTATGATCAACTTTCAAGAAATATTTCTTAAATTATACAACCTTGAGCTAATACTTAGTCTTTGTGCCCAAAAATAAATAATCACATTCTATATTTTACAATTCTGATCTCCTAAATTACTGAATACATGCAACTCCCAGGTATTCAATATGAATAATTCAATTTGCACCTTCTGTCGTGTGAATCATCATGACAAAGAACAACCTCAAGTATTCACTGACTGATAGGTAGCTATTAGGGAATGGTAAATCTCATTAATTTTGATCATGAAATTATTGGGTATTAATGTGCTAACAAAGCAAAACAAGATACCTGTTGTTTTGATGTTGATTTGCTGTGTGTGTTTTATTGCATTTTTTTTAGTTTCAATCAAAACAACAATTCTTTTACCTTTATGACATCTGAAAAAAGATTTTTATATGCTTTAATTTTTCTACTATATTTAGAGGTTTATTCTAGAGAAGAAAAAAAATGGTAAAATTATAATTCCCTTTGCCTTATTTTAGTTTCCTGTGCATATTGTTGAGAATCTTTACATTTTTTACCCACCTGTGATGTACTAAATACCCTTACAAGTATATAATTTAGTGTGTGTTAGTGAAAGTCTAAAAACTTATTCCAGTGCACTCTGTAAACCCCTCCACATCCCAATGCTCTCTGTTTTTATTCTCTGCTAACTATCTCAGTCCCTATCCTTTGTGATCTGCCTTCTCTATTGTTCTTAATGGCATGTTTAATTCAGTGTTCAAGACTGAGTATTTATTGCATCTTGTCCAGTCTTTTACATTTGTTTTCTTCAATGGGTGTTTTGGGGTTTTTTTAAATCATAAAGTTATAGGTTGGAACTCTATGTACATTTGATGTAAGTAAGTACAGTTTTAGCTCACCTAATTATTCTTTGGAATATATGAAAAAAAGTTTAGTGTTTGGCATATTTTAGGAGAGCACTTTGTAGCTAAAATATACTCGGAAGATTGCTGTTTAAATGACAAGATAACTGCTTATTAAATGATGCATTTATTTTAAGACCAGAAGATCAGCAACTTTTTTTTTTTTTTCATTTCTCTGGAAGCTTAAAGTGGTAGCTTTCTCCTTTCAGAATTCAGGCCATTTTTTCTTGAGGAATCAATATGAGCAAAGTAGCATTTTCCAGATTAAAGGCTCACCACTGGTTTAGTGAAAATTTTATTTCTTTACTTGAGTGATTTCTCTGACCTTTTTTTCTATTTCATTTTTTATTTATATAGAATAATATATTTGTTAGTTCTCAATTTAAATTGCTTTTTATCCATGCAGGACAAATTAAAATGGAACTCTTACGGGAATCATATCATCTTGATTACCATACTAAAATAGAGGTAGGTTCCACCACTATTGCTCACTGACCTGTGTCTATGAGGTCTTATTTCAAATTCCAGCTCTGGAAGTGACTTTAGGCTACTTACTTAGCCTCTGTGTACTTGACGTTCTTCCTCCGAAAATTATTTATAATCTTTTTTGGAGCTTTACAAACAATCTGGTTTAGTTTGTAAACACAAATCAACTCAAAACTACGTTTATCAATGCCATCATGCAACATGAAGTTCTCACGTAATCATATTATTATTTCTATCGTAAATTTTCATAAAAAGTGGATGAAAGTGAAACACAATTGTAAGAGTTCTACTGTTAAGCTGTAGGTTCAGAAAGACTGTGAAGCTTACCATGAGTACCGGGGGGTACCTGGGCTCTTTTTCATCTTTGGCATCATGACCCATGGCAACCTTCTTGTGTCATTGAGCAAAGGTCTGAGCAAAGAGCAAAAGTGGAAAAACAAACAGAAAAAAATCCTAGCCAACAGAGGAGACTAATGTGAAGAATCTCCCTGTCTACTCCATTCACAGTTTTACTTCTTCCTGGTTGCTCTTAAATCCCTTTACTTTTACTTCAAACAGTACACTGTATTTCACTCAGGATTCAAGTCTATTGCTATTTGTAATGGGCCATAAATGTCATAAATGACTGCCATTTACCCAGGGAAAGCTATGTTTTTCCCTTTTGTATATCCAGCATATAAGAAGGTTTGATCCATGGTTTTCTAGGCACGTATCAAGAAAGAGCCCTGCCTAGACATGAAACATAAAGATTGGGCTAAGGAGAAACAAATTATGAGAGATAAAAGAAAAAAGAGAGAGACAGAAAGTAACTTTCCAGTAGGTTTTACTCCATTACTTAGTATGCTTTATTTCTTCAGTTACCTACTTCTTTTTAATTAATTCAGAATGAGAATTCTAAATGGGGATACTTTTTAGACATCATTGACAACAATTGAGAAAGGACAATAGCAAAGCGGTAGAAGATGATGCTTCAGTAGAGAAGCCCTACTGAACAGGCTGAAAACACAGTATGACTGAGGAAGCTGAATGATTCACATTTGTAGAATTAAGGAAACTTCTCTTCTGATACTTCCATCCCTTGATGTCTACTACAGATTTCCTACACTTTCTCATCTCCCTCCTATTCTTCTCCTTCCTGACACAAATCCATTTAAATGACACCTTTCCCCAGAATGATGCCTCTAGCTTTCACTGGGTCAATGAAATTCAATGAAACAATTCTTGCTGGATTATTTTTCTACCATTTTAACCACCTCAATTCACTATGAGTCAACCAGACAGCTCAGTGGAAGCAATGGGACTATCCCATTCTGACAGGCATTCATCTGGTCCATTGGCTTCTGGATGAAGGCCCAAAGACAGCCAAAAGATGTAGCCAAAGCAGGTCTCTGTACAACAAGAAATTTTGTGTATCAATCATGATATAAATACTATTACTTTGTACTGATCATTATATAAATAATATTATTGTCTTGAATATATCTTTCGTACTAAAATATGTAACTAAAAGCAGTAGATAAACATTGTATAAATCTAGGATGGAACAGGAGAGGGGAACTAGCTGCAACATTTTTATGTAAGAGTGTGGGATATGGGACCACTAAAGGGGTAAAAATGGCCAGATGTTGCTCAACTTGAGACACCTGGCAAAGAATAAGCTGGTAAAGAATAAGTAAAAGAGTGCAAACAGATAAGACCTCCTGTTAAATGCACAGGAGACAGGCAAAGGTAAAAAAAACAGATCAGGATGAAATAAGACCCTTTTGGGAGGGAGGTAAAAGCATAAGAGCAACAGGTATAACAAAGGAAAATCAAATGAGAGAGAGGACAGCCCACTACAGTTCTGACAGAAGAACCTCAACTCAGCAACTAAAGATTATCAAGGGCACTTTCCATCTGTACCAACTATATAAAATCAACCCAGTGTTATTGTATACCCACAGCAAATGTAGGACATAAATTTACAGGCTAGGAGTTTTGTGTCTGCAGAGAAGGTCATTGATGATGGTAAGAGTTTATCATTAGCATGATGTATGAAATTAATGAGTAAATTTAATGAAGTTTTTTTCCTCAAGTTGTTACCCTGTTTGTTGCATCAGTCATCTACATATTCTCATCACAGCAATCTGCAATGGCCTAATACACATATCTATGTACATACACACACATAGATGTATATAAAAGTGTTCAGTTACAAAAAAGGACTCTGGAGAGCTTACCTCTAAGACAAATATCTCAAGTTAGCAATATAATTTTTCATTTACTCTTTCAACTACAGAGCCATTCTGAGCAAATTCTCATTTCATTTCTTATTTTCACCTTCCTCTTTGGGATTTCAACTTACTGCTCCTTAGTTTACCAAACTATTTTAACTTGGTGATACTAAGGACTATCCATATTCCAAACTTAACTTAACTATGTAGGCCAATAGTTGGTTGAATGCTTCACAAGATGTACATCTATTGATCCTATATGCATGTCTGTGTTTCTAAAAATATCAGCATCAAGGGAATTGTGAACAACTTGGACACCTTTTATCTCTTTGTTTATTTGGTGTTTGTTATTTTTGAAGATATATATGCACTCTTTGGCCATTAGGTTTTCATTCCATTCTTTAATGCAGTAGAGGGTAGAACTCATTCATCATATGCCAGGCTTGGGAACTACAGTTATAATTCTCAAGTTATGAAGTAGTAAACAGAAAATATTATCTTTACCATAGAAACAGATTTTGTCAGTCAATGTAAATCTATCTTCATTGTTTTCCATTAAATATTGCTCTCTGCTTTTGATCTGAGAGTTGCTGTTTCTATAGAAAATTAAAATATAGTTGTTGCGGTATCCAGTATGGTAAACATCTAGTTAGTACCTAATATTTATGTTATGCAAATAAGAATGTTTAATATTTATTTAGTTCCAACTATCATTGGTCTTGTATTAGAAAGTAGAACTAGAAGAACTTTATTTATATGTATTAACTCTACATAAGAGGCCATGGTTTACACATTTTTCAAATGATAAAGTACTAACTGTGTATAAATAAATATGGCCAAATATAGAAAGTAGAGACTACTTTGTAAACCCCATATCTCAGAGTGATCAGGCATTGCTAAGTACAGATAAGTTTTGATGCAAAGTAGATTTTTTTTTCCTAAAGATTGGTATGGCCATATTGCAGTCAGATTTGCAGAGGAGATGCTGATGCACCAGACGGTTGTGCTGCCATTTGAAGGACTTTGACAAGCTGGAGAAACAGGACAACAGGACTCTTGCAAAATTCAGCAAACAGAAAAGCGAAGTCTCGCATAGGCAGAGGTCTGCTGCCTGGACAATAGCTTGGCAGAACAGGACCTGGATGTCCTGGTGGAAAAACTGAACACGCTTCACCAGTGTGCCCTTGTATTAAACAGCATCCTGGGCTGCATTAGGAAGAGAATTGCCAGCAGGTCAGTCCGGGTACAAAGACAGAGTATAGACTTTCACTTAGGCAAGTGACAAGTAACAAGTATGTTGATGGTAAGAAAGAGTTTCTGATTACAGAATGTAACATTCCTTTATCATTTATTGTCACTGGAATTGGGTTCTGTTTACCTTACAAAAATATAAGGTGTTTGAAAGGATAAATGATATGTTTATGTTTTCATCTTTTTTAGTGCTTTTGAAATTTTTAAGAAATAGGCATTAATTCTATGGAAGAAAGACCCCATCTTCAATAAATCTAAGAAAGAATCAGTGCTGCAAATTATAGGCTACTATCCACATTTCACTCTAGAAAGACCAGGGGTACCATAAAGAAGAGCAATTCTGTAGAGATCTGAAGCAAAAAGATTAGGTGGCTTTAAAAGAATCAGTAATGGTCAATAAAAACAGTTAACTCAAAAGAATCTTCCCAAAGGAAGAAAATATAACCCGATTCTCACAAAGCAAATGAGAGTGTAGTCAGACACACTTGCACATTTCAATTTCCTCTCTTTCTTGAATTGCAGAGATTATTCACTAGCATTAGATTGATATTACTATTCTGTCTACTCCTTCTGGTTCACAGCTAATACTTAGAAGATTGGGGAGTGGTAAATTTTTTTAGATGATATTGAATTCAAGAAGCCTGTATTTTCTTTATAATTTCTTTATTAAAAACAAACAAACAAAAAAATACCCCCCAGAAACTCAACACAAAACTAAAACCAAACAAACAAATAAAAATCTTCCAACAAAACAAACCACAAACCAAAATCAAACATAAACCTTTTCAAAAAGTTTCCTTATGTGCTGTGCAATTCCTTGTTGATATGACCAGGTAGATACTCTATCTTGGAAAAATTACCAGGTCTTGTTTCAGTAAGATATATTATTTTTATTATCTATAGAAATAACAGTCTGAAAGTTTTCAGTCCATATGAAGCTCAAATACAAGCATGACACACAAACACATTAAAATTCTTGATGATCAGAGGAAAATCGAAATTACTCTAGAGAACAGTTTATAATTACCCCAAACAAATATGTATCAAGTTTTATCTCATCATTTTGATAAGCAACTCTGGAAGAACTGCATTTAGGGTAGTCACCTTACTAAATATAATGTTTCTTTTTTTTTTTTTTTTTTTTATATCTTTGTATACTACTCCCCTGAGTGAACTTTGGCCATCAATTATCTCTTTATTTTTCTGACTGTAGATGCAGTCATTGTATTCTCAGCACCTGCACACCACAGCTATACTCGCTTATGTATAGGGGCCATGCTTATAACTTTTCCTTGAACTAAAACGTAACAATCCTAAAGATTTAAGAGTTAAATATACAAAGGTGTCTGAGACTCGGCAACAAGATCCTTTTATTATGTTCTCTGCTACTCTGAAATCTGCATTGCTAATTGATGGACACAGGCAGAGCAACAATGAAGAAAACTTATAATCCTTTAGAAAGACTTACAAAACAGAGTGTGTAGAGTATGGAGACATTTACTCCACAGAAAAAATAGATGGGAAATGAAACCCTGCTTACCTCTCTCAATGAAATAAGCATCCACCTTGAGGCTAGAGCTGTTCTTTCTGCTATAATCTCACTGCTATGAATACATTGTTTGAGATAAATATGTCAGCTCTTCTTATTTTCTGATTGCACACTTAATAGTCTAGTAACAAATGTAGTCAGATGAAACCCTAGAGGTGTAAATTCAAGTATTCCTATTTCTGGTTTGACATTATGAGTTTTACTTTCATTGTTCACTGTCTTACAGGCATGGATTTAAAGATACTCAAAGTTCCATATCTGAACCTGTTCCATAGAAAGAATACCCTGTTTTGTATTCATGAAAGGACTGGTCTCTGTGTGTCCATATAAATAAGCTTGATGGCCCAGCTTCAGCCATATATTTAACCAAAATTTTTGCTGCTGATACTCAAATAATTTTCACAATATTAGGAAGTTTTCTGCAGAACATGACAGACACTCCTGCAAAATCAAATCTCCCATCCCCAAATTTTCAATATTCCGATGACTCTGTAAGCATTATATTATTGTTGAGGGATTGTACATAGGAACAAGTTTGATAAGCATGGTTGAGAATATGCTATTAGTTCTGTTCCTTCTGGTTCACAGATAATATTTAGCAGATGGGGGAGTGGTTATTTTGGGGAATAGTTATTTTTTTTACTACAATCAGCATACTATTTTCACTCTACTATCATCATAAATGGGAAAGGGATTAAAGACATAAATGTCCCCAGCAGTTAAGCACCTGACGTTCATGAAGAGCAGTAGGGATGCTGTGAACAGGAACTTAAATATCCAGGTGTTTTAGGTGCCAGATCACTGAAAACACTGTGCATTGAGATTTTAAATTTGGACATCAAAGATTGAAATTAGGTAATAAATTCCTTCAGAAAGCCTAGTCTTGAAATGACAAGCTCTTTATTTATAAAAGTATTGACAAAATTCTGAAATCTTCTAACCACACAGATATGGTCTATATTTTTAAAAATCTTTCCTTGGAGCTAATGTTTATTTATTACTATTCTTAACCAGCTACTAATTCATTAATATTTTTTAACATTTGGAGGTTTTAAATTCAGTTAATTTGTCTTCTACAAGTTAATTTTTGTTAAAGATTCTAGTTGTACGAAGCTGCTTGCATTTTTTACCTAAAGAGTGTATTTAATTTTTAAAAGTTTTTAAAATAGTGCCTTGGTATGAGGAAAAGTACTTTATCCATTTCTCTAACAAAAATTTCCTCACTGCCTTGAACAAAGTGCTTCATGGCCTAGATCCTCCATTTTTTAATTAGTATTCATTTCTCATTTCTTAAAAATTTTAATTTCCTAGTGTTTTTAGATGATAATTTAAAAAAAAATTATGAAGGTTCAAAATAGTTTGGATGAGTATCATCATATTCAAAGACTAATAATGGATGTGACTACGAAATTATTTTCCTTCTTTTATCAAGCTAAGGAGCCTGGAGCTATATCTTGGAGTAACACCCTGACAAATATTATTGTCTGCAACTATATGTGTACCATGTTACATACCATTAATACTGAGCTTGAAAATGTAGGGGTTTTTCTATCATGAAAAAATACACAGTTTTAAAGATAAACTTATAAACCAAAAACCTACACTTTGATTTTGATTAAAAGTTTGGCCTCCAGGTAGATCAACATGATCTACCAACAGTTTTCTTCACTTGTTGCTTTACAGTCCAATTGGATCTATTCCTTGTTATTTGCTTCTTACTGATATTTTCTTTTTCTTTTGTTTTGTTCTACAACTTCAGCTGGTGCATAAAAAACAGTTTAAGGAGTCTTTTTGTTTCAGAAGTGTTATGGTTTTAAGTTCCTTTGATGATGATACCCTTTTACATTTCTACAGTGATAATATTTCTAAATATTTTGCAACCAAATATTTTGTGTAGTCTTTCGTCTCAATTTCCTTCATTAACATTTAAGCTACTGCTTTAGGCCGCCTGTAACAGAACAAGAACAGTAAACATTGGGATGTGAACACCATTTGTTTTAATTATCCACATCAAATAATTCTATCCTTGTCTTTCAGAAGAAAACATGTTAGAGAAGCTTCTACACTTTCTTCTCCATTTCTCTGTTGTCAGAGGTGTCATTGATACACATTTTAGAGATGTCTTTGGTGTTATGATTTGTAAAAGAGTTGAATTAAACAGCATTCTAATTCTGTCATGTTATTATTATTAAGGATGTATTTCCTGGAATCCTTTCATGTTAACAGTTCAGACCTCTCAGTTATTTAAACAAACAAAAAACCCAAACAAAACATTAAAGCCCTTTCTGTCAGGAGTAAGTCTGGTATAGCCATGTTTGTATCAAAGACATTAGATTACTGTTTAAACACACCTTTGTTATCTGCTAGGTTTGACACATGTTCATTATTTCATGTTCTGTAAAAAGAACTTTACTTTTCAGGGATTGTTAAAGCTTTAATATTTATGACATTTTTAGAGAGAAGAACTTACTTTCTCATTGCTAATCACTAAACATTGGATTGAAGGGAAGAAAAGCAAAAAAAGAATTTAAGCACCTAATGTAGAGTTTCATTTGAATTTAGAATCTCAGATCCAAATCTATAACCCTGAAAATTCCTGTGTAGGTAATTTCAAAAACTTAAGACATTTGATCTCTTACGGGCTTTTGAAAATCTTTCATCATTTTTCATCTTTTTTTCCAGAAAGCTTTCTTAGTCTTACATGAGTACAAAGTCAGTCTCTTTTGATGGAATTAAACTGTTCAGTATCTATTTCTAACTCCAATGGAGGAAAAGCATTTTCTTTTTTAAATTTCATGATGATCTTGACCTAGCAAACACAATTACATCTATGAGATCAATCTCAAAAAATACACTGGTGATCAAAAACTAAGCCCTGCTGCTCTTTTTTTTTTTTTTTAACCCTTTTGGATCATTAGAAATACCCTCAGTTTAAGAATAATAGCTTTGGTTTAAGAAGAATGAGTTAAATTTCTTGGGATTCTATTAAAATAAAAATCAAGGTCCAGATCCCAAGAGATGAGAAGTCTAATTTATAGATTTATTCTTGCTCTGAAGAGGGACATGTGGTCTGCCTCATCCCTCTGTGCGTCTGTACTGCCTACTTTCCACAGACGGAGTAGAGAGTCAAACGAGCCTAAAGTAAGTTATTTTTTGATTAGTACTAACTGGTAACCACATTGGTTTAACCCAAACGCTTTTATACGAAGGCAATGTCCTCACCTTCTAATTTATCACCCTCAAAAACAGTCCAAAAACTCCAACACGACAAAAGAGCTTCAAGACTGCAAATGTGTCTGTACAAGTATTTGGTCATCTGACTAACAGTAGAAATGTCTTAACTTAGACTATAAAATAGCTGAGGAGGAATACAAAATTTGAAATTCTTTCTCAAAATAAATATGTTACAGAATGTTACATTTTAATATTTCTCTGCATATAACATTTTGATTCTGAACTAAATACATGCAAAGCAGGCCTTGCAGAGTTGTATTTCTACATATTTTAAGACATGAAACAGTGTAAAGCATGTAAAGCATAAAATACCCCTGCTCTAAGAATGAGACACCCTTCTTCATAAATAAAAGATATTTTATTCAAGTCATATTTTTTGCTTCCTATTTATCCTGTATGTCATTTTCTGGTCCTGGTAATGTCTCATTATAGCCACCTGTCTTTTTATAAAAAAATATTGCAGTATGTATGTATCCTGTACTATACTATGTTCACCTTCTTTTATAACTAATCAAATCCAGAGTGAAAGCTGATGGAACCATGAGAATTTTCTGTTAGTAGAATGTTACCAATATTTTTCCAGGAGTATTCCTAGAAGATTAAAATCTCTTTACTTCTTCAAATGATGTTCCAATTCTTTTCTTTATTGACTTTTTTTCTTAAGAGAACAATACACGTTTTGAGAATTTGGCATCCAGAATTTTACAATAATTCATGTTTGAAAAGTAACATGCAACATTATCAATATATAGAATCCTTATTTACTTAAAACTCTTCTCAAGACTAACAAGTTAAACCAACTTTTCTCATAATACCATCATATCTACAGCAGTTATTTCAAATGGAATTCATCTGCCCAAATGTACATCTACAGTATATGTTTAAATTTGAGTTCATTAGCCAAACCCCTTTTATAAAGACAATGAAGAGATTCTAACACTTCCAGAAATTTCTTTCTCTTTTAAACATTAAAAAGAAAGATAAGGTGAAGCAGAAAAATGAATGTCTATTTCTCTCTCCTGACTGTAAAGCTATTCATGATACTCTGTATAGGTACAGATGTATGATGGGATTCTAAAATCACAAGGGAGGAATTCCACCATTAAAGTCAAGTATATAGGTAATATATAGAATGCCTGAGGAAAAAAAAAAAGCAAACCTGAATTTGTTCTCTTCCTGACAATAAAGATCTGGAGATGAAATAAAATACTTTTGTGGAATTTTTAATATATATTTTTAATATATTAATATACATAGGAAGACCATAATTCCTATCCACCTAACAGATTTTAATTCCATCTTTAACTGATTGCCTGTCAACACAATTTATCTGACAGTTTTAGACAATGAGTTCTGTTGTGCATGGATAACTTGTATAAATCCTGTTAAATTATCTCAGAAATGCTCAAGCTCGTGACTATCAGGTTTTTTTAGTACAGGTACAGACCTATATGAACACAGCCATTCTAATTTTGGGCCTAGTCTACTGACAAGTTTTCATATACAAAGCTTTTCCTGAAGACATTCATTATTAATGAATATAAGTGCCCGTCTCAGCCTGTTTTCAAGAGCTATGTCTAGTTTACAGGCAACAGCCTTAAGTAAGTTGTCCCACTGTCTGGAGTGCTCCAGTCCTCCCCCATGGTTGTTAATTGGAAACTGAGTACATGCATTAAGTCTGCAGATTGTACGAAGTTGGGGCCCTCTGGTGGTCTAGTGGTTAGGATGCGGCGCTTTCACCGCCGCGGCCCGGGTTCAGGTCCCGGTCAGAGGAGTCCCCCGGGTAGATGGAGCTCGTTAGCCCTGTAAGGCCATCCATCTAAGAGAAGGTCACTCTAAAACAAACCTACGTCCTGAGGACCTCACTGCCACCGTCCAAGCTTGCTCGGCCCCGGCAGATGAACCTTAGGATTAAAGGGTGAGCTCAGCTCAGCGCACACTGTGTCTCACCTAAAAAATCCACTGCGCAGGCTTGAAGGGCAAAGACCCTTCCCAAATCTTCGTTCGCGAAGACTGGCCATACATACATACTGTACGAAGTGCTTTCCAGGAAACTGGCTTCAGGGTTCAGCCTAGTCAAGAGTAAGATGGCTGACACTGCAAGAATGACTGATTTTCCAGTAAATCATAAGCTTTCTCAGTTCATCAAGAATGTCCATATTCACATCTGGGTAAAGATACTGCTTGCTTCTGGTTATTTGCAATTGATTTGCATGGAACTGCTGTCAAACAGAAATGAGGGAATTACAAAGTGATCTGAGAAGGAAAAGCTATTGTCAGAGGAAATCTCACTTATAAAGAAACTATGTTACTGTCTTCTCAAAAGAAGTAGTCATTTGGTGGTTGAAAATTGATGTCTCTCCCTTTTCCTCCTGTGTGGAGCATCTGTCACTACATTTGCAATGTCTTCAAGACATGTTTGTTCACTTGGAGGTTTTTACTTGATTTTCCCTCCCAACTCCCAACCCCAAATGATAAAGAGCTTGTGTTTATGTGACATTGAATTTTAATTTTTTTTAATTCTTTCGGAATTATTGCCCTCACAACATCACCCAGGGTATTATATGGCTGCCTTTCCTAATCTTACCTCAGCATGGTGCCAATTACCTTATCTATTCTCAGCACAGCAATCACCTCCAGACAGCCATACAAAGAGCCTGACAATATACATCACTGTCTGTAAAACACCTTAAAAGTCTGGGCAGCAGCCAGGTTTCAAAAGACCTTGGACAAATTTTTGAATTGTGTCCCATAGTAGTTCTTAAGATGATTTGGGAAGATTTAGTCCACAATATATTTCTCTTTTAGAATGCAACATTTTAGAATGCCTATTTCATCTTTCTTCAGTAGAAACATTTCGAATTATCTTTCAATACTAGAAACAAATGACAAAAATGAAGGATTCCTAATGCTCCCTTCTTCTACGCAACAAACTTCAGATCCCCATCCCACACTTACATATGTGCCTTTCTCAATATGTGTAAGCATTTTCTCATGTATAAGATATTCACTCCTTCTTCACCCAACACTGAATCTGACTACCTCTTAATGGATTTGGAAGTAGCCATACTGCCTTTAATGGTGAACTATTGGTCTTTTTATTTTAATGAGGATTTACCAAGTTTCTGACTGAATGGCTCATGAGTGCGCAACAAGCAAATCCACTGCATGTGGGCCCATTGATTGCACATCCACCACAGGTGTGATGGAGCCTGCTTGCTTGGCACCCCTGAGTAATGGGAGCTCTGCAGAGCAATGAATTAGACCATGATATATCACCTTGATTTGTTATCCTCTTTCCACTTGGTTATACTTTGCTCCGGTCTGTTTCCCCTCTCCTTCTCTTGATTCCCAGTGATATCTGGCATTTTGCCTAGGGTTTGCAACCCACCCTTCTACCTAGTGTTGGGGAAATGGCGATACAAATGACAACATAGATGAAAATGAAGAGGAAAGAATGTTCTTGTGCTGATTTTTCAATAGAATCGAAGCGCCTAGGCAGGGTGAAAAATACCATTAGTCCAAATCTGCTTCATTAGGCACCTAAACGCTCCCAAGGATCCTGCTCTAAGAGATATAAGACAAAAATATTTTCTGAAAGCAGAGACATTACTAAAGGGGAAATGGAGCAAAGAGACATGGAAAAAAGACATGTGGAAAGGAAAAACTGCCAGGGTGTAGCGAGGGCCAGTGACTTCACAGGGGGAGTGGCATGGGTTCCTCAGCTCCATCGGGGTGGGTTCCAGCAAACAGGGCATGTCTCACCACCCCATATAGGAGCAGGACAGTCAGGGGGTACCAGGGTAGTCCCAGCCCTGGGTACCAGGCACCTTCCTGGGGTTGGGATGGATGAGGCTGGCCCAGGATATGGGCCTGGGGTAGACTCAGGGCCAGGCAGGGCAGGGCCATGGGGAGCTAGAGACAGGTCAAATGGCATTGCTGGGGCAGGGGCTGATGGCCCTGGGGGATGAAATGAGGACCTGGGCTATGGACAGGGTGGAGGGAGCCCTTGAGGGATGGGCAGGGACAGGCAGAGCTGTGGGTGCCCTCAGGGTTCTGACAGCCATGAAAAGTACATGTTTAGGAGTTAAGCACTTAGCTCTTTGTACCCTCGTATTAGGCACCTATTCCCCACATCACGTGACCCAGGATATTTTAGAATATGCTTTTTGAACTGTATTCATTCCACTTAACCTTATAATGAGGAAGACACCTAAGATAGGGTTGTAGCATTTCTAGTTTCCTTGATCAAAGGGAGAGATATAGACCTCCATGAGGCTTTTCAATCTATGGTCTGAACTTTCCTCTAAGAGTATCTAGGTCTCTCTTTCAAGCAGCTCTCTCTTTTGACTTTACAAGGTTGACTATACTCCTAAGTATTTTAGTTAGGTACCTTAAATTGGGTAGGATGAACTTGTGAATTATTGCCTGTGATCTTTCTCACCACAAGACTCTGTTGTACTTCTTCTCACACGAGCCTGAAAATTCAGCAGTGATCTAATCCCTCTTTTCTAACTGACTGTGATCCTGAAAAATAAACAAATTTACTACAAGTAGGTAACATAGAATTGCTGCTTTCAGAAAGAAGAGAACACACTCAGACAACTTCCTTATCTTGCCTCTTTCCTCTGTGGAAAGAAAATAATTCCCTACAATTACTAGCTTTTCTTGCAATTAATGCTGATTTCACCCACTCTGTACTAGCAGATTGACCCATAAAAGCAAAAAGAGTCCTGGAGGCAGAAAAAGTTGTGAAAACAACATGTTAAGGACAAATACTCCCCTTGTCTGAGACTTAGATACAAGTTTCTACCAATGAAAAACTAGGTAGTACGGTGAGAGAGGAGGGAGCACAGCTCCTGCACTGGCAGAGGAGAGTTACTCAGGTCAGGCTAAGATAGTCTTCACATGGTAGAAGCCTGTTAGTACTCAGACCACAGGCTAAAGCGGATTACATTGATGGCATTGGGAAAGGAGATTCTGTAGAGCAAGAGAAATAACCCACTATTCTATTTCCACCACCCTCAGGTGGTGGAAATAGGATGCAGGCTCCACAAGAGTAGGTGCATGGGGGGTTCATTCCATCTTTTCCATCTTCCTTCACTGTGAATCTGAACCAACACATTTAAACCAAACCCAACAGAAATGAGAGAGTCCTGGAAAAGATAAAAAATTTTAAACTGCTTCTAAAAACAGTTTGCGGAATTCTTTAGCTTAGTCCTACTTATGCAAAAGCAAGGGAAGAGTGCATTAATCAAAGCCATGTGGGAACTGTGCAATATTATAAATGGAAGAGATTGAAAAAATATAAGAAGAAAAAGAGAGAGAGCCAACAATTTGGAAAGATATGAAGAGGCTCAGAAAGTGGATCAGAGAGACCAGGGGACTGAAATCATGGCCAAGAGAACAACAGGGGAGCCAAAGGACAAAGTAGAGAAGGGAAAGGAAAAGCAGAAGGCAAAGTCTGCTACTCAGTACCATGCCAAAACTCAGCTAAGAAATGCTAAGATCTGGAGAAGAGCAGTGTCACCACAAATTTAAAGCATACTCTGAGAACAACATTATTGCTCTGCTGCTGGCTACTTACAGACTGATTCCACTAGACATAAGGAAACATAATCATTAGGTAACTCATAACTATTAAACCTACCTGAACGTTGCCAGTGCTTGCTGACTGCTAGGACTTCAACATCACAATTCATTTTTAAATGCTACTTTCTAGTATAGAAGTTGTTTTGCTGTTTCAGTTATTGACATTCTATAGGATTAATGTAATTTCTCCTTTTCTTTGTGTGTTAGCATTGTCTTTTCTCAACAGTTGTCTAAGTAGATTAAATTTATGAATTATGACTTTGTTCTTGATGTATAGTACACTCCTCTTCAAATAGCATCTTATTAATTCAAAAAAAAGCTTATGCTCCTGTTAGAAATTTTGTGCTTTTTTTAGATCCTTTCTAAAGACACTTCATGATATGTTTTTACTTTATTGAAACCTTTTTCAAAACCAAAGATATCTTGATGCTGTCATTTCCAAAATCTCTCTGTCATGTGAACAGACATTAGAATTTTTAATTTATTACTTAGTAACCTGCTCTCCATCCTTTACTGAACTGAAACATCACAGTTCAATAAGAACTAAGTTGCTGAATTTTTTTCCTTTATAGATTTTGCCATGTTTCAGGTTGTACACATATTTATCTACAACTATTAGGTTCTTGCTATCATATAATTCTCATAGGATCCTATGAACTAGCAGATTTTTTTTCTATGCTGTATGCTTTTTCCACATTTCTGTTTACTTGTATCTTTCGAAACTCTGATTTCCTTATACTACCTTTTGTTTTGCTAACTATAATACATAATGTAAGATAACATCAAACAACTCCAAGGGAGCCAACCTATTCTTGCATGTGTGGGTGGGTGCTTAGCAGCATCAACATTCATTTTTAATCTCTTACTACATGTGCTGAATCATTAATGCCACATTTCCAAACATGCAATTGCCAATGTTAGGGTTTTTTTTTTTAAAAAGTGTTTCCAGAAAACTTCTTTCACTGCTTTCTTTGGCTATGAAGTCTCATTTCCTTAGTCTATCTCAACAAAAGATGGTGATATGAAATCAACATCTCTCAGTGTTGATATCTAGAGTAAATGATTTAATAATGAAAAAGTAAACAACTGTCTCAAAACCGTCAGCCTTTTTATTTTCTTTTGAGCCAACTTATGAATTCACCTTAATAATAACCTTTTCTTACTACATTCAGTGTTCTGAGGCTCCCTGTGTTTTCTTCAGCTGCAAGTGCTCAAAAAAGCATTGCCTGGTACAGTGCTCCACTGCTGCATTCTACAAGGCTGATGTCCATGATAGTGGACATCAAATGATTGAGATCATTGTATCATTTTCATTCACCTACTTATATTTTGTGTGGATCTTCTAAAAGACATTGCACAGTGCCTCTGTAGCTCTGAGGAATCTTTACAAAGACTAAACAAATTCAGGAGGGATAGTTAAACCGTTGATATATGGTTATAGCAGGAGAAAGTATAACAGTAAAATTAACCTTATGTAAAAGAGTTATGGATCCAGCAAGACTTCTTCTTCCAATTAACTGAAATATTCACCATCAATATAAATAGCCTTCAAGGCAGGAATAAGGGTGCACTGATTAACATAGTAAACAATCTTGCTCATCAGTTAACAAACAAAAAAACTACAAAACCAGCTATATTTAGTGCTCTGCTGGCAGACAGTCAAGCCCTAAATAAGCAACTGCTCTGTTAAAATCTAAACAGGACTGAGGATGTTCTGAGTTGTAGATGGAGATTGCTGCTCAAAGGCTATGTTTACAACAAAGGAAACTAAAAAGCCAAACAATCTTCAGATATAAAATTCAAGATCTTATATAAGTATAGCATTTTATAATAATCTTTTGATTGGGGGAAGGTACCTTGTTTTCAGTTTAATTGTTTATATTAATTATGTATAGAAAGCCTATTTATTATGCATGAAAGCTAACAGGGGTAGAGACCTATCCTACTGTTCATAGTAATTGTGTCTTCAACAGCATGAAATATTAGTGACAAATTTTCTAAAATATTAGAGTGGAATTTTAACTTCTCCTTTGTACATTTTATTTTTCATCGTTTGTAAATATTCAGTGTTGACTGAGGTAGAAAATTCAACCATTATAGAATGCTATTATTTCACCATCTGTGTTTTTTAATGTGCTACTTGAGCATTGCACTGTGCATATCCAAGTTAAGGTCCCTGTTTCTGAGAAAGTTTGCACAATGCAGGAGTAATTTTTTTCGAATACACAGATTTTTCCAGATATCATTACAATCAAATGCAGTATGATGGCATTTAACTATGTCATACAACTGGATCCCTAGCTGTTTGAGAAACCAGAATGAAAATGCAAGGAAGTTACATAGCATAATCTTATCAATTTATGAATGAGTCTTTGAACTTTCTGATTATTGCCTCTTGCAATAAAGATTTGTAGTTAAAATTTCCAAAGGTAGATCAAACTGACAGCAGCTCTCATGAAAAGCTCTGGTTAAGAAAGTATCTAATCCTTCTTTAATTCCATCGTGTAAATTCTAATGACTGAAATAGAATTTTGTGAGTTCCACTGATTTATTTTTTTTTTTGTCTAATAAAGTTTGGTATTTTCTAGGGAGCAAAAAACCAGAAAAAATTACACACACAGTTTTGTGTTTTAGAAGAGATTTAATGAGAAATAAGTATCAAAAGGAAGACAATTCCAAATTATATTTCATTTTTCGTAAAGGAAAAGTTTATTTTTTTAACAAACTGATGAACTTTTAGTAATTTTTTGTGAAGACTGTATGAAAAATCCTATCAGAGACATTTTGTCAGAAAGAAGAGCGGGGTGTGGGGGGGGAATCTCTTCAGATCTCTTTGTTTAATGGCCATATATTTCCCTAATATTATGTCCAGTTAAGGATCAAAGACAATGAACATGTCTTATTCAAGAGCTGCTGTTGTTGTCATCTTTGTTTAGCCTTAAAATCTGTATCTTACTTTTTTACTTTTTACTTATATTTTATATTATTTTAAATAATATTTATGCCAATAACAAAGAAGAGCAATAAAAGATTTTTTCCCATCCAACAATATTCTCAACTTTATAAAAAATTTTAAAGTAACCTTTCCACTTTTAAGAATAAAGTACTGAGGCTTAAAACATAGGCCATTTGAGACTATGTCAACTACTTCTCAGTAAACTTTTGTGTTCTGATATAATCTGATTTTTCAAAGAAAATGGAGTTTTCAACTCCAAAGAGCTGAACTTTTTTGTACTATTCACCAACTTAAAAAAATTAATTTGAAGACGATTGTCAGATTAGTCCTAACACTTTTACTTGGTGCCTAAATACACTATTTTCTCAAAGGTACATACCTGAATCTATTGGTACTGTTAGTCTTTTATAAAGTTAATGTGAAATTTCACCCAATTTTTTTCTGTGTATCCTGTTTTCAGTTATTTCTTACAGGATTTTAATGTAGTGTCTGACAAACTATTCACGTAAAAAACGAACACAGTAAGACAAAATCAGTTGTTGAAGGAAAATGTGTACAGGTAGAAAACCTGAACATCACTGCAATGTAAGTGAAAACGTTTGTCTTTTTAATAATATCTGAAATAAATTCCAATTCTTAAAGCTTGAAATCGATTCTTGACAAGAGATATAAAAAACACACTAATGTAATATTTTTTAAAGCCATGCAAAGAAAAAAATAAGATCATATATTTAACCATATGACATTACTTCCCCCTCCCCCCAAATTATTCTTGTATTGAAATTGTAATCGTATGTCAACAGTGAGAAATTAGATGAAAGACCTCATGCATTTTTGTGGGCTTGGGAAGCACACCTTATATTTGAAAATAAGAATTTTCTGAAAGTCTAATTAAAGTCTGAATAGGTTAATCAAAGTGTTAATATTAGTCTGTTTAGAATTATACTAACACTTACAGTCCAAAACTATTCAATTAGAACCCATTCTAAATAGTAACAGTTAAAGCTGACACACACAAACATTCCAATATCTACCATCTTTTCTGAGGTTATGCTTGACATTTTCAGTGTGTTGTTTGGAAGTTATAAGCTTCCCAACTTTTTTGAAACTAATATTCCTGATGGTGGCTTGTTCTACCTTGTTATTGGGTGTCCTTGCGGTTATGCAGTACAATTTCTAACAGCAAGCTTACCTTTTTTTCACAATTTTTTTCCTGCTTTTCTCAGTATGTCACGTTACATCTGGGTCTTACGTATGCTGGGTAGTTTTCATTGTACTCTCTGTTATTTGTAAAAGTAGTTCTCTTCTGTTCTATTGCTGCATTCCTTTAGCAAATAGTAATTGACCATTTCTGAGTTGTGTTTGTAGTTTTGGAACATCTGGTATCATTCTGGGCCTCTAATACCATCTTGTTTGGGGACTCCTGTTATAAACCATTATTGGACTTCACAGTCTTCAAGTCAAGCCTAGGTAAAGTTTTATTAGTACAAGATAGTAAAAGATACAGCCCAGTTTTAGGGCCATTAATTGTTGCCTCTACAAAAATGATGAAAATGTATGTGCATGTCCGTAGATGCACTGTACTTCTGTAGTTACCTGTTATTAATACCTATTAGTTTTGACATACCACTCTGAATTTATCAAAGTTTCTTCCCAGCATTATGTTCAGCTAGGTTTCCAGTACTTAACTGTTTGCTGCATCTGCCTTGCCATGTCTAAACTCTCATACCTCCAGTCCACCTCCCTACTGGCTATATTGCTGGAACTCAGTATGAAGTTCTTCCATTTGAGGCGGAAACGTACAGAAGGAGGAAGGTGTCATAGAAAAGTTGTAATTCTGAATACTTTCAGAGTGCTTCAGTTGACCAAAATTTAATTCTATAGTCAAGATAGTACTTTAAAAGATTCATATTTGCTTTCTTCCAGGAGTTACACTTTTGTTCCACTTGTATAATTTTTTTAATCAAATACAACTTTGTTACACACCTATCAAATGTAGATCGGTGAGATTAACTAGCTGCTGTAATTTTTGTAATGAAACTTTTGAAGTGCCCTCTGTTTCTGTTTCTTCAGTTGCAGGTCTCTGATCAGCTAAATAGACTCCAAAAGCATTAATGACTGATGGAGACTGGAGGGAGAGATATAAAGAGAGAAAAAGCTCTGCTATTTGTGTAGTTTCTCCCATAATTTCTCTCATTCCCCTTATTTTCTGACTTCCAGAAGTTATACTCAGAGAGTGAGAGAGAAAAAGTACAGGAATACTGAACATAGTTCACTATGATTAAAACATAATAGAAAATTGAAGGCAATATTACAAGTAAACTTGCAAATCTTTCTTCAAGTATTAAAAGGGTATTTTAAAAAAATCCAGTTCGTACTTCTTTCCTAAAGAATGTATTTTTGAGGATTTCATTTGTTAAATAAATGATTAGATAAAAAACAAATTATCCATGTATATGATACCAATATCGATACAAAAATATTTTTTGCCTTCAGCATGACTTTTCAATTTGAAAGTTAACTTGGTATGCATCATTTACAACAGCCAAAACACATGGGAAGGATTCTGAATCTATTAAAAAGAAGTTTAGTCACTCAATTGATCCGCTTTCAAGTTACCAACCTTGATTCCACCTTGGGGTGAATAGCTGTCATGAAGTGTTTCAGAGAAATGTTTGGTAATATTTTAATATTCCATTATTAATATTAATATTAATACCAATTTTCACCTGAATAAAAACTTTTTTTTTGCTTTTCTTGAAAGTAACAAAATTCTATTTTGGTATCTTCCCAAAATTAGTAGGAAATGCTTTCCTCATGAAGGATCATAACTAACAAAGACCTAAGAAATCCACAAACTCTCCACCGCTTTACTGCTTTGCAGGAAGTAGAGTTCTACAATATTCCAATATTCCCACTAGTTGCCATTGTCCCTTTCACACCAAGTTCTCAATTATGTTAGTTTTTCGTTTGATCAGTACCAAAATGTTCATGTCACTGTGTTCACATTATTCCTCTCTTTTCTGTATTTTCTCTTCTCCTCACACCTTTCCAATGTACACATTGCTCACATGGGCAGTACCAGAAAGTATTGAGTAGTACCAGAAAGACCTCAATAGTTTCCTGACTTGGTGCCTGTTAAATCCCTAACTCTCAAAGGCATTGTATAAGGGTTGGTTTTATTTGGAGGTGATTTTTTTGTTTGTTGTTTTGGTTTGTTTGTTCCTTTAAAATATAAAATTCAGTTGTGGACCACGTAGATTTTCTTTTATTTCTTCCCTTCATTTATGCAAACAGTACATTTATTTCAAAGGACAGAGGCTACTGTGTGAAAAGTGGTTTGCAAACCTACTAGAAAAATATACTGCAGTTTTTCAAATACAGAGCCAGAATTGTCTGGAGGCTACAGTTTCCCTGGAATAGAAGCTTCCATAAAAACCTGTGCACCCTTCACACACCCTGAGATGTCTTGTGGGTCTAAAACTGAGAATTACACCACAAGTAGCAGAAAAATTAATCTTGAATATAATGGGACTCAACTAACTCAAATAAAATCTAAGTCTAAAATCTAGTTTGTGACTAATTTTTTAAATGTAAAATAGTTTTTAGTAAATATACTATAAAGCTCATATTTGTATGTGAGTAATCAAAGTAGTTCTTAGTGTGGTACAATGATGATGATCCAAGTTAATAGCAGGCTTGCCTGATGAGGTGCACAATGGTTTCTGGTTTACATACCACAGGTGTAAATCCTCAAGATAGGTTTGTTTGGGGTTTTTTTCTGCACAGATATAGAGCCATAGAAAATTAATAAGTGGAATCATACCCCCCATGGTAGAGTGAAGTGCCTGAAATTAGGTAGAATATTTTTTTGGTTGACTTTCAGGCTCTTTTTACTGTTGTGCTACTATTGCAGGAGATAATTCAGAATATCCAGATTAAAAACCTAAATGCTCTTAAACTTAGTTTTTCTAACTCTTTTTTTTGCAGGAACTGATATATCTAAATTGAACAACTAGTTTAAGTGTTTGAAGTGAAAGATGCCAATACAGAATTTCTAGTAAAATCAGGTCACAAGAAGATTGTTTAAAGTCATTTTAGTCTTGAATTTTTGCTGTAGAGTATTATTAAATTATCTGTCACTGGATTTTTATTATTTGTCTGTAAAGTTGTCTGAGTCTTTTATCTAGATTTATTTTTTTTTGTATGTTTAAATTTGCATGTGTATTATACTCCCTGAGAGTTCCAGTAGAATGTCAAATATGCTACAAAGAAGAAACTATTACCATGAATTATTGAATTATTAATATCCCACAAAATTTTGTAGTAAAATTACTTTTTTCTGTAATATGCATGATATTCAAATGTAGAATATTTATTGCTGTCTGTCATTTAATACAAGGTGTTAGACTTGGAAATAATACTATTAATAAAATAATAATACTTAAGATGAAAACACAAATATAAATTGTCCTGCTCCTCACCTAATATAAACCAGAACATACAATTAACTGAATTTAATGCCTCACTCATTTAGTCAATGGAATGACATTGATATTCAGGTGCAGATGATTCGTCACATTACTTCTAATTTATATGTATCGTATTACAAGAAAGAACTATAATGATGCATCTGTTTATCTTGGACAAAAGACTGTGACTTAAACTAGTTATATAGAATGTATATCTCCTTCTCTTGTTAAAATTTCACCTAATTGTTTGTCTCAGACACTTAACTGTTTTGGTTTTTTTAAGCTAATGTAGGACAGTTCAGGTGAGGCGCGATGTTAGACACTTAAATATTTCTGGCCACTTGATTGCAATTATTTTATCTGCCTCTTGAAGACAGTATTTATTTTGAGTGTTTTGTGATTTCTCTTCTTACCAGTTGAAATATGAGGTTACAGTCAGCAACTCAGAAAAATGTGCATGTTTCATAAGTAAAATAGCATTTTTACTTGTTTCAACTTTTCTTTTTCTGGTTTTTCTCAAGAATCACATTCTTCTGTGCTAAGAACTATTTTTTTCTCAATAATGTAGACATCTTGCTCAGTCTCTTCTGTTCTTTAGATATAGAATGCCTTTGAAATTTCAGAATTTTCTCAAGGGAAAGAAAAGCTAACAAAAATACTTTACATTGGGTTGGGAGGAGGAAATCAGGAAAAAAAAACATCATAAAAATTAATTTATTCCAGAATTCATACAATGCATTGCCAGCATTTAGAACTTTTCCTGTAATACTTTTTCTGGTACTCCATAATTTCAAACAACTGTTTTTAAGTATAGCTCTGTGCATTGATTTTCACACATTCATCTCTATTATTTCACTTACTCCCATCACAACATGATGTTTGCTTTTTTTTAAAATTTATTTTTTACATTTTTATTTTGGGTTAAATTTCTTTTAATAGTCTTAAAACAATGTTACTGTTAAGCTCAGCTGTCTCATGCTTATGTTTTTATTGTAGAAAAATGAATTAGAGGAACGTACACTGCAATTGCATAATATGCTTACAACCATTACAAGTAACTACCCAAGGAATATAAAAAAATTATAGTTAGTTACAGAAAGGCATTTTCAGAATTGTGTGTTAAGTTTAGAAAAAAAATCTTAGAATATTTCTCTGTTTCTTCCCTTCCCTCTCAAATAAAAGGACGACATTAAAAATTTCACAGATACGGAGGCTGACTTTAACCTTGTCTATGAAGATTTCTCAGATTTAGGTATTTATTTTTGTTGTATGGTAGGTTTTTTACTCCCTATGAAATAAAAAAAGCCTCATTTTATCAAACATTTTTAGAAACTGATACTCTAAACCTCTTAAACTCTACTACAAACCTCACTGTAACCTTTTATGTATTATTTTTATAAGAATATAAGCCCAACTATCCTTAATTTAATAAAAAAACCCTTCAGCTCAGGAGTCTCTGTTAGCAACCATCAGCTCAACAAATATCTCATGAAAGAGCAGAACAGATCAGGCACATAGAAAATCTCAGTAGCTTCTAATATTCTGCTCCTCACAAGCTTAACAACAGCAATAGTTTTCTTCTTCTATCCATTTGTCTATGATTTTTGTACTCACATAAACTTACAAATATTCCTGTCTTATGGAGATGTTTTTATTCTTTTTATTGGCACCCTTTTACTTCATTTTGTTCCTCCCTCATTTATGCCAGATATTCACTGTCATCAGGCAATGAATGATTGTTCCTTATTTCTATTGACTGAGGCTCTTCTGATTTTAAAGACCAGAGCCATCAGAACCTTCATACTTCTCTTTTACAGGCTGAATAGATCTAGTCTGCTTAATTATTTGTCATATACATCATACATACAGATTATATATGTATAAAAGCTTTTCCTTAAGACTGAGAATATTTAACTCATGAATCAGGAATTATATCAGAAAAAAATGCTTGTGGTGACAGTGGTTTTGAATACACCTGCCTGACAGTTCCTAGACACTTTTGAATGAACAAGTGCTGACTTATGCTAAACTTCAGAGCTTCCCTTTTGCCTCTAGTACTGTAATTTACTTCCTGCAAGTTGTCTGCACACCTGGTTTGCTGCTTCTAAGTTAATAAGGAATTGTATAAAAAATTCAATCTCACAGTTTCCTCCATGGAGAAAAACAACTTAAAATAACCAGTTGAATATATTATACTCTTATTAATAGAGAGGAATTTGGTCCCAGAAGTATAATAACTGCATCTGTACTCTAGATGCTTTATCCAGTACATGTACTTATACTAATATATTTTTAATACCTCTCTCTCTTTTTCTCTCACTGTCTTTTTCTGTCTGTTTTAGGATTCATCATCAAATCAAATAATGTGAATTTTGGGGATGTCTTGACATACAGGTGAAGAAGTAGTTCAGATGTTCTGATTACCAGAGAAGATGCCCTTCTCTGATATCAGTTCTTGAGTCCTAGGAACAAATAAAAAATCTGTTATGGGTTATTTGGAAAAGCAGTAATATTTTTAATGAAGGAATTACTTTGATAAAGTAGGCTTACAAACAGGATTCTATCCCTTGATTTTAGAGACTTCTTATTATAAAATCCACCTTGGTGCTAACCATGTCAAAACTTGCAAAAGTTCACTGCTATTGTAGTATACTTACAGAAAATGTTAACAATATTGAACATTAAAATATTATTTCAGAACAAAATAATATGCAATTCTTATTTACTAGCTCATTTTAAAAATCAATCCCAAATAAAGGTCAGCCTGCAGGTCCTTGGTAAGTTTTCTTTTTCACACTCATGGCATGATAAAAAGCAAGCCTGAATTGCCCTGCCACCAGAACCATGGACAGTGCCTAACTGGCTTTAAGTTGCTACCTCTCGGTCATCTATAACAATAAAATTACCAAAAAGACATAGAATAAAATATATAAAATATAAAACTATGTATATTAAATACTACTGACAAATTGTAAAGATGATCAGTATACTTCTCTATGTCAGGGCCATGTAATCTGATTTTTCTAATTATAAAGTTCTTTAAAAATTGTTACTTTTCTTTTGATAGATGAGTCTAAACAGCAGCCTAAAGAGTGTCACTTCAGTTTGCTCTGTAGAGCAAATGCTGACATCATGAGGACAATTGTCTTCAAAAGACACATGGAGTTTTGTGGGGAGCTCCAGGATTTTTTTGCTGTGTACAAGACCAGTTATATCACACAAACATGGATAAAAATGTAAAACTGGTCCAAAACTGAAAACTGATTCTCTCATATTCTCTGTAGAAAGACATATTACAGGTAACAGATATATTAACTTTATCAAATTATCAAGTACATATTCAGTACATCAAGACTCCTTTGTCTATGGGTGATGTTCTCTCCAAGCAATGTTTTATTGCAGAACACGCATTGAGTGGTGTTAGTGATATCACTGGGATGATTTGCAATGTAAAATACTGCTCATTCTGAGTAAGGCTGACAGTCTGACTCAAACAGGACAAAATGAAGAGTGAGAGTAAAAAAAAAAAATAATCACTTTAAATTACATGACTAGAATAAAACCCTGAACTAGCTCCTATAAAACTATTTATGAGCTTCAGCTGTTCTCATGCTGAGGACATAAACAATCCTTGTTTGCTGATGCTTAAATGTCTTCAAGAGAGAACTGTTAACACAAAATCTTTACATATAAAAATCTCTAATTACTCTCTGATCTATGGACAGCTTATTCATTTCCTTTTTTAATGTATTTTGGCCAGAATCCTCAAATGACAACAGACTTATGAATTAAATCTCTGTGAAGAACTCCACCACATTTTTATGTAGTATGAGACAGAATTTGACCATTAATTGACCATTAATGACTAATGTTCAGAAAAAGAAAAAAAAAACAACCCAGTTTTATGTTTCAAACAAAGTCATACACACTCATATAGACTTCATCAAGTTAGCTTCATTGCCCAGTATCTCAGAAGGCAGTTTTACATTTCTTCCAGAGTAGTGGTGTACTCTTTGCTTTCTAAGGCTTTGAGAAGAGCCTATCTGATGATATTGATAGCCGCCTTCAGTTCCTTTCAACTCTTCTCTGGCTATTTATTTACTTATGCAGAAGCCAGTTATGAACTCTCTGATTAGGAATGTATAGCTGTAAAATGAGATTCTAGAAAACCAGGGATCAGGTTAGACTCCGAACTAAGGTTCAGAGAAGACTAACTCTGGGAACACAGCCTAGGATCTGTAATTCCTGTGTGAATGTGTTTGCTGGGGTGTTATGGATCATGATCCTATTGTCTGTCTGTGTGTACTTTAAGGATGGGATTGATCTCACCTTTAAAACTATAAAACTAGTCATTTAGTTAAAACTAGATGTTTAACTAGCTGAAAACTAACTTGCATATGATATCTAATTTTCAAAAAAATTAACATCCACTATGTTACTAAAAATAAAATGAAAATAAATGTAACTATTTGTAAACATACCAGTTAAATCTTAAAATAAAATAATTGAAGTATTAAGAGTCAAATTTATGACTCATTTCATTCAATCTGTTTAGAAACAGTCTCATTCATAATTATTTGTTTAATTTTACTTGTAAAGTTTTTTCATAGTGCGTACAGATATATCCACACTTCACTGCAAGCCAATGTGAATTTCAGTTTGAAAATATCTGCAAAATGTTACCATTTTGACAAAAGAAAAATTCATATTCATTCCTGCAATATTATGCAACATATCACAGTGAAAGATGAGTTAAAATTAAATACATTTTAAGTATTATACCAATTTATTGCACTAAAAAGATAAAATTGTTATAAAAACAGTCAGTATTGCTTGCTACCTTACGTTCATTTTCAGTCTATGGAAGACATGGAGCATAAGCTCAGTCAAATTTTAGAAAACTGTACAAAAATTTAGGAAAGGTTTGGGGTTGATTGTTTTTCCTTCTCTTTCTTTCTTTCACTTTGCTCAGTTAATATCTTTATGCTTCCTTCCTTAAAAATAATGGAAGTATGAAAGGGATTTGAAATGCAAACATTATAAAATCAATTATTTATGAAAAAAATAAATTAATGATGTCTTAAAAAGAGCTGTAAAACATGAGTTTCTTTGATACTTTCAAATTTATTCTATTTTTGTCCATTGGAACATTACTAAGGAAAGTGCCATAGATTTTTTTTTTTTTTGGTACAAATGCTTGTCAAATAACACCTGGAGTTAGGACTTTGTTTCTCTTTAGGTGTTGTAGCATTACTTTCTATGACTGGTCTCCAGTCTCCCTTAAAGAGATCTGCTTAGGATGAAATACTATCTAATTATAATTATGATTATGATAAAATCCTCACAACTATCCATGTATACATACTAAAAGACTCTAGTGACATTTGAGAGGCTGAGGACATCTGAGAAAGTGCACAAAGGGGTTAACTGATGCCACACTTGATAGACAAAGACATGTTGTTCTGGACTGGCAGAGGAAGCCTCAAGCACTCACGTTTAGGCAATCAAGCCCTAAACGTTGAATTTAAAAACCTGAAGACCAGCATAGAAGGAAGAGGACTAAATGAGAATAACATAAGTTGGATATAAGGAATTTAACAAAGTTGTTTACTGCAAATACTGAACGGATTGAAAGCAGTAAGAAATTAATATCCAGATCCCTACCAAAAATCCTCATTCAATCATGTATATTTAACACAATCGTGTCATATGAATGGAATGTATTAAAATAATGGATGAGTATTTCATTATTCTATGCTATCCTGTCAGAACTTGTCTTAGTATTTCATTTGGGGGCACATCTTTGGAAACATAATAAAACATAATAATTAAATTTGAGACCTTGGGTGTAAGCTCTGAGTCTTCCAAACTCTGAATACATGTACAGAGTCCTCATTTTCTGTACTGGACACGTATGTCTAAATATTTCTGCATGAAAGGCAGTGACTATGAGATAATCTAATGTGCTGAAAATGTGAGAAAATATATTATCTATTCTCTGTTATTTTTATTATTTGAACTGATTCAAAAGTACAAATTTTACTTTTAATTTTGATTACAACACCTTTTGAAACTTATTTTCCATTTTAATCCTTCTATTTTTAAATTGCCTCAATAAATGGCAATGAAGATTCTGGTTTTTTATGAATAGTGGTATATACTTTTGCTGAGTCACATCTCATGTAGTTCCTGTAAAGTCAGTAAATTTGTGTTAACCAGAAATCACTGCTGAATTTAGACTAACATCTATGTAGAAGTCAACTGTGGTAATGCAGACAGTCCAGATAAAAATCATGTCAGGAAAGTCATTATATTCTGCAATTAATATAATGGATTTTACAATGTGTGTTAGAAATGAAGAGGTTTTGCCTTCTACACAGTTTTATAATAAGACTTATAAAATTAAATAGGTATGTTGATATGAATACAAGAGACAGGTCATGGTTAAAGGATCTGGCTGCATCTCCTTTCACTTTATGGTTGCTGCATTCATCCCTCAGGTGTTTGGCTTCTTGTGCCTAACTGTCTTAATGTAACATTATATAAGTCTTCCACATAACTGTACTGTTTATTAACTTGGAATCCTAATAGTGTTAGATATATAATTGTGCTAAAGAGAGGCAAGGCTGTACAGAGCTGCCTCATCTGCTCAGCAGTGTCAGAGGCTGTTGTTCATATTCCTGTTAACAAGTATTTAGGCATGTGGCAAAGTCTGGCAGTGGAGACTTAGGCAATTCAGAGGCTAAGATATTCACAGGCAGAAAGTAGATCTTCACAGAATTTCATTAATATCTTGAAGTCAATTTGAGCAGGGACTTTTATAGTCCTTTTAGAATCTAGTCTGAACAACATGCATGCATAGCCGTGCTACTTAAAACTTAGTATTTTATAACAGTGAGGTGGGAAGGTCTAGTTCTTTTAAGCACTTCACACTATTAAAAACCTTCTTGAATTTAGCTCTTCACTAGCACCTACAGGACATGAGCATATATAATGTCTATAACATTTCTCATCATCATATTTTTTCATAAATACACTGTTTTCCTGGCCAACCCACCACATATACATGTATTTAGAAATGGCTTAAAGGTGGAAATCTTAAATCTTAGACCAAAACATTTGATCCTGAGCTTCATTAAATTGAAAGAATGGTTTAGGTCAGTTCTGAAGGATTTAGATGAGACCTAGACCTGAAAGCATTTGATGTGTATAACATCAATGTTTCCAACAATGATGAGATACCAACAGTAAGAGAAAGTACAGACAAACCCACGAAGGTGTGTTATCAGGACCTTTTCATTTCAAGTGAACAAGGAGTGCATTGTTGACTGCTATGAAGCAAACCAACTTGTGAGGATCCGTTCTTGCTTCAAAGTAAATACGTTTGACAGCTTTCAGCAACTCAAACCTTCGGGTCCCCCCTCTGTTATTGACCTAATTGGATTTTATTTTCAAAGACTTTCTTCCTTTATCCTGGATTGAAGCAAGGAAGTCCTTTTTAAGTTATACACCTTAATGCTTGTTGAGAGTTGGACAGGAGCAAATAAGCTAAAGACCACCAGATCAAAGTATTTTTATAGAGTACAACACTTCACCCAGTAGCAAAAGACATATCAAGCATTGACCTCTTCGCAAAGGCATTTAGCCTCATGATTGGCCTCTTAACAGTTATTTCTGATCTCTTCCCCTGTTTGCCACAATTCATTTCGCTTCTCTTCTGCTGGAGGATGGTTCATAACAACTACAGATTATAAACGACAGAGTTCACTTAGTGCAGTAGTGGCAACTGCTGCAGAAACTCTTAGAACAAGGGAGACTAATACTTCAAACACTCATAGAATTGACTTTTTTACTTTTTTCTTTTTTTTTTTTCTTCTGGCCTTCATTACAGAGATAGGTATTTGCTATTAAAATATATAAGACTGAAGTATATTTCTCCCACAATAGCAATCATATTTCTAATGTCATTAAATATGTTGTTCAGAGTTTATCTAACTTGAGCAAGTTTTCAATGTTTTTATTGCATCTTACTGCATTCAGTTGGTATTCATACCATTGTACAACATCCCTCTCTCCTTTTTTTTACCTGATATTTTATATTAATTAGTTCACTTTGCATAGATAAAAAATATAAATCCTTGTTTCTACCTGGTGCAGTGTAGAACCTGAAAAAATAGCAAAAAAGTTGTGACTACTGTTGTGATTTCTTTAAGCACTCACCATACTGATCATACATACTATCACAAAGAACTGTTAAGATGTAGATGGTCCCAGAATATGGAAGGAATATGCATCCCAGAAACCAGTTATGAACAATTAAACTATTAAATGATACAAAATGCTTACATTTGGACTTCGCTTCTTTAGTTCCTCGTCTCCAGTTTTCATATCTTTAAATGTATTTATTTCTTAACGCTTTTTCTATGTTCTTTGTGGTTCTACTTTTGAGAATGAATGCAATATATGTTTCTATTTTACAACAAATAAGATCCAAAGGAAATGTTCCAAAATTTTTCTCTCAAATTTTTTGATTTCTGCACACATTTTCCTTTTTCTTTGTCCCTTTATGTCTCTTTTTTCTACCCATCTTATCTGTCTTTTCTTATGCTCTTCAATTCATTTAGGTTTATGTTCTATCACTACAAATCATTGCTGTGTACTACTTTGTCTCCTTCTGGTGTTAACATGCAAGACAGAGGCCCTGTTGAAGAAAGCCTTCTCTGCCAATTTCACCTCTCTTTGGATCTCTGTAGGATTAAGAGCTCAGGTTTCTCAGCATGCACTGGACTAGTCTTTCAGTAGTTAATCTGAATTCCTGTAGATCTTCGTTCTTCCTTCTGACCCTCTAACCAGTTTTCCTGTCTGTAGTAGCTAGATCATGATAATTTGACCCTTTAACTTTATAAGTAATTTCTACTGTAAAAAACAGCATTTAGAATTTCTTAAGCTAAAATTAAGCAAAGAAGGACTACTGCTAAATGTAGATTTTCAATTAACTTTTGTCCCACCCCCTTTTCCAAAAATTACTTCAGAACTATAGATCTGGAGGCCAATAAACAACTGAATGTATGTTCACGTACACAGTGATATTTTCAAATGATCTCCATTAATTTATCACACTGACAGTAAATGAATCTGAGCTGCACAAATAGATACCAGTACTAGAAGTTATCATTTGAGATGAATAAAGAATAAATGAGCATGGTGAATGAATTTGCTTTGCATTTCTTCAGGTTATAGCCAAAGCCCTATGAAAGCACTTGCAGGTTAGGAATTTTCTAGCCTATAAGGCTTTTATCTACACTATAACTCTCATAAATGACCAACATCAACAGAGAGACTCCCTGTGCAGTGAGACTCAGATTTTAGAAGTTTTCTTGGCAGTTTCTTACTTAGCTCCGGTAAGAAGACAGATGCCCACCTGCCCTTCATACTCAGGATGATATTCATATGGAGTTTTGGCCAGTGCTATGGGGTTTTTTCTTTCCTTTACAGAAATTTTTTATTTCCACTGTTAACCATTGCTGTTTTAAAAAACTTCTTGATGAAGCACTAAGTAATAATATAATGATATATGTGGATATAATTATAATAATAATATGGAAACCGATCCTTTCAAGTGACCATCACAACAGTAAATAAAGGCATGTAGGACTGAATTTTTAAAAGTGGTCTTTTTATGAAAATGATGTAATTTTGATGATTTTCATTATGTATCTTTTAACATGGACCATTAATTTGAAGATCCAGATTAAAAAACTGGTTTACTACTTCAGGAGTTCTAGTTTAAAAGATGGATAAAAGTGTCTGGACAATTAGATCATTTTAAGCTTGTGTTCTAATTTTTTTCAGAAAGACAATTTTGTATTTGCTGCTAGATAAAAGAACTTTCCCTATTAATTCAGTAGTTGTCTTCAATATAATGATAAAAATACATATTTTTCCTTTAGATCATTAAATTGATGATACTCCTATTTTTGAAAATCTATCATTCTATCAATCACATGTCATAAACTACATAGCAAGGTATTAAAACACGTGTAAGATTTACCAAAAAATAAGCTGTAAGTTATATTAGAAGTAACATACTTTACATTTTTATAGTAAATTTATCATATTGCACAATCAGCACCTTGAAAGGAGAAAGCTAGTTTTACTCCATTAAGTTAAAATATCAAAGTTAAAAAAATAAATTTGAATTTTATTTTATTAAAGCAAAACTAAAATTACATGCCTAGATAAAACAAGACTGAGGATCATGTGTTATCTGAAACATCTTACAATTCCTTAATTTCACCTTTTAATCCCTGACATAAGCATATTGGTGAGTAAAAGAAACTTGAAAATTTGTGGAAAGGCAACACTGGGTGCTGTATGGAAAATTGCTACTTACTAACATTCTGACTCCTTTTCATCTATCACTTTTAGAATGTTGAATGGCAATTCTTTTTCAGTTCAGAACTCTTGTGCATCACCAGATTGGAGTAAATAGTCATTTTTGTTAATAAGAATGGGTACCAAGAAACAGAGAGGGTTATGACGTAAATCGTGCCTTCAATTTGAAAGTGTGGGAAATTTGATTAAGTAAAATCACATACATGTAGCCAAATCTTTCTAGAATTTCTGTGTTTCTGGATGCTGACATAATTTCAGGAAAGGTATAAAATAGCTCATGAAATTAACACTTTTTAATAAGTTTTAGTCCCTCTTCTCTTTAAAGATATATGGTGCATAGGCAGCTCTTTTCTACCTGCACATATATTTTTAATAAACTTTGTTGACACAGAACAACAGAAGCTATCATGTTGATATGGAGCTCCTCAAGATTTGAGCTCCTCAAGTTTTGAATTAAACTTTGCAACTTTTTTCACTTGTTAATCAGTGGCTATAGCCAGGGAGAAATGAAAAAAACCCACTTTTCATATATGGCAAACACATTCCCTTTTACCCATTTAGAATATTATCTGATAACACTATTATAAGAATAAGAATATGAACAGAATAACTTGTAGTAGAATTCCCAGTAAATACTATGTATCACTAATAAATTACAAATTTTGATATGTAGAGGAGTTTTGCAAATAAAGAGCCAAGTATAGTCATCTGGAATAGATGTCATTTCACTTAAGATAGGGGGGTGCTGCTCTCTGTTCTCCCACAATATTTGATGAGAGGAAATTAATTCTTCTAGAACATACTTTCATCTGATCTAGGTGATCTTTTTTGGGATGAGTTACATCATATGTTAGGATGTGCACCTTCAGAAAAAGTGCTGTAGGATGATTTGTTCATACAAAGACATTAGTCTACATTAGATTAGATACTTAACTCTAGTTTGATCAGATGCTTGCTTTCACATTTCTTACAGTAAATTGCTTCAGAATGTCACTCTGAAAGCTAACACATTTTTAAATTTTCTGAAAAAGTATGTTAATGCCCTGTCTACTCCATTCGTCCTTCTACCATCATGTGTTTTGGATTATCTGCTTTTTCTCCAACCAGTTTTCCAGATAATATCCATGCTGGATTTATAGACAAAGATAATTTTTTTTTCCAGGCTAAATAAATTGGCCTCTTTTGTCTGCTCCAAAGAAGAGTTAACCTTTCATGATAACTAGCATCATACACAGTATTTCGAAGTTATTGTCATAATTTCCTTGAACAACACTATTCTTTCCTATCTCTTTTAATACAGCTTTGAGTCACATTTACCTTTCCATAGCCTTATCACACTAGTTTTTCCCTTTCATCCTCAGTTCTTTTATAAATCCATGTCCTTGTGCCTGGTTGTTTCCCTCTACTGAGCTTACAGTTATTTACTCTATTGCAGTTATTTACTCTATTTAGACAGTAGGCTTGGCACTGCAAATTGTCACTGGCAATTTGCCCAACTTCCCCCATGTCTGTCAGTGTTTAAAAGAAATTAAATATACATACTAGATACATACTTTCTATATATATATATGCATTCATATAATTAAAAAAAACCATTTAAAGTCATAATAGCAAATAGTAAGTGAAGACAGAAAATGATGTTCTCTCAAATCCAAATAGAAACTAACAGCAATGAGATCATGTAAGGCCTAAGTATTTTTTTTAATAGTTTTCATAGAATCGTAGAATCATGGAATCAACCGGGTTGGAAAAGACCTCTGAGATCATCAAGTCCAACCCTTGATCCACTACCATCGTGGTTACTAGACCATGGCACTAAGTGCCACTTCCAGTCTCATCTTAAAAACCTCCAGGGATGGAGAATCCACCACTTCCCTGGGCAGCCCATTCCAATGCCTGATTATTCTCTCTGTAAAGCATTTCTTCCCAATATCTAACCTAAACCTCCTCTGACAGAGCTTAAGACCATGCCCTCTTGTCTCACTGATAGCTGCCTGGGAAAAGAGACCAACGCCCACCTGGCTACAACCTCCTTTCAGGGAGTTGTAGAGAATGATGAGGTCTCCCCTGAGCCTCCTCATCTTCTCCAGGTTAAACAATCCCAGCTCCCTCAGCTTCTCCTCATAGGACTTGTGCTCGAGTCCCTTCACCAGCCTTCCTGGACCTGCTCCAGCACCTCAATATCCTTCCTGAACTGAGGGGCTGAGAGCCGGATGCAGCACTGGAGGTGTGGCCTCACCAACGCTGAGTAGAGGGGAAGAATCACTTCCCTGGACCTGTTGGTCACACCAGGTTACTGATCCAGACCAGGATGCCATTGGCCTTCTTGGCCACCTGGGCACATTGTTGGCTCATGTTCAGCTTCTTGTCAATCCAAACTCCCAGGTCCTTTTCTGCCTGGCTGCTCTCCAGCCACTCTGTCCCCAGCCTGTAGCACTGTAGGGGGTTGTTGTGGCCAAAGTGCAGGATCCAGCACTTGGCCTTGTTGAACCTCATCCCGTTGGAATCAGCCCAACTCTCCAGTCTGTTCAAGTCCCTCTGCAGAGCCCTCCTGCCTTCCAGTTGATCGACACTCCCCCCCCAACTTAGTGTCATCTGCAAATTTGCTGATGATGGACTCAACCCCCTCATCTAAATTGTAAAATAAAGATATTAAACAGAACTGGGCCCAACACTGATCCCTGGGGGACACCACTAATCCATCTGCCAACTGGATGCAGCACCATTCACCAGCACTCTCTGGGCCCGGTCCTCCAGCCAGTTCCTAATCCAGCACAGGGTGCCCCTGTCCAAGCTGTGGGCTGCCAGCTTTTTCAGGAGTATTTTGTGGGAGATGGTGTCAAAGGGTTTGCTGAAGTCCAGGTAGACACATCCACAGCCTTCCCCTCATCCACCAGGCGGGTCACCTGATCATGAAAGGAGATCAGGTTGGTCAGAGAGGACCTACCCTTCCTAAACCCGTGCTTCCTAAACCAGTTTGTTTTATTTGGTTAGGTACTTTAACAATTTTAGAAAAGGAAGATTTCAAAGACAGTTTTAGAATCAGTTTTAGAATATGTTGTTTAAGCAGTTGCAGCTAACAATCATTTGAAAAGCAAGACATGGTATTATTAATGCTTCAATACTTAAAATCAAGAAAGAATACTATCTGAACAAAACCAGAATCAAAAACATAGATTAAAATGTTTTATAGGGAAATAATAAAATTAATTTGCTTTAGTTGCTCAAGTTAAAACAGTATCATTAATAAAAGTGCAACAGTTCAAAAAAGCCTTTGGGAGAAAAACTATGAAAAATGGACAACATAACAATCCTATTGGAAGGAACAGTAAATTGCTAACTTAATAGCAGTATCAGATGTCTGGAAAAAATTTTGAAAGCATCACACATCTCAGCTAATCCTTTTAGGATAATGCTTTAGTTGATTGTAAGGCTCTACTTTCATTTAGCTAGAAATAGAAGACATCAATGTCCTCACAAATTCCATCATAAAGGTGACAGTGGATATTATCTTGAAGACAAAAAGCCCATTCAGATGGGTTGGTTGCTAATTTTCAGGATGTCTTAGGCTCTATATCAGTATGCTTATTTAAATTTGCTTTTAAAAAAATAATATTCCCATACAATGGAAAAGAAATAAAGATAATTCTTGTTCACTGTATACATAGTTAAAAGTAATTGTTATAGTTTTCTGCATCAGTTTTGGCAAATATATAATAGGTTTATTAGTAAGAAAGGTAAACCCAGATCAGTCAGGATTTATTGTGGTTAGACAAATTGCTGCTAATAAAATTAAGATGTCTGTGATTTGAGTTATGGTTCCCATGAAGATAACATTTGATACATTTTATGATCTCTTGAAATGGAGTAAAATCTTTGGCCCAATTTGATGTAAACAAATGTTGCTTCTATTAAAAAAACCCACCTATTTTGGAGAAAAACTAAGAAATGGCATTTCTCCATCCCATGTAAGAATCCTGGAATTTTAGATTTAATGAGTGGAGTTTCCTCATTTGGCAAGATAAAAAAGAGAGATACCCACTATCACTACTTAAGAAAACTAAGACTCTTTGCACCATAAACTTTGGTGGCAATGAAATCAACAGGGAATATTAAAATATGCACTTGTAATGTTTCCAGTGTTTTAGATTTTTGTTTCAGTTGAAGGCATTTTAGAAGAAGCAAATGTTAAAGCTGATAAAAATTAATTATAACTAGTTCTGATTTACATTTCTGTAGAATACTTCAAAATAGGAAACACACAAGAGTGTATCACATGAACTGCATGAGGAAAAAAATTTGAAAATGAGAAAACAATTTTCATGAGTAACTTTTGTCTTTACAGTGGTCTTGTCCTTTTGGTAGTCAGCTAAAAAGCTCTTAAGTGTTAACTCCAGTGTTCATTTTCCTCAGACAATAAGATTCAAATCCTGTCCATCTAGAAAGCTCAGTTTCATGCAGGGACATGTAAGGTTATTCATTTCACTCTCATTCTGAAAGAAATAATATTAAAAACATCCATTTTGCTTCCCCAGAATGCTCATTTACTGTCATGGTGAAATGAATACTTTCTAACTGACACTGCTTTAAGTGGAACACATGTCAGAAATAAGACAAAGCTTGAAGTTCAGTAGGACCTGTAAGGTTTGGGGTCAACTGTCATTGCAATTTTGCTAGAGTTACTTTCTGGAAACATTTATCAAAGAGGGAATAATCTGTCCACTTAAACCATTATAAATCTATTATTCTTTCTGATTTTGGATGTGTGTTTATTTTATATCTGAAATTAAGATACATTCTTATCAGAATAAGCATCTTCTCACATGAAGTAAGTTTTCAAATGGCTATTTATTGGAACAAATTTGAACTGGTTTTTGAACATACAGTGGCATTTTCATCAAACTTGGTAGGCAAATCATTGAGTTTTACATCGACAAGAAGTTTGCAATAGTTCCAAACAAAGATAAAATTAAGGGAATCCATTATAAGATTACAAAGTTGTGCTTCTAAATATTTTTTATGTACACTGTAATATTTTTTATGCACACTGTGGCTTGAACCTGTGCCAATAATCCATCAGGAGAAAACAGAAATTTCTTGTACAGTCTGTAACAGTACATGCTGGGGGATGAATGGATTGAAAGGAGTACTTGGCAATATTAGTAGATGAAAAATTAGATATGACCTGGCAATCTGCCCTTGCATTCCAGAAATCCAATTGTATCCTGGGTTACTTCAAAAGGAGCATGGACAGCAGGTTTGGGGGAGTGGTTTTCCCCTTCTCCTCTGCTCTCTTGAGATCCCACCTGAAGTACTGCATCCAGGTCTGGGGTCCCCAGAAAAGAAAGATATAGACCTCTTAGAATGCTTAACAAGCAGGGCCATGAAGATGATCAGAAGACTGAAGAACCTTTCCTGTGAAGACAGGCTGAGACAGTTGGGGTTTTTCAGCCTGGAGAAGAGAAGAATCTGAGGACCCTTTCAATATATAAAAAAACTTATAAAAAACCCTGGAGAAATATTTTTTTGCCAAGGCCTGCAGTAACAGGTTAAAGTGTAACTGTTCTAAAATAAATAATAATAATTTTAAGAAGACATTTTTGATTATGCAAATGTTGCCTAGAGAAGTTGAGGATGTCCCATTCCTGGAAATGTTCAGAGTCAGTTTAGATGGAGCTTTCAGTCACCTGGTCTAGTGGAAGGTGTCTCTGTCCATGGTACTGGCTTAGAAAAAAATTATTTTTAAAGGTCTGTCCCAATTATTTTTAAAGGTCTGTCCCCAAACCACTCTATGATTCTCTAATTTTATTTAAGTCTTCTGGCCATCAAGAGTTCCAGATGTGAGATTCTGAAGAATGACAGGAATAATTAATGTAATTAAAACAACACAAAAGAAAAATGACAAAATAAATTCACAACATAGAAAGCTTCACAAAACATATATGTGGAAAAAAACCCTTAATATATATTAGATATATATACCTGAAATGTTTTTGTTACTAATAAGATACCATGAAATGCAAATTAAACCATTTAAAATTGCTTCAGGTCTTTACTGAACAGAAACAGTCAAGTTTAAGATCTTGTGTGAACCTCAGGTTGAATGTTTTTTTGAATTTAGCGTCTCTTCAGGGACCCCAATGGAAACTCATTTCGTGCATATGTGGGTTCTAAAGAGCAAAGATGCAAGGTTGCATAAGCAATGAGACTGGACAATTATGCAACAAATCTCATAGTGTCATGTACAGACATTCAAGATGTAACGTATTACAATATACTATATTGGTACCTCTTTTCGTGGAGATAAACCAGAGGTTTGTTAAAACAATGAGAGTTCTAAACTTTTCTAAAGATTGGAAAGGAAGAACCAAGACACAATGAACTACAGTTGTTCTCTTCAAAGACAAATGAAAACTTGAAAGAGAAATATGTCCAACTGTAAATGTTCTAGAGAAATTAGGTTTAAAACTGGTGTCATCCCTGTAACATACCATGATAAAACAAAATACAGGCTGTCTGATACAATGAAAAGGGAAAATTTTATCACAATATGTAATTAAAATGTAGAAATTTCTGCCACAGAACTATGTCTAAGCGAAAAAAATTACCTGTTTACCAGAGTGAATAAAAAGGGGATATTTTTTCATTATAATGAATTTAAAGTAGTTATGAGACTTAGAGTTGCAGAGTATTGGGCAGGGGAAAAGGCAAATTTTATTCATGTGTGTATTTCAGATAGGACTATTATCTACCTGTAGGAATTTTACAGCAGTAGGAAGAAAGGACCAGTGAAGTCTTCCCATGTTTCAGTTTCCAACTCAGTTCATTGGCAATGGTTCATTGGTGGAGGACACTATCTCCATGCTGTCTCCATGGTGGAACATTGGTGGAGGACACTATCTCTATACTGTCTCCATGGTGGAACACATCTGGAGTATGCTGAACAGTTGGTTGAGGACACTGAGATGTAGAGTATTATTTGCCATATGAGCATTTTAAACATTTATTTCATGAATGGCAAGCACAGCAGCCAATGGTAGAAACATTTCAGATAAACCAGTATAGATTCTAACTGGAAGACCATTATACACTAAAGAAGTAATAATCCACATAAGAGTTTGCCTGAGAAGGTGCAGTCCTTTGCTGTGCCACATTTTATTATGATCCTTCCCCTTTAGGGCTGTGTTGTGCTGTGCACACCCTATGGCTACAGGGTGTGCGTAGCTGGTACTAGTAATGAAGAAGCCTGTAGGCAGCTGCCATTTGCATCAGCAATAACACCACCTGTGTGTGCTTGTATTTATCTGAAAGTGAAGCAACCTGTTCTCATGTGAACATCCTTTTGTTTGACACTAGAAATGATTAATAGAGTTGTTCTTTTCTAAGAATATCCTATAAGAGCTCTAAAGACCAAAATGCCATCAAACAGATGGGATCTGCATTATGTGCTGTTCCCTGACTGGAGGTCTTTGTAATGATACACAACTGTTCCCTACATCTGACGCATGTAAGATTATCTATACTATTGTCTTTTTCCCTACAGTGTTAGCTCCAATAAATGGTATTTTAAGCAGTGTCTTACTGAACCCGACTGATCTTTTCACTGGGACCATAAAGAACACCAGTCTCGGTGCCTTGCAGCAGTGCACTACAAATCCCAGGGTAGATAAATTAGGCATTTCAGCCATCTGAGAGTGCTTATTCCCCAACAAGTTTAGGGACATGATGGATGTTTCTTCAGGATCTGACAGCAGCACATAGCACTACGTTCAATTTTGCTTTGAGGTAGCATCTTCCAGAAAAGAGGATATCAGTCCCTGCCTTAGCTGTTCCAATTCAGAGCAGCTACAGTGCAAACATCCTTTCTATTCTATGTTTCCTGTACTATGGAGGTGATAATTCCCTATCAGGGGGGCCCAATCTGGGAACAAAAACACCAAAGCTGCTCATCAGGATGAGCAGTTCCTATCTATGCAAGGTAGTAAAAAACACTCGTTGTCACACTTGTAAACAGTCTGGTGTTGACCATAGGACAAGTAATGTGACAAAATATAGATCTATTCCAAGATGGCAATGCTTCTGTTACGAAATAGCTATGCTTTTTCATTAGGAACGATGGATAAGCTTTCACAGAGTGCTCTCTCCCTTGTAGTGTTCCTTGAGGCAGAATGGCTGTGACTATCTGACTTGATTTAAACTACAACTGATTTGCATCATCAAGCAGTGTAAGGAAGTAAGACTGAATCATCAAACCTGGGCAAATAAACTACTATGGTAATAATGAATTGTTCAACACCTCTATTTCTTCAAAGAGTTTATTTTTGTCAAGTAATTTCTAAAAGTAGAGATACCATTTACTATTGTATCTGTTGCTGCTATTCTACAGTAGAACAACAGTCCTACAAACAGCAATTAGCAGAATGCTAGTGATTGTAAAGATTTTAGAGGCAAAGGAAGGGATCAGGGTGTGTTTTTCCTTGAGAATCAAAACACTTGGCCAGTCTGAGAAAGAAGCAGGTTTTTTATAGCCACTATTCTCTCATATGTGAAAATGAAACAAATTGATAGAATTATCTTATTTACACAGTCATTAACCTTACTGATCATTGTGTCTGAGCTAGGCATGCAAAAGAATGCACAAGTTCTGCTAGATGAATGGGTGTAAAAGCTAGAGAATCAGTGAGGAGCAGGGAATGGGTGATATTCCGAGTTTCTGGAATGACATAACTATATGTATCACTGTACGCCATTACAAACACGAGAATAATTTTACTCGTGATTACTGCTGTGTGACTGGTCAGCTAAACTGGAAGATGATGTTTCTGATTCTGGTCTAAATAATAATTGCACTAACTAAGAAAGAAGTTAATACTTCCATTGAAGCCGCAAGTAAAAGCCTTGTGCATTAAGTAAGTTAAAATTAATTTAAGATTTAAATAAGATCTTAAATATTCTCATTCTTTAAACTTTATCTGACTGCATACAAAGATACATGTATGTAAATGGGGCACAGGTAATGCCTGTTCAGGGGTCTAGCAGAAGACTAGAGCTCAGAGAAAATGAGAAGGAAACTGAAAAATTAAACCTTCCTTTCTGTCTTTGCTGAGAAAGACAGGAATAGTTGTTTGGCAAATTTCAAGAATATCAGACTTTTTCCTCAGGATTACATTTATTAGTCAGTAGATCAATAGATTCTCACTTTGCTTGTATCGGTGTTTCTGTAAGAATTCACAGAAATAATTAATTCTTCATGTGAAAATACATTTATTTTCACTACTGTTTAGTAATAGTAATTTATTATTATGGAATGATTCTCTGAACACATTCATTAGGTATCTGACCATTCACAAATTATAATGGACAATTATTTGTAATTTTGTTTTGAAATATAACAGCAGAAATGTTATTCCTATTCATAAGTAGTAAATAGAAATGCTATTTTTTCCTTCTTTCTACTTAAATGACACATTAACCTTTTTGATTAATCTAGTGCTAAAAGTCACATGACATTATTTTATTAAACAGCATTTCATGTTGGTCTTAATAGCTCCAATCAAACATCACTTACTGCTTGCCCTTGGAGTGTTCACTTCTTATGCTATTTGCATAAACAAACCATGTAATACACCTCTCTGATGCAAATCTCATTGATTAATATCATATTTATCTTGCAACAAAGGACTTCATAGGTTAAAGATCCACTAACTAGAAGAGGGACAAGCACAGGGAATGGGAATACACAGAGTCTTTCAGCCATGGGAAGTTCCCCATGGTGACAATCATTGTAATTCCATTGAAAGCAACAGGGCTAAAATTACTTTAATCTACATCTTAATTCCATCAGTTTGCTTTGAAAATGAAGAACCAGACATTTTACTGGTAACAGCTGCGTTTGTAGGTTCCTGCTTTCTGTATGACCTTGTCAAATTTCCTCAATTTTTATTTGAACTCCTTTGTCCTCAACTATAATGTACAAATCTATTCACTGACATCATAAACTTAATCTAGACAGCATCTTCTTTACAATGCTTATTCAAGGCTCTGTTTTCATTATGGAATAACATAATATTTTTCATATTTATTATCCTTTTAAATTATTGATTGTTCTCTTTTTGCTAACACACACCAAAAAAAAAAAAAAGACTTTAAAATAAAAAGATTTAATCTTTCCCTATCCTGACTGGACAATTTAAATAGGTCGGTGATAAAAACCTAAAAACTGAATCAACCAGACACACAACATCCCATTTTCTGAGGCTGAAATTCAATCCTATTGTTAATTCTCTGCTTTTCCTTCAGAAATAAAATAAGTAATTTTTTTTTAATCTAAGAAAACCACTGATCCCTGTGAGGAATTTCACAACAAAATGTTGGATATAAGTGTCAATAGTTAGGCACCTATCTTGGACTATACCATTACCATACCATCACAAAGTCATCATCAACTTATAGACTAGCACTGCAAGCACTTAAAATCACATGGAATTTAAGATTACATGATTAGGTAAAATAAGTGCCTTCTATTGAGGATCTGATATCTTACCTATGTCTTACGATTGAGCCTCACACTTTTAAAGCCTAGGAAGAAGCCCCAGTTGACCACATAGATGGATGCTCATGCACACAATTGGCCCTAAACTGGTCCACATACTCTGACAAAAAGTTAACCAACACAGAATGTAGCAGCAAATTGCTTAGAAAACTTGTTTAGGAAGTAAAAAAAATGTAACTGCTGCCTAAACAGTCTGGAGTCTGGTTTAAAAGGAAGCTTTGCCATCTTCTTGCTCATGCAAAGAAGCTTAACTTCAGAAAAAAGTAATTAAAAAAACCATACTACGGAATACTTTTCATCTGAAATAGTCTTTAAGAAATTGGAGACTTGTAAGTCTAATACTAGGCCTAAGTAGAGACTTGGGACCTGAATATTGTATGCTGTTAAGGTACAAGAATATCTTCAATTTATTTATTTTTTATGTGTGAAGTCCCTCAAGAGGAGTATTCTACAACCGACAGTCCAAGTTGCCAGACAGAACTATTTTGCAGTACAGAATACAGTTGACCACCTCTTAAAAACACATTGCAACAAATTTTCTCTTTCTTTAACAACTGTTTAGAAAGCTGAAACTGATACTTGATTCTAGCCACTAACACCTTCTTCTGCCCCACAAACAAAAAGATCACACAGGTTAATCCTGGATTCTGCAGGTCTTAGTCAATGATTTGTTTTAGAAAAGGATTTAAGTTTTGGTTTCCTACTGAGCAGCACTTTTGACCTTAGGCAATAAGGTCATATTATTGTGCCTTAGTTCCTTTGTTATAAAATAGATATTTCCAAGAAAGGTTGAAATCTACTGATAAAGGACAAGACATAAAATATACCTTATGCCAAAAAATAGTATTTTTAAAACAATCTTACCTAAGGTGTTCTCTGCTTTTTTTTTGAGAAGTCGTGATGGTTTTTTGGTTTGTTTTTTTTTTTTTTGGGGGGGGGGGAAGATGGTGGCAAAGATTTTTAGGATCACTTATTTTAAAAAATTATAATGCTTATCATTTCAGCTGATGCCGTATCGTTATGATGACGATTTTTTTTCCATGTGTTAGCTTCTCAGACCATTATATGAGAAGATTCACCTAAAAGAAACAAACAAATGGGTAAAATTTTATTCTCACTAATTTAAGACAAAAACAATATAAGACAGAAAGCAATTAAAAATGTTAGTTTATCGCTTAAAGGATGCACCATAGATATCTTCAAGAGTCCAATGGACTGTGTTATTTGGCAGAAATAGAAATAAATTAAAGAAAAATCAGAATGAGCTTATGAGACTTCTGAGAAGAAAAAGGAAGAGATGCAACAGAAGAGGACCCAAATATTACAAACTACACATACCAATAACCAGAAGTGTGTCTGATGATTTTTCCCCCTAAAGTGGATTACAACCCTTACTTCCCATTGAGACAGCTGGAGTTCCATATAAAAAACCATGAACATCAGTGTGAAAATTGCAAATATATTGATACTTTCTGTAGTCAAATAAGTTCAATTACACAGCCAAGTTAGTATTTTATCAAAGTTTAAGTAATTATCAGAATACACAAGAGTAGTTCATCATTATTAATTGTAAATGTATTACACTGAATAAGAAAATACGTACCTGTCAGAGCACTTTGAGAATCCATCCAAGGTAGCACATTTTCTGTCAAGAACACCATGGTAAACTGGTGTCTAGTGTCTTCTTTTGAAATATCCTGAAAAATAAATTAAGTGTTTAATGTTATTAGTATAAATCATGATTGCTTTATCTTTAGTAATACTGTGGAAAGGAATTTACTTTAAGGAACCTCGTTTACTGTTTTGTAAGTTTCAGCTATTTTTTGTTTTTACACGGGACTAATTTTCTGCTTCATCTACTGCACATGCTCCTTTGTTTAGTCATATATTTCAACTATTTTATATTTAGAGATTAACATTTACTTCCACAGACAGATGGTGAAAAAACTTGGTCATATATAATATCTTGTTTAACAGTTTTATTCATAAATGATAAAACAGAGATGTTATTAGTGCAGTATGCCATAACAGTCAGAGATTTCAATCCAAATCAGGACTGTGAAATCACTGTAATAACAGATTTTATTTATTTATTTATTTATATTGTGAGGCAATTTATTCACTGCATGAACAGAAGAAGGAACACAAATGATTTTTAGAGAAAGTTGCTTTAGAAAAAAACAAAATCAGTTTTATTAGCCATTTGAATTTCTGTTTTATAAACATACTTTATGAAAGATAGACTTATTTTTCAATAAAAAATCTTGGTTCCATTTTTGCTTTCTTGTTGGTTGGCTTTTTATCTGATATAATACTGTATATTTCATTTTAACAGTTTCATATTTTGTGAAAATTCAGAGAATAACATTTTACTGCAATTAATTTTTGGTAATTTTTTTTAGAAAATTTTTTTTTTCCTTAGCAGTCTGAAATTTTCTGTCTTTCACTATGGCTAAATAGACTTGTTTATTGTAAAAATAGCATTCTTATTCCCTAGCTTCACACAATTTCATTATCCTTCTCAGTTGTCTCTGCTTCAAAGTAAAAACTACTGTTCTCATCTTATCAGAGTTCTTATTAGAAATCTTTGATCAGCATTCTGAAAAGGGATTCACAAACACATAATCCTGATAGAGAAATCAGAAACTGAAATAAAACCAAGAAATATATCCTTTATTTACACAATCTAAAACTGTTGAACAATACTTAATAAAAACTAAGTCCAAGACAGAATTGACACAAAAAATTATTATCGCATCTTCAGATTAAAATGAATAATATTGAAATTTAAATCACATTTAATTTGCTTATTTACTGTCATCATTTAGGAATGGTATTTCCCATCTTAGTGCTGCCACTGAAACATTCCAAGACATGTGCTGCTTGCTTACTCCCCACTCTCCCTCTCCCTCCCCTTGCGGTGGGATGAAGAGGAGAACTGGAAGAAAAAAGGTAAAGATCACAGGCTGAGATAAGAGCAATTTACTGGAAACAGCAGTGAGATAAGAAAGTGAACAGTAACAACAACAATATTAATAAAAGAGTGTAAAAGAAACGAACAAGTTGCATGTGAGTTCACACCCCGGACAATACCTGACCTCTCCCTCTGCCAGCTACCTGACCCGGAAGAGACCCCTTCCCCCATTCCCAGAAAACGATGTGACGTGATATAGAATAACCTGAGTATTAGCCATGTCCTCTCCTGGCTACTGCAAAAATTAACCCTGTCCTGGCTGGAACCAGGACATTTACTTAAAAATTATGTTACTTTCCTTCATCTACCACCACCATCTGCGTCTTCTAGAACACTTCCATCAGCGCTGCCTCCGTACAATCCTTAACATCCGCTGGTCAGATTATGTGACCAATACATCTGTTTTAGAACAAGTAGCAGTCACAAGTATTGAGGCCATGTTGCTGAGAACACAGCTGCGTTGGGCAGGGCACGTCTCTAGGATGAAGAACCACCACCTCCCTAAGATCCTGTTTTATGGTGAACTTGCCACCGGCTGCCACAAGAGAGGAGCCCCGAAGAAAAGATACAAGGACTCCCTGAAACAACATCTCAGCCTTGGCCATATTGATCAACATAACTGGTCTACTCTGGCCTCCAATCGGGAGGTGTGGAGACACACCATCTATAACGCTGCTGATGCTTTTGAGAAAGCACACAGGATCACCCTTGAGGAGAAAAGGCAACGCAGAAAGAATCGTGCCTTGCAGAATATACCACCTAAGGAGTCTTTCTGTTGTACCTTTTGCAACTGGACATGCCTATCTCGTATTGACCTTTTCAGTCACCAACGCACTTGTAACAAACGTGGGTAGAGCCCTTCCCAAATCTTCGTTCGCGAAGCCCAGCCATGATGATGTTACTTTCCTGTTAAATGGAGTTTTGGCTTGAATTTTGAAGGGAAATATTTATCAGTTCAGCATGCTGCAGGCTAGTTATTAGATGAGTTCTAATTTAGCTACATGATACATAAATGTGACCTGAAAAAATCAAGGGATGTTTTTGGACTAGTTAAGTATAAAAATCTCATATGTTGAGGCTAATTGAACTGTTTTAGTTAGGGATACACCATATACTTTGGAAAAAATGTTAAAAATCTGTTTTTCCCTTTGTTTGCGTTCCTCTATATTTTCAGTTCAATGTTTTGAGCTTATTCCCACAAATTTGAAAACATTCCCACATTTTGAAAAATTCACCAGCAAATTGCTTAGTATATTAGAGTGACAAAATCCTGGGCTGTAAAGAAATTAAGTTTCAGACATCTTTATTATGAGCAAAAAGCCTTTTTTGTCCATGCCTCTGCAACATAATTTCTATCAAGGGCAGCTGCGGTAAAAACAGATATGAATCTTACTCTAGAAAGTGAAAACTGTAGGTAAATATTCGGTCCAGACACTCGTAAATGGCAAGTATTTAATCTTTAATTCTAAGATGGGAGCCAAACGAGTGCTTTCATAATTCTTCCTCAAGTGTGGTTACAAATGCAAACCATCTGGAACATGTTTTGCCTAGAAACAAATTACATTCTCACATAGTAAACTGTAACAAAGACAGGCTGATTTGTAGAGTATTTCAAATATTACCTCAGGAGTTGAGGCATTGGGTCAAATCCTTTCTCTGCCATGGATTGCCTTAGTGACCTTTGGCATATCACATAAATCTAGGTATCAGGAAAGGATTTACATGCCTAAATTGTGATCTCAAGGCCACTTCATTTTGGAGGCACTTGTACTCTGCAGATGTCATTGTTTTTACCTTTAGAGTGCCGTAACTGCATATCAGCAGCAGTCAATACACTCTGCATCTCAGCTAATGGCTTAGACTTAATACTCGTGGTTACAAGTTGCCCTATATAGTTTGGCAAGTATTCAAAAGCTAGATGTCCATCTCTCGAAATCCTCTGTCTGGCCAATGGACTCAGAACACTCCTAGCACCTACCACAGGACCAGAATCTTCATATAAACTAACATGATTCATTAGTTTCTTTAAAAATGTAGAAAATAAGACAGTTGTGGTATATTCCTGTCCTCCATAGCTTCACTGTAAGCATGATGGTGTACAAAGGCAGAGTATTCTTATCTAGCTTTATCAGAGTATTGGGAGTTATCTGCAAGGGAGCTGAATCACCCTTTGGGGATGTCCTACTCTTTCCTTTAACTACAGAGTCTACAGTAACCAGTGGAAATGTTAAAAGTCATTATGAGCTAGATAAAGTTGGATATGAAGAATTCCACATGATGACTCCACAAGCCAAATGTCAGATTTCATCCTGCGGTGCCTGGCTTCTCCAGGTGCAGCTCAGGAAGCCAGCATATCACCTTGGGTAGCAGCAATTCGTTCTAGCTGCAAGGCCTGTCACTGGCAGCCCACTGGAAATCTTCTCTGTTGGCTTGACACCAGAGACTCTGAGTGTGGATGGCTGGTACGGGATCTGTCACATGTCCTAAGTACAGAATTATAGAGAGAAAGAGATGAAAAACAGGTATTTCTGTACATAACCTTACTTAAGCATGAATCATCCGTGCTGTTGCTTTGATTAGGTTAATATGACAGGTGAGCATCCTAGGATTTAGGAACTTACGATCACTGTCATACATATTTTACTTGAGTCATGTTTTTGATTAGTTTACTAAAGAGCTGTTCAGGTAAACTAAAGAAATTCCAGGGGTGGTGGTTTTTGGGGGGATTTTTTGTTTGTTTGTTTCTTTGCTTGTTTTTTTCCTAACCCTAGGGAAAGTCTCAATTGTCAAAGCAGGTAACACTATTTTGCCCACAAAATATCCAAATGTGCTTATTCAGACCCTACAAAGCAAATTTATAATCCACCCTGCTTTAATGTTCCATCCTGTTTTCTTTTATTCTAAGTTTTGGTAGTCACACATAACAGTTATTGGGATTTTTGCTTTGTATAAAATATTTAATGGAATTCTTAAGTTACACACTTTAAATATTCTGCAAGTAGTAGATGGCAAAATGAGGAAACATTTGCTTAAAAGTTAAAATAGTCAACAAAAGAACAGATCACCTTTCTCCTCTGGAAGACAGTAATTTGGCACACCTATATGCTTTATATCAAGTGGAAACAGAAAAAAACACTGTGAAATGCTTTATAAACAAACAAAAAAGAGAATATTAAACAAACTAATGTTAAGGATCAAAGAAATGCAGAAAAGTGTCATCAGAGTCATAAGATATGTTATAAATCAAGCCATTTCTGTCTCCTTTTTCTCAGAAAATGTCTGACTTAAACTGCATGAGAAGCTGCAAATTCTTGTTATTTTCTTACTGAAGCTATAGTCTGCTGCAGGAACCCTTGAGCCTTTGGATTTGAATAAGTGCACTGTCAACTGGAAAATGTTGGTTGCTGCTCTATAACACAACTTCCTGCTTAAGGATGCAAAATATTTGATATGACAGCACTTGGCAGGTAGTTTCCATGGTTTTTAACACTTGGACCTGCAACAGTGTACAATCCCTCATTTCATATTTTCCAAAAGATGAAAGACATATTCAAATAATAAGATGGTTTTATATTGTTTCTAGCTCTGCAAATAACAATCCTATTTTTTCTAATTTTAATGCAAGGGCTGTAAAATCTTTTTCAGAAGTAAGACCTTTGAAATACACTTGTTCCGATATGTTAAATTAACTAACTCTGAAGCTGCACTGTCAACATTCCCCAGACATCTTTCTTCCTCAGTATAACACACTAACCTCACAGTTTCTGATGATACAGGTGGGAGTTGCCTGGTCAACCTTCTCTAGCTCAAGTTCACTTCCTTCATTGATGGAAGCAATGAATTTCCTGGAATCCCTATTTCCTTGCAAAAAGGTTGTCAGAAGAATTACATTTAATATTTCCCTCCTGTTTTTGTGACAGAATTTGGTGATGAAATATCTTTTTTTTCACTTAATTTTTTTTGTTTACACTTTTCCAACAGGAGAAATCAGCATTTTAAAGGAAATAAATACCATAACACAAGTTTAAACTACTGAATTTTGAAATGTTCTTCAGCAGAGCAAAAGGTGTAAATGCAGCCATATAATGTCATTTGAGGTTAATAATAAAATAAATTGTTTCCCCATTTTTTGGAGAAAGCTTTTGTAAAGAGATATATTGCCACAAGTTTGAAATCCATGCTCTGTGACAGCTGCTGACTAGTAATGAGATCTAATGAGCTGTCTCTTTACAAGAAAATATAACATTTGAAACAACAACCTCTTTGCAAATTGTAAGAACATGGGAGCAGAGACGACTTCTCTATCCTGAGCAGATAAGCACATGCTGACATGAATTCAAAAGCAAACCTACACTTCTCAATTCAAATGTGAAAACAGAATGTGAGATTAGTGTTTGCATAGACAATCAAGATTTGCATCTATTTTCTTGTGGGTTTTGTGATAGAGTAATGTTTTTGCATTTCAAAGCTATTAATATCTAAGCAAATATCATGCTCTGGGAAACACAAACTAGATAATGTTAATCTAATATAAATCTATAGATTTAAATGTATTGTAAATATTTTTATATTCTGAAAGAGATTAAATACATGTATTGATGTCAACAAGTACCTCATATACAAGAACAAATGTGCCTACTCAGAGCTGGGTCTGAGGTTGTCTCTCAGTTCCAATACTGTTTCAGAAGGCAACACTGTCCGAAGATCAAGACAAAGGGTCAGAGAGTAATCTCATTGACTTAAGTGTTAATGAAGAGTTACTTCATACTGAATCAGAGGGTTAATGATTGTCCAAAAAATGACCTAACAATTTCAAAACTAGAGAGTCCGCAGCCTCCTTCTTTTATGTGTTAAAACATACTTTACTTTTTATAGTGATTTTCCAATTTTTAATTGCAAATGAACAGATTCTCTGATATTTAACCCTTCATTCAATAAAGTGTATTACATAAATATGCATGTACAGACATGTTTGTACATGTGGTATATTTTCTCTGTTGTCAGAGCTGATGATGAACATTCCTTATATTTGAGTTACAAGGGCTCGGTAAATTCTTCCACTGCCATAACCTAGTTTTCAAAACACGCACTACATTGTTTACCCACATATCAGTCTCTCTGATGACTGAGTAAATATGTAACCTGGAAAAAAATGTATATTATGTAAAGCAGCTGGCGCACAGGAGGAGTTCCAAATCAAATATTGCAATTTGTTTATTTGTTTTTAGATACATTTAGATACATAGAGAGATAAAATGTGTTTTTAAAAAGTAGGTAGGAATACACCCATTGTAATTGATATTTATTGACATAGTAAGTATGGATACTGTCAACTATATTAGTTATGTTAAGAGAAATCTTAATTAAAAGGCCTAAAAGTGTGCATTCGTATATTTACCTTACCATTTTCAGTTACTGTTAAAGTATAAGAAATTTAACGGATACAGGATTTTATTGAACTGATCCTTTGAAGATGCAGCAGCAAGGAGCTTTCCCCACCAAGTTATATAGTCCTTGACTAATATCCAGGAAAACCTTCTGGGTATAAAACAGCAAACATCTTAAAAGCATAGCGACTGGATCATATTAGCTGCATTATGATCCACTTTTTAGCTGAATTAAGTTGACTTCAGTGACTTCAACACTGGAATATGGACCTATATCAGACAAGGAGTGGCCTGTAACTGAAGAAATATAAGAAAAGTGATAGCAGCAGGAGCTTAATGAAGATAGGACGCACTGTAAATTCCAAACTATCTGTATAGAGAGTAAAATGAGGGCTGAGAAGGTCTGACCACTTAAAGAATACTTAATTTTATAAAACATATCATCAAATTACTCAAGATGTGAAATTTATTTTTATTTTTAAAAGGTGACTAATTGTCTTTTTGCAACTTTCTTTCCCTATGTCATTCCTGAATGATCCACTTCCCTGTCCCAATGAAGACAAATTTTCATTATTTAGCCTGGAATGTCCAGTGTGCTATGGTGTCATATAAAATATATCTTTTTTAGTACCTACCTTCTGATGGGTTTTGACATGAATGTTATGTAATTCTTTGTGTCATCTTTTCCTGTGGTTAAGTGGACAAATTCCTTATGTACTGATTGAGAGTAATAGGGAAACTCTTCTTGGTACACAAACTCCATAGGTCAGGAATAAATTCCCAGTTCTAAAAAACCAAGGTAAATTCTTTCAAAATCTGTATTTTTGTGTTATATATTTAATACAGAGAATACTTTCCGTCCCTGCTCATCCACATGCAACTTTTTCTTCAGATAATCACGATTATTTGTAGTAATGGAGGACAGAAACTAGTTACCTAGACCTTTTATAAGCATTTAGAAAATATGTTCTGTGCAACACCTTTCTAAGCATTTTACAGAAACACCATAGGGAAAGAGAAGCAATGATAGGTCTCTTATATAGAAGGAAACTGAAAGCATAGAATTTCTAAGCAACTAAGCCTATTCTAACTGAATTAATTCTAACACAGACAGGCAAAAAAAAAGAATAATTAGATTGACAGAGCACTTGAATGGGAATGGAGAACCTGGCGGATGAGGACAGAAGAAACGAGGTCACTCTGTAATGGTGAGAGAGATTAAAAAAAAAAAGGTCTTTATTTAGCCATATACTTTTTCAATAAAAGTTTCACACTTTATATTGAATAAAAATAGAAAGGAAAAATGGTAAAAAGGACTTCATCACAATGAGAAAATTGAAATGTGAACTATCCCACACACCCAAAAATCTATTTTAATTCTAAAAGTAGATATTAAAAAAAAAATGCAAATCTAGTACAATTATTTTTGTGGTTTAGATCAGTTTGCTAAGTTTCTATAGTAAAGTATGTTGAATAGTGAGGCCAGGCAAGACTGAATAAAATTTAAACCACAAAAGAAGGAATATGGAGGTAAATGGAAAATGTGATGTATTTCACATGATACTGTCAAAGGTAAATTGTAGCAAACTAGATAATATCTTTTCCTACAAGTAATTTTTTTAGTCAAGGAAAATACAGATCTAATCCATAAACACTGCAATTAAAAAAAGAAATATGAAAAAGGTGTGGTACCACTTGGAAACTTTTAGTTTAGCTGCACAAAACGAACATCATTTCCAGAATTGTAAGGAGTAAGGAACTACTAAAGAAAAAAGTGGATATGCTGAAAATCAGAGTAGCAAGCTGAAAGGTGGCTATTCTTGGAGTGTCTCCTGTATTGATCTTAAAAATTTCTAACTTAACTTATGAATTAACAGCTCAGCAACAGAAAAGATGGTGATAATAACAATTAGTAATGCACAGAGTTGGAAACTTCTTCAGGAAAATCAGGATATCATGACAGACATTCTGTTATAGGTTATAAATCCAAGGGGGGAATTTTTTCTTCCCCTGTTCCACAGTAAGAAAGACGGAGTTCGAGTGGGAAGCGGGAAGGGGGGGGTGATTAGCTTTAGAAAAGATCTAGCTGGCAGAGCCCCATTCCTAACTGATGGTCCATTGAAGACTGGAGTGAGGGGGGAGGAGTTTTGATTCGGTAGCTGGCCCTCCTCACAAAGGAGAAAACAGGTTTTTTTGGTCTTGCTCTGGAATGGAGACAGGGTCTGTGTGTGGGCATTTTGGAGAAAAAAGCCTTGAGGCCAGTTTTTCTGGCTCCCGACCTGGTCAGCCCTGACCACTGGCCTTGGCTGGCTTGCAGGCTGCCCCTTCCTCCAGCCTGAACCTGCTGTGTTTTCATCAGAGAGTTTTGTGCTCACTGGGAGAAAGGGAGGAGCCTTGAAACACTGTCATCCAAGAACAACCCTTTTAATAAAGGGTTGCTATTTCTTCTTTTTTCCATACTTCCTCGATTTGAGCCCCTTAATTTTGGATTTACAATTGCTGAGAAAGAGGAGTTTGGTCTATCTCATAACTCGTTCTCTTTAGCAAACATTCCAGTCTCATCAAACTGAGACACATTCAGAAATATGATGACCAGGACTAATATAAATATCTGCAATAAGATGGAAATTTATAACAACTGAAGGCAGTCCTTTGTCACGAAGTGTCTATAAGCTCAAAGCAATAGGGCTGTAATGACTGTAAGAGATATATTCAACAGAGAAACAGAAACAACATATATAATGATACTATATAAAGCATTGTAAGACGTCATCTGAAAAAATGTGTGCAATGCTTAGCCAAAAAATGAAAGAGGGATTGAAATGAATGAGGGTAAAAACAAGGTTTTTAAAAGTAGGTGTGTGGCCTAAACAAAGACAAAATTATGCTTCAACTATTAGATGATGTGTCAGGAAAACAAATGGGGAAAATTTTTTCTATTAATATTTTAAGAATATTCATAAATTCCTATTGAACCTCTTTTCTTCTGCCCATCTGAGGACCCTAACAAATGAAATACAGAATGAGGACCTCTTACACTCAAGTACCTTGAGTGCAATTATTTAAATCATGTGGAACTTATTGTCTGAGAACCTATGAAAAACCACAATTCTTTTCATGGTCAAACAATCTGCTAGCAAGACCAAACCTTAAATTCAAGTTCAGTGTCTGTCTGTACTGTGATCATAGGTGTCCCATATTTTAGGTGATAGCTATTTTGGAGCCTGTCTAGCTTGCTGTACTTCATTAAAGCTAAAAATCTGAGCTAAGAGACCTTTTATTTGTCAGAACTTCCTGTGCCCCTTAAAAAAAGATCATTTTCAATGAGTCAAAAGTTTTAGACCAAACCCATCAAAGTTCCAGTCTTTAAAAGAGAATTTAAAATGAATTTGACAAAGTAGACCAAGAGCTTTCAACAGAATTACAAAGGCATGTGGTTGTTATTTGGAAAGGACTAGGTTTGGAAGGCAATCAATTTCTCTGAATATGTGGACTGTGAAAAGCTGTAGAACTGAGGAATTACATTTTTATTTTGTATTTGTATTGCCCTTATCAGCTCAGGCTTGTTGTCATAAAATACTGTCCTATAAATGATTAAGAAATTAATAAATATGTCAGCAGTGTCATCTTTCTTGTGGTCCTAAATTCAGTAGAAAAATGAGATTGTGCACTTGTGTCTAAAGAATCGCTGCATTTTTCTTTATAAGCTATGAGATATTCACCATCATAATCATGATATCCAGCGTAAGATCTACCTTCTACTTAGTATAAGTAATGGTTTGGAAATGGAACAATTACTGAAATACAGCACACAGCACAACAGTGCAGTGGCAAAGATGAAGGCTGCAATTTGCACCTTACTGATGAGGTCAGACCATCATTTTCTCTAGAGCACATAAAAAATTAAGATACTTCTCTGTCAGTCATATTTTTTTCCCTGTGTTAGGTCACCTGGGGGTTTTTATGTCCCTTCTCCCTACCCACAGACATCTTTAACACATACTCGTAGATTAGGCAATCTGTCTTTAAGACCTCACAAGGCTCAGAAAAGGGTGCTTAATCCAAATTCATTGAAGAAGGACCCTCCACAAAATAGCTTAGACTAGCTATGTAAATTTTTAAGTCATTTAAATCAGGTAATTTTTTTTGTGTCCTGAATATTTTTTAAATTCCTGAAGTAATGTTGTCCCATTCCTACATATGAATTGTAAGTATGCCTAGAATTTAAATAATAATAAAATGCATCATAAAAATACTAAATAGCCATGAAAGCCTAGGCCTTCATTTTGTCTTCTCCAAGATTGTTACAGTAGTATTTATTGCTATTTATATTTTTCATCATAAACAGCAAATTATTAACCATTAGTCAAGGGTTAATAATATATGTCTTAAGTTATATATATCCCTCTTTACTTTGCCAGACTCAGATAAAAATCTATGAAAATCTATTAAAGTAGAAAGGTTATTTTTGTAATGGTGAAATGAACTTGATATTTTTAATACCTATGATGATCAGGATGGTATCTACATTCAACACCGTACTGATGGAAGCCTATTCGACCTAAGGCGACCGAAGGCCCACACTAAGACCTTAAATCATCTTGTCCGGGAGCTGCTCTATGCTGATGATGCCTCCCTTGTTGCCCACACAGAAGCAGCTCTGCAGCGTTTAACATCCTGCTTTGCAGATGCTGCTGAGCTCTTTGGGTTGGAAGTCAGCTTGAAGAAGACAGAAGTTCTCTATCAACCGGCTCCTCAGGAAGTCTTCCATCATCCCCATATCACCATTGGCGAATCAGAGCTCAGATCAGTCCAGCAGTTTAATTACCTAGGCAGCCTCATCTCCTTGGATGGTAAGATTGATGGGGAGATAGACAACAGGTTAACAAAGTGCTTTTGGAAAACTCCATAAAAGAGTATGACGTAATAAACACTTGAAGAAAAGTACAAAGATCAGTGTTTACAGAGCCATTGTGCTGTCTACTCTTTTATATGGATCTGAATCATGGGTCATCTACCACCACCACCTGCGTCTCTTAGAACGCTTCCGTCAATGCTGCCTCTGTACAATCCTTAATATTCACTGGTCAGATTATGTGACCAATACATCTGTTCTAGAACAAGCAGCAGTCACAAGTATTGAGGCCATGTTACTGAGAACACAGCTGCGTTGGGCAGGGCATGTCTCTAGGATGAAGGACCACCACCTCCCTAAGATCTTGCTTTATGGTGAACTTGCCACCGGCTGCCACAAGAGAGGAGCCCCGAAGAAAAGATACAAGGACTCCCTGAAACAACATCTCAGCCTCGGCCATATTGATCAACATAACTGGTCTACTCTGGCCTCCAATCAGGAGGCCTGGAGACACACCATCTATAACGCTGCTGTTTCCTTTGAGAACGCACGCAGGATCACCGTCAAGGAAAAAAGACAGTGCAGAAAGAATCGTGTCTTGCAGAATATACCATCTAAGGAGTCTTTCTGCTGTGCCTTTTGCAATCGGACATGTCTATCTCGTATTGGCCTTATTAGCCACCAGTGCGCTTGTAACAAATGTGGATAGAACCTTTCCCAAATCTTCGTTCGTGAAGCCCAGCCATGATGATGATGAATTCATAGTCAGAGATACTAAGAGCTGGATTACTTCTGCTTGGGTTTGATGTCTCATAATTTTATTTTCTTTTTCCAAATATCTATTTGGTGTTAATCATTAATAAAAATATTCCAGTGTATGTAGAATAGGAACTGATTGCGTGTAGGACACCATTACAAAAAGTATTCTCTTAAACATTGAGTCTGATCGAAGTAATATGTCATGTTTTAGTTTGGGAGGGTTTTTTGCTTTTTTTGCTGTATTTTTTTATTCTATTCTCCTAAAAATAACCATAAGCCTTTAAATTTAAAGTACACTGGAAAATTACTATTATTAGAGGTTATGGTTAAAATAATAATAATAATAATAAAAATCTAGCTTATGCAATCTGTTTTCTATAACCCCATGCTGATTGGCATTTAAAAAAATTAAAGAAGGCTAATGAAGTCATCCTACATTATCACTTTGACATTTTTGTGCAATATATACATATATATATATGTATATATATGTATATATATATATGTCATGTGGTCATTCTGTTTACAGATTTTAAAATATCGAGAAAACACTTACTTCCTTCCACTTCTGTGGAACTTATCTCATGTCCAAGACTTATTGAAAATCAATATTATTGACCCATAAAAGCACATGCGCAGCTTTTTTCATAGTTTTAGATTAAAGTTATTAATCCTACTTCTTTGAAATATCTAACTTTATAAGCTGTTATTAAAAATTTTCCTGAGTTTCTGCTGAAATTTAAAATATTGTGTATATTATTACAAGACTGAAAAGTAATATTTATTAAACTGTTCTTTTTGCGTTATTTTTGAAAAAACTGATTTTTTCACTTCAAAAGAAATACTATAAGATTTTTTTTTCCTGGTATATTGATACTTGCATTTCTTCTAATTCAATATGTCCAAGGTTCTGTTCTTTTTTCTTTGGTGCCTCTCAGCAGTCTTCTATGAGTTTTAGGGGTTGAATTACTTATGACTTTACCTTCGGCCTGCATTTTTTCTTAATTAGAATGCTCTTTTTTTTTTTTATATTCTTTAGCTCATTTCACTATCGTAGCTGTGCTGGTTTCAGAGGGTTTTTCCTGCTAAAGTTTTAAAGTTTGCTCTTCTTGTTTTCTTGCTTTTCATTTTCACCTGTACTCTCCTTTTTCCATTTATACTGCAAGCAAACATTTTCTCTCTTCCTAATTCCATTAAATTGCAGGAAAAAAAGCAACCTTGAGGCAATAAAACACAAACACCTTTTCCTTGCCAAAGAATAATCTGGTGTTATTAACAGTGTAGAATTCCTGAAAATGGGGAGACTATTAGTTGTCTGGAGCAGTTAAAGAAACTGGTCTCTTTCACATCCCGTGCCTTAGGCATATTTCTGTAATTCACTCTCTCTGCTGGGGTTAACTCTGCAGTTAACACAGTGGAATATCTTTTGAGAGCTGGAGGAGATAGGTAAAAATAATTACCTAAGGTTGTATCCTACAGAAAACTGCTGTCTCATTACCTCCTTTCTTCTTTACTTGGACCTGATGATGTGTCTACCATCCACAGCTGCAAGAATTTACAGGCTGTAGTTTCCTGGGAACCCAGAAAGTTGCTTTTCATCTCTCAGCTCCTTCCCTCGGCTAATCTTTGTATCACTTTTTTTACATGATTGGCTACACTGTACATCACTGCTCCATACCTGTAAAACACAGACCAGGGGAGGTACCATGCTCCCGACTAGGGCAGGAGGGCTCTGGAGATGTCCTCCTCCTGAAGGAATGTGTGACTGGGCAGGAAAACAGAGAATTGGAGCTTACTGCCTACTAGCTTCAGGGATGAAAATAATGAAACCTCAATGCAAGCTCTTAACAAGAAACATAGCATAAAGGCTATTTATGCAGATAAATATCATCTCCTTATCCTGTGCCAGATTTCTTTTTACTTACTGGTAATTGGTACAAAAAAAAAGTTTCTGGCTATGTCACAAGGTCTACATTTTAAAAATTGTAAAATATTAAGTGGCATAATTCTACTTATTTTAATTCTACTTATTTCTACTTATTTCAATTTAACCTATATTGATTTAAGTTTATTAAGGATCTTACCCACTATATAATCAAATACAAACCTTATACAGCAGAGATACAGGAGGAAAATATGCCAAAAGGATTTTTTTCTCTGTATTTTTTTTTTTACAGCTGAAAGACAGTAACAGCTGTGCTTAGAATAAATGTCATGAATCCAGGTTACTGTGAAGAAAAAAAAAAGCCTAGTAGCACATATATCTCTTTGATATCTCTCCATATGCATTCCAGAATGACGGAAATGTTTTTGTCCAGACTCCAGCTGTGGGGGATACTGGTGTTACAGAAAGCCACCTCCACTGCTGGCTCTTCTGCACTGACAACATTGGAGTTGATCTGTAAAAAGATCAAAATAAGTAAAAAGATGGTTAGCCAGTGGTGGGTCTCAATGAACCATTTTACCCTTTATTTTCTTTCTTTCAAGGTCTTTTAAAATAAAATTCAATGATGAATGAATGAGAGATATTAGTACTCATTCTTGAACACATGACTTCTAACTTTCCAGAAGTTCAGTATTCTATTTATTGGTTTTTTTGCTGCTGAGAATTATGAACAACACAGAAATTAAATCTGTCTTAAGGGAAACAAACCAAAATGAGTGATTCATACCTGGTTTTGTGTTTGTCAAATAGGAAACTACCACTGCCACTTTTACTCATGTCAGTGTAACTGGTGGAACCACTTATGGAACAAGGTCATATTTAATGCACATTAGGCAGGGAGGCTCAAGCCTTTTCAAAGTCTGGGACTGTGTTGAAACTATTTTCTAATGTAGTGTATGTACAGTATACATATAACTTATTTAATGTAGGATGAAATTGATCTCAAGGTATAGAATCTATTTGTTTGGTTTTTTCTCCCCCATTTCTTAATAAAAGTCAGATTTTACCTGTCATAATCTTTCAAAGCACTTACTTGTACACTGCCACACTTACCACAGCTGTCTCCTGTGTGTATCAAATGCAATGTGCTACTGCCCGCATTGTCTGTATCTCCAGATAAAATGTCATGCTGCTGCTGCCATGCAGCCTGTCACCTGTGCTTAAGTACTTCCCTATCATGGAGCTCACCTCTGACTGCACCTTGGCAGCTGCCAAATCAGTCTTACAGGAACCATGACAAGAACTGCAATACGGAGCAAAATTTGTAAGGCATACCAAGGACAGAAAAAAGGAAAAAAAACAAAGTAGTGTATGAATCACTGCTAATGTAATACAAAAAAAAATTGCCTTTAAGTAAGCTGCAGTTAAATGACCACATCAAATCAAGGCGGTACCTGAAGAAACACTGAACATGAATTTATGAGCAGAAAGCCAAAATTTTCATCATTGCTTAAGTCATATGTTGCCTAGCTCCTCCAAGATTTGCCTTTATCAGGCAAATGTGACTAACTTGTCCTGACTTGTCATGTGACAGAAACAAGACAAGAATTAGTAGTCTAGTGGTTAGGAATATTGTTCCTGGAAAAATGAAACAGAACAAAACAAACAGAAACAAGCAAACAAACAAAACCCTGGTTTCTTTACCTGTAACATGATGATGTTTAATTTTGGGGTTTTTTTCTAATCTTGTCTTCATAGATTCTAATTAATAAATCCTCTAAAATCTGGAAGAAAAAAATAGAAACTTTAAAAAAATTAAAACTTTTCCCCTTTGAAAATTCTGGACTGGAGTTTTCTGGCTTAAGCTCATGCTGTTCTAAAAGTAATGCAAACATATTTGCATTAAACACCTGTTAAGCTTACTGGTCCTTTCTGTCATACAAAAAATATTGAAAGAGATGCATTTTACCTTATTTAGACACTTTATTAGTACAGAAATTTCAGTTTCTAGTTCATCAGTTCTCATGTTAATATATATATATCTATTACACATGCTGAAAGGCAGGTGACTTCAAACTTTTTTATAGCAGCACCCCATTCTCTTCTATTACACAGCTAACTAATGAGTTTAAGGTGAGATTCATTAGATTAAATCTTGACGCCTACAGTGTTTACATCTGAGTTTATCACCCTGGATTGCCTTTATCAGTGGAGAGATATCGGCCATTTCAGTCTGTAATTAGTCTGGCCTGGCTTAGGTTGCTTCCTCAAGATGCTATAAATTGTTTCCATTTCTCTACAACTGCTTTTATGTAAGAAGAGACAATCTTACTGTTGACATGCCCTAGGTGACTATATTCTCCGTTCTTCCTTCACTTTCATCTAACAGTTAGACCTAAAGAAGATTAAGCAACTTATTTGGTCAGAAGAGGTGATGTCTGTTTTGAGACTCTCAAAGGGTCTGACTTCATTCCACATAGCGAAGGTCCCCACTTAATTTAGAACAGGAATTATAAAATTTAGGTGCAAGGGAGATGCCATGAATAGGTAAACAGACAAATTTTACTTCTGATTCCTCTCTGAATAGAGATTATTGAAATATGATACTACAGGGTTTGCAAATGTGCTTTTGTCCCTACACAACCAGACCTGCAACATGGCATTGTCATGACATAGCTGCAAAACAAACAGACAAAAGCAATTTCAGACAGATTTGTACTGTGACGGGTTTTGTGATTAAAGGGTCATCACACAGTTGAAGAAGCCCAGAGGCACAACAGCAAGCAGGAGGATGAGTTCCTCCAACTCAGCCCCTCCCAGGGCATCTCAGGAGTGTGTCAGCCCCTTGGGCTGTGACTGAGACCCATCACCATCAGTCAACAGGTGAGGGTCTCCAGGCCTCCTTACAGACTGAGAGTGGATACTGCCTATAAAGGTAGGCAGTTTGGTGTGGGGTGAAGGGAGGAGTATTTTGAAATTTTACAAATCTGTTATGAGACAATTAGAGGAGAAACCAAAGGCAGGGAAAGGAAGGGATCTGGATGACTTGTGAAGTAACAATGGGAAAACAGAGACATAAAGAGATAAAAAGGGCCAGGTACCTCTCATCAGCCTGCTGGTCAACATGTTTGGCCATGCACTGTCTGATCACCTCAGACTGTCCTGTATTCCCATCAGATTCTATTTCCAACTATTTTTCTGAGTAAGGCTCTTATTTTTGGCATGCATGTGTGTGCATGGAGACCTGAACGTCAGCAGACAGAACTGGGGACCATAGATCATAGGGACTACATTTCTTGGGTGCCAGCAACTAGAGAGGCTGGAATGGTACATGTTGGCATGTGCTCACTGGCTAAAGTCCATCTGGACTAGCTGGTGAGTATGGCAGAGGGTTAGGAGCGAAGTATTGGAGCAACTGTAGAGACCAGTGTGGTCTGAGAGGACACAGGTGATCCAAGCCAGCAACTGGGGAAACTGTGAGGTGCAGAGGTCAGACTCATTTGTGTCTTGTGTTTTTGTGCATGACGAAACTGGGAAACAAGAGGATCCAGGGGTCTGCTACTGTGGTCAGCTGCTGTGTAGGCTGCGCATCTAAAGCCAACTGCTGAGGGGATCCATACTATGTGTATAAATTGCCCACTAAAAGACCATCCTGAGCTGCGAGAGGTGGAAACAGCAAAGCTGTCTGTGCTACCTATATCTGTGTGAATGTTTCTGTTTGCGGTAATTTTTATGGCCAGTTATGTAAGTATGTATATATGTATTGTGGAAGTGTACATATGTAAGTTTATGCCTATCTAGGATAGGTACTTAGCTCAGTCTGACTGCTGAGTGGATCTGGGACTACGGCACTCTCCTCTGCCAGGCTATGGCATTCAGCAACTTGCAGTGAATTTTCTATGCATTTGACTTCTATGTGTTATTTAAACAGAATGTTATAAACAGTTATAAACTGTGGAACAATTTCGATCCTTTGGTTCAGATGAGAATTTCTCTTATATGAGAGACAATTTCCTCAAATATCAAAACTCAAGGGGTTCCTTCTGTGTTTTATAATACTTTTGTTCAAAAGCTGCAATCTCTGAAAGACCTAGTTGTGAAGTGTGGGAATGAATTTTGTACTCTATTTTCATTGAAATAACTTTTGGTATTGGATAAAGCCGTGGACAGCCACTTCTTCAGTCCTTGCTATGCTGGTTGTAAGTGTGGAATATTTGTGAAAACATTAAGTGAGTCATAGAAGTTTTGGGGGTTGAAATAGAAGGGGGGAAACTACCTTGAGGAAAGGGAAAATTGTGCAGAGAGAGGATTTTTAGTATAACATTAAAAGCTCCCAGATTTATTTGTCATTTGAAATTGCAGCAAGTTATATACCTGGGTCTTTCTAAAATGAGAAGTCTATTTGTCTACACATCTTAGGTTTTATACCACACCCATGATAATTACAATTTGGCACAATATGCTACTGAAGTTGGCTGTTGCAGTTATTTCTAGAAAAGAGTAAGCAATCAGAACAATAATTTTCATGTCTTCTTTCAGAATAAAAAGGAATCAGCAGTCTACAATAGCTGTATTTTTTATGGAAGATTTTGTCCATTTCTTGCACTGTATGCTATATGATGAGACTGATGTGACCATTAGCTTATCACAGTTTCTTTGAAAGGTATGCCAATAGGAAGTAGCAAGTCACAGTCTTTACTGGTTTGGGTAAAAACAGAAACAAGTCTGAGAACACCACTGACTTAGTTACTGTATTCTTAATCTGATTCCTTTCTCACTGTCATTCAAAGAATATATGAAATTAATTACTTTGGTGTGATGGGAAGTCATTCAGTACTTAAAATAATCAAAATGAGCATATTAGGTTGAAGTCATGTTCCATCTGCCCTTTTCCTAACAGTGGCTAGCAGAGGAAGAATAGATGCATGTAATAATTCGTATTAATGCAAACAGAGGTTGTAGCAGTGTGCAGGGAATTCTGAACTGAGGCTATAATCTTTCTCCTTGATAGCTCCTGGATTTGTCTTCTGTGATGCATTTAGTTGCCGTCTGAATCCATGAAAATGTCTGGCATCCACAAAACCTCTTGCAAATTACTTCCACGGTTTCGATTTTATATCATGACTGGAGAGGACATGGTATCTTTCATAAACTACTTTGGAGAACAAAAGACTACACAAAATTAAAGTAGTTCAAGAACTAATTGGTAACTGTCAATAAAGTGATTTAAAGTGATTTACAAATAATCTAGTAAGCGAGAGCTTTGCATCTTCTCTCTGTAACCACACTAAAGCCTACCTTTAAAAACATATGGTTGTCTAAGTTTGATTGGCTTGAGTTACACAATCCCACATTACCTTTTAGATGTGTCACAGAGACAGCTAAATAAGTACACATCTTCAATTAGAAGTGTCTCTATATGATTTGATCAAGAATACACCGACCCTCTGCAGACAAATCAGGAACAGAACTCAGCCTTCCTTAAGATCCACCTATGTTTTTTTTGTGATAAAAACACCAATCCCTTTATTCAGTGTCTATCCCACTTCACTTACTTTTGCCACATCTTAATCTCTAGTGGTTTTTTGTATCAGATTTAGTTGCAAGCAAATGGAGTATTTATTACTCCAATTTATGAGGTATTGCTAGGCAGAGAAGTCCTTGAATGGAAGGACCTACCACACAGTTCACATAAACCTGTATTCTTTTTTTTTTCTTTTTAAGGGTATAAATGACTTTCATTTCTCGTTGATAGAATTTATCTGTGAGATGTGAAAATCACAAACATATTCATCACAATCCTTCCTTTCCAGGTCCTGTTAATGGGTGCACATTCTCACTGTGATTGCATCCCGTTTCTATCAATTTATATAGGGGAATGATACGTTGTTTTCTATTAAATATTCTGAAGAAAATATATTTTCAAACTCAAAATCCTTCTCATACTATAATGAATCTATTTTATTACACTTGAAAGCATGTAATAGTATGTCCATTTCAATTATATTGAAATTCAGTGCAAAATACCTTTTTATTAAAATATAGCATCTGCTTGTAAAGCAATATGCACTCTTACAGGGAAAACAAAGAACCATGCACCTGTGACATTGATTTAACATTTGAAGTGACAAAGAATTTCCTTAAAAGAAGAGAGTAAATTGTTAAGGATTAAAAAAGAGATAAGGAAAAACATCACTCTGCCCACTTTTCTATTTACAACAATAACTTGTATCTTTTAAATAATGGTACTTCACTGCATTTAACTATACATTTAACTATCTCATCCTCTGCATCAGGACTGTTTCTGACTTTAGCTCAGAACCATTGCCTCATATGCCATAGAAATCTGCAGGCTTGGGGTGGGAGTAAGCTATATGTAATTACCTCTCTCACCTCCACTTCTTGGGACCCATCTTTGACATCCATTGGCAGTGCTATACTTCATAGCAAAGTGAAAAGCTGCACTATAAGCTGTTTGCTTTCTGATTTGGTTCTGTACCATTAGACTGCTGCCAGTCAGCAGCTCCAGTGATGTACATTAAAATGTAAGTTATAAAACACTATGGTAGTTATGTGACTTTTTTTGTTTGGTTGGATTATATTCTTTCCAAGATAGTAGAAAGGAATTTCTGTGGAAACAATTTATTGGAAATTAACACATTTAAAAACAAAAAAAAAAAGCTCAAGCCTGCTCTCTCCAATGAGTGTTGAAGGGCTTAAGCAACGTTCAGCTGCATTAGTATGATGCACAATTACATTTCCTTGGTGCTAGACCAACAGTGTGATGGTGTTGTAGGGACTACCATCTCTGAGCCATATTCTACTAGTATGTGTAACAGGAAGATCAAATAGCTGAGGACTGATAAAAAATTATTAATGGATTCACTCTCTGGAATCTGAGAAGAGCTACAGCTGCCTGGCAAGCAAGGGGAGTGAGGCTGCAGTATTTGCTTCCACAGCACCAGTCAGAAGGAGTAAAAGGAAAATTTAACAGCGTAAACTGACAGCTGCTGACTCCAGGCTTTTAGTAGCCTAGCAGATGCTGTGCTGAACAGCACACAGTAACAGCGGAAGAGTACAAACAAGTGGAATGAACCAGAGAGTAAAATCTGCATGTGGCGTCTGAGAAAGGCCACTAATCCAAATTATTCCAATGAAATGCTGCAGTAGTACAAAGCAGTCCTCCTTTACCTTACAAGCAGATATCATATAAGACTACAAATCCCTCAATGACCTTCAGACTCCAGAAATGGTTCTCACAGTCAGAGTGCAAGGACATATAAACACAGAGACGGAGAAAAGCCAAATAGATGTTTATCTGAAAAAACATTCTTGAGACTGTGCCTAGCCACATTCTCCCCATAATCTTGGAGGAATAATTTTCTTTCTCCCTTCTCATCTCTGAGTCAGAGTTTTGGCATGTCATACAAGGTTGGAGGGATGGTAGAGTGCAAGCAAACCAAATATATGTCACTCCAGGCCAGAAAGATCACAACTGCGAGCCAATGTCATAGGACCTGTGGTGATTTGATCCTGGCCAGTGTCTAAGCACCAATATAGCCCCTTGCTCAATCCACCTTTCCTTCCCCAGAAAGACAGGAAGAAAATAATAGCAAAAGAGAGAAAAGTTGCGGGTTGTAGGGAAGTTTAATAAAGTAAGGAAATGGGGCGGGGGGGGGGAACTAAAAGACATGCAGAGGTAATCTTTCATCACCCCCCACAAGCAGACCAATGTCCAGCCAATCTAAAAGCAGCAGTCACCTCTTTTATTGCTAAACATAGCTCTATGTGGTACAAAGTACCGCTTTGGCCAGTTCATATTAGCTCTACCAGCTGTGTTTCCTGCCAGACTCTTGCCCAGTCCCAGACTACTCACTGCAGAGGGCAGAGTGAGTTAAAGAGAAAGCCTTGTTGCTGTGCATATACTGCTCAGCAGCCAAAACATCGATGTATTATCAATACTGTGTTAATCACAAATCTAAAGCACAGCACCATACAGGCTGCTGTGATAAAAGTTAGCCTCCATCTCAGCCAAATCCAGTGCAGAATCATCCAGCTTGTCCCAGGTTGCTGCTGCTGCCCCTTAGACTCTAGTTAGTCCTGCTCATACCTACCTGGTGTTCAGGGGTGTTTCCAATTCCAGCAAGATAGAAATTGAAATACCAGGAAAGATGGATGAGATTGCCAACCTTTTCTTTGTTGGTAGGCTTTTTGGGAGCCACGTGTGGCCTCTGAATGTCTCTGAATAAGCTGACTGAAGATAGTGGTGTCAGAAATAACCTGGCAGTGTCTCAAATTAAAAATATGTCCTATTTCACCCTGAATTGCTGTTTCCTGGCACATTTCAGGGTAACTTAACTTTTGGTACCATTTTTCTTATGGACATCATTGCCAGAACTATGCTATTAATCAGGCCATTCATTATTAGTCATATGTTCACTTCCTTCTGTGGGAATATCTGAAAAACTGTCCATTAGCCAGATTCCTCAAACTAGCCCTGTCTTTCCTGGAAAAGGGAAACTCTGCAGGCATCCCTGAATACGCACACACACACACACACACACACACACACACACACACACGGCTTCATCCATCAAAGAGAGCACTGATCAGGAGGGGTTGGGGAGGGAGGTGAGAGAATCATCTCACACAATAAGTTCACAGTGCAAATGTCTGCCTCCCAGCTGCTTTTGTGGTAAGAAAGGTCCAGAGGTGCTCAAGATTAGCACATCACCACATCCATCTGGTACCCAGGGAATTAAAAGGCACAAAAGGCTCCATGGGTGTCTATCGGCTCTGCAGGCAGGCAATTTGTTATCACTTACTCCCTATTCCCACACTATTCTCCATGCTCTTCCTTCTGCTCTTGTGCCCTTCTTAAAGAAGAAGACAGGTCAACTTACAGAGCCACTCCCAGAGACTTCACCCCCCCAGAGTGTCCTGTCTCAGGGCTATTGTTTTTTTCCCTGTCTCCTGCCAGGAAAGAGCAGGGAGTTCCTGGCTTAAATGAAAGTCCACTGTGGTCAAAAATGCCTGTCTTCTTCCACTATATAGGTCTCAGACTCAAGTCTCTCTGTAAAGGTGGTTTTCATAGTATTCCTAGAAGATTAGGAGACCAAAATCTTTATCTTAAATACATACCTTAAGAAATGTTTTCCCATGATAACACGGAGTTTTGTTCCTTTGCATCTAACCATTAAGTCCTGTTCTTTACTGTGTCTTCACAGGTATGAAAGGAAAAGCTGTTTTACCTAATACTTTTACCTGCCTTTTCTATTAATAAAAGTAGCAAATGTCCTTGAGGGCTCATGCCATGTCTCTTGTCTTTTCTAAGTATCTAAACTTTCCCTTTCTATCTACCAACACTGAAGACATGCTCAGACTTTAGAAAAGTTTCTCATGAGCTGAGTAATCTGAAGGAACAAAGGCAAGTCCTATGCCAAAAAAAGAGTACTTTTTCCACAAGCAGTGACTATCAACTGGATTTAAGCCTTATTCCTATAAATACTTCTGCAAACATTTTAATTCTGCTCATCCACTTAAAATTATTCACACATGTAAGACCATGTAAGATCAGGACTTTACACTATAAACACTCTGGGAAAATAAACAGATACTGGGTTTTTTTGTTTGGCTGTTTTTTTTAATTACAAACCAAAGGTTCTGAGTGGAAAGGAATGCTAAATATAAAAGAGAAAAGTTATACTTTCTTTATTAAAGGAAATTATTTGAACATCAGGAAATTAACAAATAGCAAACCAAAGCAGTTCTCAACTGCCACATAATCTTCTACTATTTGCTCAACTCAAGGCACTCATTAGTTCTCAACTTTGAATCCTAAAATTTGTGAAAAATGCCTCATTAGACATTATTTTGCATAGCAATATTTTCTATTTTCCGATGAAAAATATGTTTCCCAATTCACTAGAACAAAAACATACATTGAAATACCACTCATTAGAAGGCAAACAAAAGAATAAGACACGGTGCTAATAGCTGTCTTTTCTAGATAATAGAGATTGCATATTGAAGCTTTAAAAGTAATGTATAGCCCCACATCACCATGACACTGATTACAAAATGGTTGTCTTCTACAACTCCCATTAAGTTTTCTCAACTTAAACAAAACACCTTACAAGCTGGTGGCAGAACATATTGCTGAATTACAGCTTGTATAGTTGACATATTAGGTAACATTAAATATGTAGTGATTTCAATTTTAATAATGAAAATAATAGTTAAAACTATGAGAAAGTTATGGTAGTCTGACTTTATATTTCTCAGGATTATATCTCTAACAAAATATGTAAAACACATTTGGAAGACATTATAGAAAGCAATGCTACTGTTCCAGCAGCATATTTTCACTTTAGAGTAAGTAATGGCATAAATGGGTTTCTGTTGATGTAGGCTTGGAAGAGTTACAACGATTACAAGGGGAGGAATACTATGTGGTACCTTCTAACAGTTCATTTTCTTTGTTAAGGAAGGTAGCTAACACTTTCCTTTAGAGATTGTGATGTGTGGCACAGGGGAAGCAGGCATCATATTCTCCTCCTTACAGATGGGGACACTGTAGAAGAAAGAGCCAGAAGTTACATCTGTACAGATAAACTAAACAGGGCTCCAGCATAATACTAAACTTCAATCTTCTATAGTAAAGGACAGGAAGGTTTCAAACCTATGTCATTCACGGTTCAGGAGTGGCCACAGGCTTTGATCCATTAGTCAGGAGATCTTGCATGTTTTGACATTTAAAAGAATCAAAAACTAAAGACATAGTTTATTATAGTTGGCAACCTTGGCAGAAAATGATCCTGGCAGCTTTAACTTTATACTGAGTGTATAGCCCAGGTAATGTTCCCAACATCATCACCAGATGAGTGGTACCAAGGCAAGAAAAAGGCAAGGCAAAGCAAATGTCTTCTGAACCTCAGCCTAACACACTTTCTCTGTGAACACAACTCACTTTTTTCTTTAAAATTTTAAGTATTCACTCTCAGATACTAGGTGAAGAATACTGCACTGCATTTTAAACTCTGTTTTTACCTAAATGTTGTTTTCATGGTATTTAAAAGACATTAATTTCATCTATGGAAAAAGACTTTTCGATCCTACTGAAAGCTTCAGCTTATCCAGAATAAGTAAAACCCAAAAGAACTTGAACAAAGAGTCCAAATAGTTTAAAAACAGAATAAACATTTTTTAGAATGATTGGTGAAAATTTTTATTAAAGGTATATGGATCAGGCAGGTTCAATGGCTGTTAAACTTTGGCAGAGTTTTGTCCAATGCTAATATTTAACACATGATTGGGCTTTAAGATCTAGATCTGGCTCTGGAAATGGGCTGGCTTAAATAAGAAGTGAGGGAAGAATACAGAAATAGGACTGTTTGCCTGGGTTTTTTTTTCAAATATACATAGACCTATTCAATTACACTGAGATGATTACAGGAGCTAAAGGCTTACTGCTTTTTTAGAGTAACAGATGGTACTGTTGAAATTTTTGCTGTGTTAAAATATTTCAGTTACTTTCTTGATTAATAAATAATATTTACAGTAGTATTTGAATTAGGCCATGCCTGTTAATTTTGTTGTTCATAAATATAAAGTCTATTAAAAAAGGGGACTCAGGGCACTTTTTTTCCCTCCTCTCAGTTGTTAATTGTAAATGCTTATGACATATAATATTCTTATGGTGCCATTGTTATTCTTTCAGTGCTCAAGGCACTATGATTTCTTTCATAGTGGAGGATACAGTATTTATTGTTTTTATTTATAGTTAACAGCATCTGACTCTGTCATATATATTTTTCTAAGCTTCTCTGCTCTTGAGTCATCAAAATCACCCAGGGAGAGATTTACAGTAAATCAGAGCAGACACTTTCTGTACTTGCCTTTCCCCTCTAACTGAGTTGTGTAAGTCTTATTTAAATGTGCTTCTGGAGGTAATTTCAGAGTAGGTATATTTAGTTCCTTTTATATTTTCAGCAATCTTGATAAAATAAAAGATCCCTCATGCACAATAAACTTGTGTATTCAGAAGTGAAGTGTAGCACTTAAAGTTGCTCCCGTTGCGCTGGTTTGGAGGATATTATAGGTTACTTATTCACTTAAGTCCAAAGAGAGCCTGAGCCAATCTACTAAGGCCATAAATTAGAAATGCTGTTGGCCAAATAAATCAGGACTTACACCTTCACCTTCAGCAAAATGACTCCAGTTTCACAGTAGAAAGAAGATGGACAGACTTTGGCTGCCTAACTCAATGTTTCTTCTTAACTGAGTATCAGTGCTCTACTTACAGCTTTAAGGATTTTTTGGAAGACATGAATGTGAGGCAGGAAAGTTCAAGATCAATTTACAGCAGTGACATGTTTTCTTACCCTATGTTTCACTGAGCAGATGGGAAGAGCTTGGGGAGGGCATGAAGTTCAGTCATGTCTGGATAAAAGCATTAACTGCAAAATCATTACAGATTCTCAGCACGTTCTGTAAGTAGCCTTTTTCTTTCACACATGATTTTGAAATGGAAGGATATTATATCTCAGGATATAATGCTGAGAAATATGGGTTTAGTTTTTATTTGCATATAGGAATGAGACTAAAATAATGCATCTATGGGGAAAACAGTATTTTTGGGTTATTCTCCTACAGTTGTGAATTGATGTATAGCTTCAGAAATCACTGCAGTTCCCCAGATGGGAGTTAGGTGGAAGTTAAGCACTATAAGTCAGCTTTACCATCCTTAAACCTCAACTCAGATGACTTACTCTTCTGGAAGCATTTGAACTATAGAAGTGACTTGGTTTTCAGCACTAGGGTTCCTCACATACCTGAAGTCGTGCTTTGTGTATGTCCAAGAGTCTCCCAGTTTTAACAAGGCTAGACAAGTTTGTATAGCTTTGGGCTGGCTTGGACCTATAATTTAGGTGCAACATTACCAGGAAACTTGAACAAGTTCTATCCAGCAGGCATGCTGTGAGGACACTTACAAAAATTTCGGTCACACTTGCCGTTCTTATAAGAGGATGTGTTTCAATACATTCCTTTTATACAGAAGGGTCAGTGGTTCGAGCGTAAGTTTCAGACCCAGAGGACCTGGACTTCAGTTGCACTCTGTCTGAAATAACTCAAAGCCACTTTTCCTATGATTTGTCCTAAATAGGAAGCAATTGGCTATGTGTGGCCTGGGACAGTCAAAATCTATGGTAAATCCTATTTTAACAACTATTTGAACTCGTTTTAAAGCAATTTCACTATGGGGAAACCTACTAAACCTACTAAAATTGGCATTGTACTACAGCAAAGAGAAGAATTAAAAAAGGGAAGAGTGAGAGGAAGAGAGAAGGAGAGAAGGCTCACCAACTCTGTGGTTAAAAACCTTATTTCATAGATGGTGTTGGGAAGTTCTGGGTTCCGCCTCTTGCTCTAAGGCCCTAAACCTTGACACATCTTGGAAAAAGTATAAATGGAGAATAAGTTTAATTTATCTGTGAAATTTAAACACAGCTTGAGGGAGGTTTCTTTTCTCTGCTAGTTTAGATTAGCTATTTTTCCATGTTGTAGCATTATAGCTCTTGGCTCAGCATGCTGGTTATTATGGATCATCTTGTAAGGTTCTTTCCTATCTCCAACTGCTGTTTGCAAAGGTGTCTAAACATTATGGTGTTCAGTGCTGTGATATCCTGGTGCTTCCTTAATATTGTTGTTAGTCTTCATGTTTATTTTCCCCATCTGACATCACTACCCGTAATCATGAGGGGTCAGTCTCACCATATTTCTCCAGGAACAGTGTTAGGAAATACAGCTTTTATACCCCTTCAGGTAATGTTAAACATTTATCTGCAAAATATGTGGAGATATCTTAGATTTCCTGGGAAAGCTACTAAACCAAAAAATAATACCTATTTAGCAAAACAAATGGATAATTTCTGGCCAGCATTACAAAGCAGAAACTGCAATATCGGAAGACATAGGTGCTCATAGAGTTCATGGAAGTCTTGAGAATTTAGGCTAGTTAGTCAAATTCAATTTCGAGGGCAGAGCTCTGATTATTTCATGGACTGGACTATAAAATTAAGCTGAAATTACTGTATGCTGAGAAGGTACCCTGGCTGTTTGTTGCAATTGAGAATATTTTGGGATGGATTTATGACAATGTTTACCCAATTTAAGAAAGAAAATAAGAATAAAAAATAAAATAAAAATAAGAATAAGAAAATAAATAGAAGCACTATTTATGTGCTTCTCATGCAGGTGTAACACACTAGGCAAGCAAATCTGCTGCTCTGCTTGTAACATGTATGCAGAAAGAGGACAGCCTCCACCTGTGTATCTATTGAAGTTCAGATCATGCCTCATTGAAAATAGAGCTGCATTTGGTTTCCATGGGGTGGAAGAAAGTTAGTATTGGAGCAATTCACCACCTAATTTGTCTCTAATCACTGATAAATAAGTTAAGTAATTTACAACCTGACTACAAAATGTGGTATGCAACAGTGATAGTAGGCAAAAGACCTTAAGACTTTTTAAGATAAATTCACAGAGAACTCCTGCATAATTGCAGTGTTCAAGTACAACAGCTGAGTTTCTTGTATACCATTCTCCAGGGCTGAAGTAATACCCCATGGACTTAAAAACTCTTTACAAACACCACTGTGTTTATTTAGTTAAGGTTTACAGTATGAGCTAAATATTTGTTTGAGGGCAGAAAGCAAAGGAATCTGTTGGATGGAGGTTAGAGAAGCCATGAAGCCAGAGATGTGAGAGGGTCTGATGGCTACAGAGATGTTTGAATGTCTAATCAAAGAGAAATATTCCTTTCCTGAACTCTGTTTCCTCCTCAATACCACTTCACCTTTGGGATAAAGAAGAAAGATGAGGTACAGAAAAAACCCTACTGTTAATATTATGTGTATCAGATAATGGTTTAAAGAAACTATCCTCTCAGATTTATTTGGTGAGTAAAAGAGTATAAAATTATTAGGACTCAGAGCATAGCTTTTCTAGTCCACCATTATAAGCTTGGCAGCAAAAACATCAGGCCAAAAGCTGGTGAATGTTCAAGATCAAGAAGAATAGAGAAGAGAGACAAGAGAGGGAAGAGAGGAATGAGGCACAGATGGGGAAGGAGCATGCAGCTGCCTGGCCCAGTAGTAGGGGAAAGCAGAAGACAACACTTTGCAAAAAACCTGACACAAATTTGTTTTGTCAGATGTGCCTCTGTAGCAGGAATCAAAGGAGTTCAAGTGCTTCAACTTTCTTCTCCTTGATGTACTGAGCCTCTCTTCCTTTTTGCACACTACTTTCCAGGGCCACTCCAAAGGTGAGCCCTTTGTTTTGGGAGCTCCACAGACTGTAAGATCCTACTGCTCATAAACTGCTGTACTAACCCAACACATGCTGCTGGCTCGAGTGCACATACATTAATCTTGCTAGAAAACTTAGTTTTCAAGAAAGAAAAAAGGAAAAGAACAAAAAATTAAGCAAACCTCAGTGGTTATATTCCAGCTGCTGAGTTTCCAGTAAAACTCCCAGCACATGTTCGTGTTTTTCCTTTTATTTCAAGATTTACTGTGAAGAGGGGACATAAACTGAGTGAATGTGGATGAAACTCCATCTTTTCTAATAGGTTACGTATGCTTACATGAGTGCTTGAACTACCCTGTGCCATGATATGATTAGTTTGACAGGAAATAAATAGGTGTATAGATATCTCTCTTGCTAGTTGAAATGTGATTTCTCTCTTCCCAGTAGTGTTTAATACTGTGAAATATTAAAAGGAAGGTAAATACAAAGCAGTCATTTCTGACCTCTGCCTAGTGCTGTTCTTTATTAGTAATCCGATGATTGACTTAAATTACTTTGAGGCTCTTCACGCTAATGACAGAAGCAATACAGATACACATTGACATGAATTGGTCCCAAGATCTTTCCTGAACTTAGTGAACTTGTCCAAAGGAAGAGCAGCAGAAGGTATTCAACCTGTTTGGCTCATCTGTTTTCAGCTGATGTCTCAGAGACTTGGGAAGATTTTCCTCAGTTCTGTCACTAAGGACAAGAAATAAAGAGAATAGAAGAGAATCTTTTACTCAGCGTTTAGCAGCAGTTCCTAGAGTAGTGGGTAGTAAGATATATTCTCCTTTGAACAGATTTCCAATAAATCTGGAAAGGCACAGGGGGTAGAAGAGATCAATGAACCATGCTGAGTTACAGAATGACCTTACAGCCCACAGGAAGAAGATCTCATTGGTGTTTATTTTTAGATGACAACTGTGTTGAACTGACTTTTCTTTTTTGGCAAAGGCACTAAGAACAGAAGTGGTATAAATAACACCTATGATGATTTTGAATACAGCAGAAAGGAATCCGGTGAGGCATCCAGCCTCCTGTTAATATACACATAGAACCCCAGTAAACATCATTGTAAATTTTAACCATGCAGTGGTAAAAGAATAAATCTTATGCCAATTAATGACACTACTGGCTATTTTGTGTAAGGTTACTAGCAAAAGCTTGCCTCATGAACAAGATTTATGCACAAGTTTGGAGAGAGCTGTGAAAATAAAACGGGTGTAGCAGCAGTTGGCAGTGACATAGGTTTTCACTGAATCTTTAGAAATACAATGAAAAGCAGAGATAGTTTAAGAAGAGATTTTCAAATAAATGGAAAGGAATGAAAGAAGAGATACAGAGTAAACTCTCCAGTCACATTTTAACATTATTTATTTTCTTATTTATTTAGGCAATTCATTTTTGAGGAAAAATTATGGATGACAAGATTTACTCTCTCAGAGCACAGACTGCTTTTTGTTTGTGTGAGTACAGTGAAAAGTCCACCTTAATTTTGGCTAAACAAGAAGAAACATCTTGACAGTATAATTTCCATAATGTCTGTTTTTATTAATTTCTGTTCTTGAAACCTCAGCTCAGACTCAGGAGTCTTTTTTTGTTGTTGTTTTTATTAATTGGAACCTTAGTTTTCACTAAGTGTTAATGAAGTAACAAGTGCTAATCCTTGCAGATATCATGTTGAAAATGTGTTCTCATCTCATTTCATTTTAGGGGGAAGAAAAAGTGACAAAAATGCTTCCTAAACTCTTATTTATTCTTTATTACTGTTTATAATTTAGCTATGTGCATAACGTTTTTACTGTTATTCAGATATATCATGATGCATGCCCGTTTCTCTGCCAGGGATTATTGATGCTTTCAGTTGCAGCACTGTACTTTTCCCTGTTTAGCATGTTCCATTGTAATAGGCATCTTAAAATCAGAGTGTCTTGGCTATATATTGAGTGTTGTGATGGAGATGAAGAAACGAGGAATAGCTGCCAATATGAATACAGATATCTGAGCACAGACTAAGCAGGGACATTAATAGTGCACTCCTTAAGGGGAGCAAGGACAGCTCAGGCACAGCAGGAACAGCTGCTGTTAACATGGCTGGTAACTGAAATGCTGCCTCTTGAGAGGGAGGAAATGCTGCAGCTTTCTGTGTTTTCGCTCTGGTATACTTGGATTTAGGCACTGATTTTCCATGACTAACATATTTGATCCCCAATGCATTTCCAAACTTTTTTTGGTTGAAGTGAGCTCAGAGGGCCTTTCCTTGAAGATTTTCTTTTTACGTATCCCATTTTATTGATTTATCCCACAAGGGAAAAATTAACTTTGTAAAAGAGATGGGAGGGACTTCCTCCCTTCATTTTCAAAATTAATCTGAGAAACAGAAGAGAAGAGGAATAGTCCTTGAAGTGCTAAATAGATCTTTAAGAATTTGTGAAAATTACATAGGAAGTGAGAGGGAATATCTCTACAGATATTTTTGCCAAAATACTAGTAACATGTGAGAGTCATTCTGTGAAGACATAAAATTATGATCCAATTAAAACCAGATGATAGGGAAAAAAAGTCATTCTGAGTCTAGACTTAAGTTTAATGACTCAAATTCATATAAACTCAGTTAAATATGCTGACATAGGGTTTTTTCATTAATTCAAGAATAAACATTGTGCTTGTGCTTGAAAGAAAAGTTCAGTGTGTTATATTTTGTATACTTTTTCTGCTTTTTATTAAAATACTAAATGAGAAGTAAATGAAAAAATATTCTAAAGAAAAAGGATGTGAAAAAATTGAGCATGTGCTCTCTGTAAAGGACAATATTAAATCTCATATTATATTATAATATAATTTAATTATAAAGAAAAAAATTAAATACTCAGTTTATGGCTCTTGGTACATGCTGAATGGGATCTATAATTAATTTATTTTACAAGATGGTCCATACCTTTACAAGAAACTATCATGCTCTCTTAAGTTTCGAGGATCTTAGCATATATTTATACAAAATTCAAATGCTATCAGCCCTGCTTTGTTCAGTGGAACTTTTCACAAAGCTTCATTTTGCAAAACTATTCTAATAATAATAGAGAGAAAAGAGGGAGTCTCACTATAAGATATAGAACTATGTTTCAAAAGTTTCATGGACATGAGCAGGAAAGACACATAAGGCTGTGTGTAAGTTTTATATTAGATGAAATAGGTTTTGTGTTTGGTTCTTATAGCCAACAGACATAGCACAATTTGTGTCCACACAAATAACCTCCCCTCCAACCAAAACATGTTGATGACATCCAAACAGCCTATTGGGAATGGTTTCAAACACACCACCCTTTAAAGCATTCCCAGACATGCTAGTTATCATGGTAATTTAATAGTTTTACTAGTTCTCTTGGACTAAATATACCAGAAACCAGGCTAACAGGTTAGCAATATGAATGATTACATATCAGTATCCTGCTCTTTTTTAATTTTCTGAAGACGTAACTGTAAATATTAGATAACTAATACAAATTACTTAGTGGGGAGAAGCAAAACCACAGGGATCCTCAATGTTCAGGAGGATGATTTTAATACCTTATGTTGACTGGTAGCTTATACAAAGTCCACTAAGTGAAAGCACAGCAACAGCAAATGTAACTACAAGTCAGCAATACAACAACAAAACCCAGCTAATGACTACAGACAATTATAGCAACAGAACGAGTTAATCATAAATTAAACATGGCAATGAATATGTATGTATGTATGTGTGTATGTATCTATCTATCTTTGTAGCAATCCTATAAGGTAAGTAACAAAATTATATAAAAGGCAGAGGATATTTATGATAAACTCTGTAGCACACAGTCATTTGCAGCATAGCATTCTGGTTATGAGTCACTGTTCAGCCATTGGCACCTAGAAGTCACACTAAAAGCATAGAGAGATCCAGGCACATTCTGCCCAGTATGTCATGCTTATTGGAGAAAATGCTCACCTTTCTCAGCCCCTGGCACCTGCAACGCTGATTCTCTTCTGCTGACCCCACATTGATGAATTTCTGAGTTGTCTTTTATCTCCTTATAATGCCATGACCCACTGGCTACTTGCATTCTCAGCTGTCCAGGCTGTCCTTCTGCTATTTTGCTGAATACATTCCAGTTCAAACACAAAGAGACTGGGGAGGCAGTTCTTTGAAACTGGCAGAGAGACAGCTCTTCCCTTTTCTTTTTTTACAGCTGTCTTAGCCACGAAGTTATTGCAATGTTCTATTCATTATGCTGTCTCAGCAGCTTGTTAGTTCAGCAATTCTGTTATAGTATACAGATATTTTAAGGCCCACCAGTCATGCTTACTCAGCAACTGTGTTAGCCTCTGTCCTACCTCAAGCAATGTCAGATGCAGTTTCACAGAATTTAGTAAGAATTCTACTATTCGGTGCTCCAACCCCATGAACACAGAGGGAAAAGTGATATATTGCGTCCCATCTTTGCTCAGCAGTTGACTTCCCAGCAAAAACAAGATGTGCCAAGGTTTACTGGTCTGTATTGTAGTGGTTTCAGCCACTACTGATTTTTTGTTAAAAAATCAGTATCCCCTTTGCCATTTTGGATTTCCTCTTGCAGCTCTCCAGTCTTATCATTTGAGTTTCAGGTCTGTTCAAGCATAGCCAAGAAAACAATTCTTAATCAATACCTTTCTGGGTCACTGGAACTCCTTGTCAGCAAATATGTTTCAGGTGGGACTGCAGGAAAGTCATCATGGTCTTTTCCCTTTCCCTGTATGATATTAGCCTTTGCCACTCTGAGGTACCTGATGACCACTTGATAACCTTATTTCAAAACCACGCACAAATACCTTTGCCACTTCTGAGGTAGGTGAGAGTGATCTGCTTCTGCATAGAGGAATCTCTGCAACTCCAAGTGAAGACGATGGGAAGACACATTACTTACCAGCGACTACAGTGCTACACAGGCTCCACACAATGACCAAATATGTTGCCGTATGGTCAACACCCAGGAAATTCTTCCCTATCCTGAAGGATTTGTTTACTGTTTGATCAAAGGCTGGAGTAGGGCAAAGAGCAGATGGTGGCTTCGGTGGCTGCAGTGTGACAGCACCAGGATTAGCCCCGGTGTAAACAAGCAGAGTGACAAGCCAAGAGGAGGAGGATTTGGTTGACAAAAAGCATTTCCACAGGTCACCTGCTGTAAAAATAGCATATGGTTAAGGAGATTGCAGACTGCTGTTTAGATTTAACATGGTCTGTGCTCCTTGGCACCAAATGTAGAATAAAAGATATACCAAAAAAGCAGCACTGAGAAAAAGAACATTCTGTGTGTGTTTCCAAAGGAACCAAAAAATAAAATAAAAATAACTAATGTAAATAACTGAAGAGATTTCCTGACCCTGGGAAGCTGTGATTCCCCTCCCATGATTTAAACTCTATACAAGTGCCTGAGAAACTTCAAATATTGAAAATGTATTCAAATATTAATACATAAAGTGTCACATTTATTCTACACTAGAGGAATGATGCGATACCTGATGTGGTTAAAATATCCTCCCCACACTAATATTTGAATACCAGATGTAAATTTTTTGTGCACCTTAAGCTCCTTCTCAGGTCTGCATGTGCAGATGGAAGTCATAATTTTGTGTTTTAATTAAATATAGAATGCTCCCCCACTCTTTGCACATTAAATGTTAATGACAAGACCGTGACATAAGTGTATATTTATTTTTTTAATAAATGTGGTTCATAGATTTGAAGGTTCTGTTGACATCATAGTCTATTTTCCTCCCAAGTTTTATTAGTGTTTTTCTAACCTGTTTCATATTTCTCTAAAATGAGGCCACTGCCACTCCCAAGCACACTTTCTGCTGGTGGTTACAATCAAAGGAATAGCTGACAGAAGACTGAAGTAAGCAAAGAGAAGAATATTTGCCATGCAAGACTTAATTGTTGCTGAAGTTAATTAAATTAAAATGAGAGTCCTGGAAATTCTTGCACTGCACAGAAGTTTTTACTGAGATGTCTTTTGCTTTTGAGTTTGGTTTGTTTTTTCTTACATACCAACTCCCTGATGTACAGTCTTCTTTGCACATTTAAATTAGTTGGTTGCTCAATATCACTTAACAAGATTCTAAACCAGAATTATGAAGTGTTCATAATGACCTTTAGAGCTTAAGTGTTCCTCTAATCTATCTTTTTACCATCGAAAAAAGATTTTTCCAGTAAAGAAGTAATTTAAGCTCAATATCTTTTAAATTTTTCTAATCTAAATAAAAGCATATTTTAAACCCTTTCTTTTTGTGGGAAAACAGTGAATTGAGTCAAATGTTTAATGAATTTCATATATTGCCCTACAATTGGTTTAAAAAATAAACAAAAAAATCCAACCACCATACTCTTTGAATAAGCTGTAGTGGTTAAAAAAAAAAAGAAGAATTCAAGAGTTTTTAAAAGGGTAAGAATCAGAAAACAGAACAAAACCAAGGCAAACCTATGGTTGTCTGGTGAGCTTGTTTTGTCTTAATGAGGGTAGAGGCTTAAAGCATAACTGTAGTTTCAAGAGGAAAACATCAGTAGAAAGATGTCAGGGTGAAGGATGGTGAAGGAAAAAAGAAAGAGCCAGTAAAGGAAGATGGGGGTTAGTGGAGGAGAGAGTGGTGTAGAGCAGGGATCAGAAGTAGGAACACAAATTTTCTCATCAACAGAGCCAAATTCAGGCTGCAGAATGAATTGCAGAAAAATGGAAGTGAGAAAATAAGCAGTCCCAATATTAGTATTAACAGGAACCATAGACCACAAACTCTACTGGTAACAATTACTGTTATTGAGAACAAGAACAAATGTTCAATCTCTGGCTATCTTCTCACAAGGATGCCATTTGGTGTAAGACACAGCTTTATTCTGTGGATATATACATACACTTTGGGAGTTTCAAATGGCTAAATCAGTCTGCATAGAGTTGTGAGTTAATCAGGAGTTGGTAGCAATAGTTAGGACAAAATTCATCTGTGGACTGACTTCATTGTCTTTCCTAGCATTGTGCCAGAGCTAATACTTGGTCCCTGTTGCACAATGACCTAGATAAAATTTGAAAAACAGCCATGAAATGAAGGGCTCTCTTTTTATTTTTCTGTGTGAATTATCATGGCCCTTTTATAAAATTGTTGGTGTTACTTTTTTTTTAATTTAAATGCATAAAGCATTCAATTTAAACTTTTCTCACCTCTATTCCTTGTCCTATTCTGCTGCATTCCTTTCTCGACCAGCATTTACTTCTATTTTCAATTGTTTTAAGAAGCAAAAGACATGCAAAGAAATTAATGCAAAGCTATACTCTTTTACTAATTCTACTGCTGTACATCTTGCCCCAGAACGCATACAGTTGAAGACTTATTATTTCATGAAACAGCACATTGCTCTGATTGCAGCATAATTAATTACTAATACCTACAAATAAAATCCATTAATGTTACCAAAAATGGCAACCTTCATCAAAGCACTATGGAGAAAAGCATTAAGAACCATGTCAGTTATCTTAGTGGATTTATAAATTTTAAAAATTCAACCACTGATGTTTAATATTCTGTGGAAAATTTTAGTATCCAGAAAGAAAAAAAATTGGTGATACTAGTTCCATTCTTTAAAAACCTATAATTATCATAAGAAAACAAATTTATGTTATTCTTTATTTTTAATGAAGCTGAAAATATTTCTCCCCTAAATTCTGCTTATTCAGCTGAAGCACAGAATTTAAGTGACTCTGTCTGACTTAATGTGCCAGTGTCAGGTAATGCTCTTCCTGAGACACCAAGCAAAGTACTGCAGCAGATGTCTGTGCTACTCCTGCACAGTCACTTCCAAAATTCCACGAAGCAAACCGGGAGAAAAAAAGAAGAGAACTACTAAAATATAAAATGTTTAAATTTTGAAGTGTGCTCCAAGTTTTGACTCTATTGATGTCTTAGTATCTTCAAGTACAAAGTGTGTATATATATATATATATATATATATGGACAAGTGTGACAAGGTGCAGCTGACTGGAAAATAGTTCATTATTCATAGCTTAGTTTAGCGCTTTTTTCTGAGGAAAAACCTGTCTTATTGTAAAGAGAGAGGTCATATGAAAATATTATTTTAAAATTGTACCAGATCACATAAGCCTAGAGATGTGCACAGCAAAGAACGCCTTGTGCTCAGGTTGGATCTGTAAGAACTAAAGTATGTGCTGAATTGTTAGTATCAGACATAACCACCACTGAATTTGGAGTATGTCTTATCAGTACTACTTCATATTATGCTTTCTAAGGAAAATGCAGAGCATATTGTAGCTACTGAGGTTTTTTTTCTTTTCTCCTAATCTTTAATTGAAATCTTTTTTTATTATCAGTATTCATTATTAAAAAACTTGCTCCAGGAAAAATTTCTTCCCCCCTCCTCTATAAATACCTATTAACAGAGTAGTTAGTGCGTATTTGTAGATGATAAAACAAAATGAAGCATAGATTCCTCATCGGGAATTCTGTAGGGAGAGCCTTATTGCATGAATGTGAATGAATAGGAAAAAAGATCTTAATTCCAAAGAGCAAGAATAATTTCCAGATTTTCCTATGTTAAATCATTTTAACACTAATTCATAAAAATGAAAAGCCTTCATAAAAAAACATTGCCTGTCAGCATTTGCAGAACTGGAAGGCACTATTCCCCCAAAAATGAGCAGTCTTCCATATACAGATTCTATAATATTTAACCTGTTAAAAAACCAAACAAAAAATACAAACCAAAACCAAAAAAAACCCCAACCAAAACCAAACTACCAAATCAGTCAGTCAACAGATGAAAAGGGCACAAATGGTTCACACTGACACGAAGCATTACAGGTAACCAGATTTGGGCCTTACTGAGCAAAAATGTATTGGGGGGGGGGGGAAAGAGGTGTTTCTCTGTGCATGATCAAAATTTTTTATATATTCTGTTTGCCAGTCTGGGATACAAAAAGAAGGGAAAGTATCTCTTCATTGTTTTAAAGGTTATTACTTCAAAATGCACCCTAGCTGACAAGGTAAAGGTGAGTGAACTTTTCAAAGTCCAGGTTTCAACTGAAACTTGCTGACTAAAATTCAGTGAGGTAAAATACTTTTTTTCCCACTGAGTATAATTTGTTGCAGTGAAATTCATTGTAAATAGGAGACATTAACTTAGAACACCTAACCCAGCCCAAAAGTCATGCCAGTACATGGGATAGTAAGAGGCTAACACCTGAAATTTGTGTAGGTCTTGCTACTCATCACAACAGGAGTTAGATGGGTTATTCTGCATCATAGGTCAATTCAGTATGTCCTATATTACAATAATCAGAGAGAAGAAGAAAAATACGTTTTGCAGATTTCCAAAGTGCAGACTAATAGGATTTTGCAGCTATGTCACAGAGAGGGCCAGCGGAGAATACCAGGTCAAAAAATTATATTAAGCATTACCTTGGGATGGAGTAAGTGAAATTGTACCTATGTCCTCTGAACCAGCAAGTACTCAAATCTGGTCAGCTCAGCCTGCATCTCCTATGATTAATACAAATGGATGAAAATAACAAGAATGATTCTTGGAGACTTGAGAACTGTTATTTTAAAGTATTTTAAAGTAATTGGAAAAAATGGAAATATTCATATATTTTTATGTCTCAACTTCTATGATGTCTATCTATCAATTTCGCTTTAATACATACCTTTATCTCTTGTGCTTTCTTTGTGTATCTGTTGATAGCATCATTATGTTTTTCTTTTCCTTAAAATGCTTTTTTGCAATCTTCAAAGGCATCAGGTAGAACAGAATAGTTCAAAGGTCTGTAAATATTTTCAACCTTATTTGTATGCCTGCATGTTCTGAAAGAGGGAATACTGCTTTAAAGATACACCTTGTCTTTAGAGAAGCAATGAAAGCTTGATCTGCTAGATGTTTAATTTGGACTTCTTTAATATGTGATTGATGCTAACCACAAATCTTCCATCTCCATCTTTGTTGCTGTAAATTCCAAAAAAGCACAGCTTCTCCACGTTTTGTAAGAACCAAGATGTCCCTGGTTTTTTCTTTTTTTTTTTTTGTTTCATTTGAACATATGGTATTCTGGTTTTATTGTGCCGTACTTTGAAAAGTCACTGGTCTGAGACATTATTTTTCATTTCTTTTGACTACCTAATGAGATATTAAGAATTCAAAGGACTTAAGATCTTCGCATAAAATACAGGACAATGCTGTCTACGTGCCTTCTATTGGCAAAACAGATTCTAGTAGTCCCAGTGTGGAGAGGTACAGATAAGTGACAAGCTCAGTCACTTTTGCCTATACAGTCATAATACGGATAACAGCATCTAGTCTTGATTTAGCATAGATATAAAAAAACACTTCACAAAGGAGGTCAGGATCACTGAGAGATACAGCAGCAGAGAGAGGAAGTGACTGACTTAAGGACATTCATCACTGTCGCATGTGGAGAAAGGACTCAACAATTCCGGTCTAGTGCTTAAACTCAGGTGACTCTCCTTGACTTACTCAGTGTCACTCCAGATGTATACTTGCAATTATTCTCTATTTTAGATATAGTTCTTGATTTGTGCTCCCAACCCTTTTTATTTGTTTCCTAAGAGCATTGAAAAATCTTGTTGATTGGAGTGGCTGCCAAAGCAGCAGATTTTGCATTCACTGCGGCAGATCAAAAGTGGTAATGATGAAAACCGGAAACTGTAAATTAAGAGAGGGATTAATCCATACAGGGAATAGATGAATGTCACATGCTCTTCATAGCCTATCAAGCAGCTGCTATTCAAAATTGCATGTATTGATTATTTGAAGCAGTATCCACACCAGCTCATGATCTACTTTTGGACTAGAATATATCCTTATACAGTATTTGTTCAGTCTTTTCAACCAATGAACAAATTTGTGAAAATGGAAATTTTGCATGTGATTCGCAAACAGTTAAAGAAGTGAAACTAGTGAAAAACCATTCATAGTAATAGAACTTCACCGCATTACAAAGCTTCTTGACATTTCTTATATTGAAAAACAATAATGAAAAGTTTATTGGTTTTTTTCTCTTTTTACCTTTCTTCCCCCCTGCCCATTCAGTACACTTAAAAATCTATGAATCATAGAATCCGTATTGGTGTCTGAAATTTGAATAAATAAAAGGCACAACAGAAGGCAATGAACAAGCTGTGTTTGTAATGATGCTGAGCATGTGGAACAGCATTTATTAGTCTTTATGTTTAGGGTATTTGTTCACAAAGTGCTTAATATTTTATTTTTTAAAATAGTTACATTTGTCATTTATGCAGAATAGTAAATAATTTTGGGGATTAATTTTGTGTCCCTTGGTACCATGTATTAAAGGGCTCCTTAAATCTAATCCTAAAAGGATTGTGCAAAAGCATATCAGATCAGACCTCAAGTTGTGGCAGTTTTCCAACACTGCTATATTTTACAATGTGTAGCCAACAAATGACGGTACTCAGGATTTTGAAGAGTTCATACATAACCAAAAGTTATCCACTGACTGCATATATCCAATTGCCAAAAAAAGAATTGTAGTTGGAGATAAGCTTTTATGTGCCTTAGTATTGAGAAAATATTGCTTTTCAAGAAAATTTAAAGGAACATACACAAAAGTACTCTGGAGACAAGAAGCAAAAACAAAATCATTATGCATCTTGAAATTAAATTATTAGTAATATGGACTACTTAAAATACATCAATATAAAATTTAGGAACAGACTACTTTTTAAGAATAATACGTGTTATCAATATATGAAGAAAAATAGGTTGTATATAAATTGGATTTTTCAAACAGAATTTTTCATTTTGGAGAAAAACTAACTATCATCTCAATTTCTGTTTTAATAGAAAATGTAATTACTTTTGAGTAAATCTGTAGATAAACTCCAAATTTTTTTAACTGGTCAAGGTACTGTAATAGCTCACAGAAGTTTTAGGTGCCTTTTGTGAGCTCTCTGACCAGCCTGTATAGAAGCATACAAATTAAAGCTGGCAACAACACCAAGTCATCTGATCCTGCCCAAATTAGAAATAAATATGACATCATTCCTAAAACCTGTTTGCGTAACCATCTTGCTAACAACTTTCACTGCTAGAAAGCTAGACATGTCATGCATCCCTCTTTACCTTAACACTCAACCTGCGTTTTGCACGTTTCAACTCAAAAGAAGAAAAATTTTTTCACAGAGAAGGTCGTCAGGCACTGGAATCAGGAACAAGCTGCCCAGGGAAATGGTTGAATTACCACCCCTGGAGGTATTTGAAAGCCATGTAGATGTGACACTTAGGAACATGGTGTAGTGATGGACTCGGCAGTCCTGGGTTAACAGCTGGACTCGATCTTAAAGACCTTTTCCAACTTAAATGATTCTATGATTCAAACCCTTCCCTCAGCATATCCACATTGGACATGAAGAGTCCTTTTCTGCATCTATATTGGAGGTTTTTGAAGACTGTTACAAAAGTTCCTTTACCTTCTCTGTTTCTAAGCCTTTCCATGTCTTTTTGTTTGTTTGTTTTGTGTTTTGTTTTTTGTTTATTTTTCTCTGAGGTCAAATTTTCTACCCTTCGTCGCCATAAGTAGCTGCACATTTTGATTCAAGGTGTGACTTTCCAGTAGTAAGAGTTTCTCCATGCTCCTTCCTGATGGAACTGTTATATTTCCACACAGCTATATGACCAGGGGTTTTTTTCTTTTTTTTTGCAGTGGTTTGATATAGTTGGTTTATGCTTATTGGAGATCTCCAGCTGATATCTTTTATCCCATTTTTTCCCAATTTGCTTGGCAGTTCAATGAAAGTTGGGCAGGTTTCCTCACTGTTGATGTTAGGGCTTGAGCTGTGATTTTCTATCAGTACCAAAAAACTCTTAGCACATTTTTACCTGTATTTTCCAACGCTTAAAAGGATGTTAAAAACATGCCAAATGTCATAAAACAGTTGACATTCATTCCAAATATCTTCCAGCACACAATACAATACTTCAGATTTATTGTTCTGTTTGTTGCACATTTCTGTTGTTGTTTTTTACAGTGTGCCCTCTAGAACAAGATTTCTCTGTAACATCTGAATATCCTCAACATATTGCCTAGCACAGAGAGATACAACAACTTAGGGGGCAGATGGGTACTGTATGTACTATCAAAATACAAAGAGTAACAGGAACAAATTAATATGTTTGAACCATCAATTTATTTAAAAATAAAAATATTACCTTTATGGCACTATTTTTAAATTGCTAAACTTTATACTACAGGATTAAATAGAGACTAGTACAGGAAATAATGAAGAGTATAAGCCTATTTTCAAAATTGGTTAAAAAAAACTCTCTGTTATCTTAAAACATCTCTGAACTGGAGACATCCATTTTCTTTCAAAGGTCTTTAGCACTGCTTATACCATTTTAACACTAACTACAGCTTTAACCTTTCCTAAAGCTTTGCTCCCTTTCTACCAGCTAGAAAGGAATGTGACTACATCTTGTAGCCAATTACCAGTAGCATCCTAAATGAGGCAGGTGTCATGGGTCCTAAATCCTAAAATAATCTTTGAAATCAGGTCTTCAATGACTTCAGGTATTTGGCACTGCTGTTTTCCTCCCAGCTGAAAAAAAAATTCCAATTTACTTTTCTCTTTAGGTCTGCACAGGAAATGACTCTACATCAAATTGTTATGATCAGGGAGGATATTGCTTGCAGCAGTCTCTCACAGGTTTCAAAATGACTCAGAGGGATTGAACAGCTGTATTCATGTCAGCAGTGAAGGAAAAGGGGAGGAAACAAAAAAAAAAACAAGAAGAAATGAGCAGTTTGGAACTTCAGATGGAAGTAAATTTGAAAACCGCAACAACAACAAAGACAAATGGAAAATCAACAGAAAGAGTGCTTATTTCTGAGGTGGAGACAAAATGCATTTGAAGTGTTACTGTAGACCATACAACTGCATCTTTAGAAATTGCTCTGTTCAAATTTACATCCCTTCTTACAGACTAACTCATTTGGTATTTCTTTTTAACAAAGATGGGAAAATGTTACTGAGAGTTGAGGCTAATAATCTCATGATTTGAACTTAATTTTGGCACTTTTCATGCCAGTCTTCAGGAATTCAATTGTTGTCCATAACAATTTCCTAAGAATTTTCAATTAAATTCCCTCCTCACAAAAAAAGTAATTCAGAAATATGAATGATTAAAAAATTATTCATACACTCTATTTTCACATTATTTTTGAACTTCTACATTTTCGTGCATCTTTTTTTCATTTTGGCACTTGCAAAGTTGTACATAATTTGTGTCAAAGTGAGTTCATACTCTTAAAAGTCTTTGTTTCTTCATTGGAGATTTGTCAGAATCCTTCTCACTGCCTTTTCCAAATTAAGTCACTGTCACTACCATGAGTTTATTAACAATTAAAATGAACTTGTGCATCAATTCCATGTATGCAAAAATAATATTAAAAGGCTTTATGTCCTCTTTTGATTGACATTTTTTGAATGGCACATGACATGTATGGCACTGCACTGTGCTGCACAGGTATTGTACTACTATTATGCAGGTAAAACTCCTCATTTACTAATTCACCCTTTTCTCCTGCATCACTGTGTTACCTGAGTTTAAAAATTATAGTCCTCTGATAAACCAGCACTCAATCTCATACTCTTTGAGTTCCCTTATAGGATACTCCTACACAAGATAAGGTAAATACATGTCCTTTGCAGACAACTATACACAGGTTTCTGCAGTACAAAAGCTGTTCTCATGCAAAATCACTGTTACAAAGCCATCTAACCCTAAAATATCCATGAGTCATTATTGCAGCCTGCAAAGAGAGGCTTGCGCTCCCCAGTGCTGTGCAATGGAAGACATGACCATCTGGGAAAATGCATGTTTCTCTCTACCATCTGAAATACTCAGTTTAGTCAATAAAGCTAATATGATCTGCCAGAGGAAATTAGGAGAGTCTTAAAGGCTCACCCAGAATTATGCTACTCTCTGTGCATATGTCGCAGTGATCAATGCTTGTCAGACAGGACTTCTTCTAAGACAATGGCTCTCAGTATTGCTCCTAATAGAAGCTGCAGTTCCTGCACAACTTTTCTTGAAATGGAGTTCTTCCAAGAGAAGGTTTGTGCACATCATTTTACCTAGACTTACCCACTACTTCCAGGGATAACTCAAGAACAGTTGTCAGGTTCACACAGACCCACCTTGGGTAGCAGATTGGACAGAAGGATGGAAACAGTTACGAGAAATGAAACATTATCATAATACTAGATTATATTGAGCTTCAAATTCTTTCACAGATGCTTCAGTGTGCCTGTTGGAGATCACTGTTCGCATGCACGATGCCTGCAAGCTAACTGCCTCAGCACAGAGAGAAGCTGTTAGCAGTGCTCGTGATCAGCTTGTGCCCATGGGGCTACCCCCATCTGGGACAGTTCTTCCTCTAGTTTTGTCTTTGGTAGAGATGTGATGCACTCTGGACTATTTGTGCCAGAGGCACTTTCTCTAGGGGGCAAATTCCTCTCTCTCTTCCCCTCTCTATTTCTCATTACCCAAAGTTATACCTCTAATGCTTTTTCAATATATATGTAGATTACGAACCTTTCTTCTTGTCTTCAAAAATGGAGATTTATGTTTAGCACTAATTCACATACCTTAATATTCTATACATCTGCCACATTCTTATTTTTCTTCGACACAAATGTTTTTAAAGTGTTTCCATTGCTACACACCGTCACTACTGATGCACTCAGCAAGTCTGACAGTGTTGAACAACTTTTTAGTTTCTGATAGATGCTACAGAAGATACCTGGGGGCAGAGCATAACACTGCAGGCTGCTTAAAGCTTTGCTCCATCTCCTTCCCACTGCTTCTACCTCCTGTTCAAGGGCTTTGATTATCGTAGTATCGTACCACTTTCCTCACTTAAAAGACCATTCAGTGCTGCAGAGCTGTGCTAGAACTACATGCTGCATCCTTTTAAAAGCCGTATAGCAAATGTTGCTGACAGTCTTGTTTCCACCAGTGCCCCCAAGAGGCACTGTGTCTCCTCCTCTGGTTTGGCGTAACATGACCAGCGCTGTTGGCATATCAGCTCTTATTACTTGAGTAGATCACTGACACAGAGAGCCATAACTTTAAATATATGGTATAAAAAATCTTTGTATTACAGTACATGAGTAAACTGAAGGCTATATATTACAATTTATGAAAGTCACTTCCATAAAATTTGTTTCCTTTTACTTTGTTTGCTGCATAGATCATTTCACTGAATGATTTCTCTTTGCATTTAATCTTTAGTTTCCCCCCCCCAGTATTTGCTACTAAAATTAAAATTGATTTTGAACAATTCATCAGTGGACTAGGAGTTTTTCTGACATTATTCTCACTCTTTCCATTCTACAGACAACTAGCTTTTTAGGAGTCTTTTCAGAGAGGCTTTCTCATTCTGAATTTTCCTCTTAGGTTACTAAGAAGTAAGTAATTATTCTTTAAAAGTATACAGGCAGGTCAGTTTTCAAAGACAGAAGGGCAGCATACTAAACAGGCATTGTCTTCATGTATTTCAGCCATACATAAAATACAAAGAGTATTTTAATCTCCATATTGATTTTTTCTGTTACAAATTCTGAGCAATAAATATTATTTTGTATTGAAGAAATCAAGGTGATAAGTACTGTTTTACTGGTTTATGTGTTATTTTTTGTTTATATATTATAACTTTTTAGTCTTTAAAATTTAAAATGAAATACTTAAGCCATATATAAAATTCCTCATCAGAACACTAAAATAGCTGATATGTGCAAACTAAGAAATATAAAAAATTAATTTGATAATTTTACAGAATTAGTAGCAATATAACTTGTAGAGATTGGATTTCCATATTGTAAAATAAACCTAAAACTTTAATTCAAGCATCCACAAATTACATCATTTTAGAAAAAAAAATCTTAGGAATTCCAAGTACCCTCGCCACTTCTAAAGCATAAGATGTTTGACTAGATAAAGTACTTAAAGCTTATATTAGAAAAGGAATCTATTACTTTTAAGAAAAATCAGATAAACATTTTACATATAAAGTTATTTTGAAGAGAATACTGTTAATATAGTTAATATACACTGTATTGCAAATTATCAAGAAATTTGCATATTTAGAATGTCTATTTATATTCTTAGCTTGTCTAATATTAGAAATATAGTATACCACAGTCAGTTTTATTATAGATTTTATTTACTTTTACTGATTAGGTAATCCTAAGTAAAATATAATTTAAAGGAAATGAGATTTTTTAAAAAATAATAGATGTATGCAGGATCTCAAACTCTTAAAATATATGTTATTTTGCATTTTGTTTGTCAATTTTCTTACCCAGCTTGACAAAGAAAAATGCAAACTATCATATTCATATAAGAAAAAAATTTCAAGTGTTTGATTTTTATGCCCAATTTAAGACATGAATTTGGTATAAATTCTACATTTTCTCTGAAATTTATTAAATATAATTCATCAGCTTCAACTGTTAAAGTAGTATTTTACCCTATTACAAAATCGAATACCACATTGACTTAAAAATGCTGGATTTTTCATCATAACATGCTACATCATTTATACCAGGTAATTTAAAATGCATTTCAATTTTTCAAAGGAGAAAAATGGAGATTATATTTGTACCTAAAGTGTTTATACAAGTTTCCTTTTTTCGGCACATGCTTTTGTAAAGGAAATTATCCTTTTTATGCAACTTCTACATAGAGATATATTTCTTGTTGAAAGCACAAGCATGAAAATTAATTTTCTACAATATGCGAGCTTGGCTATATGCCTAAAGGACTTTTCCTTGTCTTTGCGAGTACTTTGTATTTAAAGTACCCCATTTTTCTTATAACTGTTATGAGATCTTCAAGCTATTATTGCAATTATTTACAGATTCATAGACTGTAAAGTCAGAGAGGACCACTAGGTTTCTAGATTGACATCTTGTGCAACAATAGTATTCAGATTAACTCAGTTACCTCTGATATGAAGTCAATAACTAAAACTTGCCTACTTTAAAGGTATTCCCACCTGGAAAGTACAAGTAAAAGCTGTTGATTGCAAATATATCTATATAAAGTATTAAATATATAGATGAACATATAGAGGAAAGAAGGAGAACAAAGGAGTAAGAAAAATTTGGGCTGATGAAAGCAAGTTTCCTAAGATGATTTGCAGTTTTCCATTTATGACGTACCTGGGCTATAAATAGTCAACATGACTCTAGCTGGTTCTTAAAAATGTAGGACAATGTACAAGGAGGTCTTGGCCTCAGAAACCCCAGAACTTCAGATTCCTAAAACTGGCAGATCTTGCAATTGCCCCTTGTGACAGCCCCTATGTGAACATCGTACCCAAGTGAGAAAAGATTGCCTTCCAAGAGCTAATGGAGAGGTGGAGCTGTACCACAGAACTGTTACAACTTGTGCCATTCCTTCTCTGCATCTCATCAGTGCTCTAGTTTAATTTTAAATAGTTTAAATTAACTTTTATTTTGCTTATTTTGAGTTTGTTGGCAATTTTCTCACTTTGAAAACTACCAAAGATTTTTTCAGTTTGCAGTATACTGATGGTACTAAAGTCTAGGAATGTGCACTGTTGCATCTACCAAATGAGAAACAGAGAATTCCATGATAAATATGTGTAAAAACAGCAGTTTCATAGCATGGCAACATCTCGAATTCCACTTCGTATGATGTCAGCCGTTTAATTTTTACACAGCATTAGCAAGTTAAGACAAGGAAAAGGACAATATATGGGCCACTATCTTGCAAGAGCAATACTCTTCCCCTTATATCTTGTTTTGTTTGATCTCACATTTATTTCATTGTCACATGAAAGATACAGCTTAATTAATTGTAGAATATTTTTCCTACTTCTTCGCTTCATCTAAGATTGTTTATTAATTTCTATTTCATATATATTATTCATCAAAGTGCTCTGTTATTTAAAGCTCCATTTGAGGGAACATAGTAAAGCTAATAATAAATTCTTCAAAGTGAAAGTTTGGACCTGATTTGCAAAAAGTTATTTATAGAAACTGTTTGATTTCTAAACACTAGTTCATTCCAGAATTCAATTTCCAGGTTACTTATGCTTTTTTCAATTAAATAAGTGACTTTCACACTTAATCTGATTTTCTTTCCAAAATCTAAATAGTAACGATATTTTCATCAATTATTTTTTCTAAAATGAATAATTTGGTATTGTTCATATATGGAAAATAATTTAAGTATGACATAGATTTTGTAGTCACCTATAAGAGATTGGTTCACAGCATTCATTGTTATACGTCCGTTATTTGAAATAATAAAAATAACCTGAATTATAATTTAAAATATTTCTCTAAAGATTTATATTTACATGAGGTATGAAGTCTGTTATAAACAGACTCTGAGTGTGTCAGACTCACACAACTTTTGCAAAAGCAAAGTGAGAAAGGTATTGTGTGAACTGTGTGAATCCTGCAAGATTAACAGATGATCTAAGCGCAGACAGAGTAATGTCTTTAATAACTTAATTAAATAGCTGAGATTTGATGGTCGTATAAGCTCTCAGCATAAGGACTGCATCTGGGATGAAAGAAAAGTTTGTTTCCCTGAAGTTCATAGTGATAGTTTTGTTTATGAGCATTTCAAGCAGCTCCTTAACAATAAAAATGACAGTATCAGCACTTGACTTACAGATATGGAAAAATATCAAGCTTATCTCCATACCTACAAACAATTATTCACCTGCCTGATTTTACCACGTCATGCTGAAGCACACAGCTCTTCATCACCCTTGGCGGGGAACCACTTGCTACTGCTGCCCTAAAGGCTATTTATTGCAGTGCCTGTCCTCTGATCATGACAGCTCTTCAGCTTTATAATGTCACACTGTTCCTCATCAGTATTTGGAGGAGGTGACTTTTCTTTCTCATGTTGATATTTAAAAAACAAAATCTGTCTTTCAGCGTAAGTGCTTGAGATTTGACAGGGTGTAACTAAGGATGTCACGGGCTACTCGTTGCCAGAGACTTATTTCTATGGATGCCTAGAAAGGCATGGTAGTTCAGCCTAAAATAGTCTCATAGAATTAACAAAGTGAAACTGGACTTGATTTAAGCACAACAGTTTCCAAACCGACTCTTGCCACTTTGCATCTTCTTTTCCAATCCCCAATTTACTAAGCTAATCCTGCAAAATCCTCAGTGATTTGTTGAAAAGCACTAAAAAAAAACGGTTCTTTTAAATTTTTTTCCCCATTTCAAATGTAACAATTAACTCGCAATAAGGACCTTGACTCTAAACATTCCATTTTGAAATACAAAGCCATTACTAGGCCAAAGCAACAGCTTGAAGTAAATAGAAGCACCTGAAATCATTTCTTTCTCTGTGTTTATGGCACTAGTGCACAAAGCCTTTAACACAGGAATAGTGTGTGGAGTTTCAGACAATCCAGGTTTTGCTCCGATTAAGCTGTAAACCCTTGAAAGCGAGGATTTGTCATGGAAATGCTGACACAGCCTGAACTGAAGCAGGGTGAATGGCATGGCACGGCTCTCTGCACCAAAGCAGCACAGCATCAATTAGCACCAATCTCTGTACACACAGCCATGACAAAAGGGAAGCCGGGAGCCAGAATATTCTCCCAAAGCACTTAAAAGGCCAGCATGAATCATGAGGGTCTTGTGTGTTTTTTGTTTGTGTGCAGCTAGCAGCGTGGTGTGCTATTCATTCTAGGTTAAGCTTTCAGTGCTGTCTAATAAGTGGCCCTTGTACAAAAACGTGATCTGTGCTTTTCCAGATATTTGTATGTCAGGCAGCTACACAGCAGCATCTTCTGTAATCCCTTCTCCTGCAGTTAGAGCTACTAGAAAGGCTTAATAATATCCCAGAGGCAAAGATGAAACGGTATCTCCACAGTTACTGTTTGCTGTAGAGAGCTTTTGAAGTCAAGCTTAAGATGTCTTTATTTCCCTAACAGAAAGAAATTTTTTTGCCCTTCTTTTTCCAGTGTTGTCATGATGATGGCTTTCTACTTGAAAAATATTCCAAGAGGCTGCAGCGTTCCCATAAAGCATTAGGGAATGAGAACAGCTTTTCATCAGGGCTCCTGGAATCTGTAAGTGCAGTTTGTCACTACCAAAACCCATGGCCACCCTACCAGCAATGTCAATTTAAAACTCCACACTTCCTTCCTTATCAGGCTTATAACAGCCTCAACCTTCACTGGCAGCTTACTCCTGCCTGGGTCTTGGCTTTTAACTTCTAATTAAATCTAAACTGAATTCATCATGCAGCTCCCATTTATAGTTCATTCTTCTTTGGTGTAAGAAAGTGAAATAAGATAAAACTGTCAAATCTCATCAAATGATGGTACAGCTTGATATGAGGGGATACCCTCATATTCTTGCAAATACTAATATAATTATCAGAATTACTGTTAGCAATTAGGAGCCCTAATAATTTCCCATGCCCTCTTGTGTAAAGTGCTGCACCAACAAAAAGTCAATAACAATAACAATTATAATTGTCAATAACAACTTATTATTTAACCATAAGACAAAAGAGAGCAGATTCAAATAGAGGGGAGTTAGAACAGAACAAGGGGACAACACTGGTCACCACAACTCTTGACAATGTATTACCAGTGCTAAGTCTCTTGTTGGTATGCAATCAAGTAAAAGTTCTCAGAAAGGTAAAAAATGACAGTGATGTAGTTTATTGAGGGTCCCTTCCCAGATGGGACCAAAAACAAGGAACAAGTGCCATTATATTTGCTTTGGACATGTAACAGCTAAGGCTGGGTTTAGCATCGTGAATTCAAAGTAAATTTTGATTTCTCAGTGGCAAATAACAGATGAAATGTAGTGCTGGGACATTCTTAGAAACAAAGCTAACCGGGTTTCCACAGAGCATGATGCAAAAAGAAAAGGGGTTGTGGAGGAATATAAAAGAGAGGGAGTGGGAAAATAGTTTGCAACATTATTTTGAGTATATGTGAATGAGGAAATTGAATTGGTAGGAGGAAAAAAGGGTATAAAAATTCTCCAAACTGAAAGCAGTTTGCTTTAGCAGAATTTCCTGGAAAAGTGTAAAAAAAAGTCTTCCCATTTACATTTAGAAAATAATCCTAAGACTGAGATAGCATGAGCATAAGGACCTTAAGATATCCATGTTGAAGCTGCCATTTAGATTCTAAGTAAAATGATTATATTGTCTATAGTAACACAGAAAGGATGATTTGGAGAAATTCTAGTTTATTGAGGCTGAACTATGTCACTGAGAGAGAAATCATACTAAGAAGAGACAACTATAAACTAAAAAAAATAAAAATGTTACCAAAGGATCAGAAAAGAACAATGTCTAAAGGAGTTTCAGGGAGTGGAGTAAAATAACTGAATATTTCAGAATGTTTTGCCATTTTCTCTGATTTTTCAGCACCACCTCCACTCACATTGGACTACATAATCAGTGATTTTATGGAAGGATGACATTCAGCCACAACAAAAAATAGGAAGACAGTGATATTTGAAGGAGCTCACCTGAATCTTTTAGAATAACTTATGTTTTACTTGCAAGTAGCAAAATGGGAAAGTATGCCTAATTTTAGTTTTCCCAGATGCAAGAGTTCACTGACATAACTCTAATGAAAAGATCCAAGATAAAAGTCCTTATCAGCGATGTTTATACATATTTATAAAAGTCCTCAATCACTATTCAGAGCAAATGGAAAGGTAAAGGTGAAAATAATACTTCTTTGAACACACACGGGTTTTTATTCATTTACTTCAGAGCTGACCTGTTACTATATGAACTGAATCATAAGCGAAAGGCAGTCCATATGCCCTACGAAATGCAATCAATATAAACGTTATTAGCTTGATAAAATCAATCATGTAACTAGCTGTGCTGGTTTATCTGTGCGAGACCTGTTAGATAAATAAATAAATAAATAAATAAAATGGATTTATGCCCGTTTGATTCTGATTTGATATGGACACTGAAGTGAGTGCTTTGCCTTAAAATTTAAACAGGAACACCGTGTACAAGATAGGAGGTCTCATTTTCTCACATTCCTACTTTCTATCCTACAGCACTGGAGGAGAGCTTTCTCATTAGAGGTATTTTCTTCCAGCTATTCTCTCTATTTCCATATAGAGACAATAAAGACCAAACAAAATGGAGAAGGATTATGCCGCAAACTTCAGCTTCACTACAAAGAAGGTCAGACCCCTTGGTGAGGTAGTAGTGCAGACGATCTGCCTGGCCCTCAAATTTGAAACCTCAACATGAGGTTAGCCAAACTGCAGAAAACTGGAAATTCCTGTAGCTTAAGTCAAGTAATCAGGTGTTAGAATATATGCCAAAACATGGACATGGCACTTTGATGCAATTCATTGTGAATTCTCATCACACTCCAGAAGATCTCCAGGCATACATCCTGGATTTCTAGCATATCTATGAGAAACTAGTCAAAAACAGTATGTAGAGCTCTCACCTCTACATGCACATAGTTTTCTGTTTATAGTATTTCCATAGACATTTAAATGATCTCGATGATTCCAGGATTTGTCTTGAATGTAAAAGACATACTAGAGGTGGTGGAAGATAGACACCTAGACTTTTCTCTCCTTACTCAATACAGAGACAACGATCTCAATCCCCTCAGCTGGGACGAGAATAGAGTAGGAAATATATTCTAGACTGACATATCCAAATGAAACTTTAAAAAATTTTGTTTCATGATGGTCTTTTTCACTGACAACAAGAGGGAAAAAAGCACAAAGGTAGATGCTAGTGGACTGTGGATTTTCAGTCCACTTTCCTGCTGTCTAAACTATGCTCATAGCTGCTAATCCTTTCTCTACAGGTTGTCTAATCTACTCCAACTGGATTGTAACAACCTTGTCAACTATGTATAGTATCCCAATGGCTTGTCCTGCTGCTGTGAGCCGCAGCAGCAAGTGTCCACCTGCCAGCCTTGCCAACGAGCTTTCATGATCCCATTCTGAAAGCAGCCCTTCATTGATCCCATCTCTATGATGCTCTTTTTTCTAGGCTTTGCTTCAATAACACTTTGCTTGTCTTTCTTTTTCTCATTCAGCTTAGCAATGTTCATAGTATGAATGCCCCTTTCATAAATACTGTGCCAGTTGGCCCATCCCATGCCTTCAAATTGGAAGGCTCAGCATTTTGGCTGCTAATCTGTCAGGAGTTTTTACATAGAGTAAGATACCACCACACTGCTCTATCAGTACATAAACATAGTACAACATTCAGCATCGTTCTTTTTTTTTCTTTCTTTCTCTCTTTCCTTCTTTCTCTCTTTTCTTTCTCTCTTTCTTTCTTCTTTCTTTCTCTCTCTCTTTTTTTATATTTCTTTCTTCTTTCTTTCTTTCTTTCTTTCTTTCTTCATCCTTCCTCCCTTCCTTCCTTCCTTCTTTCCTGCCTCCCTCCCTCCTTAAGGGAATTGCCTAGTCATTACAGTGTTCACAGAATCTTGTTGGAGACTAAGGAAAAAGAGGGAAAAAATGTAAGTGCAGGGTGCCTGAAAAGTCATTACATACTGGCAGATATAGTGATTATTATAACAGAAGATACAAAACTCTTAAAGTGTGATAGTATTTGCATTTGTGTGAACGTGTCTTTCATTTAAACTTCAGGAAAGCCGAAGGCCTATTTCCTTTTGGTTTCATTCTCTGTTTTCCCACTTAAAAATTCTCACTGATTGAGTTATTACATATAATTTTTAACTTAATTACTTCCTATCTGTGGAGGATTTAAGCATAATGGTGTAGCTAGCATTAATTATTAAATAAAAGATAAATGATCTGTAGATCAGGATGTTCTCTTACCTTGAAGTCACCTTCTATTTTTTATAATCTTGTCCAAAACTTCCTCTATTTTTTACTGTAGACTTTAAAAGCAAGTGTTTCTTACCTAAAAGCTACTATGAGACAAAATAGGGATCAAAATAAAGGACACAAACTTTATAATTAATACTATGTTTGACTAATGAATGTTTTGCTTGTCAACACCTGTCAGGCTTGCAATATTTTCTTCTCAAGCATGGAAGGTACTATAGAAATGTCAAGACCTCATAGGAATTCAGAACAAAATGTCTGGGAATAAACAAATCTCTACCTATGGTGCTTTGAGGCACCATGAAAACATCTGATCAAACACAGATACAGAAAATCCTTTTATTTTGTTTTGTTTTGTTTTTTAATAATTTTCACAATTTTATGCAATTTTAACAAATCTTTCCTCTTGTTTTGCAAAAGCCTTATTCACTGAAACTTGAATTTCCTTGAGTTTCTGGTAAGGACTTTGCATTTTGTAGGTGTTTCTGATTTACTACTGAGTGACCTTCCAGCACGTAGGGCTCCCAGAATGGCTACATAGTGCAATGTGCAATATTACTCCCAGTAGATATGGTACTATCTACAGCATCAATAAACTCTTGAGCAGATGTTCAATACCCAAACATAATGACCACTGGGGAGCAATGATAACTGCCTAGAAATACATAAAGGAATGTTATAAGTGGATGGGGACCAATTATTCTCATTAGCCAACAAGGGCAGAATAAGAAGGAATGAGCATTCTCTCTAACCAGAAAATTTTAACTTGATTTAAGAAAACCTTTAGCTGATAAAGTAAGATTAGGAAATCATAAAAAAAGCTGCTAAAAGAATTCATAAGATTGTCATAATTTAAGATATTTAATGTGGCCTTCTGTTATGCCCATTTCAGAAAATCAAACACATGGTATAGTATCTTTTAGTTAGATTTATATATGTCTAAGAGGAATTTTGTGCCTTATTAATGAAATCTAGCTTAAGAATGATCTTACTGTGGTTCTCTGGAACAGCTACTTGTTTCTATTCCCAATGACTAGATACTAACTAGGAAGAGTCTTTTGTATAGTGATTAAAACAAAAATTAAAAATCTTTTCAAGGCATCCGATTGCATGTGCATATTTACAGCAGTTGGCTGTGGGTTTTTACCTTTATACTGAAAGTCAAGCTTTTCCAAAGCTTTTCCAAACTTATCTTATGAGAAGAAGAATAATCTTAAAGCATGACTGTAATCTGACAAAATGTACGATATCTATTAGAAATATTTTATTTTAAAACAGTATTTTAGGTATGACATTTCCAAAACTGAAATAGCTTCTTTTCAGTCTTTATTGACTCTCAGAAGACTTCCCATCAGCATCTTCATCAAAAATGATGGATATCTACAATGTTTTAAGTTTAAAAAAACATCACAAGTGGACTAACTGCAGGAACTGACTGCAGGAATATCCTGAAAGAGAGAAAGCAATATCCTTCTTTTCTTCAGAAAGGAAATGTTTGTTCTTTAGTTAGGAATAGCTTTGAATAGTTATTAAAAAAATGTATTAGCTTTCTAGTCAATAGTGATAAAACACATGTAAGATCACTTTTATGAGTTGAACATGACAGAAGAAATAGTGACTTTTATCTACTGATAATACTTCCAGCAGGCTAGAATACAGCTACACACTGCAATCTTCTATTATGTACCAGTTTCTTTGCACTACTTATGAGCAGAATATGCAGATTTCATGTTGCAATAATGTCTATTCTGGTATTCTTGAGATATGCATCTATGCTCTTCTCTTGTGTAGATCAAGTTGAAATAGTATCTACGTTTGTAGCCATTATTACACATGGTTATCAGACAACTTGGTATGGGACTAGTGACATGCTATAGAACAATTCCTTTCAAGAAATATGATCACAAACTTAGCTAAATAGCATCTAACTGAGAAGGCTTTGCAGCATATGGATCTGGTAGGATTTCAGGTGCATTTGTCGAGTTATGTTCCTGTATTCCTTGATATGGTGTTGGAGCTATAGGTTAACTCTACAGGACAATTGAGAACAAATACAATGATTTTCAATTATGCTGGAAAATTTCCTTAAAGATCGCAAAGATTGTGAAGAATAAAATGATTTCTATAATTTTTCTAAATGTTAATTTTATGGCAATTTTAAAGCTAATAAATCAAGATACACGAGGATTATGTGTTTCATCTACCACTGTGTCACAGACATCCACAATTTCCAATTTAAAAACTTTCTCTCACCAAATATAGACATTTATCTGTGAAGTACTGTGCTCAAGCAATATAATCTTTTTTGATTGATATAATATTGATTGGTGTGATAAATATGAAACCTTCTTGGTAAAATCTCAAATATTTCAGTAAGACTTCCTTAGAGCAACATGATATTAATCAAAGAATCATAGAATCATTTAATTTGGAAAAGACCTGTAAGGTCATCAAGTCCAACTATTAACTGAGTACCACCATGTTCACTGTTATACTATATCCCCAAGAGCCACATCTGCATGCCTTTTAAACACTTCCATAGATGGCAATTCCACCACTTCACTGGGAAGACTATTATAATGCCTGACCACTCTTTCAGCGAGGAAGTTTTTCTTAGTGTCTAATGTAAGCTTCCCGTGATGCAACCTGAGGCCATCTCCTCTTGTCGTGTCATTTGTTTCCAGGGAGAAGAGACCAACCCCTGTCTGGATAAAACTTCCTTTCAGGTAGTTGTGGACAGTGATAAGGTCTTCCCCGAGCCTTTTCTCCAGGCTAAACAACCTTAGCTCCCTCAGCCATTCCTCATAAGACTCATGCTCCAGACCATTCATCAGCTTCACATGCATGTGTTCCAACGTCTTCCTTTATTCTTTTTTTTTTTTGTCTGGATTCTGTGACTGCAGTACCTATGTCTGTTCATAATCATATCACCTGAAAGCAATGATGTATTTCTTTGGAGAAGGAGACCATTGAAAATTTAGGTTATTTCTGTACAAGCAAATTAAACCTGTCCAAGAATATATTGGAGTGCTGAAGCTAGCTGGCACAGAAAAATATGTGGGAATGCTTATATAATTTCACTGCCTCCAAAGTAAGTCTTCTAAATGCAAATTGCACATTGGTAATTGTTCCTGGAAGGTTCTTACTCCTAAACTATGGGAATTGCTGGGGAACTCCTAGCCAATATGTGCCAAAATTGTACTTGAGATTGCTTTAAGATTTACCAGTGTAGACAATCCCATTAAATGCTTTAGAACCTTCCATGGCACTATTTATTTTACTAACAGGACCATACTAATGCATATGTAACTAAAATTACTCATGCTGGTCACTTCAGTGCCCAGTAAAATCACAGAAAAGATTATTCTGGGAGGTATTGAAAAACGCCTGGAGGACAACGCAGTGATTGGTCACAGCCAACGTGGCTTCATGAGAGGAGAGTCCTGTTTGTCGAACTTCATTTCCTTCTATGATAGGGTAACCCACTAGTTTGTCTAGGAAAACCAGTAGTTGTTATCTTTTTGGACATCAGCAAACCTTTTGATAGTGTGTATCACTGGACAAAATGTCCAGCATACTGCTGGATCACTGTGTTACATGATGGGTGAGCAACTGGCTCACAGGTCAGGCACAAAGAGTTACAGTGAATGGAGTTACATCAGGCTGGCGTCCTGTTACTACTGAGGTTCTACAGGGCTCCATCCTTGGCCCAGTTCTCTTCAACTTGTTCATTAATAACCTGGATGCAGAACTCAAAAGAAACTCAAAAGAACGCTAAGTAAATTTGCTGACGACACTAAATCAAGTGGAGCTCATGATTCCCTCGAATGAAGAAATGCTCTGCAGAGACACTTTGACAAATTAGAGAGATGGACAATCATCAACCATATGAAGTTTAACAAGGACAAGTGCTGGATTCTGCACCTGGGATGGGGCAATCCTGGTTCTGTGTATAGACTAGGGAACAAGAGGATGGAAAGCAGCACTGCAGAAATTGACCTGAGGGTCCTAGTTGATGGCAAGTTGAATATGAGTCAGCGGTGCCCTGGTAGCCAGGAGGGCCAACCGTGTCCTGAAGTTCATTCATTGCCAGCCGGTCAAAGGAGGTGATTGTCCTGCTCTACTTTGCACTGGTGTGGCCTCACCTTGAGTACCATGTGCAGTTTTGGGCACTGCAATATAAAAAAGGCATTAAGCTATTGGAGCCTGTACAAAGGAGAGCCATGAGGATGGTGAAGGTTTTGGAGGCGAAGCCTTATGAGGAGCTGCTGAGGGCACTTGGTGTATTCAGCCCAAAGAAGAGGAGACTGAGAGGAGACCTCCTTGCTGACTCCAATATCCTCAAGAGGGGAAGAGGAGGGGTCGGTACCAATCTCTTCACTCTCATAATCAGTGACAGGATCCAAGGGAATGGTAGGAAGCTGTGCCTGGGGAGGTTTAGATTAGATATCAGGAAAAGGTTTTTTACCCAGAGAGTGATTGGGCACTGGAACAGGCTCCCCAGGGAAATGGTCACAGCATCAAGCCTGACAGAGTTCAAGAACTGTTTGGACAACATTCTCAGGTACATGGTGTGATTCTTGGGGTGTCCTGCATAGGGCTGGGAGTTGGACTTGATGATCCTGATGGGTTCCTTCCAACTCAGCATATTCTGTGATTCTATGATTCTATAAATTATAATGAGAAGTCTGTAAGTATGCCTTAATATATACAGAGGATAAGTATGCTATCAAAAAGATTTTCAGTTCAACTAACCCAGTAGATTTTATCCCATCGGACAACTTCAGTCATATCTTCAGGGGACAATTTTGTATGCTGAATTTATACTAAGGAATGTCAGGTAGACATTTCTATTTGTAGTACATCAGGGAGAGTTTTGATAGAAGGGAGTTTGTGCAGCAGTAACCTGTAAACAAGTGTTCAGGTATTGCCTATGACATGATGTTTATTCTTTGTGGGGAAAGCATAGGCATAAAAGTCAGTGCATGTTTTTTGTGGCATTTCCCATGGTGGCTAAACATAATTTTAAAAAAAATGTACATGGGTTTTCAGATAATATTTTCACAGTCATTTCCTTATATCACAGTTGCTTTCTATAGAGCAGAAATGATTGAACTGCTACACTTAGCACAAATACCAAGAAACAGATCTTGGCGTCCTTATGGAGATTCAATATGCAAAAAATAAAAAGTGATTTGAACATCTGCTACTTGAATTCCTTACTAATCTGCCAAAGAGAATTCTTGGGATTGTTTTTAGCAATAAGAAAAATACACAGTGAGTTGGAAGGCATTGATAACACTTGAGCAGAACAGCTCTTCAGCACTCTGATGAGTTACTGTACAGATGGCTTCCATCATGCAAGTCTTTTCTGTTTATAGGGCTGCAGGTGGTAGAGTGGGAAATAGGGTAAGTGGAGGAAAGGTTAAGACTCCATATCAATTGCAGCAGTTCACCAAGTAAAATCTATCCCTGCTGAATGTACTAGCTGTTTATCAGCACTGCCATCTAGAGCTGTGTGAAAAAAATTCACTGCAGACAGCAGAACTGGTGAAATTAGATCTCGTTGAAGAACATTGTGCATAGAGGGAATCATAAGCATCTGACAATTTTTGATATCTGAGAGTAAAGAAAAGAATGAAAATAATGCCTAAAATAGTCTGATAACTTTGGCTGATTTTCATACATGTCAAAAAGACCTCATAAAAATTAGTACAATGCATAATTTAGCTTGCCCTTTGTAGCACAACTCAAATGTACATTCTCTTCATTTGGGACAATGTAGTTGCGCTTACGGACTAGTTATTCTATCTGTTATGCATCCAGTTTAAAATACTTTGGAGTGCAGAGTGATCATACAGTTCTTTTGCTGCAGCTTTAAGTCCCCTGGGGTGATTTCAATCACTCTTCAGCACTGAGGAGAAATCACAAGGGCTTATGACAGACAGAGAGCCACTGAAATAATTTTATAAGTGTCACACTTTAAGGGAGGGTAGGAAAAGAGTCAGGAGGAAGTTCTGGGGAAGCTCAGAGTTTTATGCTGCTCTCCGGATCTCTTTGTACAATAGAAAGGATGGATATATTGCTGTCTTTGCTACTATATTGGTTTGGGGTTTTTTTGCATACAAATGTGCAATAGTTTTGTTCTATGTATCTTTTTTCCACACAAGCTGGGGAAATTACGACCTTTTTTAGTTGCATTACTTTATTCCTTTAAGCAAGGACTGAGGTTGTTTTTCGTAGGAATGAACACAACCTATTTTTCATGCTAGGACAGACTTTCAAGACAAAAGAGAACAGAGACACAAGTTCTTTTCAACCTAATCCTTGAAATATTACTTAAAATAGTCATTAGCTATAAGGCTCTTAAATATCCCTAATACAGCCAGAATCCATGAAAGCATTAAAGTATTTTAAGTATATGGGGGCCTTATTCTGAATGCTATGGAAACAATATGTATAAGTGCCACTAAAAAAATGGCTTTTTAGTCACAAGTATACTGCAATCTAAAACCAGTTGAAAGAATGTTTTAAGGCATTTGGGCTTAAATGTTTACATCTGTCTTTTCTTACACACCACATCATATTCTTACAGTTCCTTGATTGTAGACATGCCCAGTTCTTCTCAGCACACAGAGTGCAGCAGAACTACTGGTGTCACACCGACCCTACCGGTAGCTGTAGGAAGCTCATAAAGGGTTGGAAGCCTTGTTGAATCCAGTGTGTGTGTTCTCTGATATGGCTGGAAACACACTGAGAGACTGGCCTTCAAACTGTGTCTCTCTGCTTCTGGGTACAGTCTGCACAAACTGGGAGGAGTGAAGCCCTTCAGATACGTCACAGGTAGCAGAGGTTGGCCACCCTCCCTCTAGGCAAGGGCATGTTCATCCTCTCCATAATGGGCTGACCAAGGCAGGGCGGTAGAGCATATCTCTTCCAAATACCTAATCCCAGTGCAAGTTGTCATCATCTGGAAGCTGACTAAGTGAAACTCAGTCCATCAGGCAGTAAGTCCGTATGGGCACACTTCTTGAGATATCTCATATCCTTGGGAGTATCTATCCCTTGCCTACTGCTGACTGATACTACTACTATCTGCAGTCCTCTAGAAGTCATTATAGCCTCCAAATAGAATAGCATGCTGTGCAATCGTCCTTGACAAAACACATTCTTCTCCAGTTACTCCAGAAGATGCCAAGAATATGACAAGATCATGAAATTTTAACAAATCAAAATATTATTCTGTGACACTTGTGTTTAGTAATCTGGTCATCCTTATCTTAAATAAGGCTGACACTTTCTTTCCTACCTGGTGACAGGAAGTCCACAAGCATGAGAACTGACTACTGCTGGTGACATGCCACCAGTAGTGACCTGAGGAATGCGAATGCATTCAAAGCAGGCTAACACCCATGGAAAATTCATTTTAGTCCTCAGCTGCTGACAGATCATCTTTAAATAAGCCTTAGGTGAAGTAGGTGCACTGACTGTTTTCAGGAGAAGATCTGAAAGCTCAGCCATCAACCCTGTCATGAAGTCTTTTTTGACCTTAGAATATACTATAGCCTCCTTTCATCTCTGAGTTAATTACCAGATTTATTAGAGCAAGCACAGACAGAAAAAAAATCACCAGGTGTTGGCTCCAGATCCTTGACTGATATCTCAGGAGATTGCCTAGGACACTGTAGATTAGAGGGAATGAATGTGGGTAGAGGGTTTCTCACTCCAGGGAGATATCTCTGGTATGAGGGGCCCTCAGCTCTTATCTGACATTGAATTATTGCACTAAATAAAGTACCTCCCTTCTATTTTCCCTTCTCCTTCTAATGGCATTCTTGGTGTCAGAGGCATGGCTGGTCTCTGATCTGGTGGTAATCCTATCAGCTTTCCAGATGGTGAGGTCATAGGAAAAGCAAAGGCACAGCCATAATTGCAAAAGAGAATAAATATTATAAGAATAAATTAAGAAATGGTAAGTGTACCTCAGTAAAGCCACTTAAAACATGAGAATCTGAATAATTCTTACATGTATATCAGCACAGGATATACAGATTAAGACATATATAATTGACTTATCACATGTTAGATAGGTGCTTTAACTGGGTTCATGTGGATACCCAACCCCTTGCAAATGAGAAATAAAACATGTAATTTAAAAGAAATAAAAGAAATGAAATCCAAAACTTGGGGTTTTTTGAAATTTTTACTTTGCACTTACCATAAGATGAGAGTACACGATGCATCTGTTACACTGGTTTAGCTTACACATGGCACCTTAAGAAGCCATAGTAACTTAAAATATCTAGGGCTTTTCAGAATTTGGATTTCTTTTCTTCTACTCAAAGTGGCCTCTCATCAATGGGAATCTCCCCATTACACTTACTTACTAGTTTGACAGTGTTCAGTTCTAAGAGCAAAACCCAAATATACCTATGTTTGCATAAAGCACCATGTCTTTACACAACAAAAATGTCCTTCTTCTTCTCTGCTTGTACTTCTGAGATGATGTGAAGCATACTGCTTCAGGAGTATTATATTGAGAGCTGTACTATCAGTATATCTGATAGTTGTGAAGATGGTTGTCTATGTGAATTATTTTTAACCAAATATACTTAAATATTGTTTATGGCATTGCACTGTATCCTAAGTCACATACTAAAACCAGTAGAGCCTTCAACAAATTAAATTCAAAATAATATTTTAACTATGTTGTACATAGAGGTTTCAGAGATTAGGAAAGCTGAAGTCTGAAATTCAGCCTCTGAAATGATGTGCTTAAAAGCAAGGTTCAGTATGTAATTTTAGTCTAGTCAACCCAGTGGCTTAACATAACAATGTTTTTATCAGGGAGCCACATCTGTAGTTCAGATTTTTTACACCTTTGGCTATTCTGATTCTTTTGTATTGTGTAGAAGGCAGATCTTGCTCTTTCACTAGTTGGTTATTTGTACTAAGTTGAAGAGGAAAAGATGAGAGCCAACTTTTGATGTTTACAGTTGAAGTAATAAAAAGTCCTTTTCCCTTGTTGGACAATATTGCTTGCAGAGAGATGAAGCATTCAAAGAGAAGCAAATGAACATACAGCAGCCTAAACTCACTGTCACTGGCAGGCTCTGAAAAGGTTGTTCGTTGTTGAATAGCTGAACCCGATAAAAAATGTGGTTCCCTACTGACATCTAGGAGGCCATTAAAATACCTTGAGCTGTTTCAAAATGCATAGTTCCAATTAAAGAGAAATCTCCACGTACTTCTTCCCAGGGGTACACTGATAAACCAACAGTGAACCATTCTGGTAGTGGAGACAGAAAGAGTGTGAGGATTACCCCTGAAGACAGAGTGGATATGGCATAGCACCAAGGGGCAACACTGATGAGGAGCTGAGCTCGCTGGAGCCTTTCTGGCAGCTGCTTCTAGAGGTGGCTGCAGTTTTAACAGCTTGTTCTACCAGGGCAATAAGAAAAGCCCATGATTGCTAGACTTTTGTAAATTTCATTATCGTAATTCTGTGGTTTATTAAATATTGATGCTTTCTTTAGTGGTTATTTAAGTTTTTATACCATGAACACGCCTTGCAGTAAAAAAAACCCAACCAACCAAACAAACAAACCACCAAAAAACCAACCAACCAAACAAAACCCACCAACAAAAATCTCTTTCTCTGGCAGAGGCTCAACAATTGATACCAACAGCCTCATTAAATTATATTGCCATTTTTCAGCATATACTTACATGAAAATAATTTTTTTCTCCTTTATAAGACAAAAGCCACAATGAGCAGGAGAGAAATATCATGAAGATGAGAAAAGTAATTTCTAATAAAGTCTGGAGAATCCAAACTTCAACCACTGTAATTTTTATTTTCCCTTACTAACTTCAGCAAGCTGTGGTAAAATTCTGTGTAAAGAATTGCACTTTTAGGAGTCTTCTAGCCGGACTTCTAGTCATTCATGTGCCCTGTTCAATGATCCTTATTTAACAGCCCCTCCTGGATATTTCTACCTAAGTTAGATATGTCCCAGAATGCATTGCCTTACTTTCTCCCCGATCCCAAAAGTCTCTATCTTCTTTGATTCAAATAGGACAGATGGCCCAGAAGAGATTAACAGAGCTCCTGAGACATATTTCATAAAAATGGGAAGGTCTGTTATAGTTCAATAGTTATGTGATCTTTATTCTAAAAATGATATAATAGTTGTGATTGTAACAGCTTGGACATTTCAGATTTTATTACCAATTAACCTTCAAAATGATGTAATGATTGCAGACATAATAACTGACTTTTTTTTTCATTTGGTATATTGCACAGAATATTTTTAGTGGTCTAAAACTAAGCGATGTAGTTTTGTTTTTTAAAAAAAATCCTTTCTATTTCTGATTAAACTCAGAACCTGTCAGGCTACTTAACAGGATTACTAATTTAGAGTTCATACACAGTCAACTACATTCCACAGTCACAGTATCACTTAACTTCAGAATTACTTCAAGTCCCTGTGCCCATATCATACCAAAGGTGAAATAATAACTGTCTTAAATTTATGGTTCCCATCCTATAAACAATGCATTTCTAGACATGTTCATTGTTTTGGGTCTAAGCAGTAGCAACGCCAAACCGGGAAGAAACTGTTTCTTTAAATGGCTGGGGTTTTTTGTTTGGTTGGTTTTTATTAATATTATTATAAATTGGGTGTCTGGAGTGAAATGTGACATGTTTCCACGGTATCTCTTGAAATTGTAAGAAGCATAAAAAGAAAAGGAAAAGGCAGACATTTTTAATTACCATAGGAATGGCTGATCTGTAGTAAAACACTAGTTCCCCCCAAGCAAATGTAGAGAGCATTAGAAAGCCAACAACTTCACTGTGAGAATTTCTAAAACAGTCATTACTTTCAAATGTGGTGTTGACCACTTCTTAGGGTGAATAAGTAAGCAATGACTCAATGTGAGAGAGAAGTGGGGACTGTGCACTCACACTATATGGGGAGAGAGAGTGATTCATATGCAAAAATGCTTACAGCAGAACTCGACCTGACTGCAGCCAGGTCAGCCCGACTGCTCCCTCCAGCACAGGACCAGCGTTACCCCACTGCTCTGTCCATCAAGTTTGCTCAACCCAAAGGAACCCCTTCTTCCCAGAGGAGACTCATTTTCCCCGGCAGTGATGTGGGTGGCACAGAATAACCTCTGGGCCCCAACCGTGCCCACTCCTGGCTACTGCAAGTTAACCCTATTCTGGCCCGAACCAGGACACAGTCACAGACTTTTTGACAGGGGTTTTTTGGTTTGTTTTTCACAGCACACTATATATATATATATATATGTGTATATATATATATATATATATGTATGTATGTATGTATGTATATAAAAATATATATAAAATATATATAAAATATATATTTAAAAATAGAAAAGAGTACTATAAATATGATGGACTCCTATATATATACTATGGCATGCTATATCCACATAAATGTATGTAGGGATTGTATCCTTTCAGAATAATTTGTAATGAAGAGTTAGAACTTGTTTTTGCTTAGGAAGGCTTTTCTGCCTAAAAGGAAAACCTTTTTCAAAGGCAGTTTCGATGCTCTCTTCTCCTGCATGACGGAGAAGTTTTCAACCTCTTTCTCTGATATGTGAGGAGAGAGATAATGCTTACAGACATGCTATAGGGCCACTGCAGCCCCGAGAGAGAATAGGGGAGCCAGCAATAATAAAAGGCTGAAGAAGAGATCAGGAGGTGTGACTTTCTCAGGCCCAGAGTTTTCTGCAGCTGGTGCAGATATTTTGCTTGTAAGTTTTTTAGTGTTCTTGCCTTCAAAGTAAACCTTTTTGAATTCTTGAATTTGAAAGCATTTTTGGGGGATACCTGAGTATATCTTACTTTACTATATATATAAATATAGAAAAGGAAGGAATAATAGTAATACAAAACAAGTGATACAAAAATCAAGTGATAAACAACAGTTACTCACAACCCACCCACTGACGCCCAGGCAGTTCCCAAGCAGCAACCCCCATCCAGCTTTTCCACTACTTTACAAACTGAGCATGAAATCATGTGGTATGGAATACCCCTTTTGCTACCTTGGGTCAGTTGTTCTGGCCATGTCTCCTTCCAGCTTCTTGTGCTCCCCAGTCTACTCACTGGTGGAGTGGTGTGAGAAGCTGAAAAGTCCTTGATGTAGTGTAAACAGTGATTAACAGCGACTCAAACATCAGTATCTTATCAACATTATTCTCATTCTAAATCAAACACACAGCCCTCTACCAGCTACTAGGAAGAAAAGTAACTTTATTCCAGTCCAAAGGAGGTCAATCAGTTAAACAGAAAATTCTGACAGGAAGGATAATTCATAAGCATTTACGGACCAAAAAATAAATATATTCCTTTTAGTTACAAGATTGAGGATTTTATACAGAAGGAAATGAATCTGGAATTTGGGATTTTTAACATGCTAGATATCTAGCCCAGATATTACCCAAATGACACTGTAGATGCTCATATCTAGAAAGGAGAAAGATAGTAACTCAAGTAATCTCAAAGAACCATCTGCAATCTTGGTCAGCAGAGGAAAGCAGATATATGACATCTGCAGAGAAAGATACTGCTTAAGTCTCCCCTTTGTTTCAATGCCCTTGGAAGACAATCCAGCTGTGATAATTTATTCTATATAAGTTCCCTAATTATTCTGATTCAATTACAGGAGTTTTTTCTTTTTTTTTCTCAGAGCAGGAAACAATCTCAATGGGAAAAAATGGCCATTATGTTGTCTTAGGTTTAAACGTCTCTCCAAGCTGGGGATAATCTAGAATTCAGGTCTTCTACCTTCTGAATGAATGGTTTAAGGTTAGACTGTGGTAGTCTCCACAAGATGTCTTGGATTTAATTTTAGTCCTGGGTAGATTTAACTTTTGAGTTTTCTTCAGAGATTGTTATCTCAAACTGAATTACACTGAGAAAGGAGATTAATTGTACTGTGCATGTACTTCTGTTCACTCACAGGCGATGAAATGTTGGGAATATTAAAAGATGAGTAAGGAATGGCTGAAAGGACACATTTAATCACCTACCAGGTTAAGGAGACAAATTCTGAAAAGTAGGTGAAATGGATGGGATACCAGTTTTCGGGTGGTCTGAATCAGGTAGAAAAAGCTACATGAAATAAAAGGTTCGTTTCTTCCAAGCATTACTCCAACTTGATGTTCCCAACTCATTTTGCCAGTTGGTGGCACAGATTTTTCTGATAAAGAAACTGATTTTATTTATTCTTGTTGAGTTCTTCACATTGTGCAGATCACTGCTGAATTCAGCTGTCTTCACAAAACAGAACAAAATAACACAGGCAACTAGATACTCAAAGTTCCATCTGGGAAGGTTTGAATGCAAAGGTGAGAGGCGAGGGTGCAGGGAAGGAGGGGGAGGTTCCCTGGCACTGCAAGTGAGAATTTTGACAGCAAAAACCTAGCAATTTTCAAATATCATGTGGATTAGTAGTAGTTATTTGGGGACCATTGTATCTCTTTATAACCATCAGCGAGTGGAGTGGGTTAAGGTTGTGTTTCTATAGCAACTCCTTCCTGCTGCAGTCTACCAAGAGCTCCTAATGCATGTACACAAGGCAATTTTTAAAAACTTGTAACTGATCATTTGGGTACATTATTAGTGCCTCAAAGATTAAATGGTCAGAGACTTCAGACACCGAAGCAATTAAACAGTGGGTGGTAACAGAAATCAGATTTGCTCCAGTATTGCTCCTCAGTTCCCCTTAGCACATTTTATTGCCTTACAGTGGAATCCATTCAAGAAAGCGTTAAGTAATTTAGGTTCCATATGAAACAATTGTGGAGAGTTAGAGAAGGGTCCTCTGGCCATTATAACCTCATGCCAGAAGCATTCCAGTGACCTATTATAGGATGTTTAGCTGAAAAAAAAGAACTTCACTCAAGAGGATATTGAAAGACATATACCCTTTTCAGATGTTCATTTCTTTAACTCCTTGGACTTGTGGGTGAATATATACCAAAGTCTTTCCAATGGATCCATCTTGATCCCCTTAAGATGCTGTGTTAGATAAAATGGGCGTTTGGTGAATACACTGGTCCATATGTGAGGATATGGAAACTCATTTTACCTCAATCCATTTCCATTGTGAATGAGTGATGAAGAGAAAAACCCACTCTCAACAGGATATGTTTAAAAGGATTTTTTTTTTCAATATCGGTTTCATTGTGTGCTCCTCTCTAGTGCTCTGTATTGGCTGTCTGTCAAGGTCATATGAACTGAATTTCAATTATTAGTCATACCCTTTCCTCAATGGCTCATTAGAGGATTTTAAATAAAAGCTTTTATTACCACAAGGAGTGCAACAATGTCTGCATCTGTATGAAAGCAGGTGAGCACCACTTCACAGAATTTAAGGCGATATTATTGTCATCTGTGTCAAGAGATCAAAATCCTTGGAAAATCCAAACGAATGCATTCAGAAATTTTCCTATGGGAAAGATTACAAATATATGTCAAATATTTTTCTAGTAATACAAATGACATAGAGAAAAATTATAATTTCCTGTATTCACAGGGTAACTGTGAACTGGCACTGGAAGTCAAACGAACACTTGCTGGAGATGAACAAGTTATTACTTGGAATTCTTCAGTTGATGCAGAAGAAAATTGTTTACTATTTTGACTGTAAAATTTTCATGAAAATCCCAGGCTGGTATTCTAAGTCACAGAACTATATAAATCAAACAGATTTTTGTACATCTGTATTTCCCCTCTGGGTCCTCTTCTGGTAAAGAGATATCTTACTTTTATTTAATAGAAGTCCTATTATGGCTATTATCTCAAGACTATCTTATAGAGAACTAATAATTATTATTGTTTTTAGGTGAATCAACAGTATTTTCTTGTACTCATCTTTCAATATTTCTTTGCTAAAAATATAGCTGTATGTAGATCATGTGAACAGTGAGAGACTGATTTATCCTATATTCTGAGTAATAACTGACAGGGTATAAATGAATTTTGGTTTTGTGTTTTGAGTTCATGAGGATTTTTTAATGCAGCTTTTGGAAACATTTGCACTTTATTCTTTACTTAAATTTAACTAAATGGACAAGCATACACCACTCTGCAAAGGAATTAGTGCAAAATATCTGTTTCCAATGAGTTTTCAGTAGGTGTTTATGTAAAGTAAGACATAACTATTATTTAGAAGTGACTATTTCCTATAATCAGAATTTAATCTAAGGCCCAGTATAAAACTGTTGCAGTGCAAACAGTCTCCATTTTTCTTTCCATTTTGATTTTCTGTTATAATTTTTTTTATAAAGGGTGAGTACACTATTCTGTTTCACATTTTCTTTGCTCCCTCTACTCTAGTGTTCGCAAAATGGAAACGACAATAGGTTCAAATTCCCTTTCAGTTTTTCTTTATAAATAGGACTCAGAAGTGGAATCTCAATGGAGACATGATAAAGGCATTTAGGAAAATTATTTTTAATAATATATCTTGTCATGCAAACATTTATATGTATGATTAACTTTATAACTGGCTTCACTGAAATTATTGTTATCAGTGCTCAATCAGTCAAATCTTCAACTTTAGTCTTGCAAGTGTTTTTAATATCAAGATCAGTACACTATATACCATGTAATAATTTCTAAAATTTACAATATCCTTTTCTAAAGCAAAATACTTCTGCAAGTGTTGGGTACATATTTAGGGACCTAGATTCTAGGTCTAGTGCTTTTACTTTTTTTGTCTTAATTTGAAATAAAAAAGGTCAGAATCTAAGACCTCAGTGCTGATCTGGAAGTCTCTCATTTATTTTTTCAAGAAATCCAATGACATAGAGATTAAACTACTGGAATGTGTCTCCATGGTATTCATCTAGCAGAGATTAGATGCTCCAGAAAACAGTGGAGCTACTTCTTTTAAATTCAAAAGAGGGTTGGCAGCTGTGTCAGAAAGGTGATTGTTTAAGTGATCTTGAAGCTTTTGGAAACTTCCTGCATATTGTATTTAAGAGAAGTAATTTAATCTCTTTACAGGAAATAGAATGTTGATGCTTTTCCATTTGAGTGGAAACATATTTCCTCTTATCTAGCATAAGCATGCAAGATAAAAGTGCAGATGATATTTTAAAAGTGAAACTTTTTCATAAATATTTAACTTTGCATAGATTATTGTTAAGCTTAAAGCCACATGCATTTACTAAGAGGTAGGGAAATAAATGAAGAGTGCAAAGCTCAACCCGTGCTGCTTTCATGACCACAGCTCTCCTAGATCTCATCTTTGCATGTAGAAAACAACAATGGAAACATCCCCTCTCTGCCCTCTAAGATTACAAGGATAAAGCTTCCTTAGTTCAATGATTGACATGTTCGTCTAAATGGTTTTGTCTTCCATTGTATGAAAGAACTGCTATCATCTACACACAAGCTAGAGAGAGCCTTTGCTGCTTTTAAACCATGGCACATCACACCACAACCCTCCTGCTCTCTGTGAAGATGTCTTGTTATGGACACCCTTCACCTTTCCTCTCAAGAAACACAGACTCCCGTCCTAATGGTGACTGTGTATTATAGCAGTGCATGATAACCATGTCAGTCTGGTTGCTGGTTTTCCTTGCAAGCAACAGAAGTTTTCCAGAGAAGGGCACAAAAACTTAGCATATTAACAAGCTCTGTTCTTCCAAAGGAGAAGTCATATCAGAGGCTAGATACCTGCAGAAAAAAACCCAACCAACCAACAAACAAAACCAACCAACCAAACAAACAAACAAGGAATAGACATCTTATCCAAGTAATCCAATACCTTGGTGTTATGCTTAGAACTTACTTTCACTTTTTACTGCTTAGTTTCAGCTCTGAGCAAACTGTGGTTCTTTTCCCTTGGATCAAACTATGTCCAGCTGCACAGGCAGAATTTAATTTTCCTGCCAAGATGCCCTAGAAAGTGTGTTTATTATTTCCAACTGAATTAAGAAGTGATCATAATGAATGAGTAAGGAGACATTTGTTCTATTTTGTGTTTCATCATTCCCAGCGATGTATGCAAAATTAAATTTAGTAAATACTTTCATAAATTTAGCTTCAGGTTTTTTCTCTGTGTAAGTAAGCACTACTATCTTGCATAAAATTTGAAGACTCAGGACTTACCTTAGTCTGAAAAAACTATTTGAATTTATTTAGACAAAAAAAAAAGAGTGAGTCACAATAGTGTGATAGTTTCAGAAAAAAAAAAAAAAAAAAAAGAGTGCAATAGAATGACAGAAGTTCAAGACACTGACCAGGCACCGAGAAGATCTTAGTTCACTTCTCAACTTCCCTACAAACTTTCTTGGATATCGTCAATAATCTCCCTACTGCAGTCTTGAACTGTACAAAGTAGATAACACTTGTATTTACTCCATTACTTAAGCCCTAATCTTCATGGTGCAGAAACTACTCATACTGTGTGGATGTGCAATGCATAGCATACTGATCTGAGTGTGACACACTAATCACATTTTTATCATTATATGTAGTATTAAATTTATTTAGCTACGTTGCTGGGCTGAAAACAGCTACGTTTGCTTAAAAGCCAATGTTGCACACACGGATGAGCAAAGTTTCAAAAGATATGTTGTTATCCAGCTTAGGCATTTTAGTCTAGCACGCTGTTATTTAAGATTATGTCAGCACTTCTGTTATCTTATTTTTCACCAATCCATAATTAGCTTGTACAAAATTCACTAGGGACTACACTTCAGACTAGAAGATCTTTTATGCAAAATTGCTTACAAGCATGCAAAGAAATAGCTTAGTTCAAGGTTTGCTATCACCTACCAGGGAGTTTATTAGTGTTCTTATTTGTCCTTGTACAATAGAGATCTCTTATTTACCTATAGAAGTGGAAGGATGAAGAGATGATGAAGACTACTATCAGTCTCTGAATGCGCCTCCTATACTTTTTCTTTTTCCAAATTCAGTCCTTTCATGTTGTATGATTACCCTTTGGCCTAGTTAGGATAACTTTATAATTCTACAAAAAGATTATCAAAACCAGTTTACTGTTTTCCATCCTTAATGATGTTCCAGTTAGCCTTACTTTTTTCAGGTTCTATTCTTTGATTTTATGTCTTCTTGTAATCTCAACCTTTATCAAAACCCTTACCTTCCCAAGGTTAAAGTTTTCAATACTTGATTTTCCCACAAGGATGGAATTTATGGGCCACAGAATAGACATCTTCTCACTCAATGAGCCTTTATTTTCCTCAGTAGCCATTAGAAAGAAACACATACCCCTAGAGGGTGATAGATTCCACTCATGGGCAATATTCTTCACTATTATTCATTTCAGAAAGATGACTTATAATGGGTATTGTTACTCACTTGCATCTGCCCACAGGAAGTATTAATAGATGTTTTGCATTTCTTTCAAGATGGGTACTGCACATCAATGAAGCTATATAAATAATGGCACAAGTCTTATATTATAGCTTGTTAACGATGGACCATGACTTCCCATAAATCACCCTGAAAATAATCTGATTTTTACAGATCAGCCTTTTAAGCTTTTTATAGGTCCTTCAAGCCATTGGTTTGCCAGTGCCTGAACAAGCTTCATAACAAGCTTGGGAAACTAATCCAAACTTTACTAAATACTACAAAGGTAGTTGTGAAGGCCATTCTATAATTCTGCTGAAAATGTGAGAATGGACAGTGATTGCAAAGGGAAAAGGTAAAACTGAATATGTCCATTAGAAGAATGAAGTGTTCACATCTGATTTACTTATGGTCAGTCTCAGCTGAGATGACAATTCTGGTCAGTTAGTTTAGGGTCTAATCTATTAAGCAATATTAGAAACTGTGTGGTAGTTTGAGCTACCACAGAAATCTAAAATCCAATTTCCAGGCTTTCCCCACCCCTTCCCACAATTTTATCTCAACACAGAAGAGAAAACTTTCAGGTAAGAGGTTTCTATAGGGGAAAGGGGAAGTATATATACATTTATTTTACACAAATAAATACTATACAAGCTAAAAGCAACTATGTATATTATTATACACTTCTATCAGTCCCTTTAAGCCTCTCCCTTTAACTTTAGTCCAGCAAAAGCCTTTTAGGCTGATAGTAAAGCAGTCTCTCTCTCGTGGGAGTGTTCGGGTTCCCTTAAAATCCTTAAAATTCCCTTAAATTCGGGTTCCCTTAAATTCCCTTAAAAGCCTTAAAATCCCCCCCCCCCCAACCTCCAGCTGTTTGTTGAAGTCCTTTCCTCCTTATGAAGTCCAAGAAGATAGCTTTGAGTCCTTTCTCCTTGGTTTCGTGTCAGTCTCTGCAGTTTGGTTCTCTCTCTCATACCTCTCATACCTCGGTTTGCTGCTGCTGTAGTGTAGCTTATCACAGTACACGTTTGGAATCTTCATTCCTCCTCCGTGTTTTCGGATGCCCCCGGTCAAACCTCAGCAGGGCCTCTCTCTGGCCTGTCTCCAATTTCACCTGGGTTTTTTTCTCCTTGGCACCAAGCTGCTTTCTATCAGCCCGTCCCTTGGCTCAGCTTCAATACTAAGCCTTAAAATCTACCTCCCACCAACCTCAAGGCAGTGGGGGGGGAAAGCCCCCTAGCCTTGGCCACAGGCAGCTCGGTCCAGTTATACATTGTCCCAAGTGCCCCGCAGCCCAGCTGCAGGGGTGGGTAAGAGGGCCTGGCTTCCTCACAAGGGGCTTGCCTCTCCCGCTTACCTCAGGTGTTGTGAATCCCTTCCTTCACAACACACACTCACTCCAACCCTGGCTTAGGGCTGTGGGCCGCAGGGCCTCCTTCTTCCCCCTCTGGGGGGAGGGGAGGCCCTGCCACGCTCTTGGCCTTCTCACACCCACACACAGCAGCAGACACAGATGGATTGCCAACAACTTCCGCTGGTTGTGTATATATGATTTTTCGGCAGGAGTGAACAAGACGAGTGGTGATTGTCCCTCCAGGGAACACTGCCCTGGCACCCAATCACCTCTGAGCCCCCCGGCTCCCAGGGGGGCCATCTCAACCCATGACAAACTGTCAAGTGCATAGTTGCACACTTAAAAAATATTTACTTATTATTCGCATCTGTGACGTAAAATTGGTATGTAGAAACAGAGTAATGTCTCAGTATGTCAACTTTGGTATAAAATATTCAAAGAAAAACTAAGCAGTAGATTGCAAATAGAAATTTCCTTTAGAAAGGGGTGTGAAGATGTTGTGAAATAGTTTCTTCGTCACATAGTTCATTGATAAATCTTCATTTTTTCTGTTTCCTTGAGAATAAATTCTGCTTGTAGGAATTGTTTTACCTTTATACTCAAGAGTCAATGGATAAAATATAGGAATGATCCCAGGAAAGGGAAACAAAACTGGACTTTTCAAAGGTAAGAATCATAATGCTTTCCTGGCAAATTGTTAATTCATGCTTTCATATTGGCCCAAGGCATCTTCAAAGTGCACAGCATCAGAAAAAGCTGAGTGCATTTTTTGTCTTAATTTCTCCAGCTGTATGGATAGAGCATTCTCCTGAGACAGAAAAAAAATTTAGTTTGAACTAAAAATCCATTTTTCTGAATTAGTATTTTAAGTACATAGCTGACAAAAGGTGAGAAGAAACCATTCAATGAACATTTCTGATTTTTTTAAAAGATATTTGAGGATTTCAGTGTTGCCTTTTGCCGCAGTCCGAAAAGCAGGGGGGACTGTGGCATTGCATGAGTCCAGGACACAAAGGTGGGATGCAGGTAGAATGCTTTATTCACGCGTGCACCCGGTCTTTTATCAGCTGGGGAGGGGAAAGGGCCAGAACAGAGGGCGGAGCATGAGACAGACAAGCGGGGGGACAAACCAGGATAGGGACACGGGCAAAAGAGGGAGGAACCGGGGAGAGAAGGGGCGAATGGAGGCTATCCTCTCTCTGCAGCTTCTCCAGCCAATCAGCAGAGAAACAGAGGAGCAGGGAGGTGAACAGGCGGGACATTCCCGGGAAATATAAATTCTGGGGAAGCATACAATGTGTGTATACATAATAACTGTAAAATCTGTATCATAAAGTTCTTTCAATCACTGTACATCTTTTTCCACTTCTGAGATTTTCCCCATTCTGATTCCTGGTCCTTCACAGCCTAGTACACCTCTTCCTTCATCCTACACTTAAGTACTTAAATTCTGGAGAAAAAGCATTTCAAATATTTCTGATGCCATTATTCCACACTGGGTAGTATATGGTGCTTGCAGCTCAGACTGTCTTTCTGAGGTATTTCTCCTGCCATGAAGCACAAGCAGATTTTAAACATTAACTCAGTCATAAGCCTCCAAATGTGGCACAGTTGAAGAGTGAACCCTCATTCCATAGTTTTTGCTTAGAGTAGGATAACCCATTCTCTAGAGATCTGGACAGTTGTGGTGGCATTGTTTATAAAAACTGGTAAGGATTTACAAGTGCTTACAAGTGAATTAATGGTGAATTTCAAATTATTGACTGTGGTTAAAGTAGCTGGCATGATAATCTTGTTGCTTTTTATTTTCTCCTCCAGTAGCAAAACAAACAAAACAACTTGCTAGTTTTACACTACATCTATTTGTCTCAAATTAAGGTTTCAGTTGATAAACAGCTTACTCACTCTCAGAGAGATTCCTGCTGTGGGCAGGAAGGGAAGAAAACCTTGATGAGTTGCAGCCAAGTTGCTGCTAATTTGCTTAAAGATGCAGAGAGAAACTGTGGTTCAAACACTGAAGTTCTTTTCTGGTGAATATTTCATCACAAATTATATGACCTTTAAAAATATTACTGAAATATTGTCTCTTTATAAGTAGAAATAATCTACAGAATCACAGAATATGCCCAGTTGGAAGGGACCCATAAGGATCATCAAATCCAACTCCTGACCTGCACAGGATCATTACCAAGAGTCACACCATGTGTCTGAGAGCATTGTCCAAACACTTCTTGAACTCTGTCAGGCTTGGTAGCATGGCCACTTCCCTGGAGAGCCTGTTCCAATGTCCAGCCACTCTCTGGGTGAAGAACCTTTTTCTAATATTTAACCTATACCTTTCTGGCTGCAACATCAGGCCATTCCCTTGCATTCTGTCACTGGTCACCTCAGAAAAGAGATCAGTGTCTATCCCTCCTCTTCCCCTTACAAGGACATTATAGACTGCAATGAGGTCTCCCCTCAGTCTCCTCTTCTCCAGGTGGAACACACCAAGTGACCTCAGCTGCTCCTCATATGGCTTTCCCTCAAGGCCCTTCACCATCCTCACTGCCCTCCTTTGGACACTCTCCAGTAGCTGAAAATCTTTCTTATATTGTGGTGCCCAAAACTGCACACAATATTCAAGATGGGACCACACCAGTGCAGAGCAGAGCAGGACAATTCCCTCCCTCAACCAGCTGGCCATGATTTGCCTGATGTCCCACGACATGGTTGACCCTCCTGGGTGCCAGGGCACTGATTACTCATATTCAATTTGCCGTTGACCAGGACCCCCAGGTCCCTTTCCATGGCACTGCTGTCCAGTATCTCATTCCCCAGTCTGTATGAACATCCACTTTTGCCCCATCCCAGGTGCAAAATCCAGTGTTTCCCCTTGTTGAACTTCATATGGTTGGTGATTTCACAGTCCTCTAATTTGTTGAAGTCTCTCTACAGGGCCTCCCTGCCTTCAAGGGAGATAACAGCCTCTCTCAGTTTCATGTCATCTGCAGACTTGCTTAGTATCCCTTCCAGTCCTGCATCCAAGTCATTTTTTCACATGGCACTGATGCCTTAAGGTTCTTTTAGTTTTTTGATTTTTCTGATTTTTATAAGTAGATTTTAGAAGCAGCAGCATTTATTCCCTTACCCTTAGCACAGAAACTACACACATATCCCAACCCTTTTACCCCAATTCCCCACATCAATATCCCCAAATTCCATTAGAAACGTTTACTCTCTTCTCAAGGTAGGCCTATTTTGTTTTGAGAACACTTTTACTCTGGCTTAAACCCAGTCAAGAACTGGGTGAACGTATGCCCTCTGTACTCCAAGGAAGACAAGGGTGACGAAGTAGGTGGTCTCGAAAAGACCCCCGCCTCAATTCCCCAGGGGTGGGCCAGGGGTGGACCAGGGCAAAAGCCAGAGGGTGGGAAAACCTTGGATTGGACAAACAGTGTTATAAATTGTAAGCACCTGAGGCAGAGACGCGTGAGTTTTGTAACTTCTGTGTCTTGGAGGCACAATAAATCCTTTTCTTATCTTACCTCTAACGAAATTTCCCTGGAGTTTTTTCTTTCCTCAGCTCCTTTAGACATCAGCACCTACAGGACGGCCAAGGGATCAGACCCAGTCAGCATGGATTTAGGAGGGGCAGGTCCTGCCTGACTAACCTGATCTCCTTTTATGACCAAGTGACCCACCTGGTGGATGAGAGGAAGGCTGTGGATGTAGTCTACCTGGTCTTCAGCAAAGCCTTTGACACCCAGGGGTACGCTGTCTCCCACAGCATACTCCTGGAAAAGCTGGCAGCCCATGACTTGGACAGGTACATTCTTGGCTGGGTTAAGAACTGGCCTGGAGAAGAGGAAGCTCAGGGGAGACCTCATCACTCCCTATAACTACCTGAAAAAAGGTGGTAGCAAGGTGGATATCGGTCTCTTCTCCTGGGCAACTGGCAAGAGGACAAGAGGACATAGTAAGACTTAAGCTTAAGAAGCTGCTCCAGGGGAGGTTTAGGTTAGACATTAGGAAGAAGCTCTTCAGAGAAAGAGTGATTGAACATTGGAACGTGATGCCCAGGAAGGTGGTGGATTCACCATCCCCGAAGGTGTTTAAGAAAAGACTGGATGTGGCACTTAGTGCCATGGTCTAGTTGACAAGGTGGTATTGAGTCACAAGTTGGACTTGATGATCTCACAGGTCTTTTCCAACCTAGCTGTTTCTGTAATTCAGTGATATTGAAGAGCATGGAGCCTAAGATGGAGCCCTGTGGAACCCCACTAGTGACAGGTCATCAATCTGATGTTACCCCATTCGCTATTACCCTCTGTGCTTGACCCATGAGCCAACTACTCACCCATCACATGATGTGTTTATCCAGCTGTGTGCTGGACATTTTGAACAGAAGGATCCTCTGAGAGACAGTATCTAAAGATTTATCGAAATCTAAAAAGATGATATCAACTGGCTTCCCTTGATCAACTAGGGGGGTCACCTTGTCCTAAAAGGAAACCAGGTTGGATAAGCAAGACTTTCATGAAGATGTGCTAGCTGTGATTGATGACAATGTTGTCTTTGAGGGATTTTTCAATACTTCCCAGAATAATCTTCTCCATAACTTTAACAGGCACTGAAGTGAGACTGACAGGCCTGCAGTTTCCAGGGTCCTCCTTTTTGCCCTTCTTGAAAAATCAGGGCAACGTTCACCAGCTTCCAGTCAGGTGGGACCTCTCCAGATTCCCAAGACCACTCAAAAATCATTGAAAGTGGTTTTGCAATTACATCAGCCAGCTCTTTGAGGATTCTGGGATGAATCCTGTCAGGCCCCATAGGTTTGTAGGGATGCAGCTGGAGCAGCAGATCCTGCACAATTTCAGGGTCAATCGGGAGTTGTTCATTCTTGCAGTCATGCTCCTCCAGCTCAGGGCACTGAGACCCCTTTGTCCATCATCTATGTTGAAGACAGAGGCAAAGAAAACATTAAACACCTCTGCCTTGTCTCTGTCCCTGTTTGTGAGGTGACCACCCTCATCCTGTAATGGGCCAATGATATTTCTATACCGCCTGTTGCCCACCTCATCAGTTGTCTGATGAGCCTCATGCATGCTGCAGAAGGTACCAGTTCTACCTGTCAAATTTTGAGAAGGAGGACTGGTACCTTCCTCCTGGTACATGCAGTGACCTGCTTCCAGCCTTCCTGTGCTACGTGATCACTACTCCCTTTACCAGACATTTTAAATACGCTTTGTGCTTCAAGATGCTCTCACACTGTTTACTTCATTTCCTCAGACAGGGAACTGATATATGGGATTCGCTGATTTTTGTCCATGAAAGAAATGCAGTTTTATTAATTTTTATTTAAATGCCTTCGTCCAATTTAAATTACAAGGCTCAAGAATGAGATTGTATTTGTTTTCAGAAGTACTACACCAAGCCAGGATTATAATCATGTTAGAAAAGTGGGGAATTTTCCTGCTAAGGTAGATTTCACTGATGTTTTCTGTCCCAGTGTTAATCGTGTATCTTGGAAGTTTTACATTCTTTCATTTTAGAACCTTAGGAGAGTAATTTCTTTAGTTTTCTCATCTCCAGGTCTTTCTCAAGAAGTCAAAAGATCCCAGGTATTTTTCTTGCATTCTTGCTTCATGTCTCCCAGTGCCTCAGACTTGCTGAATGTGCACAGGGCTACTTTCTTGGAGGAACAGAGCTGACTTGACAGTTTCTGTATCAAATAAGCTGTGTGATGTTCATGTCTTGTGAAGGAAAAAATCAGATTGGTTGCTAGCTGCATGTGCCTGGTCCATTTGCACATGGTCCATGTGTGACTTTCTGAGCCCATCCTTCAGATATCATTGTCTCTGCCAATCCATCTCTGTGACTAGATTACATCACTTGTGGATTTGCTCATGGTTCTGGAGATGCTTCAGTGTCTTGAATGACTCTTCAGATAAATAAAATCATGCAACTGATTTTAATTTCAAACCACTTTGAGCCAATTCTTCCATGTTTTTGTTTTGTTTTGTTTTTCATATTCTGACAGTGCAAAGAAAGTGAAAAAAAAGAAAACATTTTTAACAAACACGTCAGTTTTGATCAGCTGTATTTAATTTAGTATAAGATGCTGATTTTGGTTAACTGTTTAGTTAGATAAGTAAAATCAAGTGAGTTCTTTCAAGTAATTTTCTATGCCACAAAAGGGTAATATGGGAGGCAGATTTACGGATTCTCAATTTAAATGCTTCAGTTACTGACAAAAAGGACTCAAGAAGGTAAAGAGGGCATAAAGACACATATATCACAACAAAATGATTTTTAGGTGTGAAAAATTATATTGTATAACTGCCAATTCTTTTTTGACGGGTACCTGTAAACTGAATGAGACCAAATCCAGCCAAAATAATAATATGCAGTAAAATAATTAAAATCTGTATAATACTTATACATCAAGGAAGCAAAGTAGAGATCTGGCATTTTTTAAATTCTTACATGTTGCAGATCTCTTATACATTATTTCCATTAGCAATATATTATATTGCAATATATTTGCATTGCTAGATTATTTCTTTGATTAGTATTTAGTGGAGATCTCTAATAGACATTAAGGTGGAGTATACATCTGTTTTAATATCAGACAAAGTTCTTTTAGTGTTCATTTTCTTAAAGAAGCTGTGATTTCAAACAGTATTTACTTACTATGATTGGAAATGCAAGCACAAACCGACTGAAAGCTCCAGAATACTACATTAACAGAGGCAAAAATATCTTACTTACTATGGAAAGGGACCAATTAATTATATAATATCCAATACCTAAACAAGGTTTGCAACACATTTTATAGTTAGTAAAAGGAAAGGAAAAGGCCGGAGATTCCTGCATACTTTATTCCTGTTTTTATCCTAATCCTGACTGACATTTTGTCCTGATCTACAATTCATAAAATTACCATTTATTCCTGCTAATGCTCTTGACAAAAGAAGGAAACTTAGAATTTCCCCTTTCAGGTTATCAGGGACAGTACATCAGTAAAGCCTTCTGGCAGCAGTCCAGTGGGTCTTGCCACAAGACCTTCCCTTCTGACTTACTCTATACTGCCACTGATTTGTGCAAGGAAAAACGCATATTCTGATTTATTTTCCTGAATGTCATGCAGTGAAAACTTTCTTTATACTACTAGCTATGGTAGTTTTTCTGACTAACATGAAGGATCTACAACAGCTTAAATCAGAGAGATGTTCAGTTTCAAAATATGGAGTACTTTGGATAGTAGAAATATAATTGTTCAACCTAATCTTCCATCTTCCAACTCATTCTTCCATGGAAATGAATAGAAAGAAAGTAGCTGCCTTGACACAGTATCTTATAATCAATTTTAGAGCTGTGTGGTTCACATGGGTTAGGCTTCACCTCAGGTACCTATATATTAAAGGTCTACTAACTCCATTGTATACATATATGGAAGAATTTGGCTATATAATAGACTTCAGCACCTGCTGTTTTGAAGGACAGCTCCTCAGACAACAAGGAAGATTAAAACAAACCTTGTGATGGGTAATAAGTGAGTCAAAGATAAGAAGATTTTTCTACAGAATGAATTTCCTGAAATTTCCTTTGCTTTAAGTTTTTGTTGACAGTGCAAACAGCTAGGTAAAGTAATAGCATCTGAACCTTTCTAAGGTTTTATCAATTTAAATGATGTAGAGTGCTACAAACAAAGGAAACATTAAAAATCCTTCTCTATGCTTATGTGGAATCCATTTCTCTTTCACGAAGCATAAATTAACTGAGACACAAAAGTTACTTAAAAGCAATCTTCATCTAACACACAGTCAAAAAAGTTACATAAATTTTCCCCATAAGCACTCATAAAGAAAAACTTTAAAGTTGACTTGCACTTCTCTATTTACTGTAATTTTGCCAGTTAAAATGTGATCTTTAAAAATACAAAAGCAATAAATCCATAGTTATCATTATTTCCCCAAAGGTTTAAAAAAAGAAAAGGAAGAGACAGAAATAAGTCATTTGTGATAAGAAATGTAAAGAATAATGCACCTAATTGTAGGCAGGCCAAAGTAAATAAAATAAAACCTAATACTAGTGAAGATTATAATAGCTAGATGAAAGTTGTGATTGTTAAGTGCTTAGGCACCTAATAATACTAGAGAATGTATTTCCTCCAAACCAGTAACCTGATATAATGTCTACTTTTTCAAAAACCTCAAGGTAAAAACAGAGTATAAAAGCATTCAACAGTTTAATAAAAAGAAAATAAAGAAGTGCCAGAATACCTAGACTAATAATAGCGGTTGTTCTTGAGAGTTTTATCTCAGAACCAGGAGAAGAGTATGACATAATGGCAAAACATGTGCACAACTAAGTTATTAAAAATGAGGTAAAAAAAGGAAAAAAACCAATAAGATAAGAGAATGCACTTGGAAGTCTGAACCATAATATCTCATCAGGAATATATTATCATGAGTCCCAATGGAAAACATGTAAACTAATAAAAGTGTAAAGACATCTGCTTTAAGGTTTGTTAAAAATCTGATAGTGAAAAAACCAATTTTCTACAAAAGTACTGGGTTTAGGTTTTTTTAATAAAAATAATTTTTTTAAAACATATTCCTAGCATGACTAGAAGAATATTGTTTTAATTTATTTTTTTGTATTCAATTTTTTGTGTAATCTGTCTCAAAAAATACTATAGATATTGAGTTTATTTTTTTAACTTAAGTTTTAGGTCCATTTCCTCATCAGTCTTGAGGACATTTTTAACCTTTCTAAAAGGTCTGTTATAGAAACAAATTTTCACCTGTGTAACGTTTACGCATTACCAAAATCTCATCCTTGTTGTATCAAAAACCCCTTACGTCTTTTTCTGAAGGGACATATTAGAGCTGTGTGAGACCCAAGACTCACCTAGCAGAGTACCCAAGCGCAAGAGCTCCTTCTTGGAGTATCAGCCATGAGATTTCCCTCCATTGCCGTTTACAGCTGTCACAATGCCAGAACAGGAATTTGACAAAAGATTATTAAAATGGGAGCCTTAACACCTATATTAATTTTATATTTGAGGTAATGTGAATACCCATCTTCTTGGTGTTGGATTCTCAAGTGCGGACACAAATTCAAGAAAGTTGTATTTGATAAAGATCACTATCAGCTTGTAGCTCCCGGACTGGGGCCTTACAATATGAAGCTTTTTAAGGAAGAAATTTTCATAAAGCAAGTATCATTTTAACTAGAAACAGGGATTAATTAATACATCATAGAAGAGGAAAATTAGACAGAAAAATATAAATATATCCTTCTGAGAGGACATAATGTAGCAACAAAGACAACTTTCATATCTGTAACACCAAAGGTGTCATCGTTGCAAAGCAAATTTTGTAAGTGAAGGGCATTTCGAAGGCACACATCCAACACCTCTTTCTGCTATAAGTAGTCAGACTCAGCAGTCCAAAATCCGCATTAAACCTTCAAAACACAGTCGTGAGAACAAAAACGTAATCTCTGGAGCAAAACCTAACACACAATTTTGAGAGCAGCAATTTTGTTCAAATGAAAAAGATAAAAAAATTCTTGGATTTTTGTGTGGGAAGAGAAGTCAGAACTTTATATCACTTCTGTTTTGTTTCTGTCCTAAACCTGTGTATATAATAACATTCCATTACAAGCTTCCTGACGCAGGAGTCATGTAAACTGATGCTCTGTTTAGATATTACCGAGTGTTATATCATTTTAGCATCTGCAACAATGCAATAAAGTCCAAACGTTTTTAACTGTCCATATGTTTGAATGCCAAAGGCTTGATGTGAAGGTAGAAGCCAGAATTACATGTGCACAGATTCCTGATTTGTGTGGGTCTGCTTGGCATTTCATACACACATATTGGGAAAATATATTTTGAATGAGTACTTTAAAATATTAGTTATATATCATTTGGAGATTTTCCTGTTTTTATTATAATTTTTCCCATTCTCTCTTATAACTCTTAAAAAAATCAGTAGTGAATTACTAAGATTAAGTTCTTAGACTCAGCTGCCTGTGAGAGAAGAGAAAATGCTTTGGAAACTCTCCAAGGAAGCAGAGATGCAAAGCGCCATAATTCCTTCCTTTTGCCTCAGTGACACTCACTTCCCATATTATCTTCTTGAGCCTAAGGACTCCTCTAGCTCAGTCACCCCCTCTCAGGTAGTGCAGCCTATCCCAGGAATGAGCTGAAACTCACTCATCAGTCCAGTGTTGACTACAGCATGCAGCCATGAGGGATCAAGCTGGTAGACTTCGGCTGAGAAGCCATAATTCAAACCTCTAACCATCCTTTCCTCATTGCCAGCTGAGATGTAATCTTTGGGGCAACTACAAAGCATTGAATTTTGTGTTATCAGGTTTTATTTCCAGGAATTTTGTTGGTTCATTTTTTTTTCCTTTTTTTTTGGGGGGGCGGTGTGGGGGAGCCAATAATTTAGAAACAGAATTCTCCTTCAGCATGCAAAAACCCTACAATTCTGGCTTCTCTTATATTGGATAAGGGAAAATAATGTGGGGAAGCTTGAGTCCTGAACATAATTCTTGTTAACTGAATCCCTGGTTTTGATTTGGATTTTTAAAAATACTTCCAAGCCTAATCTTTTGTAAAGATGTTGCTAGCTCCAAATTTTTAAGACACATACTAGCTGCTATTCTGGGGCATTGGACGCAAGGGGGTCAGTCTCTGGGTCTCTTCTGTTTAATAGGATAAACAGAGCCATTTATTTTACATAACTTTCTTTATGGTACAGGAAAGGTTTGTAATTTTATTTTTTAATCGACTCATATCAGAATTACTTATTATTTTCTTACTTTCTCTCAAAAACTTACTAAAAACCAAAAAGTTGAAGCTTTGCTCAGAGAAATTCTACATAAATATCTGATTCTACTAAAGCCAGAAGAATTTCTCATTTACTGTAGTACAGTTATATGCTTATATAGATCTCCTAAGGCTATCTCAGGTAGACTTTGCATCAGTTAATAGTATGCCAGTTGAGAAATCCCTCCATTAAGGTCATAGGTCTCGAATTAGTTCATTTAAGGCCAGCACAGTCTAAAGTAGCTGAATGAAGATGACCCCAGTTACAGTATGCTGTGTTAAAGCTTTTTTAGTTAATGCTCCCAGGATCTTTTTCTTCCCTGCAGGACACAAACTGCCTCTATTTAAAGTCAGTAGAAATTGCTGTTATTCTGCAGGGAGGAATAAGGTCTTGAGATTAAGAAGCCTGCATTAACAACACCTCAGTTAAGGTGTTTTTGTTTCAAAAATACCTGTTAAAAACAGCTGCTAAAGTGATTTAGGAGCACCAAGTGTCAGATGATGTATCTGTAGTAACTCCTAAAATGTAGGTAAAGCAGTTTAACAGCTGTGATTTAACAGTGAGGAGACTTGACTTGTTTTCACTTTCTTAGTTCTTTTTAACTTAGCATTGGTACTGATCTTTTATAAGATAGAGGGCAAAATATGGAACTAAAATAGAAATAAATTTATAACATTCAGTTACAAATTGTGTGTAACAACATCGTGTTGGCTGAGATCACCAGATGCAATGTCCCAAAATGATGTCCAAGGGAATTACCTTCACAAGATATACTTGTCTTGAGTATTCCTTCCTTCTCCCTTCTTGGATACATCTAGCTGGACAGCTGGTGCTTGTTTCCATTGTGTTGTAGAGCTGTGACCCTTGATAAGCTCAGCTGTTCTGACAGAAGAATGGACGTATAAAATGGTGCTGGAGCTACCTTCTGTGTAAGCTGTGTGTAGTCATTTGGCCTTCATTTACCATAACCTATGAAAAGCCAAATACAAATAAGGAAAGGATCACAATTAGTACATTAGACTGGCATTTTAAACTTAGTAAGTTTGCTCTCACTGAGTGAACACTTAGTTAAGTCAGACATTACTGCAAGTTAGCAGCATCAATGTGCATTAATATTGAGCAGGTTAGAACCATCACCTACATAAAACCAGTTCTGATGAGGTTTTGTTATTCTTTGTAGGTTGTTGGCACAATATTAAGAGTTCTAAAGAGAAGAAAAAGCATATCTTTTTCTTCATTGCTCAGTCAGGCCCTACCTACACAGGGAAGAGGGTTCATGCCTTAAATTTGTTAGTGGCTATCTATTTATTTTTAATCAGTTTGCATTTGCTATGAAGACAGCTTGAATCCATTGAAGGCATAAAGATATTATTTCAGAAAGGCTTGTTTAAGGTAATTTTTGTCATAAAAAAGTTAGAAGTTATAGTCTGACTTCTCAGGCAATGCTACAGTTACTGAGGTGCTGATTTTCATGTTGCCTGGCTTCTAATTGCAGCAGCAAGAAGAATAGACTTACATATAAAAATAAGTACGAAATTCAAGTTTGTCCTATAGTTATAATTGTGGTGTAGCTGAGTAACAGGGCTGTGCCTTTGTGCACACCTGGTGCACTCAAGTCATTAACTCCTTGGGTGATCCAGAAACTCCCCATGTATACATCTGCATAGAGGAGATAATGGAGTAATTTAGACAATAGACTGACTTGAGACAGTGATTGACCGAACTCCTAGCCACCCTTTCAATTAAGGATTTGACTAATTGGTGCAGAAGCTCTCCTGGTGGAAATTTCATACTGCCCAGAAGATTTCCCCCAGGAAACCCTTCAGTGCTTAGACCAATTTCTATGCTTAAATATGTTGATTAACAACCTAGGAGGAGAAATGTGCTATCTCAGAGACTCTCAGGAGGTTCCTACCTCAAAATTGATCAAATTGTACATAGATAAGTCCAATGGGGCAGTCTTTTGTAGACAGTTAAGAGGATTAGATGTTTTGTCTGTAGCTTGAAATAGTCTGTTGCAGTGGAGCTTGCATATGATGGAGCTGTCACACAGGAAGTGCCAGAAGGACTGCAAGAACTGAGCAGAACAGAGGGTTGAGGAGTCTCAGGCAATCCAGCTGAACACACTGCTGCAAGGACCCTTGCAATAGTGATTTCCAACTCTGTCTGGAGAGCCACCGACTTGTGTTCGAGAGATCTGATTCCCCACGCAAGCCTTACCCAGTGCCAAGATCCTACTGAATAAGATTTTAGCAAATGCTCCATCTGTGAGTGTCTATGCAACACAATCATTGAAAAGTTAGTTGCCTAGTCTAAACTCAGGAGAAGTAGTGTCACCTCCATAGCATGATATATAACACCTACCTTTTAGGCAGTTAAAAATGTGTAATTCTTCTCTAAAAGTAAGAGCACTGTACTAATTATACTGACATGCAGGTGCGCTTAGGGCACTCAGGTTTGCCATTCACACTCTACAGCAATGCTGTCTCCTGTATCCTGTGATGGAGCTGTGATTACACAGCTGCAAAACCTCTTTCCCCCACCATCACTCTTTTCCTGTTCCCTCACCTCCATCTATGTCAAGGCTGGAAACATGTCCTTGATTTTCTTAGATTCCAGCAAAATACCTCACCCAATAACTTTTCATCCAAATATCAGTAATTTAAAGCAAATACAAAACATCAAGAGTAATTTACAGCAGAAAAACATGGAAACTTTACTGCACTGTGTTAGCTAACTAATCCTACAAAATAAAACAGAAGGTCAATGGAGAGAATGAAAGTCACTTAGTAAAAAGGAAAACATTCATTTGAAGTTTGACTTTCTTTTAAACTGCAACCACTGTTAGTAGCATCCTAAGCTACGTGGACCTGCCTCCATACCATATACTCCCTTGTGCCAAAATAAGTTCGCAGCGGCAAGAACTAGGAGTGATTAATATAAAAACTTACATAGCAGAAGGAAATAGTTATTTTTCAGCTCCATCAGTTCTCCAGTGTGGTTCATTGCACACTGCTGAAGTGAGAGCAGGTGTGAGTGGTAAGCATTGTTTCCGGCAGTGCTAGCATATGACAGCTTAAAATGCTTATAAACCACCAGCTCCTCATACCCAGTGTTTCCTTATAGATAAACCAATAAATCATTCCAGAGCTCTTAAAGTTCTATTTAATATCATATAATACAAGAAGAGAGGGTTATCCATCAATTAAGAACTATACCTGTAAAAATTAGTCAATTAGTAGCTTCTTAATCAAGGTATGAATATTCTTAAAAATAGAAAAAATATATATATGGTTTAGATTCTATCCACAAAAGGGTTGTATTTCTTACTTTCATTCTTACATTTTTTCATAGAATCACAGAATAGGCTGAGTTGGAAGGATCCCACAAGGACCATCAAATCTAGCTCCTGGCCCCACACAGTACAGTCCCAAGAATCATACCATGTACCTGAGAACATTTTTCAAACACCTCTTGAACTCTGCTAGGCTTGGTGCTGTGAACACTTTCCTGGAGACCCTGTTCCAGTGCCCAACCACCCTCTGGTTGAAAAACTGTTTTCTAATATCCAACCTAAACCTTCTCTGGCACAGCCATTCCCTTGGATCCTGTCACTGGTCACCTCAGAGGAGAGATCAGTTCCTGCTCCTCCACTTCCCCTCAAAAGGAAGTTGAGGTCTCCCCTCAGTCTCCTCTTCTCCAGGCTGAACAGACAAGTGACCTCAGCTGCTCCTCATATGGCTTCCCCTCAAGGCCCTTCACCATCCTCATTGCCCTCCTTTGGACACACTTCAATAGCTGAATATCTTTCTTATATTGTGGTGCCCAAAACTGCACACAGTATTCAAGGTGAGGCCACCCTAGTGCAGAGCAGAGCGGGACAATTCCCTCCCTCTACTGGCTGGCGATGCTTTGCCTGATCCTTCCCAGGACACGGTTGGCCCTCCTGGCTGCCAGGGCACTGCTGGCTCATCTTCAACTTGCTGCTGAGCAGGACCCCCAGGTCCCTTTCCATGGCACTGTGGTATGAGGAGCAGCTGAGGTCACTTGGTCTGTTCAGCCTGGAGAAGAGGAGACTGAGGGAAGACTTCACTGCAGTGTAGAACTTCTATCTGTGGGGAAATGGTGGGGTAGACAATGATCTCTTTTCTGTTGTGGCCAGTGACAGGATCCCTGAAGTTGTGTCAGGGGAGGTTTAGGTTGGATATTAGAAAAAGGTTCTTCAACCAGAGGGTGGCTAGACACTGGAACAGGGTCTCCAGGAAAGTGGTCACAGCACCAAGCCTGACAGAGTTCAAGAAGGGTTTGGACAATGCTCTCAGGCACATGGTGTGACTCTTGGGGATGTTCCTGTGCAGGGCCAAGAGTTGGACTCAATGATCATTCTGTGATCTTTAAGGTCCTTTTCAACTCAAAAAATTCTATTATTCTGTGATCAGTTTCAGTGATTTCATCCTCACTAGTTGACTCCAAATCTTCCTTGCAAAAACGAGTGTGTTTCCTTGCGTACTTGTAAGTTGCAGAAGATGCTTCTATTAGAATCCTTAGAGCTAGCACTGAAAATGAAACTGTAAAAAAATTCATACTTAAGAGACACCAACATTAAGAAAATGTCAGAAAATTTATTATCACTATAAATTCTCTGTGATTTATTACCAAATTAGGGTAATAAATACCTCAAGATTAAGGTATGATTTCAACAATGAAAGCCAAGAAAAGAGTAAATACATCATTATGTTCTGTATTGCAATTTTGTTCACTCATTTTTTGCCTACTCACATTTAACAATGCAATACTTTGTTCTTCCTACATCCAGTAACTGAATTTAAATTTGGAGCTGTATCACCTTGCACTGAAATCTTGTAATATCTAGCATGGTAAACAAGGTCAGCCATAGCTTTTGCTACATATCTAAGAAGCTTCTAAGAGCTATTTAGAGGTGAAATCCAATTGAAGTCAATAACAAAACTTCTATTTAGCTCACCATGTACTTATATTGATTCAGTAGATAATGTTTTTATCTCTAAATCAGAACTCATCCAATGTAATATTTGGGACTCTGAATTCAGTATTTTGGACAAGTGTGGAGTTGCATTAGCTTTGAAAATCTGCAGGAAATCTTACCATCAGATAACCTTTCAGAAACACAAATTGTGTTTAAATAAAATGTAAATCTAGCAGCCTGAATGTTTATAGCTATCAAAATCCAAAGATATTTCTTATAGAAGGGTTTCTGTAAACTCTATAATTTTGTTTAATTCCAAATACTTATATTGTATAACTAAATAGTGCAGCTTTTTTGTTGTTTTGTTATTTTTTTATATGCACAATATTCTCTGCTTTCTATTCAAAATTACCATTTTTATATATTTTGATCAGTTCTGCTCTGCAAGAGGGAGGCTGGGGAAGGTTCTTATACAAATGAATAGGTGTTTAAAAGGCAGGAAAAAAAGGAAAAAATATATATTAAAGATCCAACTTCGCAGTATATGGTATTTACAAATGGAATCTTAGTGAAATCTTTGTTTGGACCAATGAAAACTTAACAAAAGATCCAGAAAGAAATACTATAGTGAGTTGTCAAAATCTGCAATGAAACAAAGTTATCTGGGAAAAATGAAAACCAGCTGTGAGGACTGAAGAAACCTCACACGATCAAATACCTGAGACACCAATGACAAACAGAAATCAGTGAAGATAAAAGTAAATCAAAGCACAGTAGCAAAAACAATCAGATTTTCATAGATGGAATCAGAGCAGCCTGTTAACACAGCGGAATGCATCCTTGGGATTACACGGATAGTTATATGAATACTTTAACCTTATGACAGTCAAAAAAAGTAAATGAAGTGTTAGGAAATTAATCTAGAGAAAGCCAGAATTTTTTCTATGCCAACCAGAATTTTGTATGCTACTGTATAAATTCAGCTTACCCCCCAGATCGCAGATCTTGTTTTTTTGCAGATTGCTTTGGTTTTCTGTTTCCAGAAATAATATAATGGAATTAGAGAAAGGCAAAATTTATAGTCACCTTCAGGTCAGTTGGTCTTACTTTGGCCCCTGGGAGCTCCCCAGGAAACAAGTTGCCTTTGAAATATTTCTGGTGACTTAGAATAAGCAGTATGTATTTACCAAAAGTAACCTATGCTTGATCAGCCTGATTGACTTCTCTAATAAGTTTATTAGATCTGTGGATGTGGTGGACAGTGCTTATTTTGACTAGCAAGGCTTTGAATCTCCTCTGCCACAGTGTCTTTCTTGATGCATTATGGCATAGATGAACGGACTACTAGGTAAGTGAAAAATAGGATGTACTATTATACTCAAAAGGTGGTGGTTAGTAATCTACCTGGAGAGTGGTTATAGGTAGAGTTTCTCACAGGTTAAACAGGGAATTTATCATGCTCAATATCTTTATCAATGACTTGTAGGACTAGATGAAGTGTGTCTTCAAGTTTGTAGGTAACTTTGAGATGGAGCATACAGTTGGTATGTTCAAGGACAGGGCTGCAGTTGAGAGGCATGTAGAAAGGCTTGAGGAGTGGTCTAACAAGATCCTTATGAAATTGAACAATGATAGCTGCAAAGTCCTGTGCCTGAGGCACACTTACCCCCTGCCGCACTATCGGCCGACTAACTGCCGGAAAACAGTTCTGCTGAAAAGGACATGGTGGGCAGTAGGCCAAATAAGAGTCATCTCTGTGCCCTGGCAGAAAATCTCATTGCATACTGAGCTGTAGCTAAAAGCATAGCCAGTAGATCAAGGGGAGTGATAATTGCCCTTTACTCAACAGTTAATAGACTCTATCATGAATGTTGCCATCATTTTTTAGGACTTTGGTACAAGAAGTGTTTATAAACTTCTTGGTGAAGATGGTGAAAGGTCTAGAGGAGGAGCCTTATGGGGGGTGGCTGAGGTCACTTGCTCCGTACAGCCTGGAGAAGAGGAAACTGAGGGGAGACCTCATTGCAGTCTACATCTTCCTCACGTGCAAAAGTGAAGAATTTCTTCTCTCTGGTGACCAGTGGTAGGACCTGAGGGGATAGCATGAAGCTATGTCAGGGGAGGTTTAGGTTAGATATTAGGAGAAGATGTTTTAGCCAGAGAGTGGCTGGGCACTGGAACAGCCTATCCAGGGAAGTGGTCGCAGCACCAAGTCTGACAGAGTTCAAGAAGCATTCGGGTACATTTTGAGATTCTTGGGATAGTCCTGTGCAGGGCCAGGAGCCGGACTTCAATGACCCATGTGGGTCTCTTCTAACTCAATGATCCCATAATAAAGCTAAATGACTGCAGCCAAGTCCAGCAGAAGGTCACAAAAACGGCTTAGGGTGGAACATTCGATCTGTGAGGAGATGAAGATTGTTCAGCTTGGAGAAGAGAAAGTAGAAACTTTCTAATACATAAGAGGCTACCAAGAAGACAGAGCTAAGTTCCTTAACAGGGTAGGCAGAGGGAGAAGAATACACGCTCATAATACATTGAAACAAGGCAAGTTTGAGGGAGTATAAGGAGGAAAAGAATCTTCTCTGTGAGGGTAATTAAGCACTGAGAGGACAGGATGCCTAGAGAGGCTATGGGATTCCTGTGTTTGTAAGTTTCCCAGACTGAAACGGAGAGTGGAAACCAAGCAATCAGGTCTGAATTCACTGTACGCTCTGCTTTGGTCAAGAGGGCTAGATGACCTCCCAAGGTCCCTTTCAACCTCAATAATGTTATGATCTCATGTTCACATGTTTCCAAGACCCAAGTTATTTGTCAGAAATGAATAGTTCATAGCCAAATGTGTCCCAGAAGGTGGTACTTGAATAGTCTTACTTAAATTGTCATAGGAAACCATATCTAGAAAGCAGAGGCAGTCAAGAGAGTAAAATGGAAGGATGTGCTTCTGCAGAGATCCAGCACTGTCCAATATGCAACAATTTAGACAGTGGAAGCAGAAATGAGATTTATTAAAATGACATAGTATATAATTTTGGAAGTTGTAAACATAAATTGCATGACAGATTCCAAAATCAAAACAGTTTTGTCAAATTGAATAATTGTTTGGAAAGGAAAAAAAATCAATAAACATAAATGCAAGATTCTGCCTTCTGATTAGAATGTTTCTTAATCCAATTGACAACCTAACCATAAAAATGGAGCTGAGGAACATTAGCTGAACATGTATCAATGATACTTTGTACTTTTAAAAGTATAGATCAACACAGTGAAATAGAGTAATCAAACCTGAAAGACAGGTAGCAGTATTTTCCTCCTTCTACTGCTAGTACAGCTTCAACTGGCTCTTTCACGGACATCAAAGTACAAGAAAGAGGTGGTTAGAGAGACTCCTGTCACAAATTATCAGGAGTAATATAGAAACCTACTCACATGACCTGTGAAAAAGGTTTGAAAGAACTGCAGTTGTTTAGACTAGACAAGGAGACAGAAAAGAAACATGATACCATTTTTGAAATATGTAAAAGGCTCCTGCAAAGTGAAAAAGAACAATCTGTTTTCTATCTGTGTGGAGGACAGGTCAAGAAGACATGAACTGCAATTGCAGCACAAGAGCCTTCTGTGACATTAGGAAAACTTTCTGACTTTAAAAATAGCAAATCACTGAAATAGACTGATAATAAAAGTGGCAAGAGTCCACATAAACTGTGGACTTTGAGAACAGGCTAGACAGACCCCTGTCAGGGATGCTAAAGGTATAATTGTTTCAGCCTGGGGATGGAGAGTTGGAGCAGATGACCTCCAGAGAACTTTTCTAACCAGAGGCATTGAATCATGGTAAGAGCTGAACATGAAGATTCTCTTGCTAAAGGAATGCATAATTTCATAGAAATTGAAAAGTTCAGCCCTTATGCAAAAAAAGGCTTTCCAATGTTGATAAGCAGTTCCACTGTTCTTAAAGTGAGGAGCCCTAAGGATAAGACTGGGCTCAAGCAAATCACTATTGTGAAAAGCTGTTTCTGTAAGCACAAATTAAAATAGAAAGGATTGAAAGATAGAAGGTTGAAGGGAATGTATTTGACGAATGAATGAACAAATATATTGAAAATATGTGATCCCACAAAGCCTATGAGTCCGGTTTGTGGAATAAGCAACTGCTTATTTCACAGAATTATTTAGTTTGGAAAAGACCTTTAAGATCATCAAGGTAATTTCCAGCTGGAGAAGAATACAAGTCATCACTGCAAAAGAAGTGACCCAACAATAGAGCCCCTTCCCCTTCTGTTAAAACCTCTCCCCCTTTCACCAACACACAGAGACAAATGCGAGGAGACACAGAAAAAATAACAGTTTACTAAAAAGAAATAAGCAACTGCAACAATACAAACAAAATAGTTTAAGCCACTAATAGACAGAAATAATTCCTATTCTCTTCCCTCTTCTTGCACAGACAAAATGGTGGCTGGCACATGCTCCCCCTACCTCTCCCCCCCAGGAGAACAAAGAAAGTACCATGGCAGACAAATTCCCACAGTTTAACACCCTCCCCAGCTAGACAAAAAACACAGGGAAACAGAGCTAAAGCTAAAACCTGGAAGGTTATTTCGTCCTAAAAGAAGTTGATGGCATCCGAGATGATGGCGTGGATCCTGGCTCCACAGTAGTAAGTGCAGACTCTCTCTCTCTCTCCTCTTCTCTGGCTCTTTCTGGAGGTGGGAGGCAACAGTAACAGCCAGCAGGGACTGCAGAAATGGCAAATGATGGGCAAAAGATCTGGAGCAGCAGAGAGCCCTGGGTGACTTCCCCTCAGCTGGGACTCCATGGTGAGACTTCATGAAGTGGGATTTTTGAGGTAGTGGTAGCCACTTCTCTGCGTCACTCAGCTGGGTTCAGCTCTGTTCTCACTGGATGGTGGTGGTGACTCCCATCCCTGAAAGTGACCGAGGTGTGTGGAGCCACCTGGCAGGGCTGACATGGCTGCTCCCTTTTATTTCTTTGGCACCAAGGAGGAGAAGCAACCCCCAGATGGAGAGAGTTCCGCTTCCTCCCTGGCAACCAGGATTATTGTCACATGCTCATTGCCACCTGCCCTGCTGTGGTGAGGGGGTTCACTCTTAAAGGAGCAGTTTCTCCAAAACAATGTTGGAAAAAGGGAATAAAATGCAAAACTGGCTTTAACCATGAAGGTCTATTGAGAGGCAGGAATATTTATAGTGTACACTATAAGTTACAATTGGCACTCCATTTCACACAAAGCTTTTGTAAACACAAGAAAAGTCTTACCAATTCCCTTTTCTTTCTGGTTGTGTTGGTTCTCTGTACAAGTGTTGCTACTGTAATTACTATAGAGCAGCTGAGATGTAAAAGCTAGATCCACTGCTGGTGATAATCAAGACAATTACATTCACTTGAATGGAATTCCACCAATTTATTACAGCTCAGTGTCAAATCAAAAATATCATGTGTCCAAAAAATGGATCTATTTTTAATATTGAAAGGCAAAATGCCAATAGGCTTTTGGTTTTCTAATTTGTTTAGAAAACTTATTTTTAAAAATTATTATATGAATTTATCTCTCTTATTAATAATCAGATTAAGTATAATGGACTTTTCAAGATAACCTATATTTAAAAAAATACTTCTCTTCCTTATAGGGCATCTTTTTGGGCAAATTCATTCTAAAAATGTGACCACAGGACAATTTCAAAGTGGAAGTGGTAGTTATTGTTTTAGCCAGTGTGGTGATCCAGAAAAGTGTAAGGACTAGGAGTGCTGTATAGGAAACAATTATTCTGCCTAAGAGAGGAATGGCTAGAATTAGTTGCTCTTTCATAGAAAAGTGAGAAGTGGAAGGAGATCTCTGGAGCACTTAGTATTTTCAGCAATGCTGAAAAAGAGCAGCATTCCCTGTTACTGAGAGACAGGAGGAATAGCAGCTCTAACTGTCCCTTTAGGGTAATGACTGCTTTCCCACAGTCTTCGATTATTCTTTCAATAAGAATAACAAGATTGATTTGCTGAATTTAAGACACAGGCAAAATAGGTGCCAGGGATCAAGGTGATTCTATTAGGCTGCAGCCTGACATGGGACTCCCTGTAGGCATAGGCATCTTTTTGAGCCAAAAAACTTCCACATTTCCCTCTTAAAGTCTTTGCCTAAGGCTTCTAATCAGGGCGTTTTAATTATTATTGTTTTAAACATCAATCCATAAAAGCTTAATGCTTACACAATGATCTACTAAAAACTTTGAAGGGATTTACCTATGTGCAATTGTGCATAACAGCTTGCAAGACAAGACCTTCAGCGAGTGCTTCAAAATCATCTGAGGAAATTGGGAGCTGTCCTTTCCAGTGTCCTTGAAAATGACAGTCTCAACCTAGACCCCTGTAGTCACGGTAGTTTGTTCAGTTTATTTCCATGTGAATATCAAACAGGCAATTTAGAAGTCTAATTTTTACCCTCCCTTTACTGTCAAAAAGGAATTAGACCACATGAAGTCATCAAGGACTATCTGAGGATTTGCTGTAACGCCCATCACCATGGTATCTAAGTGCTTCCTGAAAAGACCTATTAATCACTATGACTAAACGTTCCCTCCTACCTGATCTGTCAGCTGAACGGCTGTTACTTCAGTTTCTGATTTATTGTTCTCATGATCTAGCTTAAATATGGGCATCAAGTAGGACACTGGATAAATTCTCTATTTTTGAAATTATCACAGGAAAAGACTCACTTTAACAGATGAATTTGTTTATCGTAGAAAAAAATCTGGGGTGAGATTGGGTAAAGAGTATAGATTTTCTCACCAAAACTGGGAATTTCAAAATTAAACTAGAGTTAACTAAGGCAATGGCATTAACGGAGTTACTAGTGCATTTTCTGACAAAACAGTTTTTATAGGCCAGTATTATAATTTGAAGAAAAATTAAGGTACAGATTCTGACAACAATTTCTCAAAAGCAAGTGGAAACACTTGTCATAACTTCTATCACACTGTCTTAAAAATCAGTCTGTTGGACAATGTTGTGAAATGTAGGATACATAGTTACAGGGTAGTGGGATAGTCTAACCACAACACTTTCAGATACAGCATAGACAGTTTAACAAAAACTAGCTAGGATTCATGAAAAAATAGTAGGATTGAGTTTTCAAAATGCTTCCAAATTTTAAAATGTTTTGTCTTTTTTTTTCCACTCCAATAGGAAGAGTTAAACACTTCAAAGAAAAATAATCACCCTTATTATGTTTATTTTTATTTGATTTCTCTGTGAATTTAACCAGTCCTACCAGTTCATGAATTCAAGGCAAATGGCAGTTTGTTTTGCTTGTTCATGATTAATCTAAGAGGTACTACTATTGGTCAATTTGTTTTGACTTGAAATAGCAGTAGCATTCAGAATTCCTGCATTGTCCTCAATAAATAACACTTATTGTCACACTATCACAAGAAAACCTAGAAGTTTCTAACCATTACTTTTTCCACTAAGGATTGTGATTTTTCTCGCTTTCTGATCTTTATCATAAGTCCTGCACTCCTTGCTGAACTCAACCAGCTTCACCCCTTTCTCCTCTTCCATACACAAATTTTGTTCTTTAACACATAAATGTCTTTTATGAATATCATTTTATATTTTGGTTCTATGAAATCAAAAAGTTGAGGCCTTTTTTCTGGAAAAAAAAAAGGATGGTTGGTAAATTATTTTACGGTTCTTTAAAATACGATATTTTTGTAAGGCACACTGTGATTTTAGAAGTGTGCCTGACATTACAGTAGTTCTTGACACTTTTAAATCAGGATTCTTTTTAAAGAAAAGCTGGTGGTCTCCTCCTGTCCCTCTCCCTCTCCCCTTCCTCCTCCCCCTCCCCTCTCTCTTCTCCCCTTTTTTTTTTACATAATACTTACAAAGTTATACTTCACAAATTTATCAATAAGATCAAAAATTTTAGCATAACAGATTTATTAAGATATGATGTTTTGTTCCAGCTTAATAAAAATAGCCTCAACTTTTAAAATCATGCCACATTAGTTATGTATTGACATAAGTAATGATTTCAATCTAAATATATACAAATATATTTGGGTCTAAATAAATACATTTACGAAAGACCTATATGTACCTCTGCATGGAGACAAAAATCTACAGAATTATTTGAAAATGGATCATTGTATTCTCCCAATGCCATTCAAATATATTTTAAGGAAAGTAGAAGTTGCACGCATTGAAGTCATGAAAGAGAGGCATAAGAAGTTAATCAAAGCACTGAATTTTGGACAAACATTTTCATCAAGTCTATGAGCACAGCAATCAAAATTGTTTCAGTGTTTCCTCTTAAAATAAATTTTGCATCTCCTTCGTAACTCCAGTCTTCTGCCTCTGAATCTTTTCTGATTTTTGTCAATTTTAATGACAAAACGGAGGTGACTACAAATGTTCTAAGATGTCTAAAAGACAGAAGCAAATCACAGCTAAGCAAAATCTTACCACAAGCATTTTGTCCAGAACAGAAAGATTCAGTTTGGCTAACTCAAGCCAGTTAACTACAAAAAAGTACTTCTCAGAGCCTGCTTTTTCTCTAGAAACTCCATCAAAGGGATTATGGCTTTTTCAGTGACCTCAAAGTCATTAGGATGATCTCATGTAACATTTTTACTGGCCTTATCTGCATGTTCTCTCATTTCCACGTTCTCCTTTTTTTTAGAACTTCATTGTTATAGGTTAGGTCTTTATAGCTTCTCTCTTAACTGATGCTTCTCTGAAGTCACTCAGCTTTAAATCATTTCTCTTTAGAAATATAGTTTTAAGTCGCTGTCTATGGATGCCTTATCACATTCTTTAAGCTTCAGCTAAGGGTCTTAAATGAATCCAGGACAGATCGTCCACTGACTTTTACACTTCACTGGCATAAAAATCTAAGCCATCGTCTTCTCATTGTATACCTTCTCATAATCTTTAGTAATCCGTATTCTGTATTATAATTATGCATTAGAGAGTGTTCTCTGCATCTAAAAAATGCACATCTTAAGTTTTGCATACCTCAGATGAAAGAACAGAAAAGTACTCTCTCTCTAATGATGAGAAGTTGGTGGGGTTTTTTTCATATTACTAATTTTCAGTTTAACTACTGTGTATTTGTTACCTATTTCTCTATGTATGTAAAAACATAACTCAAATAAAACCACATACTTGAGGTTATGAAAACCTTGTTTCATTTCAACACCAGTGAGGGATTAGTAAATTGCAGAAAAAAGCAGGTGCATAACTGAGGTACAAACAGCTGGAATCAGAGAGAATCCTCCGTATATTGAACCATCACCTTTCTTGCCTCAGTTTTCCCTCTCTGTAACAAGGATTTCTGTGTTAGAAGAGCATGTGTAATGCAAGAACTTGGGTGTGCAGAGTAAGAGCAATTACAGTTGAGTAACAGCATTAGCCTCCAATATCTAGTGGGAAGAAGAGATGTCTACCAACATCTCCAAAGTCTCTTTTAAAGCCCAAGTAAATACCCTAAGCTTTCACTTTCTCTGGGGATTGGTAGTAAGTATGTTTCCAACAAAATCAGGGGCAGAAATAAGGATTATTGCCTGAAATAAGTTAATTTGTAGTGGACAGATAAAGTTTGAAGTTTTCCAGATTTTTCTGCTGAGCGTATCTGTTTCCATTTGGATCAGCAATGAATAAGCTTGGAGCAATATGTTACAGGGCTTATTTTGACAAGTTAAAGGAACGAGAATGGGCTTGAACTTTCAAGTCAATACTCTGTCCATCTTCCATTGAGTCACTTTTCAAAAATTGTCCATTCCTAACTTTCCAACCTTCTTCCTGTCAGAATGTAGGGACATAGCTGTTCTTCTAGTCCCAGTGTGCAGCTTGGCTGTATCAATGAGTACTTACAAGCCCCAGAAGAGCTTGACTCCTATGATCATTTAGTATTCCTTGGCACTGGAGTTTAATTAGAGAATGTTTGAACTCTTTAAACTACTAGTCACTCACAGTTACTTGCATCACCTTTTCAAGCTTTCAAACATTTATTTTATTTTTAGAAATGCTTAATCTCATTTTTAATAGAAGAGAGTGAAGAGGATTAAGCCAATGAGTAGCGAATTGAATACTAAACAATGTGAGGAAAAATATTCTGACAGTAGCCTGCATAGAGACAGTTGGGAAGGCAGTTGCAAAACAGGTAGAAAGATAGAGGACATTTTAAATATATGTATTCCTTAAAAATGACTGTCAATGCCCATGCATACAAAAATGTGAGAGACTGAGGTTTAGACAGATGTTCAAATGAAATATGAGGGAAATAAAAAGGAAAGGATCTGGGAAATAAAATTATTAGGGATTGATCAAAAGGTAAGAATATACCTTCCCACATCTGACAAATGTACAGGTAGTCAGCATCGTGCACCACACAGACATCAATTCATTGCTATGCAGAGTGCCAACAACAGGCTTTCAGTTGAGCTGTGCCTTTGAAATAAGGGAGAAATATGCAGTGGTTTGTAGACATTTGTTCATTTCTGATAGCAGAAAACCTTTGTGGTCAATTTCTTAAGAAAAGAATATCAAAGGATAATTTAGGTTAGAAGGAATCTTTGGAATTCATCCCACATTTGCTTTCAGCAGGGTCAAAGTCAAGGACTTTTGCTTCATTGAAGCCTGCATCCTATTTTGTGGTGTAGATTATATTAGCTCTCACATAGATCAATTCACTGTCAAATCTATGTTTATTTCAGAATATTATTCAGCCAGCTTTTTAGGCACTGATTATTTAGACTTAATGTAGAGATATTATGGCTCAATTATGTGCCATACTTTTCCAAAAATAACCACAAAGGCAAGGTAATAGAAATCTCTGATAATAAATACATACTGAAGATTTTAGGCATCTGAACCACCGACTTGCAGCATCTCTCAGAAATAATCAGTTTTCCTGAGGACGTACAGGAGAGTTGTGCTCCAGACGACAATTTATACACTTTTATAGGTGGTTTGGATTACTTTTTTTCTTTTGCAGAAAAATACTGTATAGTAAATAACAGGTAGGCAAAGAAGCCCCTTACAATTTAGTATTTATTTGGCAAATATTTCAGAGATCCATGCTTGTGTAAGTACGCATTTATCTGTGTTTCTGAGCTTTTTGCAATGTAAAGCTTCTGCAGTGATAATATATGTTTTGCTGTGTTTGAGTCAGCTTTGTCCTTTGGGCATCAAAACTATTTCCTTGTACAGAACTTCTGTTGTCAGTGGTCTGTAAAAGTGAGCCAGGTTCCTTTGCACCATATGGGATTCTTTAGTGAAATTCTCCTAATTTTGTTCGCCTGAAGAGAGCATTAAGGAGGCCATGTAACCCAGGGCCCACCTTGTGGATGCATATGCAAAGAATGATAATGAGTATGAAAGCTCCTTTAGCTCAATGACATTCAAAGTCCTTGCTATCGCAATGCCTGACCACTGGAGTTACTGGAATGGAAAAGACTGTTCTGTCATTTAATCAGTGCTCTTCACTCATTGGGATTCAGCCCTAGTCTCTAGTGGCAACTGTGCTAGGATTTCTACAGCTTTAGGGCTGCAATAACTCACTTAACCATAAAAAGGGGTGGGATAGATGAAGAAGATTAAGAAATGCAGTGGTTTGTGGAGGTTTGCTCATTTACATATGTTTTCATCTCCCCGGTGAACAGGCTGACATTCTGGCATTCATGAATTTCCCCTCAGACAGCAACTCTTGTTTGTCACAGAAAGCCCCAAGATACCTCTCCTGCATTTTTCCTGAATACAGATATTATACTACAGAGAGCAATACACAGTATTGATTGTTTCCTATCATGTTTGGGTGATCCTGACTACTTTGTAATAATTTTTTAAATCTGCGTTGCTTAGTCAGTATCCAGGAGGCTGTTGCACTTGTGGCTCAGCTTCTGAACACATTTCGTCTCCTTAAGAATGAGCTTTATGTTGGCTGCATCCCAGAGGTGAATATAATGACCTCTTTCACCTTGTCAAAAGGGCAGCCTTGTCAAACTCGCAGTAGTCAATATCCTACAGCGCATCCATTTAACACAGGAGCAGAGCCCAAACTGGGACTTTGGAGTGCAGGTACTCAAATGCACAGGTCTGACAAAGACAAATAGCACAGGGATGCACTAACTGAGCAAGGACAAAGGGACGCCTTGCCTCCACTGTGTGAGAAATTGAAGCCCACTTAGACTTCTCCTGCATGCATTTTATTATGTGAGACGAGATTTAGGTTTTTTTAAGTCCCTGATTCTAAAATGTGAGAAGCAGAGGAATACTTCTGCTCAGTCCCACGCATTTTCTTTCATTGATTTTTCCTTTCCCTTTTTATTTTTTTTTTTGATCATCTGGAACTTTACCTTTTTCATACAGGTAGATTGGCTGGGGCTCTTAAGGAGTACAGTTTCTGTATTAATACCTGCAGTGCTCTCTGATACAGGTACTTATTTAATAGCCTCTGCTCAAACTATTACAGAAGCCCAGTGGCAAGCAGTGGTCATATTCTTTACGTGAACAGTTTTGATCTTTTTACTGACTCTTTTAACTAAATAAGTTATGCTAAAATTTTGTTCTGTAAAAAAACTGTAACACAGAATGCATTTCACAGGAAAAGATTTACTAAATTTTAGGACTACATTCAATTTAAAAAGAGAATTTTGGTTGTCACTTGTGAAAAAAAAGGACCAAGAGGCTTTCAATTAATATTGTTGCGACCTTTTTGTAAAGCCATATTAAGTTTTGTGCATGATTTTACTTTTGCATAGCTTAGATTTGTGGTATACATTGGCCAACTGCACAAAGCTCTGTTGTCTTTTTTTCAATGTCAAGTTCTGCAATGATCTCGAATATATTTAGAATTAGGAAAACATGTCCCCTTCAGACCATAGTTTTCTGACTGTAATTTTAATTCAAATCACAACAAGCAAACTTAGTGGAGTCAGTTAAGTAAATTCTGTATAAAATCACCACCCGTCCCCAATCCTACAAACACTCAGCATGTAGCTAATAGTAAGTCACATTGATTTCAACAGTACTACTAACAGTGTGCAAAATTAAACACATTTATAAGCCTTTGCAGGATCAGGGCTTCAGAGAGCTCACAAACTAGCCTTTGATGTCCGTTTATAAATCCCCATTATAATTAACAGGAGTTTTACAGGCACATCAATAGCAAAGTATATGTAGAGTGCATTCCTGCTAGCCAAATAGTCTGCAGATGGAGTCCCAAAATATTCATTGACTCCCTGCTGACAAGGAAATTATTTATTATTACTACCTACATGATACAGTACTAACCTTGAAAATCTATTATATTCTAATGAGGCCAAAGCCACTTAAATTAACAAACAACCACCTCAAAATCTGTATTAATTTAACAAAACATTACAGCTACCATAGAATCAGAAATTTTCAGACTCTTTTTATTATGTTCCATAATGGAGGAGACAAAGCTTTCAAGAAACCAAAACAATACTTACCACAATGAGCTCTGTTCCTATTTCTACAGTGGGAAGTCAGCATCAAACTACACCATGGGATAGAAGGGCACACAGAAAAGAAAGAGTAGGCTTTTCAAGCAAGGGGAGGTAGGATCAGTAAGTGCTTCAGTGTGAAGACCAATCCTCCTACATTTGCTCTTAATGGAAGAGCAATCAGAAATACTAGTCATTTAAGAAAACATATTACTATTACAGTTGTTTTTTCCAGGTACTTATGGAATCTGCAGGAGTATGTACTGGAAAACAAGTCACTAGTTTATTTCTCTTTGACTTATGCTGTTTACCCTAAGGCCTTGCTTCACTTCTCAGTTGGGGAAAAAAAAAAGGACACTGAAAGTTGGGAAATCTTTTGCTTTTTTAATTTTAAAAGGCAGCAGAAGTTTAATCTGTATATGTGGGTTTAACTGTTGAGGAAATGCTCAGATATACTGATTACAGTACAAAACAACTGATTCACTTTTCTAATTAAAAACTTTGAAAATATTTATTTATTTATTTATTTATTTCAGTAAAGTTATGTAATATCGAGAAAGGCGATTTGGGAAGAGGTAGTATGTATATTTAAGGCATTATACAAAGACTTTAGTGTAGTGTCTGATTCTTATGCTTTGAAAGGGTCAAAGCATAGCATACAGAATAGCTATCTGTCTTAGGTACATGGGAAAATATATTTTTTATAAATCAACTAATAAAAATCTTATTTTACTGGTTCTATGCCTTGATCTTCACAGACTTTTGCAAACATTTTATATTTCATCTCATACCTAGCTCTCTTAACGCAAGAGGATATCAAATATTAATTATTTGGCTGAAAAAAAACGTTCCCCATGTGCCAAAGGATTCTGCTTTGTCTTTACACTGAATCTGGAGAAAGATGATGTACAATTACAAAAGTAACTTAGTTTTGAATGCTAACACTGAAAAACTTTGGTATGTTTCATTGAAGTATGACAAATTAACCAGAGAGAATCTGACCTATTCAGCAAATGTCGGGGCTGTGGGGGTTTATACTGTGTTAATAACAAACAAGCAATACAGTCAAAAGTTCAAGTTTAGAATTAGAGTAAACAAATTTTGAATTTCATGTCTGAGTCACAAATTCACCAGCTGGTGTTTTCATAAGTAAAAGGACAGTGAGTGCTCTGAGAAGGTGGCATATATGTTTTTTGTTTGTGACATAGTATGAACAACTGCTTAGGGTTCACCATAAACTTTTCTACAAAATGTTCTGAAAATTGGAATAAGAAGTCTCTCATATAGTTCACTAGCAGTAAATATGTGTTCACTTTCTTCCTCTTGTACTGTAATTACCACTCCAGGACAAAGTAAGTCAACTGGGTTTTTTCAAAAGATCGATATGACCAGATTGTAAATAAAGACTTTCTCAAGGGAAATGTACCCTCATACTCATTGTCCTTCGGAGGAGGAGTTTTAGTCTCTTAAAACCTCTTTGTTATCTTTAATTGAAATATAGAGGAGAATTTATCCATTTCCTCTTCTCTCTGTGTTTTACTCAGGAAGAATTCCTTCTGCTATGGCGGGTATTAGTCTGTTCAAGAGTATTCTTGCCAGGATTTTGCCAGCAATGGAGAACATAGTAATACCACGGTAATTTGAACAGTCTGATTTAATACCTTTCTTCTTATACAAAGTGATGATGACTGCATCTCGAAGGTCTGATGGTAGCTCGCCTAGTTCCCAACAGTGCACCACAAACTCATGAAATTTAGCATGGAGTGCAAGGCCCCCATGTTTCCAGACTTTGGGTGGAATTCCATCAACCCCAACTGCCTTGCCGATTTTCACTGGCTGTATGGTCTTGAGGGTTTCTCCCAAAGTGGGGGCAGTATCCAATTCGTATTTCACCGGTTGTTGCATGATGGACTGAATTGCTGAGTCTTGGACTACACAGTTGGTACTGAAAAGAGTCTGAAAGTGCTCAGACCATTGATTCAGAATGGAGGTTTTATCTGTTAGAAGGGTTTGACCATCAGCGCTGAGTAGAGGGCTTTGGACTTGGTATGTAGGCCCGTATGCTGTTTTCAGAGCCTCATAGAATCCTTTGTGATCACCCGTATCTGCACATAATTGAGTTTTTTCAGCTAGATCGATCCACCACTTGTTCTGGATGTCACAGAGTTTCTGTTGGAGCTTGCTGCATAGAAGATGAAAGGCTGTTTTTCTTGTGTGACAGGATGGCAGTGCAAGGTGTGCTTGGTGGGTGGTTCTCTTCTTCCTCAACAACTCCTGGATCTCTTGATTGTTTTCATCAAACCAGTCCTTGTTCTTCTTGAAGGAGAACCTTAAATATTCTTCAGAGGATTGCAGGATGCTGTTTTTAATATGGTGCCAAATTGTTTCAGGAGAGGAATCTGTAGAATCTATGGAATGGTTTTTGAGCCTAGTTTGAAGGTTTGCCTGAAATCTGTCTTTCACTGTGGCTGATTGGAGATTGTAAACTTGGATTCTTCTCCTTGGGATACTGCCCCTTTTAGGTTTGAATTTAAGATTAAAGTTGAGTTTACAGCACACAAGCCGATGGTCTGTTTGGCATTCTGCGCTGGGCATCATGCGGGTATGGTGGACATCGTGGACATCTCTCTGTCGCACCAAGACATAATCGAAGATATAAAGGCAAGGCAAAAATACTTTCATATAAAGCAGAATTTAACGTTTATGTAAGGACAGACTCTGTGATGTGTTTGCACAGAGTGATCAAGGACTAAAATTCCCACTCCACTGTCCAACAACAGATTCTGTCTTGGCTTCTAATACCTCACTGATAACACTGATCTCTGCCTCTGGTCCAAGCCAGATTTACCTTCTACTCTAAAGTTTAGTCCTCAAGAAAAAGGACACAAGGGCAAAGAATTTGAAGTGAATTCACATTCTATCAAAAGTTAATTTAGAAATCAACAGATAAGGTACTTGTTGTCTAGTTAAGATCACACATGAACTGTAGTAATCTCATTATTATAAACCCTATATTACAGCTGACACTTCAATTCAAAGAGTATTTTCAGTGAAAGTACTGTATCTAGAAGCATATTCATGCCATCTTCTCTTTTTCTAACTCTTCTTCTTCTATGCATGCATTCATTAGCTTTGAAAGACAACTCCTAAAATGAGATATGATCTCTTACATAGGAAAATACACTCACTTGAACTGAAACAGAAATAATTGATCAGGAAACAACACAGGAAACTAAATTTGCAGCCTCTTCTTTTAAAATAACAACCAAATCCTGTGGGTACTAGCAACTTTCTTATTAATTTTGCCTGATAGCTGTTATCATAAATGTCTGAATACATAGATTATAATTTTCTAGACACTAGCAATCTACATGTAGTAGTAGAACAATTATGCTAAAATTGCTGTTTAAGGATGAGTGTGAGAAAAGGTGGGCATATTTTCAAGTACTGAATAGAAATGTGATAGCTGTCTCACTTGTATTTAACATACTATATTAGTCTTTCTTTGTTCTCCATTTAATAGCTGATCATTTTACTGCTCTGGCAGGAAAAAAATGCCTTTTAAATTAGGACACATTGTCTTGTTTATAACTGAAGTATAAATAGGCAAGAAAGCTTAAGGAGTCAAGAGACACTTTTATAAACATATTTTGCTTCTTGTACTTAAAGGAGATACAAGGTACTCATTCTTCAGAGCATGAGACTGTGTGAGTGCTATATGCCACTACTGTTCTGAACATGAGATTTGACTTCTGCTGTTGCCTTTGCTTTCAATTTCTCAGACATAATAGTGCTATTATATTTCTTACCTTTCTGAAGTCTTTTTTCTGTCAAATGTTCCTAAGGCATTTAAACTTTGAATCAGTTTGTCGTTTCCCTACAGGGAGTTTTCAGAGAAATTGTCATACTACACTTCCCCCTGTCCCATCCTGCTCTCTACTCCACAGTCTTCTCTACCAGACGTCACGCCATGTCTACCTCATTGATACTGAGTTTTGAAATGCAACACAGCTTCCTGTTTCACATACTGGGTGGAAAAAAAAAAAAGGCCTTCTCTTTCTAATTCCCAAAGGGAAGATTATCCCCTCCCTGCCCACTCTTTGTAGTGTGTTGTTCAATGCTGGGAGAAATTTGGGACCAAATGGACATAGCACAGAAAATCATACTGACTACACATTCAAAATTACCCTCGTCTTGCTATCCAGCTGACTATCCTGCTATAACACAGCTGCATCCCTGCCTGTATGCCCACTTTCCCTTCCACAAACAGGACAGAAACTGGGCTAGTAGTCAGCACTTTTCTTCTTCCTACATATAGATACAGCACTGTCAAAGTTAAAGGGGTATTAGCAAATCTGTCTAGGCTGCTTTAAAGTATTTTGCATCTTATTCTACCCCAAGCCCATTCAGTGATCAGAAGGTCTCTGCACACTCCCTACAGGCAGTGCTACTATACTGTAGCACTGTCCTCCAGAACTGACCTCCAGTCTGTAGGTTCTAACTACTAAAGAAGCAAAACAGTTCTCCCTCATATTTCCTTAATTAAGGAGATTGTTAATGAAGGCTGTTTCTTTATTGGGTGGGGCAATTCAGATGACAGGAAAGACTGACTTGTCATCCTTGTTGTTAAATATATGTTTAGAAGCTGTTTTAAAGATATATTAAATAAAATATACTCTATCATCAAGCATTCATAACATGGTTTCAAAAGCTAAATTAAGGATGAGAGAGGAGGATTGATTTAAGTAATTTTTTTATAAAATTACTCCAGAAATTAAAATATCCCCAAACACAGAGTTAAGGATTCTGCAGTCAAACACCAGAGGACATAACTTCTATTTAGTTTTATGTTGCATAATTACCATGGTATGCCCATGATGTGCGGGGTGAAGCAAGCATATTAAAGATAGATTCATAATTAGATCTGAGGTACTTGGCTAATTAACAAAATGGATAGACAAAATCTGTATTTCATTAGGGTGAGATGTATCAGTTTCCTCCTGTGCTTCTACATGTTTGATATATTATACTGCAGTGAGCTATTTCCAGTGGATCGTGTTGGGATGTGGTGATAAGTCACATGCCAAGCAACATAATAAAATAATTTATGATCAACCAGACTGGAAATATCAGTTGGGGGATTCTCTGTATTTAATGTTTCACCATATGAGTTCATCACATTGCTCTCAGGCTTTCAAGCTGGTGTTGCTGATGATATTATTTGGACAGTTTTACTTCTCTATCTCTCTAAGAAAATTAAAGAATAAAAGTCCTTAATACATGTGTATACTTGCTAAAGTGCTATCCTCTCACACTGAATGTTACACATTTTAGGCCTTATAATATTGTCTTATACAGCTTGTCAGTCAAGTAAGAGCTTGGTGCATATACATCCCAATGAAAAGTGATATACAGGTAAATAGATAGAAAGCTAATTCTCATTCTCTGCTTATGCTAAAGTTGGAAGCATAAAGAAGAAAAATGCACCTGTATGAAGAATCACAAAAGTATGATTCAATTTTAAAAAGCAATATGACTTTTTCCCTATAATTTTCTTACTATCCTCTAAAAGCATTAAAAAAAACCCCAAACCAAATGCTCCTGTAACCAGTGCTGCACATGGAAGAAGAGGAAACTTTCCTTGTTACTAAGCCCAGGATTGTATCTGTCAGATTGTTTTCTCTGTGTGTGTGTGCACTTGTGTATTTTTAATATTTATTTTCATATATACAAATATGATGCTGTCTTTCTCATGGCAGATGTTCTCTTTGTTTCTTACTATAAGATAATTCTGCTTGTATTCTGTCATTCCAGTAATAACACCCCTGGATCTTTATGTCTAACCTGTGTACTCCATCTATTTTTTATACAGGTCTTTTCTGAAATTTTCAGCAGGTAATGTTAGTGGAAAAAATAAAATCTGTTTAATTATAGTATAAAACAAATTAACATCTTAAGCACCCATGTGTCATGCCTTTTTCTGACCCCTCTCCCCCATACCAGCTCAGGACAACTGTGACAGTGGCAGCATTAATATTATTATTATTATTATTATTATTACCATCACTGACACCAGAGTGGTGTTGAATGCTTTTTTTCTTCATAGGTAGCTTATACACTAGTTTGTTGTATTCACACACTAAAGAATACCCAGAATTCTCAACTGTGAGTATATTTTCTTTGTTTAGTCTTTCAAAAGAGTACATGGATCGGTGTATATTTTCAGAAGTCCCTGTTTCATCTCTCCTGAATGATATATATAATAATGTTCCTAGTGATAAGGATAACATAAGCCAAGACTTAACCATGAAACAAAGACTAAAATAACTGTAGGGGTTAAACTACTTGATAGACCTTTTACTGTTTGGATATAGCAGTAATCCAAAATGAGGTGATAAAATCACTTACCTCCCTCTATACAAAGATTACTTGATAAATTCAATAGAAACATAAAGAGAGTCTTTATGTTTAATGGTAATTAGTTATGGAGCTGGGGTTTTTTGTTGTTTTTATGTTAACTAGATTGGAAAAGACCTCTGAGATCATTGAGTCCAACCTATGATCGAACACCACTATATCAACTAGACCCTGGCACTGAGTGCCACATCCAGTCTTTCATTAAGCAACTCCAGCTATGATGACTCCACCACCACCCTGGGCAGCCCATTCCAATATCTAATCACTCTTTCTGTGAAGAAATTCCTCCTAATGTCCAATCTAAATGTCCCCTGGAATATCTTATGTCCTCTTGTCTGTTTGCTGATTGCCTGGGAGACCAACACCTGCCTGGCTACAACCTCCTTTCAGGTAGTTGTAGAGAGTAATAAGGTCACCCCTGACCCTCCTCTTCTCCAGGCTAAACAACCCTAGCTCCCTCAGCTGCTCCTCATGGGACTTGTGCTCCAGACCCTTCGCCAGCTTCATTGCCCTTCTCTGGACAAGTTATATACTGTTATATACTATTAGCTATTCACTATCCTTCAGCAGTCCAGAAATACTTAGTATAATCAAGGTTACAACTGTTCCCATTCAGAAATACTTTATTTAAAATTAATTTTGCATTATTTATACTGCTGTAAGTATTAAATCTTGTTTTAGTAATCTGCTGCTTTCTCCAAGATTCCAGCATTTGAAATGCTGTAGATTTGTTCATAGCCAATCTATGCCTTACATTTTCTTCATCACAAGTTTTACAGACTTATGTTTGAATAGCAGCTTCATAGATTTGGAAACAATGTGATTTCAGACCCCATTGCATAAACAGAGTCCGTCTGATGTTTGGCAACTCAGTAATATGGCATACTGACATGACAATTTTGACTGAATCACTAAAAACTGAGACCAGAGTTCAGCTATTTAAAGACAGTTAGGAGTCCAACTTTGTTTGAAACCAATTTATTTTCTCCATGCAATGTTGTTGCTGTTGAAAGCTTTTATAAGGACATTATAATTGCTAAAATAATAAATGAATATTGGACTGCTTTGGATAGTGTTTTTACGTGAACTGACATTAAAGTAAGTGATAACAACTTCTTTTGTGTGTAGTATTGCCACCTTCCAACAAATTTAAAGAATGACATTCTGATTTGCAGGACTTTTTTCATTATAATTTTTAATCTTCCACATGGGTACTTAAGCTCAGATGTTATCTGAAATGCTTGAAAATCTGCAGCTGAAGAATTCCAGTATTAACTTGTAGGAGGTACATATAACACTGACGTTAGTAATTAAAATGACATCAGCAGAGAAAACATGCAAAAGCAGCTGTCGTTTGATTTGGGCCATTCTAGATGTCTAAAATCCATCAGACTGCTTGAAAAACTAATAAAAGCCAGCTGATTTGCCATATTAGTTGCTAAAAGGCATCTGGGGATTTGAATTTACAGACTGCATATCCCTTCCAGACTCAAGAGAAGAGATGTCATGGAGGCCAATTAACCTAGGAATAGCTGTTAATCCCTTTCAGGTCATGTAGAGGAACAAGTACAGATAAATACATGGGACAAAAGCACTTTTGAGTTCACTAAGCTGCTTTTTAAAATAGTTCTTAGGCAGTCAAACAAATAACATAGTAGCACTTCACATCTTCTCGTGCTATACAAACAGCTAATTAGCAATCAGAGTCGATCATTGTTCTCCAGATCTTACAGGCAGGAAAACTGAGGCAAGGAGCTGGAAGGCATCCAAGGCCAAACACAGTGCCAGTAACCAAGTCAGGATTACAGTTCTGGAATAGCTACAATCAAGACCCCAACTTGATTCACCCCATGCAAAATAACATTTCCATTCACAAGAAGGGTTATGTTTAGAGTACAAATTTTCAAGATCCTGCACCTTTGAAAGCTAGTTATTTACCCTGATGGGCTCACCCTAAGTACTAAACATCCAGGCCCTGATCCAAGGCAATACTTAAGCATCTTTACTAAACAAACAAAACAAACAGACGAAAAATAGTTTTCAAGTATTTAAAATCAGTCTCAAACAAATAAACCCGAGATTTTTTTTTTAATATAGTTGTCACCCCAAGAGAATCAGTAGCCTTGGTTACCATCTTTTACCAAGAGTATCTCTTCTACAGTTATTATGGTCACTTATCTCTACTGTCCAGCATAAAGACAGTGAATAAAGTCAAATAAGTGCCTATTATTCACCCCATTCTGTATTTTTTTTCATGGGCTAGATAACCTGGTGCTGCCATGCAGCCAGGCAGGCCATGTTAAAAAGCATTAACTGAGACGTTAGGCATAGCAGGTAAAACATGAAATGGAATATTCCTGTTTATACCAGTTTAGATTCAAATATCTATGATGTATATTTACTGTATTTAAAAAAACTATAAAACCCCCGTACATTGTGTAACCCAATATTTTCTCCCATACCTGGATTCAAAGTTATGTCCAAGAGATTATTTGGCCATGCAGAGAAGTGACAGAATGTTATATTTGTGTTTACTTTATTTTGTGTGCTTGCTTAAAAAAGCAGCTGCCTCAGAAGTTGTGATAATCAAGGATCGCCAACTCCATAGGCTCTGTCTTCTACAGCTATAGAGCTCCTATAAGTCTCTTGCATCATGGCTTTCTAATTGGTAACAGATACAGGTTTGCTGGGTTTTTTTTCATTTTCACAGGAAAAAATTCTTGTTATAAATTTTTTTCCTAGTCAATAGCAATCTACTGGAGATGGAATACTATATCTCATTTGAAAACACTGGACCCTGGATATCAGTTACATTAAATGTCCAGTCAGCAATGAGAATAAGAGATCCAAAGTACATTTCTCTGACTTGTGTGTATCAATCAACCCAGAATAAACCAATGACTTTTTTTAATCCCAGTGTATATGATATACTTAATTTTGGATACTGGGATTTTGTTTATGGGAATCTGTTGATAACATATATCATAAAGATTTATGATATACCTTAAATAGATCTCAAATCAATCCAACAGTTTAATTACCTAAATAGCCTCATCTCCTCGGATGGTAAGAGTGATGGAGAGATAGACAACAGGTTAGCAAAGGCATATAGTGCTTTCAGAAAGCTTCATAAAAGAGTTTGGCGAAATAAACACCTGAAGAAAAGTACAAAGATCAGTGTTTACAGAGCCATAGTGCTGTCTGCTCTTTTATACAGATCCGAATCATGGGTCATCTACTGCCACCACCTGCGACTCTTAGAACGATTCCATCAACGCTGCCTCCGTGCAATCCTAAACATCCACTGATCAGATTATGTGACTAACATATCTGTTCTAGAGAAGGCAGTAGTTACAAGTATTGAGGCCATATTGCTGAGAACACAGCTGTGCTGGGCAGGGCACGTCTTCAGGATGAAGGAACATCACCTCCCTAAGATCTTGTTTTATGGTGAACTTACCACTGGCTGCCGCAAGAGAGGAACCCCAAAGAGAAGATACAAGGACTCCCTGAAACAACATCTCATCCTCGGCCATATTGATCAACATAACTGGTCTACTCTGGCCTCCAATTGGGAGGCCTGGAGACACACTATCTATAACGCTGCTGATGCCTTTGAGAAAGCACCCAGGATGACTCTTGAGGAGAAAAGACAACGCAGAAAGAATCGTGCCTTGCAGAATATACCACCTAAGGAGTCTTTCTGCTGTGCCTTTTGCAACCGGACATGTCTATCTCATATTGGCCTCATTAGCCACCAGCGCACTTGTAACAAACGTGGGTAGAGCCTTTCCCAAATCTTCGTTCCCAAAGCCTAACCATGATATCATAATGACCATTATTTTCTTATTACTTCACTCCCCCTCCTCCTCTTTAAACTCCAAATTAATATTTTTAAATTAGTTTCTCTTATTTTCTAAGAGACAGGTATCAGTCTATGCAAATTCTTATTTTACCAGGTTTATTGAAAATCAAATATCCTGGGTTTTTCTTTCTCCATAATACTATTTGAAATAGATATGCCAATTTCTTCAATCCATTCAGTATTCTCAGTGTTGAAGTGAAGTTTATTGAAAATCTAGTGTTAAAGAAAATGCACTATATTAAATCAACTTTTGTAACAGAGAAACATTATTTTGGTGTGTTAAGCTTAGCTTTGGTATGTTAAGGAAAATATATGGACAGAATTTTAGACACTATTAAATACTGAGCTACAGTAGAACAATTTCATCATTGTCCTAACAGATAGAAATACTGACTTGATATCTATTTTTTCCCTCAGTTGTAACCACTGTAACGTCACTGTCTTCAATTTATAATTGCCATAGTATTTACATGTGGATAAACCTATATTTCCAAGAACCAGTTATGGTATTCTCACGTTAGCTTCTTCTACTTCAGATCAACAAAGCCCCTTATGGAATTCGATATTGCATCTCCTTCCATGTTGAGGATACAAGCTCTTCATGATTTCAGACACACTTGTTTATTGGTAGAGATGGTGATGTTTGTTTACAGATGGTGATGTTTGTTTGCACCAAGCTGTCTCTGCAGCTGAAAAGACAAATTCAGATTTGGAATTTTTTGTTTTCTGTTTGTGTGAGAAATATTGGTCTTTATTCATACTCAAATATACTAATAAGATTAATATCTTGTGTTTGTCTTATGGAAAACCCAAACTAATTTGTACCTACACATCCTTACATACTAAGTATGTAAGGGGGATTGGAGGGAAAAGTAACATGCCTATCTACAAACAGCGGTTTTCAGGAACCTTCTCTACATCTTTGTCACTTCTATAGAAAGCAAACTCTTTCTGTCTCTTCTTACACATTGCAACAGCATAATGATCCAAGCGAATAAGATAAAACTGGTAGTGAGAGCTCATTGGAAGGACTGTTTATTTCCATGCACTTGGCTCACCTCATATTTCAGTGCATATCTACGGACACAACTTTTTCTTTGTCCTGTCAGAAGATGCATGCAACTTTGTTATGAGAATCAGTTCTATCAGGTGTATCTTTCTTTTCTTTTTCTTCCCAGTCACTAAAATTTCGGTATTTCTGACATCAGGTGTCATTTAGAAACTTTGCCTGTTCTTTCCTGAGCCATTTATTTCTTTCATGCTTTCATAAATAGTCTACAAGTTGTAGTTAAGGCTTTACTTCTTATTAAATTATTGTGTGAAGGGCTTATTACTTTTTTGTCTCAGGATGTAAAGTTAATATTGATTTGTCTAGAAATCTTCCTTCTAGAAAATATTGGGGTATTTTTCAAAAAAAAATTGACAGAGAAGCCCAATCTACTCAAGTTCCTGACTTTTAGTTTCCAACTTTTAAAGTTTCCTCTCCTTTGAATGAGGAAGCAACGTCTGCAGAGATTTTAAATAGAAATTTCCTTCCTACTCTAAAGCCTTCTTTAGATTATTCTAAAATACTGAAGAGAAGGAAGGGGAGAAAGAATGAAGGAATTATTTATCCTATATTTGAAATATCTCAGCGTAAGGTAGTGTCTCCTACATACATTTTTGAGAAATTGTCCTTTTGTTTACTTCAAGGTCTGGTCTAACACATCTTATCTAGTGCATTTTCAGACAACTAATGTATGTTTTCAGGCAGATCACAGAAATCATCAATCTAGTTGCCGGTTCTAGAGAAGTCTTTCAGTTGGAAATCAACTGGGAGAGGGATATGACTAAATATTCTCACCAGGAAAAAATTATCCTGAACTGAAAAACTCACTCTCCCCACTCTCACAGCAGTCTGACAAAGACACTTGTCTCAGATCTTGCAGCCTGCCAGGCTCTGAGCTGAGAGTAACAGTTACCACCAAAGCATTTAGAAAGCATTTTCCATCACGTCTCAGATCTGCCCCAGTCATTGTCTCATCCTTATTGTTTCAGAAGGACGAACTTGCAGGGGTCCAGGAAGGAGTAGATAATGAAAACAGAACCAGGTCATATTTATCCAGTTGTGCTTTAGGGAAAGTATTGTTGAATTTGGGTGACTGAAATGCTGAGGCATGACATCTTGATTGGTGTTGTTATCCCAGTGCAGATCTGCACATCCTATGAAACTCTGTTAGTGCTGGCATGAAAAGAGGAGATGAACATAGGGGCCAAAAAAAAAAAAATCACGCATGAAAAAAGTAAACCATAATGTTTAAATTATGCTTGTAGAGGCTATTTAGCAGCTCTAGAAGAATCAGACTGAAAAACTTCTTTAAAGAAAATCTTGTATCTTAAAAAAAAATATTCCAAATGATGCTGAGTTCATCATTACTCTATGTGAATTGCTTTAATATCTCTCTTTTAAATTCACATACAAAGATCTCACCTCAAGTTGCTGAAATACTACTGTTTATTAAATAAGTGAATGTAAACAGTTAATTTATAGAATAATTAACTAGTAATTGAAGACTAATTAAACTGAGAGGCTCAGGAAAAAAAATGACAACAGTTAACTCATGAGACAAAATGCTGTCTTTCTGTGTCAAACAGAATCAAGAAAAAAATCTTTTACATGAAATTTGAGTAGCAATAAAGTGTGCAGTTACCATCACATAAGAATCAACCATTACTGAGGACTCTTTAACCAGTTATTACTGCAATTTACAGTATTCAAAAAGTGAATTTTTAGCTAAAAAGTGAAATTTAAAGAGGTCAGACATGATGATAAGGTAGGAAGGCCATGTATTTTCCTAAGAAAACCTGTAAGCTTATCTAAAAGTTTTGCAAACTATTTGTCCTCCAGAGCCAGGAACAAGAGAAGAATATTTGTTGCTTCTTGTAAATATTTCTCGGGACTAGTAAGTCCTTTACTGTAAACTAGTATAGCCTAATCCCTAAGTGGTTCTATTGTATTAGATTAGCTGAAAAGGAGAACAAATCCATAAATAATTCAGAAGGAAGGCTGGATTGTTGTTTCACAGAATCACAGACTGGTTGAGGTTGGAAGGGACCTCTGGATGTCAACTGGTCTGACCTCCATGCTCAAGCATGTTGCCAAGGGCCACATCCAGACAGCTTTTGAATATCACTAAGGTGGAAGAGTCATGTGCTTTTCTGGACAAACTCTACCAGTACTTGGCAACTGTAAGAAAGTGTTTCCTAATGTTCCTGAGGAGCTCCTCGGTTCCAGTTTGTGTCCATTGCCTCTGGTCCTGTCACTGAGCACCACTGAAAAGAGCCGGGCTCTGTCCTCTTTGCACCCTTCCTTCAGATAATTCTATATTCGTATCAGTTCTATTGATAAGATTTCCCTGAGCCTTCTTTTCTCCAGGCTGAACAGTCCCAGCTCTCTCAGCTTTTCCTCAGAGGAAAGATGCTTCAGTCCTTCAGTCATCTTTATGGCCATTTGCTGGACTCTGTCCAGGATGTCCATGTCTCTCTTGTACTGGGCAGCCCAGAACTGGACACAGTACCCTAGATGTGGCTACATCAGTACTGTGTAGAGGGAAGGGTTCACCTCTTTCCTTCCATAACACATCTTAATAGAGTGTTTTGAACACGTTAAGTAATTTTTAAATATTTTTAGCTGAATATAGCCATTTATTTTCCTGAATCTGTAATATGAAATGTTTGATGAAATTTGTTCAATGAATTAGCAATTTTTGTACATCTTTTTTTTAACATCCATACCAATAATTTTGTATTTTGTTTCAACTGAGCTTATAGACTACATTTTTTGCTTGCTTGTGTTTTTTAAATAATTTTTTGTTTTCTTCTTTGGGGGGAGATGCTTTGTTTTGTTTTGTTTTAATTAATAAATACACCTGGAAAAAGGGCACAATAGTGATGCTAAATACTTTGAGAAAAGGTGGCTCATTCTCAGCTATTTACATGGAAACCTGGCCCTTTCAAGAAAGTGACACTGGTCCTGATTCATTCCTGAAGTTTCCAAAGTAAGCTGATCAGCAGGCTTAGGTAGCTAAATGTTCATGGCAGTGAATCCTCAGATTTGCCACTTAAAATCCCAGGCTGGGGACTGCAATTCTGCAAAAAAACCCCAAAAAAAGCAACCAACCAAAACCATCAAACCAAAGAAATAAAAACTAACCAACCAAAACCTACCACAGTTTACAATACCCTGATTTACCTTTTTTATCACTCACTGTTATAAAAACTTACCTCAAATCAGTACCAAGTGATTTGTAGTTCCTGTCTATCTGCTTCTTTATTTTTTTGTTGTCTTTTTGTTTGTTTCTTCCCTAAGACAGTTCAGATAAATTTAGGAGAAAGAGGTCCAATTATTTTATTTTGTGTACACTGTATATATGCTCCTGTGATACCAGAACCTAGGCAGGGAGAAGAAGCCAAATTAAAGACTCTCATTGTCAGTAGCTATTTGATCTGCTCGATCTGGTGAGTAGTCCATTAGAATGTGCATGCAAGCTATCCACTCATCTCTGATTTAACAATGGTGAGGGTTGTATACTGCACTGTCAGTTCCTGGAAAAAAATGGGATGGAGCTAACTGCACTTTACAAGTTTGGTGTGAAAACTAGAAAAGTGAAGCTACTGTGGTAGAATAATCATTTGAAAAAGGGATAGGCATTTAGAGACAGATCCATATGAACTCAAGTACGATTAGCGTTTCATTTTATTTACTTTTAAATTTTATGTATTTAAATTCCAAGTACTGTGTATCCCTGTGGTAACACACTTTCCTATCCAACTGGCATAAGACATACTACAGAAAATCTCTTGTTTTGTTTATATTCGTAGTAGAAAAATACACATGAACTTGTGTCATGCAAACTATGCTAAGATTGGAAACTATGAAGCTATTTACCGTAATTTAGTAATTATCTGTAAGATCATACGGAAATCAATACCACTTTGAGGCAATGAAAAAATTGCCAAGTTCCAGTTCTGTACTTCATTATAAGCTACTGACATCAATACAAATTTTAAAAACAAATTAAAAAACCATATCTTTAATGTGTACAAAAGGGGACCCTTAAGTTTCCATCATTTCTGTCATTTATCGATACTAGCAATGTGTTTCTCCTATCTGTAAGTAGCTGTCTCTGGTGTTCTATTAATGCTTTCTCTGAGTGTAGTTGAAGTCATGGATATGTACAAGTACAAAGAAGTACTGAAAGAGGTCTTCCATCATCAGAACAGATTTTTCCTCTTAATACTTCTACATCACTCTCATTAACAGTAGTTGCAGATACAAGGGAAGGATAAATCCCAAAGTATTATCTAAATGCCGTCCAGCTGACATTAGAAGATTTTATTCGGTTACTTATTACTTTTTACTGTACTTGCAGAGTGTTTTAGATAGTGACATTTTAAACTCGGGTGGAAAAAAAAACAACACAGAGAGAGAGAGAAACAGGACTACCAGGGAAGGAAGAAATTAAATTCCTTTTGCACTTTGGTTTTTATTAATACCCTGCACCTAAGACATGAGTAATCAGTTTCAGCATTGGTACTCAGTGGTCTACCTTCAGAACACACATATACGCAGCTCACCAAGGCCTGCCTTATATATGCCTTAACTTTAACGAAAACTGAGGATTTTTCAGAATATGGTTCTCTATCACAGCGGGTTCCCACAATGTCACGTTACTAAAAAAATACTTGTTTCACAGATGTAATCCAAGTGTGTAGAAAGATACAAATATCTTGTCACCTTTCCATGTTAATACCAGATGAATTTATGTATTTTTAACATGGGAGGATTTGTCAGTGGTTTTGAGATTCCATATGAACAGACTAATTTCGTAAAGCTAAAACAATGAACTAGGCATGCTTTCCCAAGTTTTGTGTAGTGTATGTGTCTGTGCTTTATAGTATTCACACCACAAATCCCATGCCAAGGTCTGAGTTCATTCAGAGTAGATAATGTAGTCCTGAACTGACAGGAAGATTGCTGCCTTGTTAGTCTGCAGTCCCACATGAACTCACACACATGTTGACCCTAAGACTCAGCAGGCAACTCCAGAAAAAGCATTGAAGTTGTTCTCAGAGCATGAAGATAAACAGATGGATGAATATTTGTAAAACAGGGATCTTAGAAGTTGTGCCATTTGTGGATGACATGACAAGGTGATATTCTTTTTGTTCAGTCACATGGACTGTGCTTTCTGTAACATTGACTGATTCTGATTTTATAGTGTATTTGATACTCTTTAAAAACATAAGGATAGTGTACAGATGAATCAAAGATAAGTTTGTATGTTAAAAAGAAAAAGATTCACTCTCGCTATCCGCAAGAGTACTATGTTCCCTGTCAAATCACAGTTCTCTTCAGGGAGTTACCAATATGTGTAAAACACTTTAGGGAGCAGAAGGTATGTTTTTTGGAGTTGATAAAAGAAGAAATAACTGTGAATGAGACTGAATTATTGGTAGGATTATTTAGGAACAAACAGAACTAAAAAATTTATTCCAGCTGGGGTCTCCAGGCTATGGAAGAAAGTGGAAGGAATTGATCCCTATTAGACAGCACACTGGAAGAATTATCAAGAGAGTTGGTCAGGACAGAGTATGTTGGCAAATGAAAAAACATGAAACTGTATAATACGTGTGCAACTGTCCTTGTGTAACACTTGAAAAATTTCTAAATAACACAAGGGAATAGATTTCTTTATACTTCAGAATTCAAAGCAGTCATTGAATTCTCTTTGTTGTTAAGCTTTTTTTTTGACCAAGGCAAAAACACATACAAGCTTCTAGAAAGAGGAAAGACAGATTAATATCACCAATGTTGTCCAATACAGCGATAGCTACCAGCAACATTAGTGTATGACAGTGTCTTTTGCCAGAAAATAAGTAGCATGATATGGAAAAATGATTTTAAACCAAGCTGCATTGTATTGTCTGTAATAGAAGGGAGGGTTAAGAAAAATAAAAAAGGAATATTTAGCTCATTTGTTTTTCAGTATAAATTTTCATCTGACCAGATTTCTCTACAGATTTTGAAACATTAAAGGTACTGAAAGTTACTTCTTCCTCTTCCCTGCACATGACAACTACTCCCTCCTACTGCTAGTGCCTGGCACCCTGTACAAAACATGCAAATTTTAATTGAAAAGTTTAATTTGTCAAAATTAGGTAAACAGTAGATTTCACTGTGTTGCCTCAAATTGTTTGGAAAATGAAGAAGATACTCTAAATTGGTGCTTAGAAATGCTTTTTTCATTTCATTATCAGAACAATTTCTTTTAATGTTGAAATTCAAAGACATTCTGAAAAGCAGTTGTCTTTAATCACAACAAAGATTTGTTTGAGTTCAGTTTACTTTCATATTTTGGCTCCCTTTTTCTACTTTTACTTTTGGTTAAGGATAGGAAATAATGTAAACCTCCAAATAATTCATCATATCAAAAACATTAATTCCTGCCCACCTCTACTTACTCCAGCCTACACTTTCTTTAGTTCTGTAGTATAAATATGGCACTTACTTGTTGCAAAAATTCCTGGGGCAATCATGTTTCAGAAAAAAGAAAAAAACCACAAACATTTACTCTCAGTTTATCTCCTTGTATTTGCAAGGAACTATAGCACTACAACTGAAGATACTGACAAATGCATTTCATGTGACTGGTGTTTAAAATCTCCCCTGAGCTGCAGTTATATTTCTGAATTCAGAATTTGCCCCAAAGTACACGGTATTCCCTCTGTGGATTTCTATAATATTTATTATTCACAACTTGTACAATAGCATAATGTGTGTCATATTATCCAATGTTTGGGATCTAACCCACATAACACGTGAAAGTGAATCTTGCTGCTAAGAAATACTCTAACTCTCAAAGGTGCATGTCGTCTTTCTTCTTCACTTCAAAAGCAAATAATGAGGCAGGCAAAAAGGCTGAGTGTTTCAGAGGCCGTGCAGTCAACTACATATTGAAGGGAGATGAGCTTAGCATCTGTTTTCTTAGGTTGTTCACTACAAAGTGAAAGCCTGACATGCCAACTGAATTCTGACTCAAGAAAGCATGTCTTATTAGATAAGCTCTGAAACTAGTGAATTCTTTTTCTTTCTCTCTCTCTCTTTTTTTTTTTTAAGGCCTGAGAGAGGCAGGTTACTGTTTAATTTTAGGCACAATTTAGCACTGAGAACACAATGCGTTCCTAATACTCGTATGAAAACAGCAATGAAAAACAAAATAACAATAGGAAACTCTGAAATACACCGTGCTGTTGTTAGTCATCAGGTAAGCCACCCTTATCTGGTGATCTGAAGAATTCAAATGAACTCAAACTAACCTACAGAAACAGCTCCATGAGCCCCAGCTTACAGGAAAGAAAGGTTATGTGGGAAAGCCTCCTGTAATACTTACTTTATCCAAAACATATGTGACTCTTGTTTTAACACCTTTTTAAAACAATGCCTCTTTTAGGTGTCATGCTCGATAAAACACTTGTTCTCCAAAACTCAGAATGAATTAGAGAAGGAAGGAGAAATAAAAGCCACACGTTTTATCATTACATTTTTATTGAAATTTAAATACCCAAGTGGAAGAGATTTACATAAAAGAATTTGACCTACATGATATACCATACATGATTGAAAATTGCTTTGCCATTCTTCGTAAAGTCTCAACTTGACTGAGATAGAATGTAAAAGCAATATATGAACTCTGCTTTAATTTATTTTTGCACTCTCGTGCATCAAATGGTATTATATATTTTTTCTTAATATTTTGCAACAACCAGGACTCTAGTTCAGCATCCTTCTAAAGAATAACCCAACATGTACCAAAACAGGCAGAATTCTGGATTCTTTGCTTAACTTTTCATATAGTCATGCTTTCAGAAACTTAAAATGTAAACAGAAGTCAGTGGGGATACTTTTGCTGAAAATCAAGGGGACTTGTATCGTAGGGTTTTATTTATTTAAGGAAACTTTTAAAGTATCTGTAGACATAAAGGAGTTGGACATCTAATTTTCCTAAGTAAATTCTGGAAACTAAGAATATGATTGATGGGACTTGATCCCATATTTATCTTTCTATTGCTTGCATTGTGATAAACAAGTAATAAGTAAAACTTTCAAATTGCCCTCAAATTGGAAATAATGATTTTTTTTTTAAGTAAAATAGATTAATCTCCTTCAAAACATGAATTCACAATAGTGTCAATTAGTTTGGAATTTTTCTGTAAATGATAAACCTAGAAAAAAGTATCATTTCCAAAGTTAGCCTGCAAAATATCCAGGATATCAACAATTTCTATCTACTTCCTACATGTAATAAGCAAGAGGAAAGCTGAACTAAAATGTTACAAACCTTTTACTACACTGTTCTAAAATTTCTAAGTAACTAGCAACAGGGTTGAAATACAGGAACGAATGACCCAATAATCTGTTATGTGTTAGATCTGGATATTTTCAGAAGCTGGCATGACAGGTAAAACCAGAGTAAAAAAAAAAATGAAAAGAATATTGAAAGTCGTTGCAGTGAAGGACGTACAGCATAAAGCTTCACTCTATATCACAGATAATTGTAAAAACTCTGTGGGAATTGTGCATAAAACCCTTACAACTTTGATGATTTGGTCCACAATACGTATTTGGTATAACAATAAGCATATTGAGCAAGTCGGCTAACTCTTTTATCCATTTCTGAGTTCATAAGCTGGCTTTGACAACAGTGAAGAGGTCCTGAAGAGCAGCCTCTGCCAGTCAGTAAAACCAAAAACTATTTCTAGGAGAAGTCCGATGTAATGAAATTATCCTCGGAGAGGTGGGGGAGGGAATAGTCCTGCAAGAGAAGCAGTGATAACCCACAAAGTACAAATAACCATTTCTTGGGACAGGGCTGGAGAATGTGAGGGTAGGGCTGAACAAAGGGTACAAATGTGAGGACACAGGACAGAGACCTACTTGTAAGCTGTCAAGCTTCATCAGTAACAAAGATGGTTGGAAAGGAGCAGAACTTACTGCAAAGAGCCTTTAAGGGTTAGGCTACCTCAAGCAGTCTTAGAAATAAAGCTAAACACGGACATATCATGAGAGAGCAGAGAGAAAAACGGCACTGGTGGACAATAAAGAAAAAGAAGCATAGCAAAATATGTTGTGTTTTCTGAAATAGCAAGATTGAATCACTGAGTTTTGATTGGTGCTTTGCTATTGAAAGTGTGAATATTTTAAATTACACAGTTTTGTACCTTCAGTCTGATAAAATAACATATACATATATATATATATTTGTCCAGTAGTACAATGCAAAAATTATAATACAGGAAGACATGAAGTTTAAATATTTTAAAAACATAAAATCACAATAAAAATGCATTCATGTATGAATATGAAATAATAACCCCAAATACTTGAAAATATTACTAAACAAACAGAATGCTAATTTGATTTAGCATGTTTACATCCACTTTTAATGCAAAATTGCCTAATCTGACCAAATATTCTAGTGAGAGTAAGACTGCATTTTTTGAGGTTTTTTCATTGTATGGTTTCAATTCCATTAATATCTTTTCTTAGAGTGGTGTTCACATAGGAGGTCATATAGGGATTTAAATACAAAATCATGCATTATGTAGCTCAGCATTTAAAATCAAGGTTATGAAAAATCTGTTTGCTGAAAGAGTGGATTAGTTGCATCTCATGAACCCTGAAATATATCTTCTTCCAGTGTATTACAAAGTTTCAGGTTTATTCCTCATAAATGGCCCCCCATTCTACTCTGAATTGCCTGTGGGGTTTTATTTTAAGCAGAGGTAATAATAATTTAGAGTCAACTATTGAAAAACAAATGCTAACGTAAATTCTTCCATTCAGCAATAAAAAAAAAGCACTCGAGAGAGCAGTCTCCTTGAGTGCATCTACATAACTATATTGATTCTTTTCTGTAGTGCTCACAGCTACATGCTAAAGTGATGCACACAAAGGTTAGAGTCAGCCTTCACAAGGTCCTTTCTAAGTCTGAGACAAGAAAGTTTGACTGGGCTCTCTCTCTGTCCTGGGCATTTCATCAGTGAATCTTCTCTTTCAAATTGCCTAGTCTTTGTCTGTTTGTTCCTTTACTCTTTATAGTCATTGTTTGGAGTATCTGTGTGGGTCCCTCTGCGTGAAACATTGTAGGATATTGGAAAGCTTGTCTTTAGAAAAAAAAAAGTATTATACTCCGTGTTATCTCTTAGACAGTGAGTATCTGTGTCTGTCCATCATAGCCAAAACCCTATAATCCCTAACTATTTATATGTGTATCTTTTCTCCTAGCTTTTTTTTTTTTTTTTTGTGTTAGTTGCCATGCTCCAAAGGATCAAAGCTGTCTTGCTGGATCTCAAGTACAAAGCCATGTCTAGGTAAAAAATGTTATAAAAAGCTACATGATGCAGGTCTAACCCACTCATTAGTATGCCTCACAGGTTCTCCTGTGAGCCATATCCCTAGAGGCTATCAGCTTCTCATGGTCTCAGCTGAAAAGCTTGGGATCAAATTGCTGAGACTTAGGCATTTAGCTTCTGAGATTCTCTGCTTTGTTTCCCAACCTGTCAGCAAATATTGTGGCCTTCACATAAAAGGAATGGATCTGCATTTGAATTACTGTGCCACTCACATGCTTGGATCTGGCTCCTTTTGATTTTGGGGAATAATTAAATCATTGTTTGATATGTACTATAATCAGAGAGACTAACTTATAGACTGCTTGTATCTTCACTTTGCATATACCCTCATGAAACTCAGTGCATGCTTTATAGCACTGTTTTCCACAATCTGAAGTACATTGTTAATATGGTTTGAAGCTGACTCCCTGCCAAGTCTCCAAACCTTACCACAAGAAGTGTCCCCCCCCACAAACCTCAGGGAGAAGAGGGAGAAAAACAACCAAGAAAACCAAAACGAGAGAGAGACAGATAAAGCAATATATATAAATATATTTACACTTATGTTACAGTTATATACAATTGAAATATATATACAATTTCACAAGGGAATGGGAAGCGGGAAGGGAAAAGGAACAAAACCAAAATAATATATATCCAGATTAGTAGTCCAATATCTAGCAACTAAAAGTTAGCAAAGAAATATCTCACTACTCTCCTTGGGACAACCGAGAGTCGCTCCGGAACGATCACTGGCAACCTCCGTCTCCCAAGGTCGACAAGGCCCTACCAGGCCTCGCTCCCCAACACGGCAGACTCAACAGCAGGGAATCTGCACCTTCAAGCCGCCAGAAGGAAAGAGAGCGAAGGCCTCTCCTCCTTTCTTCTTATAGTCTGGCTTACGTAAAAATCATAGGGAATACTGGGTAAATCTGGACCCTTCCTTGGTTACAAACTGGTCACCAAGGAAGGCCCAGACCAAACCATCACAATTGTCCAAAAAGGTGTCTAACATTTCAGAAGATCAATAGCTCAGTGAGGAGTTTTGCGTATGCCATAGGGATAGTTGGTAATGTTTGACTTTAGTGCACTATTATGAGAAGACTGTACTCTGAAACTACCTCTATGCTGTTCCTGTACTTTTCTTATTATTTCTATACTTCTGTATTATTACTGTTAGTTCCTATACTATTCTTTCAGTACAGAAAAATAGTAAATATTAGGATCCAAATTTTACATTTTCCCTCGAGTTTACATGATAGTAATTTCTCAGTCATTTTTGAAGAGGCACATAATAAGAAAATACATGGAAAGGTCTCTGAAATAACTGTACTCCTGAGGAATTTTCAGACCTTTGCATCATTTGATCCCTATGCAAAAGGTGAGAAAGAAGATTTACAAGAGGGAATCAGAGGGTTAAATTTGCTGTTCTCTCCTTGTCCTCTCCTAGTAACACCTGCTTGTTTCTTTTCCATGTCACTTCTGCTGCCTGCAACCACTGTATAAATCCCTCCTTTTAGGTCAAGGTCTTGTCTGCCTTGATATAAATATTAATAATTTCAGTTCTTTACAAAGAATGGCTTATATGTTGGCTGAGGGATTTTTTTAAAAGCCAGATTCCTCAAACACTGATGATCTTAAGTAACAGAGCATTGCCTAGTAGGAGTAGAAGCTGGAATAGATGACTTCTAAGCTCTGCCACTGAATTCTTCTTTGACACAGAAGTAATTTAATTCCTGTGATGCAGGCTACCCCCTTGTAGAATTAGTCTAATAATAATTACCTGGCTCACAGCATGTTTCAAGACTTCATTAGTGTTTATAGAGCACTTTGTTTGTCAGGTTTGAGTGTTTTCCCGCAAAACTTTACATAGTGGGAAACCAAACCATGGAACTGTTAATAGTTATAAAATAACTTATCAAGTAATGCAGAGCTCTTCATTCACAATGATAGTCTTTCTCTGTTTATCTTTTCATGTATAAATGTGCTTCATACTATCCGATCCTAAATTTCAAAAAATATTCAAAACCTTCAGCATGAAGAAGTGGAGCTGAAATTATCTCAGAGACCTCAGGTTTGGAATATGAGGAAAATAGAAAAAGGATAAGTGTCAAGGGAGTTTGTCTGATATAGGAATTTGTCTGATATAGAAGAAAGGAATGTATTTGCTAAATTTGGTTACAAAAATTACTCCTCCTCTTATTGTTTTGGCAACAACACCAGGATGATAATGTGACAGAATGTTCTGATATCAACCAAACCTTCTCTGGAGATTTTCTGGCACTGCCTAATTTCTTTGGGGCAGCTATGTGTTATCTCAGTGGATACTCTAATCTAAACTACACTAAATATTTACAGCACCAGGCTTTTTCTCCACAGCAAAATATCTGTGTTTCAGGGACTAAATAAGCCAATGGTTTTCCCTACATACGTTCCCAGCTGATTCTTACACTGAAAAATAAATTTGCACTCCAAAAGCTGCATACCACGCACTCATGTGCCTCATGGCTCTCTCATTATATAATTTTATTTAAGAATATCCTGATTCATTTAACTTCTAGAATCAACCCGCAGTTCTGGAGGCAATATTTTATCAAGAGACATTGTGAAAAACAAACAATTCGCAAAGCAAATCCAATAAACAAGGACAAAACGAGATGACAGACTATTTAAAAGACCCATATTGTTCTCAGTTTTGTAGGAACAAATTTCACAAAGGGACTTTGCACTAGCAGATATCCTGTAAAAACATGTTGAAAATACACCTTGGGATATCTTCAGAAAGGCAAAGATTTTCCCTGCTCATTTTAGTGGGATAGCTACAATGATATCCACATATTGAAATGGCGTGAATGGTGCAAGTGTTTCTAGAAGTGTATCAACACCACCATGCACAAGTAGAATGACAATGATCTGAAAGGATTTTTGCAGTGATTCCCCTTAAGCATAGACAGTTTGTCAGCTGTTCAGGTTTTTCCAAATATGTATGTAATCTCAGATGGAGGCAAAATTTTGAATTAGGTAATGTCTTTACAGCAGAAAAAAAACATGAAACCAACTGTCTTACAAATGTACTAGTAATATAAACTTAATTCAAAGGGATATATAATACATTCATATGTAGGTAGCTACATAGATGAAAGGCAAGTAAATCCATTTGGATCTAATACTGCTGTATCTGATTTTGGCAGGAGGTTCCTGGATTTTTCCAGTGTCTCATCTACTGCAATTTCCAGCTGTCTCTCAGTTTTGATGTGTTTCCTGTAAGTAACATAACCATTTTTCAAGTCTCAAATTCACAGCTTCCTATTATACTTGCAAATAGCTAAGTACATATGTTCTCTACAGAGAAATATGGGTTTACCTCTTTTTTTTCTCCATGGCATTGATTGTGGCATACCAAAATACATATCAAATAATCCTCAAAAATATTATTTTACCTTAAACACTGTATATTCTAGTAAGAAAGCAAATACATATAGATATGCATCAAATTTAGTCACTAAAATATTCTGCTAAACGAGAAAAAAATTAGGAAATAAGTGTATGATACTTTTATGTTACACTAGGCTACTTGTATTAAACCATGTAGGTATACAACTGACGTTGATGGAAAACCTCGGAGAATGTTTTTTGCTCACTAAGCACAGATTTGCATGATGGCAAACAGTTTCTCCATTACTTCTGATATTAAGAGGCAGTATTCATCTACTTGTCAATTTTGCTGCCTCCCTACCCCCTTCCATGTTTTTCACTGTAACTTGCTGGACTGGAGACTAAAGATCCTTCATTTAACTGTCATCCAGGCCCAGTGTTTTAGCCTGACACCCGAAGTTAGTTTAAAAGAATAAGATTGTTGCAATGTAAAATAATTCTTAATATCTGCATTTAAGGTATGCAAAATGTACTGCAATTTTAATGGCTCAGTGGTTTGCATTTTTCTTCAGTTGCTGCAAACACACTTCAAAACATATGTTTTAAATTACACAGAAGTATATTTTACTATGGAGGACAAAATTTCCCAGCAGCAACAAACCTGGCTTGCTATTACTATAAAATTCTTATATTCTGAATTTTGGTTTTTTTCTTCGTTTTTTTTGTGTATTTGTTTTTGTCAGTGGGAGAAGTTAAGAAGGGAACACTTTCTGTTAAAATAATGTGTTAGACAAATTCAGGAGTAAATCAGAATGAAAATGTATTACTTTTTATATTTACCATCCAAAACCAATGGGAAAATGCTAATGCAGAAAGCATTAAATTCATAATATACACTAGATTTAGTAGCTTTCTCTGTTTATACAGCTTTGGCACTATTAAAGGCTTTACCAATAAGTATACATGGAATTATGAATGAATGTGTGGAAAATACTCTGATATTTGATACGACTGTGCATTCTTGTAATAGTAAGTTACCTGAAGCTCTGATGGACTATTTATTATGTCACCACACAAAATCAGGGAGTTTTAGAGCTAACTATCCTAACCTTTAGTTTCACATATTTGTGCTTAGTATGTAGGGCAGGCAATTAATTAACTAGGAGCTGCTCATTCCGTGGTGAGAAGACACCAAAGGGAAGCTTGAAAACCCTTGCGGAAGATGGGAGCCAAGACATGTTCCTTTGTCACTTTGAGAGCAAAGCTTATTGTCACCCACAGAAGTTTTATTCACCATCAGCATCCAGCAAGATGTTCAGTAGTAAGAAAACCTCAATGACAAGAGCAAACAATTCAGATGACTCTACTAAGCAGCCTTCTGCAGCCAGAAATGGCCCAGCAAAGCCCTGCTGTGCTTGGAGGAATTTTGCCTCTATTCCAGTTTAACAATGAGCCAAAAAGGAGACATTTGAAGCAATAAAGTGAGGAACAGATGGGTAAGAGAAAGGTTAGTGTTAATATGATCCTCTGAAAATTAGCTGGATGGTCATCATTACCACAGATGGACACAAGAAATGTCATTGGAAGAAACAGAGGAAAGTAGTACAAGCGCAGACAGGTAAACCCCTCACACCCTCCAAGAATATGTACATATAAATTCATAAAAAGTATTTCATGCACCTCTAGATCTACTAATTGGAGATGTAGGTGGTCTCCAAAGTTATAGATAACAGACATCTTTATTGAGAACACTCTGATTGAAATTCCCATCCAGATAGAGTTGCTGAAACAGACTCATAGGTTTCAGAGGATATTAGTTGCCTTAGGTGGAAATGCATTTTGTTAGACAGCTCTCCCTGAGAGTGCTTTCCCCAGCTCTCATGTGCTTTGCCTCAGGCTTGTGATATGCATTATCATAGACAAGCACAGTTGTCTCACTGATTCATAGATTGTAGTGGGGGCATGATCTATTATTCTAATTACCATGTTGAAGGAAATATTCAAGAAAAATATAAAAAGATGTCTTTTTAAGCTTCATCCTCAGAAATCCATATCTAGCCAAGAGAATTAATGCACTGACGTTTTCTGGAAACCTCGTATTATACTCATTGGAACAGATTATAATTCCAGTGAAGTCCATGGAAAGATGCCAAATTACAATAGATGCAAAAAGCTAGATCTAGCTGCACATTTTTTACTCTGCTTTTTCTTTCTGCCAGTTGAATTAACGTATCATTGAATATGTACATGAGCCTTTATGTGCACCAGCCTTATATAAATAGCAGTCCTTTTTTATTTTTGTTTTTTAATAGATGACTAAATAAAGTGGTTCTTGGCAAATAGTATAAAGAATGAAATGTAATTTCATGCAAATCACCAGAATACAGCATATTTTTGCAATGAGAGAATATCAACTATTTATTATCAGACGGTTTTGGAGAGTGCTAAACTTTGATAGTCAATAGATCCCAGAAACAGAGCTTGTTAAGAGCCATGTTAGGACTTAAAACAAAAAGAACTGGCGTAGCACTAGCTGGAGCCACAGCCTAGGACTGAGAAAATTACTTAGTTTCACCTCAGAAACATTAAAAAAAAGCAGGAGGTACAAAATGACAAAGTCCATCTTGAAAAGAAGAAAGGGACACAGAAGAGCAACTAGCCATGAACAGATATATCTTCCCTGACATTTCACTCACTGCATCTTATAAAGACATTGGCTTAAACCTTCCATAACTCTAAACTCAGCCTTGCTCTAAACTCACCTTTGAGCAATCATAAAAATGTTTGCATGTTTACAGCATTTACAAACATTATCCAAAATCCTATTCCAACTGGCCACCCAGCATCTTAATTGAAAAGTAATGCATATTTCTCCGTGGAGTATCTGATATAATAAAGACACTTTTTTCACTGTCTAAAAGAGCGAAGAAGGAGGCAGGAATGTCTCCAGTTTCTAATGCAGTTTCTGTATTCTGTGAAAAATTATTATCTTAATTGCCACCCACACCCACGACTCACAATCTGCACGATTGTTTATATACAGAGACAAAGAGAAGAAACTATATACAATCTTATTATGGCTTTCTGAGAGAGAGAAAGAACACTTTTTTAACTTTACTTCAAATTTATCAAACAATCCAAATCTAGATGGAAGTGAGAATATTTTCCTCACAGCATTACTTAAAGGTATTAGAGGAACTGTATCTAGGAAAAAAGAAGGCAAAACTGTTTAAGTCTTAAATGACTGGATTAGTTTCTAATCATGCTCTTATTTATTTTATCTTTATGATATAAACTTGTTCTCTTGAATAAACCGGAAGCAATTCTTTCCTATAATTCTGTGAGAGTAAGAGGCGTATCAGCCTCTGTAAGCTGAAACAACATAAACCCAGCAGACTGTAACACAGTCAACTGTGCAGAAATGACTCTTTCCTTAAATGTAGAATTCAGAATCTAGAAGAATTTGGGGCAAATAAAAGATCTCTTCCATTAGATTCTTTTCCATGGGAAAGATACACAGACACCCCTTTTGGTAGGTAATATGGGTCCTACTACACAAAGTCAAGGTACCTGAAACATCTGGGGGGGCCAACTGTGTCCTGGGGGGCATCAGGCAAAGCATCACCAGCCAGCTGAGGGAGTGGATTGTCCTTCTCTGCTCTGCACTGATGTGGCCCCACAGCAGTTTTGGGCACCGCAATATAAGAAAGATACTAAGCTCTTAGAGAGTGTCCAAAGGAGGGCAACAAAGACGGTGAAGGGCCTTGAGGGGAAGCCACATGAGGAGCAGTTGAGGTCACTTGGTCTGTTCAGCCTGGAGAAGAAGAGACTGAGGGGAGACCTCATTGCAGTCATGAGAGGAAGAGGAGGGGCACTGATCTCTTCTCTGTGGTGACCAATGACTGGACCCAAGAAAATTACCTGAAGTTGTGCCAGGGGAGATTTAGGTTGGATATTAGAAAAAGGTTCTTCACCCAGAGGGTGACTGGGCACTGGAACTTGCTCCTCAGGGAAGTGGTCACAACACCAAGCCTGACAGAGGTCAAGAAGTGTTTGGACCAGACTCTCAGACACATGGTGCAACTCTTTCTGGATGGTCCTATGCAGGGCTAAGGGTTGGACTCAATGGTCCTTGTGGGTGCAGAATATTCTGTGATTCTGTGATCTAAACCATAAATGCACACAAAAGTATGCCTTTCAGAACACATGGGTTCCCAAGGGCTCTCCCTTCTCTCTAAGACTATATCTATAAACAAAATGCAGTTTGTCCAATGTGCCTGGCCTTTTAATGACTTCAGGACTTACAGGTATACACAAAATACAACCCATTGAGTATTTCTCAGCTAAGGATAATTCTTTATTGCCCCCTTCAACTTGTGCCACTGAGATCTAAGAAGATAATATTTCATTAGAATATTCTGCTGTTGTTAAATGTTGTTTGGAGAGCAGAAATGAGTCTACTCAGAATTATAAAAACATGACAGTATGATTCTGTGTTCACCCGAAAATTCTTCGAAGTCCACTTGAACTTCTGTAGACATAAAAAAAATTAAATCAAACAATTCTACAAACAAGCAAGTGTCAAAATTTGAGTCTGCACTGGTTATAAGGTTGCTTAAAATACTATTTGGCATTTTTTGGAAGGTAATTTTTCACAAATAAACTTTTGAGTTTCTGATGGCATTAAACATTTAAAATTTCTGATGGCAATTTGTGTAAGAGCAACCAAGTCTGGTTATTTTTTAATACTTTCATTTAGCATGGTTCATATAGAACAGGTACTGGAGTTACTCTTTCCACAAGCAAGAAATCTGGGGAATGGGAAAGAAATGGTTAATCTCTGTATAGAAGAATAGGACCCAGAGCTGAGGCTGACCTTGCTTATAGGCTATACATTGACCTGAATGTTCATGAAGCTAAGTCTGTGTTATGAAGTCTCATACATATCCTCAAATCAAATATTTTCTTTAGTCAAATAACACTGACTTTTGGGAAAGCTCCTGGGGCATTTAATAAAATAGAAAATTCATGTCACTCTATGTAAACCACACTTTCCAGTGTTCTATATACAGATTAGTATAGATGCAGTGAGTCTTTCTGAAAGGGTTAAGTCAGACAGTTTCTTCAGCCAAGACCCAGGATTGTTTTCTCCCTTGCCATTTTCAGCTTGGCCTTTCTAATCTCTGGACTTCGGCGCAGTTGTATTTGTGGTATCCATGACAGCTTTACTACTAAGTCTGTCTCTGGAAGTAGCCAGCAAAACTAACAGTGAATCAAATCTCACATGCTTGCACTTCATTATTGTACTTAATTCCTCGAGTATACAGACACCAGCTCTGATAATTTCTGAACAAGAAGTATGTGAAAAACAAATTATGTATGCAGGCATGTGTGTTTATAAACATGGATAAATACAATCATATATTCCTTTTTAAAAACAAGTGATGTGTTACAGTAAAAATGCATCACTGTGGTATATCATTTTCAGTGAGGGACAAAAAAATAAGAAAGCTGCCTAAAACTATGGCACCTCTTTTCTGGAGACATCAGCATATACTGTTTAAGCACATTATTTTAGAACAAGTTTTAGCTCTGGCTGGGACCATAGAAAATGATACACACATTCAAACCACAGAGTAGAGAGTGAAAATAAAGAACAGTGCCTTTCCATTCAAGTAGAAACTAAAAGGAGTTCAATTTCAGACTTGTAAGAGTTGGGCAAATTGTCTCAACTTCTCTTTTCTGAGATTATCTAGGCAAAAGGGAAAAATCTCAAAGGGAGAAAAAGTGAAGCACTTAAATATTTCAGGTTTTATTCTCAGATCCCAAATTAAAGGCATATATGATAACAATAATAATAATAATAATAATAATAATAGTTATAAAAGCTCTGGAAAAAAGAAAGGCTTTATTGTTTTATTTGGTGTGTTCCCCACACTATCTCCTTTCCCCTAATTTCTGTGACTGGCTGAAAATACCTAAAATTACCCTGATGAAAAATGTGCTGCTAGAGGCATGTCTAGCTAAGTCCTTTCTTCTCGAACAAAGCAAGGATGGATCCCTAATAACTCCCTACTTAACAGGCACTTTAAAAGCATGAGATGAGCAACAATGTTTACAACACTGGTGATTCTGGAAAGGATGGCTCAGGGCACTTCATAGCTGTGTTATTGCTGCTCTGCAATGTCCCTGTAGTTTATGAGACCTTGTGCATCAGGAATAAGATTAATGATGTTAATTAGCTATGCTTACATATTGCGCCATATTGTTTTATTTCAGTTTCATATGTATACTACCTCTCCAGTTTAATACATCCAAAAATTTGAATAAGAGATGCACAGGGACCTATGTCGATGAGGGTCCTGGTCGATGGCAAGTTGAACATGAGTCAACAGTGCATGTTCAGTGGGGGGCACCAAGCAAAGCATCAAGGGAGGTGATTGTCTTGCTCTGCTCTGCACTGGTGTGGCCTCACCCTGGATCTAATGTGCAGTTTTGGGCACCACACTATAAGAAAGATATTAAGTTCTTGGAGAATGTCCAAAGGAGGGTAACAAAGACAGTGAAGGGCCTTGAGGGGGAGCCATATGAGGAGCGATTGAAGTCACTTGGTCTGTTCAGCCTGGAGGAGACTGAGGGGAGACCTCACTGCAGTCGTGAGAGGAAGAGGAGGGGCACTGATCTCTTCTCTGTGGTGACCAGTGACAGAACCTGAGGGAATGGCCTGAAGTTGTGCCAGGGGAGATTTAGGGATAATTCTTTTATATTTCATGATTTTCAGGTTTAACTAAACTAGAGAGCCAGAGGAAAGGAAGATTACCAGTTTGCATCACTTTGACTTGGACCCAGCCTAATTTTAAGAGACGGGCATGGTAAAAGAAGGAATAACCTGTAGGAATATATTTTTTTCAACCTCTTTTAGGATGTACCACATTTTCCTGTGATCTATTCAAACTTTCTCCCCCTCAAATCCATTTCATTTTAATTTCTTTGAATCTCCTGGTCACCCCAATATTTTCAATACAAGATACACTCTCCTAAGCTCAATTCATACTTAAAGTAAGTAAAAAATTGCCATTCAGAGCCACTGCTTATCAATTTTGAATCAATTCATATTAATAGAAACAGGCATTTTTTTGACAAAAGATGATGTACCGAAATTAAAAATAATTACCTTTCATTTTAAGTGTGTTTACTGTTACCATTGCAGTAAAAATAGTGAGTTATATGATGATTTGAGAAATCATTGCTATGAAAGTTGCTGTTCTGTTTGGTTCCTTTTTAAATTTCCTGTTGCCCATGAATTGTCTAGGAATAGATCATCAGCAGAAGAATATATCTAACTCTCAGAGTCTAGGCATGGTTTTAACTCAAAGCATGGTTTTATGCCCTATTTCTTCAGTCTTAGAAGATAAGCTATAGTAGCCTTAAGGCTAGAATACAACCAGTGGTTCATTCTTACATTAGCACATTTTATGTTCAAATAGATGAAGACATCTCTTTATCATATCTGAATGGTGCTCAGAAATGCATTTTCATGTATCCAAGAGCTTTAAAGGTAGAAGTAAAGCAATGGGAGAGTATGACTATGTTATACACTGGAGGGAATGGTAGCAGCCTGAAAAATGGCTGTGAATTAACTGGCTCTGGGACTGGATATAGTGTCTTCATAGAGCAAAATGTAGGCATTTTGTAGTTAACATTATTATCCTGTGTGAATTTCTTTGACACTGATTGGCAACTCCCAGTTCATCTTGTGAAGGTTGATCCTTTACCATATTTTCTTCTTTGGAAGATTTGTAGATACTATCTTTAGCAATAGTTAAGACTTGTTGACCCATTAATATTTCCCGTTTCTGAACATCAAATAGCAATTATCTCTACCTTTCAGTGGACTGAGTACAGCTGAGCTAAGGAGATTTAAGGAATCCTACTGTGAATCCTGCCACTGAAATCTAGCATATGACAAAGGATTTGAAATCTAGGTTTTTATTTTGAATCCTCATATTGGCCATCCAGAATAAGCAGATCTACATTTTCTCTAGATCTGGTATGTTCTCTAGGCCTTCTCTTAAAACATCTTCTTTCTAAAAGTTAGAAAAAGTTGTGTTGCTAAACAAGAGTGTCCTCCGTTCATCTGAATTTCATTGCAGGCTGCACTGGAAGCATACAATATTCCCAGTCTTTACAGTTCAGACACTTTTAGATAGCCTGTATTTCCAAGAATTAATAACAAGCCATCAAATCAAATTAAGGGATAAGTGGTCCACATACATGGTGATCTGGACACACATGTGGCCATGATATTTTTAATTTAAACTCATGTACCCATGATATTTTTAATTTAAACTCCTTTTAACTGTATATATATTAATAAGTTCTAAATATATGCACTTTCACCTAAACTAATATAACTTAATACCAATGCATATTTATTGTTATTAGATTTTTATAGCATTTTTCCTGTATGGCACCTTATAGGCGTTAAGTTAGCTGGATTCTCTAAAATTTGGGCTGTTTAGAGAACAATAGGCCCATTCACAAGCAACATTAACCGCTTAACAATTTATAGCTCTTATTTACACTTACCTTGTGCAATATAGGTTGCATAAATCTTCATTGAAAAAAAAACCCTAATGTATTTGGATATAATGAAACAAGAAAATATCTGAGATGGCTTTTTTTGTGTTTCATGAAAATGGTTGTTGGGATTGTGTGTAGGCAAAAATATCCATACTGAATATAAAATACAATTTTTGAAAATAGTTTTCCATAATAATGTTTCATTTACCTTTTTGTTCTCCCTGCTCCTCCTGCCCCTGTCATTTACTGCATTTAACGGTGAAAGCGTACAATAAAGATGAGCTAGGAACAGAAGAGTAAAATCAGCCTATTTTGTTGGAGCACTGACTCTGACAGTGTTATAAATGATGGCAAGTCTCCAATTTTTAAAATTGTTTCATTTAAAACCTAAACACTGAATCCCTGTACAGTGTTTAGATGCTTCTCAGCCTTCTCTGATTCGATTTAGAGGAAACATTTATGGGGTCTAAATTGTTCCTGACAATTCTGAGCTGGGTTGCATTTTAAACAAATATAATTTATACAAATCTGTGCCACATAGAGTCCCAAGAAATATAAAATATCAATCAAATTTCATTTGAAAACCAGTTTTACTAATACTCAGTGGTTCTATTGTTCTTGAAAAAATGGTTAGTTTAAAACTGATAACTGTGAAACACACATTTCCAACAGCACTTTTTTTCATATGGAATGACTAAAAGACTTCAATGCCTAAATCAAATAAAGGGATCAAAACATCATGTAGATTTCTTGTTCAGTTATATCAATCCAATACAGTAATAAAATATCAGATAAACATCAGATTAGTTCAGGACAGCAGTGTTTGGATACTAAAACTCTCGGTTTGTTTATTTATTAATAAAATAAAAACACATACAGAAATTCAATACTGTCCTTCTGGTTTTGAGATGTTATAATTAAACAACTCTCAGTGTGTCAACTATTAATTTTTTCTAAGATTTTTCTCTTCTCTTGGCTGTTGCTGTACTATTCTACATATGCCTCTAGTTGAAGTGACACACCTGTGGTGAGTTCAGCTGATTTATTCTTCTTTTTGTGAGCTTTACAAAGAGGATAGGTCTGTTCTAAATCAAGATATAAAATGTATACTTGTATACACAGATTCAAAGAACACCTAAAGATTGAATATGGAGTAACACGCTTCTATTCTCAATGTGTTATTGACAAGTCCTATACTCTCGTCGATTCTAATTATGTATGTCAATAGCTACATAACACTTAAAATACTTAATGTTCCACCAGGTTTTTTAAGTCCTCATTTACTTTACCTTTTTAATATTTTGCTTGTCCTTTTTAAAATTTCTTTCTCTTTTCTTGACAGTTACCTGCCTGTTCAATTTTTTCTTTTCAGTGAACTTTAATTCTATTTTGTCTTTCTTCCTTAACTTTTATAATTATTTTTTCTTGCTTCCTACTACTTTAAATTCTCAAACCTGGAAAGTAGCCTTTTTTCCCTTTTTCTTCTTTCTTATTTTTTCATTTAGACAGTATAGTTGCCTATTACTTTATGTTAGCCCACTTAAGGTGCAGATTGTCACATTTGTTAGTTAGTTGCAGCCTGATTTTCAGAATTGATAGATTCTTGCAAAATCCACTAACTTCAGTCAGACTGAATATTTCTGTGCCTTTCTGGAAATCAAGTTCAGAGTTAAGTTTTCATCTTAATTTACATCTTTCTGCTAAGCAAAACTTTTTTAAGTACTCACCTTCCACCTTTCTCATTGTGTGAGAACTTGGCAATTCTTTCAGCTCAAACCCTACCATTGAAATGACTGGCAGCACCTCCAATTAGCATAACATCAACTAGTCTGGTGAACAGTTACCATTTCTTTTAACTTTATAAACTGATTGAAGTTCAACCAGCACATCAATTCTCTTTCTAGAAATCTAAAAGATTTACACCAACTGTTTAGAGAAAGTACTTTTTTACTTGCAGCTGTCAAAACAGCCTGTCAGTTCAATTATCTGAATTGCCTATTAGTCAATTTTTAATAAAGCTTCAACTACTTTTCTCTGCTGTTTAATGAATAAGCTCCTTCTGCACACCTTTTAAATATGTGTTTCATGGCCCCTTGGAATTCAAAGTTATAAAGAAAATGTGATTTGATTTACTCATAAGATGCATTATAATTTTACGTGTTGCATTAATTCTGCTTACGGGACCTCCTGCGCTCTTGACATTATTAGGCCTTCTGCTGGAAAAAGAATCTTGTGTTGGTAAAAGCACTTTGGAAAATGTGGCACTGCTAAAATGTTTTATTTTAACATCTTCCCATACTCACTAAGTAAAAGAGAGATAGGTAAACTAAGTTCTTGCTTGTATAGTAATCATATGAAAGGGTTGTAACATTTTATTTTTTTAAAAAAACTAAAATTATTACTACTAATAATTATTACGAGTAGAGTAGTAGAGGGCAAAATGAGGAGGGATTGGTCACCATGTACAGCTGATGTTTGGTTCCTGTTCATTTGCTTCATCTGCCCCCAAAGTGGGATCAGGCCTCCTACCAGACAGCCGGGCAGGTCAGATGTTTGTTTTGCTGTGGATACATGTAAGGAGATGCCTCTCTACTGACACCTGTTCTGTGTGTTCAGAGTGATGTTCGAGGGAAACAGCACTCTTTCCTCCTCTTTGCCAGAAAGCAAGTGCTTTGCTGTTTAGCCATGGTATAAATTGAGCCTGCAGAATTTGCCTGTGTGGTTGCCCTGTGATGATGGTCCTATCACTTAGCAGCAGCAGACTCCAGGTTTCTTGCCCAGCAGGGTCAAATGGCATTCAGCCACAAAATTATTGCAATTTTGAGGAGCTGAAAAGACTATTACTTACTTGACCTTATCTTTCCTGGCAGGTGTTTTCTTGACACAAGTTTTCATGGGATATTGTCTTTCAGGCTGTCTTCTGCTCAAGCAACAGGATAACATTTTACTCACATCTCTAATGGGAAGGAATTTTCTTTCTGTTCTACTTTACACAACTAATCCTCTATGTGAAATGACACTGATGATGTCATTGATGACAGTGGACTTTATTGCCTGTCTTAAGCAGATAATCCAGCTGTTCAGGTATTAGTTTTCTATTGTATTGTCTTGTTTTGCATTGCTTTGCTTGGTGGGTGGGGGCAGTGGGTGGTGTCACTGTTTTCCCCAGCGTGAAAACTCCAGTCACGTAAGTACACCTGAAATTTGATGAGGCTTTCTTATCCAGCCTTATCTGAACCACTGAGACACAGCAAGTCAAAATCCTTCCCATAAGTGAATATCTACAAATGTTTTAAAATAATAAAGATTTACTGAGTAGGTGATACTTGTTAAAAAATGAAAAAGAATTTGAATAAGAAACGTGTCTGACTGTGATAAGACTCAGTGAATGTGAGATTTGAGATTAAATTACATGAACCTTTTATTTAAAGTGACCACAGCAGGACATCATCAGGACTTTCAAGCTAAAAGTTAAGTTTTGTTTTGTCATTACTGTAAACAAGAAATCCTAAATCTCCTCCTTAAGGGAAAAATAACCTAAAAATCTCCTCCTCCCTCCCATGTATATTGTCCTCTAATAGTAGATATTCTTCCAGTCCTGATCTTTGTCCAGAAACTTTGAGCAGTTTCTCCACTTTCCTATCCTAAGAAAAATCTTTTTTTTCTTATAGCCTCTGGGAGGCCTGGCTATGTTCCTGCATACTTATCCTCTCTGGGGCTGCCCAGACTCTTCCTGCTGTGGACCCTCTGCTTGTTGTGTCCTTCACACTCTGCTACACACGTCCTGCTCTTCAGAAGCTTCTCCCAGCTGAGCAAGGTCAGCTGCTGTCAGGGAAAGCAGCATCTCCCCTTCTTCCAGAGGATTTCTCCTGGCCCAGGCTCGAGCTGTGTTAACAATGCAAAGCAAAAAGCTTTCTCCTCTGCTGCCCATCTAGGTCCCTAAAATGGAACAGAATGTATAAAACCAGCAAAAAATAAAACAAAAAAAATCATAATTGCAAATGGAGCAGATAAACATCCATTTTACTGTAATGTAAAGCCTAACTCTACAAGTAGCCTCTCATCTTGGATGCTTGGAAGCCAGAGAATTTGAAAAGAGATGCTGTTTTCAAAATTACAGCCCATGTCAGGCATAAATGGGGTCATTTAAACAGGAGATTAGTGTAACCTGCTACGAATGAAATAAATCATAAGGGCTAAAATGTACCTCTAGTACTGTGCAACATTTTAAGTGGTATTATGTCATATTATTTTTATCTAACTTCCTAGATACTCCTATCATCATCATATTAACTCTATATATCAATTTCATCCTCATAACAGCTGCATACTACTGACAGAAATTATTGATGGTATACATGGAGAAACTGAAACACTGAAAGACTAAGGATGAGATTTGGTACTGTGTGTAGGCGTCTAAAATAACCTCTACTGGAATGTTGGTCTTTAAAGTAAATCTGTGATCAAAATTAATCGTCTGTGGTGCTTAGCCCTGGAGGTGCCTAAATTTTATAGACTTCCTAGTTTTTCACCTGTAGGATGGTACTTACGGGTCTGAGCTATTCAAGCAGAGATTTGTTCAAATTCAGACCTTCTCTGAGAGTTCAGTTAGGATGCCCAAAACCTGACTTAGCCTGTTACAGGGTTTTATGCGACAGTAACTTGTCAGTTGAAATGTAAAGGCAGTTTAAGTTTTCTTTAAAAAGGAAAAGAGACTAATGGTACCCTTTGCTGGCATTGTTTCTCCTTTATTGTTTGGTAAGAGATGATACATTTCCCTAGGGTGTAAAAGTGGGTTAATTCCATTCTCTGTCACTTGGAATTTAAATATACTATTTTCCAGGTAAGTGCCCTCATCACCAAGACCATGTTTCACCCATAGCCCTTATGAGCTTCTCTCTTCCTCTGCACAGTGACTTTAATGGGAGGGTTAAAGAGCCCTTTTACCTGAAGAGTTGAGCAACCAATACACTTACATAAAAATCATTTTAAAGAGACCTTAAAATTCAAGTCTTTCTAGGGATTGCTCAACTTACAACTTGCTGCAAAGGGTGCATTGTGGAAACACAATCAGTGCAGTCACAATTGCAATTTGTGAAAGTTTTGATGGGTGTTTATCCATAGCTAGAACATACCTTTTTCATCAAAGTCCTCACAATTGAAGGCATGATGCCACATAGGTTCTGAATATCAAGAGACCTATGTAGAGGGGTAGAATGTGAGAATTATATAAGTGGTCATGAAATCCTCAGGATGAATGAGAAAGACATGGAAGTGGCTGCTTAGCGGCTACTGAGGCCACAGTTTTTGACTACATGCCTAACAAATACATTTGATCTTCATATTTTCTCTTTGATGCGGTTGTAGATTTTGAGCTTTAATTCTTTATTTTAGCAGTCCCAAAGTCTTGATTTACAGCATTAAATTTTAATTGCAGGACACAAGGCCTTTTCAGAATGTATATGGCTTATAATTAAAAACATCAATATTCATAATCTGTGCACAAAAGACATACAGTTGCCAGTTGAATTTAATACTGCATATCTTGACCTTTGATCCCCTAACTGGTAGATTGTTTTGCATGGAATACTCTTCTTAACTCCTTCTGTAGCCTCTCAGCATGACATTCCTTGGTCCTCAACAAAAAATAAACCCCATTCAAGTGAAGACAAAAATGATTGCCAAAGATGCAAGACAGTGAATTACACTGGCTCACTTTATTGCTTTACTTATGGTTTAGCATTTATTAAGAAAAACAGCACAGTGGAAATGGGATTTCTAATTCACAATCCTCACACTCTGTGCTTTTTATTGTTTGTAAAATACTGCTGTTGTTTTCATCTGTAAAAGGTGTGACACTAGGGGAAAAAGAAAGTGACTGTTCATTTAAATAGAATGCTCACAGGACAAAATAAAGTTCTATATTCATTGGTTACCCAGTAAATTGAGATAATTCTAGTTCAAACAGAACCTGTTCCTCCTTATTCTAAATTTACATTACAAAACTATGAAAGAATCCTTCAGGGAGAACAAGAAGAGTTGTAAGGGAACAGTTTTTGGACAGCTGAAGGAAAAGATGGGCACCTGCTGTTCAGCAAGTTGAGGGAATTGTTGCATATTGCAAATTTTCTGTGCGTTACCAGGACAAGCAGATGGCCAGAGATGGTATTTTCTCCTTATGAGAGGTTTATCTCCTTACATCTTCTAATGACCCATATTAAGGCTTCCCAGTATTACATTCAGTTCAATTTAACATAGTTAATATACGTTTAAGCAGTACAAGTTGCTGTCAAAATTGCCTACTTGGAATAGATAACACTTTCAAATACTTTAGCAAGGATGGCAGTAAAAGGGGCAGAAATGTTTGGATGGTATTTCAGGTGCTAACTCAGACCCCTGGGGATGCAGCTGCTGCCTCATTCAACATTAGTCACTTGTGTTTCTCAAAAAATTGCTTTGCCTTGCTGAGCCTTCATAGGGGAAAGAATATAACAGCTTTTGTCTCCTGAGAACTATTGCAAGGTTTAATTTATGCTGACAATATGCAGAACTGGTCAATGTTGTTTTTTCTGTAATGTTAGACCACCTTTTCTTTTTTGAAAATATTGTTTTGTTCATAAAGTTACACTGTCAAAAATATCTTTGTGCAAAGATTATCAAGCCTTTATCAGTTTTGCTACTGAATGTTGCTAACATTTATATTTAAATATATTTAATATATTTATGTAAATATTTAAATATTAAATTATATATTAAATTATTAAAGTACATTAAAAAATAGTGGATGCTCAAACAGAAAAAACAGGAGGAAGTATGGGTATTCTGTAGCATTCAGTAGTATAAGAGTATCTTCAGGAGGACACAGGAGAAGCTGGAATTGATTTTTGTCTGATACTTATGCCTGCTTGGACTGCCTCTTTTCCAACAGCTACTCAAATGAAGTTAAATGAAAATAATCTCTGAAAATACAGGCTATGTCCCAGAACTTTTTTATATATCTTATTTTTACTTTCATTTTTTCTCTTCTTGAATTCTGTATTCTTGTCTGTAACAGTTTAAGCAGCACGGTGGGGTTTAAGTATGGTGGTCTTCGAACTGGTGTAGTTTCAGTTTCAGTGTTGGACTGAAAACATCTAACATCTGTCTTGAACAGATATATCCCTTTTTGGAAGTAATGTTTACCATGCGGTTGCAACCACTATCACAAACAAAACAATAGACTCCATTATTTTCACTTTAGTGGGATGCCACACACAAAATATTTGCTGTTACAATATTTCCAGTACACCTTCCAGTGTTTAGTTTTAGTTATTTTGTCTACCTGTTACTCATCATTTATAGTAAGATCTGCTACCTAGCCTAGATCAAATGATTGGAGAATACAGGAAAGAATCTCTGAGAAATAGAAATGTATTTTAGATTTTTTTTTTTTACTTAAAGCCAATGTCAGCTGCTCAAGGCAAGATGATTTCTGAGGCTTTTCAAATTGTTTTTGGATTTTGAAGTGGAGATTTAAGTCTTATCCAAGGGCAACTTGTATCAGTTCTCTGATCAATTCAAGTAACTTGCTCAAGAAGCGGGTGCAGAGCAAAGCTATATGAAACTTTCCATCAATTGAGTTCTGAATGTGGGATTTATGAATCATTTTGGAAAACAGGGATGAATTTCCAGCAGAATGTTTTATTTCTTGTCAGTTACTTGGAGACTGGCCATTTTGATTGGAATACCAAGCATCAACTCTTTCAAGAGTAATGAGCTGACCACAGGCATTGCCTGACCACAAGAGCTCAGACTCAAAAAGTGGTAGTTTACATAGTACCGGGAGTGTCTGGTACTAAACCTTTCACTATTCCATGAAGAGCATTTGATCGTCCTTCTCCCATGATATATTTTACTGCTGATCATCTGCTCCCACAGGTAAGGATATAAGGGAAATAAGTGAGTGTTATGAAGCTGGAGGTCAAGAAACAGGCTGATATTGGGAGAGTAATTAAGGTGGATTTTTTTATTAAAGGGAAGTGATGTCTCCTTGAATGATTATGTCTTTAGTGTTTTTATTTGTTTTTCTGATGCTTTTGCTCAGCAGTAAAAGAGTAGATGCAAAAATATAGATGATTAAAGTGATGTGTTATTGACAATATCTACTGTCTACTTGCTATGTTACCCCTTGAGTCTAATCTTGTGAGACTGAATCATCACTTATGTTATTCAATGTATGTCTTTATAATATTATTCCAAATTGTTTCCCTATATAACCAATGTTATATGAAATGCACTATAGTTTTGGAAACAGGAATTGAAATAAAAAGCTAAATCACTTATAAGTGTTGCCAAAAAGCACAGTTCAGCTCTCACAAAAGAACTCTCAATCTTATAATCTCTATTTTTCATCATGAAAATTAGCAGTAGAATCTCTGTCACTTGTTTCCTGCCTCTCTCTTATGATGTACCTTTAACAGGACAATGTTCTGTCAGAAGCCTTCTGGAAAAGGGCTAAGAACTGGAAACTAGAGCATTACCAAATTTGTTGCATCAGCTTTGACTAAGCAACTTTTATTTCAAGACAGAATCTTGATAAATGTGAAACAGGAATATGTATTATAACAAAATCTAAGTATAATTTGTAGTTAAGAGAACTTTCATGAGAAAACGGGATTTTCATTCTTTTATCTCCAGCTCTCAGGTTTAGTAAAACCCAAAATAACTTTAATTTTATATTTACCATAAAACTGAAAAATAAATAATTTCCAGTTCTAAAACAGAATTTCAAGGAACATTTTCATATGATATGCAAAATTACCACCTACAAAGCACTGAGAAGAATGAAATTTTTATCCCAATTGGCTGTTTCAGAGACAGGCTATCAAACAGTTTCAGTTATTAGAAATGAATTGTATTTGGAAAAAAAAAAAGTGCATAAATTAACCATGCTGTAAGACTCTGGAGCTAGCTCACAAAAAAAGTACACATGGCATATATGTACATGATATATAAGTACAGACATATATGTATAGAGCTCTGACTCTATACAATTAAGACAGACATGTAAACAAATGCACACTGGGATGATTCCTCCTCCCTTACACCAAGAAGATGGTAATGTCAGGTGTGTAAAAAAGTGTAAGTGCACACACTTCTAGATAAAATAAAAAGTTGTTATAGAATTGTTATAGTACTGCCAATGCCAGATTGAACTACAGAAAACCTTATACATTATAGTGCTTGTGATGAAATAACAAACCAAAACAGAACTCCGCAGAAGCAAACCAGCTTCTAAATGGTTATGGATGCAGATTCTGCTGAAGTGTTCTTCTATGATGACACAGGATTTTACTGACTTTGGTTCACGCCATCATTTTTACTGTATGCAGGAATAACAGTCACATTTTAAAATATTAGTTGGCTTGGTTTTGATAGCCATCCAAAAACTCTGCTGCTCATTTAAATTTTGATACCGCAAAATTGCTTTCATTGCATTCTGTCATTTTACATTGATTTTATGTGGGTTTTTTTTTCTTCGGAGAAGGTCTGAGAATATCCTTGTTATCAGAGGGGTCAAACGGACAGTAAAATATGCTGAAAATGTAAAAATGTGATAGAGAGATATCTTTTTAGTTAAATGGCATAAAATTGAGTTCCGTACCAACTTCAGCAAGTAGACTATATTTTACAGTATCTTCATTTCTGTAAGCCAAAGTACAGAGAATTTTTTAATAATTATTTTTTTTTATTGCTAAACAGTTTTTATCAGAAATGTTTAGTTTCAGGTAAATAATTATTTTTATCACTTGAACTTCAGTGATTATTTTTACGATTTACAGAGCACCAAGTTTTGTGATGAAGTCAACACGCTGGAAGGAAGCGACACCATCTAGAGGGACCTTGAGAGGCTTGAGAGGTGGGTCTGTGCAAACCTCATGAAGTTCAACAAGGCCAAGCACAAGGTCCTGCATCTGGGTCAGGACAATCCCAACCACAAAAACAGGCTGGTCACTGAATGGATTACAGCTGCTCTGGGAAGAAAGACTTGAGGGTGTTGGTAGATGAGAAGCTCAACATGACTCAACAATTTGTGCTTGCAACACAGAAAACCAACTGTATCCTGGGCTGCGTCAAAACAAGTCTGACCAGCAGTCTGAGGGAGGTGACTCTACCTCTCTACTCTGCTCTTGTGAGACCCCACCTACAGAGGGGCCCAGCTGTGTCCAGCTCTGGGACTCACAACATAAGAAGGACATGCACCTGTTGGAGTGAGTCCAGAGGAGGGCCACAAATATTTTCAGAGAGTTGCAATATCTCTCTTGTGAAGACAGACTGTGAGAGCTGCCTTGCAGAAGATAAGGCTTCAGGAAGATCTTATAGCAGCCTTACTGAAGGGAGCCTACAAGAAAGCTGGAGAGGGACTTTTTACAAGGCCATGTAGTGATTCCACAAAGGGGAGTGACTTTAAACTGAAAGAGGATGGGTTTACATTCGATATTAGGAAGAAATTCTTTACTGTGAGGATGGTTAGGCACTGGAACAGGTTTCCCAGAGAAGGTGTAGCTGTCCCGCTCCCGGAAGTGTTAAAGGCCAGGCTGGTTGGGGTTTTGAGCAAGCTGATCTAGTGTCCCCCCCCATTGTTTGAGGGGTTGGAACTAGGTGATCTTTAAGCTCACTTCCAACCTAAAGCTGTTCTATGATTCTATGATTCTATGATTCTATGATTCTATGATTCTATGATTCTATGATTCTATGATTCTATGATTCTATGATTCTATGATTCTATGATAAGGTGTTAGGTGCAGGATCGCATTTCTCAACCCGAAGCTGTGGAGGTAGCAATATCAGTGCAATGCCGTGCTTCCCTTGCCATACTTATTCTAAGTACAGTGTCCCCGGAGCTGTAGACCTCATGGTGGTCTGAACCCTAACCCTAGTGGCAGCCTAGGGGCGAGGCTGAGGTCCTCAGCACCATAGATGGCCCAAATCCGAAATTTGTTCAAGCAAATATGTTTGAGCAGTGCTGTTCTTCTTTGTCATGTCTCTTCTATCCCTTCTGTCCCTGAATTTGTAATCTGTGTTCCTATCTGAAAGCCTACCCTAACATTAACTCTAACCATAATTTAACCTTGGGACTGAGACTGACGCCCCCCGTGGTGTGGATGACCCAGTTTAGAAAGTTGTGGAGGCAAGGTACAATGCTGTGCTTCCCTTGCTTTCTCTTCTACCCCTGGCATCCCTGAAGGTGTAGGTATTATTGGTGTCTGAACCTTCACTCCAACCTTAATGACAGCTTGGGACCCAGCACCATGGATGGTCCAGAATAGAAATGTGTGCAGGCAGCAATGTTGGTGCACTACTGTGCTTCCCTTGGCATGTCTTTTCCGTCCTCACTGTCTCTGGAGCTTGTCTCTCTGAACTCTAACCCTAATGGCAGATTGGAGCTGCTGTCTATGTTTATGCAACCTAGACCAGAGTCAAAAACATTTCCATTGCATAAATCAAATTGACAACTGTATTAGTAATATATCCCCTACTACCTCACTAAGTCCAGGATGGAGAACTAGATCATAGTATTGTCTGGCTTGCAGTCCTGAAACATCAAAAAGTATCTGTGGGTTTGGGCTGCATTTATCTAGGGGATGAACAGTATCCATCTGTTCATCTGATGACTATGGAGCTAGATTGTTTGAGTCAAAGTTCAAGGCTGCAACAAAGAAAAAATTGTTTCTTCAGGATTGTCTTTGATTAGATTGCTGTTTACAAAGAAATTTTTTAAAAGGAATATTCCAGGATATGTGGGAGAATCATTGTTCCTTGTTATCTCTTTATTTTTCAGTTATGTTCTATTAAATGCAACTGTTTTATGGGCTATTTTCATTAAGTATTTATTTCCATCACAGTGACTCACAGTTGGAATCACAACATATGTAGTTCTCTTAGTTCAGAAGCCATAGAAATGTAAATTAACTCTAAATAAAAATATCAGATAATGGGTATACTCACTCTCATAATTTCACTCTATACACATACATGGTTACAGATGCACACGCAGGCATAAAGTAAAAAATATATTTTAATTAATTAATTAATGCACACATACACACAAACCCCTACATATATATGTAGTGTGAATACATACTTAGTGATGTTTACATGTATTGTAGTGATATTTAGCTATATAAGGATTTGTGTGTGTGTGTGTGTGTGTGTGTGCGCATGTGTATGTGCCTGTAAAATTCCAATTTTGTGTTCTTCATCCATTAAGTTACTTAAATTTGGAAAGGAGAGGGCAGAAGAATCTGCTTTTTGTTTTGTTTTTTGCATGTGAAATGGCTCGCAATGGACACATTCTGCATTATAATATCCTTAGGCAAAATGTTAACATTTACACATGTTCTAAAGTTTTTCTCTAAAATAGTTGTACCAAAAATATTAGAGGCTTTTAACAGTTTTTCCTTGACTAATGTGTGCTTTGCACATCCTAGAAAAAGAAGTGATCTGGACTCTGAACGTGATTCTTTTATATTTACATAAATTGAAATAATGCAAATATAAATCTTCTTTATTCCTTTGTGCAGGCTATTTACACCTTGAGTTTAATGGAGCTTCATTGCACCTTGCATAGGCAAGGAAAGACTAGAGGTAGGTAGGGAATATGCCCAAAATTTTAGCTGTTTATCTGCAGATTATTACAGGCTGAGAAATACCTTTTCCCACTGAGGTGGAGGATGCAGTGTAGAATACTGTTTCCAAGTATCAAATGGCTTATGAGGGCTGCACCTGGAGTGACTTGCTGAGGGAAAAATCCTTCCCAAAAGGAATAACAAACTTGCAGAAACTGGAAAAAAAGCTTTGCTGTAACCTAAATGTACACATCGGTAAGTTTGCTTAACCATTACCAAAGGTTTAATTAAATAATTGTGGTTTTTTGGAGTAGAATAATTTAATTGTTAAAGTAATGTTTATTTAATTAAAAATGAAATTATAACCCATTTTCTAATGCAAATACTCTAAAAAGCTGGCGAGAAAGGGGATGAGAAAGCCTTCTGAGTTTGAGAAAGACATTTTGGTGACACAAAATATTTAGATATTTTTACAAGGTCACAGCATGTTACTAGATAAGTGTCTAGATGTCTGAATGATGAAGGGAACAAAGTATTTGCCATTTGCGAAGTTGTATTTATGTATCTCAGTTGATATGAGAGGGACATATTCCAATTCATTGGAGTCACAAATGTCACAACAGTGCATGGTCTTCCAACTCTACAACAGAAAAAAAAAACCCACAAAATATTTTGGAGGTAATTCTTACTATAGGCAAAGTGCCCAAACAATGAGATGCATATGATACGTATCAGTCATCCTAAAACATATCATTCATTTAATTTCTTTGATTTAATTATACATGTTTTGCTTCATTCAATGCTTTGGGTGTTGGAATGCTTTGGGTGTCCAATGAAGAAGCAGAAGTCCAACTTTGCAATAGGAACTTCCATGTAATATATTTATCATGTTACACCAGACTCCTACTTTTTTATTTTTGGAATGGAGTATACAAAAAATATCAACTGAATGATTATGGAGAAATTAAAATTATGGCATTGAATTATTCAATATTGGCATATCTATAGAGAAAAAAAGATTCATATCTTTTAACAGATTGAAAAAAAAGTTAAAATTTGATTTAGAACCAGTCTTCAGTTAAATGTATATAAAATAAAAAAAACCTTGACATCCAAAATATTTTTATGTATTTTTTCTACCACTCCAAGTAAAATATTTCTAAGAAGCCCAGAAAGATGAGAAATCACCTAAATCTTATGCAACTGTACACACAAAATAATGAACTCGTGCCAGTGTGAATAACTATGGTTAATATTTTTGAAGATGACATCATATGACTACTATAATTTGCTTTATCAAATAATGATAGATTTTTTTAAAAAAAGTAAATATTTCAGATGCTTTTTGTTCTATCTGTGATTTTATTTTCTGTCGCAATATTATATGCCATTAAAAAGCAGTGATTTTAAATTAAAAAAAAAACCAACAAAATATGATTTGAAGACTGTTAAGTATTGCCTTTATCCAGTCTATTTTTTTTTCTCTTCTTAAACAGAGAATTCCAGCAGTCTAAACACAATTTCCAATTTCATGTTTTAAATGAAGATTGCTTTCATCAAAGCTTTTTCAGTATGAAAATTAATAAACCCACAATTTAAACTCGGATCCAAAGATTGTATGAAGGAAGAACTTTCCGGGCCTCCTTTCTTCTTATTTCCATGCCATCCATTTGAAACATCACACTTTTTTAGGAACTAGTCATCCTAGTCTTCCCCTATAGTCTGTGAATCATATCATCTGAATTCCAGTTTCAGGAATGTTAGTTTAAGCCTAGGCTTGAGGTGGGTATCACCTTACCTAATAGGAGGATTGCAGTATACATTTGTACTTCATATGACCTCCTTACAGCTGATGGAGAGAAATAAACAAGTTCAGCATACTTCAGCCAGGGAAATAAATTGCCATGTCTTTAGCTGAAGCTCCTGGCAAGTAGAAGCTTCAAAACCCAACCTCTTGCACTGCAATTCTAAGAAAATAAATATTTAAAGCAAGCTCAAGATAATAATAGAATGCAAAATCATTTTGTAGTAATATGTCCCTTCTTTCCTTTCATTCTACTTAATATGAATGACATTTAACTTATCAAAAGCTTGAAATTATGTTCCAACAATCTACTTTCAATTTTAAATCTACAAGTCTACTTATCTTCAGAATGCATTTTATAATTGAGACATATTTTTTATATTTTTTATTATTAAAGTTATGTTTATGAGTATAAATTATTATAACATGAAGAGAATTTTGTGAGATAATTCTGTCGATCTAATTTTTTAACACTTAAAGCAATAATTTTTTCAGACCTCTTTTGTACATACCAATTAAATTCTATAGTTCAAATATAAAAATGCATATATATATTTTATTTTATTTTTACAGTTTTTGGTTCCTAATGACCCCATGACAGGGTATTTTGAGGGGATTAATGATCTGCTAGAATAGGTTCATTGCCCAAGGTATAGAGATTTAGGATAGTCATTAATACAGAGGAAATATTTTGTACTTCAATCATTGCTGTCAAGTTTCTTAATGTATTCAGACTTTAAATAAGCTCTTAAAGACTGTGATAATGCAAATTTCAAACTTGAGGTATCTGACAAGGCTCACATTGAAACAATCTCTTAGGAAAAAGATCTTCAAAATATGTCTTTCTACCCCTTATCTATTTTTTTTTTCCTTTCTATCTGACCTACTTTTCTCCTGCACTTGTCCTCTGAAGTCCTTCAGTAATCAGGCTGTACATCTATCTAAAGCCCATGAGCGAAGTTTTTTGGCCTTTGGCTGAAAAACTTTAAATAGCAGTACTGTCATATAGCCCACTGAAAGACAGATAGGCATTCATGTGAACTGAACAAGTCTCTTTAGAGCTAGATATATGTATACACACACACACACATATAGAGAAATACATTGATATATATAAGTGCATAAAAACACGCAAGCGCAGATGTTTACGTTTTTGCTGAGACTGCTGAAACAACTTAAAATATTCAAACTCGGACTTTGTTAAGTGTAAAGATCAGAAAATCCTTACTTTGTAGTTCTGATTTGCATTAATCTGCCTGTGATAACTTTACAAGAAAATGTAAATTGAATTAAAAAAATGGTTTTCACTAAGGTTTTTTTTTTGTCATGCTAAGTAAATCAAATGGAGTATAACAAGAATTTACTATTTAATTTACTCCTTACTTTGAAAGTATACAAAACATGGTGACTTGGGCATGTTTTAATCTGATTTACTTTGGAACTTATTGTTCACATAACAACAAGCTTCTTGTTTCTGTCTGTTTAGTTTATTTGTTTTTTTAAAGGAAGGCTTATACTTTTACACATACAGCTGTGGGAACACCTCTTTTGGATGGAATACACTCCAGAACAAGACAATACCTGCATTGTCATCCTTAGTATTGAATTTCTGCAGGGCAAAGAGAACCTACCTCACATCTCCAACAAGGCCTTGCTGGTGAAGAAGCCACTGACTCAGATCAGCCCTGGACTGCCCTGATACAGCCTCTTCCTTCTCCTTTTTATAGTCTATCTCAATGCCTTTCAGCACATCAGTCTCACCTCTTCTTAAAGCAGGAGGACAGCATAGCATCCTGGCTTAATAGTTTGCTAGAGCCTAAGGCAGAAGAAGTTCAATTTTTACCCAAGTGAGCTATCCTGCCTGATATCAAAATTGCTCATATGCATTTTAGATGAACTACATGGGACAGTTTTCTTGTTAGGATCCAGTTAGATTGAACCTAGTGCTTTCCAGACACTTTCAAACCACCTACAAAGCACCAAATTTAATCTGCTGTGTAATCATGAGAACAACAGCATTATGGTTATAATCATCTGTTGAATGAGAAATTACCAATCAGCTTGAAGGTTGCTTGTGGCCACCCTTCTGATTCGGTTGCCTAATTCAGGAACATGAGTAAGAAAGAGTGGATCACAGTCAGGAATTTAAGTGATTAATTAATTTAATGAACTTTGTCAACTTTATTAAATCTTTACTGATCTTGCAAGTCCACGTGGTTTAAGGATATATGGCCTATGATAAATTTATATTATTGTTACCAGTGTTTGTCAGTTTTAAAACATTTACCCAACTGCTAACTTGAAATTTGTCCTCCTGTTAAATGTACCTGGAAAAATCACAGAATATTATGAGTTGGAAGGGACCCATAAGGATCATCAAGTCGAACTCTTTAAGCAAATGTCCTGTACAGGGATCAAACCCATGACCTTAGTGTTATTAGTGCAATGTCCTAACCAACTGAGCTAATCTCAAGGTCAACTGACAGTATATGGCTTCATATTTGTGTCTTGAAGCCTACTTAGATGTGCTGAATTCATAAGTAGGAATATATTTAATTTCTTTTCAAAGTTAAATTATTGTAATTTATCTTGAAATTTGAAGGCAAGCTGAGTTGTCTTTCCTCATCATCCTCATGACTACTATATTTCAGTCACCTTCTCTCCTCCACAGAATCACAGAATGGGTGAAGCTGGAAGAAATCACTGTGGGGGTCATCTAGTTCCACCTTCCTGCTCAAGCAGGTCTCTTAAAGCATGTTACTCCAGATTGTGTCCAGATGGCTTTTGAAAATCTCCAGTGCTCAGTGACCCTCAGATTCACTCCAACATCTTCATACCATGTTTTCAAAGTACCTTTGAAACCATCTTTAAGGTACTTACTTAGAAAGTAATACTTGGAAATTCAAGTAATGATTTCTGAGTCAGAATTCTCTCTCTTGAATTGTGTCAGGTGTAGCATACTAACGAGGTTAAAAAAAAAAAAAAGAAATCTTGTTAGCATAAGTAGGTATTTACAGTACTAAATGCACATTGGGAGCACATCTGTTTTCAAAAATACCACACATACATCTGTCAGAGAGCTTGTTCATGAAGGTAAACCATAAAAACTACTCTGTGATAGAAAAAGCAGTAGTTCCCTATAGAGCAAGATTGATATATGTGCAAATACAGGCTCCCTACTTAGAGAAAGGGATCTATTTACGTGTGAGTCATATGTACCTTTTTGGGGCCGTGTTCTTCCTTGAACAGCAGTCCAAGATAATCACAGCAAGTCAGGTTAATTACAGTAATAGCCCATGTACCACTTAGCACATCTTAGCCTAAAGGCTGAGAAAGTGTTAATATTCATGCGTAAGGCTTTTGCTGGAAGCTTAGAGTTTGCTTAAACTTACAATTCTAACATTAGGTATTCCACTAAAAAAAAAAATAAAAAATCCTACATTGCCTATAAAGTCAAGGATCCTATCCAGATATTTAAGGTGGAGTTTGTTTTATCTAATTTTCAAAAAGGCTTTTTCATGTTCAGTACTGTGGCTACTTTGATGTTTAAAGCTCTTTTTTTGTGTGGTTTAATGGGTTGTTGAAAGGCACCTCACTGGGCAGCATACTCATAGTTTACCAACATATGACAATGGTGAGTCAATCTATTTCATACAGGACCAAGTAAAGGCAAACACTTCCTAATAGAATGATGAATACTGTCTCATCTGATGATTCACCAGATAACATTCCACCTATTTTCTGTGACTATGTATCTTGGTGAACATTGTTTCCTGTGTTACAAAGTTGTTTTGCTGTTGTTTCATGTGTATGTGTTATTCATACTTCATTCTATCCAAAATGGATGTTAATGGTGCACACGTATCTGATGCCTGCTAGTCACCATCAAGAAACAGGATGATCAAGTAACAAGTAATAGAAGAAACAGCAGATGTTAGTGAACCCAATATCCCTCACTTTTTGGTCCAGTTTTAAATATTCTCAGCTGTGTGAATTTGAGGGAAATATGCATCTTGTCCCAGAATTTGCTTTCGCTGCCAGAGACTCTGCTTAGTGGTTGTGGTGGCAGCGATGATGATAGCAGGCCCAGAAGCAATGTTTTGAATATGTATGCCCCCTTCTCATCACAGAATCAAAGAAAGGTCTGTGTGCTGTGAGTGGAAGATATGCAGTTGATTTAGTTTCTTCTAAGACTGTTTCTCTGAAGGCATTCCTTGCTTTGATCAGCAAGTTACCATAAATAAAAAACATAGCAGTTGCATAAAAGAGTCTTTTTCTCAGGAAAGAATAATGTATTCTCAAAACTCAGCAAGCCCATAATCTCTACATGTGGTATGGCTCCAGATCAAGAGCAATCCTTTCTACTATTTCCTGGTGTATAGATAGTGCAATTGGATGATTTGTGATATGTTTTTTCTTCTTCTGGGAACAGCATATATAGTAAAGGTTTGGTTAGTGCTTGGGTTTTTTCTTTCCAACTAAGTAAACTCTTTGTTTAGCATAATAGTGACAGTTCAAAGTCAGTTATTTAATATTGGAAATATAAAATGTTGCATTCAAGGCAGAAAAAAAATCCTGATTTATATAAAAAGAACAGTTGCAATAAATGAGAATACTACAGATTGTTAAAGTGTTTGGAACCATACAAGATGGGAAGTAGAGATCACCACTCTCCTCAGTAATGCTTTAAGTAAAACACAGACAGACAAGAAACTTTCTCACATATCTTGAAATTATGCAGAAGTATATTTTCCCATCATCATCTATACTATCTTTACTGGAAAGAGTGTAATTTTATCTCATAGGTTATAATCCTTCCGTGCACACAGCACAGCTGGCATGAATGCAGCAAGTCAAAGAATGTAAAAACGTGTAAGTATTTTAGTTTGCAAGTCTGTATTGGTTGATCTGATGTAAGAGACTGAGAGTGTTTTAACACGTGATAAAATGTCTTAGAGTACTTGGACTTTTCTGTCTTTCAGCTACCAGTAGGATGTTCACTTCCTAAGAGATGTTTGCTTTGTCTCTGTATTCTGCATGGACCTCTTGCATCCGCTTGGAGCTGGGGAGAAAACCTGAACCTGTATTCATTAGGGAAGAAGGGCCTTAAGGTGCTGAATGGGACAGTTCAAACAAGTATTAAATCTTGCAGACTGAATTGCAATTTGCATTGTTCTTTGGCATTTGGCAAAACATTTAAGGACTTCCTCTGTATTTTATAGAATGAAGAAAACACCAATTAAAATGCATGTAGCTAGAGTTTGGGTTGGCTTGAAGGAGGACAGGATTTACATAAGCAAAAAGAAAGTAAGTTGGAAGGAGAAAAATAATTCATGGTTTACATAGCAACAACCTTAGTCTCCTGTGTTATCAAGTAGTGCACGTTCTACAGGATGTGATCTGTTATGCAGAGTCAAAATATAATTTCACCTTTCAAGACATTTCCAAAGAGAAACTTACTTAACAACACTGTCTGTACACAGGAAAGTGACAAAAAAGTTGCTCAGCTACACCACCAAGGACACCATGCTACATCCTTTAGATGTGAGAATTACCATCACATAACATACATTTATATATAAAATATCTGGAAAATATTATACAATACTTTGATTATACTTATTCATTATTTTGTCACAGAAGACACAGATATCATCTTTCCATTTATTTCTTGCATTTATTTCCAAATAAGTTGTCATGGTTTGAGATAGCCCAAAATCCAATTCCCTAGCTCCATCCCCTTCCCACATCTCAACGTAATGTGAGATGGGTTTTCCCAGACAAAACACAACCAGACTCAAAGTAGGGGAAAGGGAATATATTACAATGACTATACAAATAAATACTACAATACATTATATACAACCTTAGCTATCTCTACTATGACATATAGTATTTACAATGGATCAGATCTCTTCTCCCCTCCAAATAAAAGTCCAGGAGGGAAAGAAGGACAGATCCCTTCCAGTCTCTCAGGGCAGCAGCTTCTTCTAAGGCAGCAGGCTCTCTCATGCATGCAGCTGTTGCTGGATCTCTGCCAGCACTCACGAGGGAGGTATCCCCCTTGGCCACTCGTCTCTCCAACGAGGGGTCTTCCGTGGGCTGCGTTTCCCAGGACAAGGGCGCTATCACCACGTCATATCACGAAGACGCAGGGGGTCTTCGTGACGGTCTGGTATCTCCAGGAGATTCAAGCTCCTTGCAGGGCCTCTGTGCCCTGTCTCAGGCTGCGAGCTTCTTTGTAGCTTGCAGCAAGGGAGGGCCCACAAGGCCAACCTCCCACACACCGTCCTGGCTGAGCTCTCAGGACAACCGAGCTTCTTAGCTCCTTTACCCATTTAGGACTTCTAATCAGTAAGAGTCCACCCCCTCCATTTTTGGAGGTTTAGGGGAGTTTTGCAGTCCTTACCCCCAAGCTTTCTCTCTGTAGAAACTTAGTTCTGTTCTCTGCTGCTGGTTCTCTACCTCGGTTTGAGCAGCTCTGAGTCTTCCTTGGCTGCATGCTGTTTCTGCTGCTTCCCTGGTTCAGGTCTTATCAGTTGGCTTTTAGCCATAACCTCTGGACACTGCCGCCACTTCTGCTCTGTCTCTGCTCACTCACGATGGAAAACATCCTCCAGCTCACAGCTACAGACACATAGTCCAGCTTAACACTGTTCCAAGTCTCTGTAGCCCCCAGCTGGGGCTGGGGGGGGCCCAGAGGCCCCAAAGGGCTCCGAGCCCCCTTCCTCGTGGTCTTTCACAACATGGCTACTTCTTCCAACCTAAAACTACAACTCTTCTCTTCCGTTTGGTTGTGGTATGCTTACATTTTTGCAGGAGCGCTCATTGGACAGAATTTCAAAACTTCCAGGGGTTTCCACCCCTTGGGGTCTACCACTTTTCTTATCCTCTGGAAGAAAACAAAGTCGAAACCACTACATAAGTACAGTACATGAGATAAAAATTTGTTAATCACGGGCTACTGCAACATCTCTGACGTTAGATTTTCCAGGTACAGTGAACCAAGGGCACTTCTGTCTTAGGCTACCTTCGCCTGAAGCAAAAAAGAAACAAATGCAAAATTCTTTTACGGGTGAGATAAACTCATGTATCTTTCAGATTATTCTAAACAGTTTAGGATTAAATTGTGTTGCTGCTACAGTGGTTCGATAGGCATTGCCCTAATCCTCCATCAGTTTTAGCTATAACTCCATTGGGATAAATGATTACTCCCCCCTTCTTTTCATAGTTCTTGAAGATTGGAAACAACTTATTTAAATACAATTAATTAAAGTCCTTCAACATATTCCGTCAGTAGTTAGCCCTTGCAAACCAACATAATCATGAGCTTGAAGAGACCAGCACCTTGATTAAAGATGTAGATTGTTCTTGAATTGCCACTTGAGTTATATTAAAGAAAGATACCTACAACAGTCCTCAACTGTGATTTTCTTAACTGAAGATTAAATTGCTCAGAAACAGATGACCAATTAGAACAGTAGATGATTCAAATGTGACAAAAATTTACAATAAATATTAACTTATTCTGGAAAATAATTTGAATATTGATTATTCCATTATACTCCAGAAATACTCATTTTTCAGACTTTAATTAAAAGTCTGAATTCACGTGGTTTACTGAACTCCATCAAGCATAACAGCACACAAGTAGACCATGGTTCCCATAGCCAGTTAGTTTAATCTGTTAGCCTCTTGAAAACAAATGGAAAGCAGGAATTACTTGCCACAACTCTGTCAGGATAGCACCTTTAAAAACTTCTGTAAAAAGTTCAATGGTCTTTTTTTTCTTCTTTTTAGAGGAGTCAGATTTTCTACATGTACGCTAAAGTAAATGGGGCTTTCTATTTGCAGGATTTTCCTGAAATCATTTCAGTTTCCTAGTGCTGCCAGGAATCAAAAATCAGGAAGCTGTTTTCTGTGAAATTATTTGAAATAACCTCTCCATTCTGAATGGAAATCATTAACTTCTGTGGTGTGTGCCCACCCAAGCAACTATACCACTCCCCTCCTCAGATGGACAGGGGAGAGAAAATATGGCAAAACGTTTGTGGGCCAAAATAAGGACAGGGAGAGATTACTCACCAGTTACCATCACGGGAAAACCAGACTCAACGTGGAGAAATCAGTTAAATTTATTAACAAACAAATCAGAGTAGGATAAAGAGATATAAAAACACTTTCCAGCCACCTATCCCTCATTTCCAGACTTCACTTCTGAATTCTCTACCTTGTCCACTGCAGCAGCACAGGGGGATGGGGAAGGGGGTTGCAGTCGGTTCATTACACGTTGTCTCTGCTGCTCCTTTCTTCTCAAGGAGAGGACTCTTAACACTCCTCCCCTGCTCCAGTATGAGTTCCCTCTCACAGGAGACCGTTCTCCATGAACATCTCCAATGCAAATTCTTCCCACAATCGCAGTTTTTCAAGAACTGCTCCAGTGTGGATCATCCATGGGGTCATCCATAGGGTCACAAGTCCTGCTATCAAACCTGTTCCAGTATGGGCTTGTCTCTCCATGGGGTCACAGATCCTGCCAGGAGCCTGCTCCAGCATGGGCTTCCCGTGGGATCACAGCCTTCTTCAGGTGCATCCACCTGCTCCAGCATGCGGTGGATGTTTGCTTCCCTGTGGACCTCCATAGGCTGTAGAGGGAACAACCTCCATCACCATAGTCTTCCGGATGTGCTCCAGCCCCCGGAGTACAACTCCCCCTCCTTTTTCACTTACCTTGGTGTCTGCAAAACTGTTTCTCTCACATACTCTCACTCCTCTCTCCAACTATATTTGCACAGGTTTTTTACCCTTGTTCTCAAATCCGTTATCACCATCACCAGTGGGCCTGGCCTTGGCCAGTGATGGGTCCTTCTTGGAGGTGGCCGGCATTGGCTCAGTTGGACATGACAAAAGCTTCTAGTAGCTTCTCATAAAAGCCACTTCTATAGACCACACCCACTAAGATGACCTGGCCATGCAAACAAAATAAAACTTCTAACACTTCTCTTTTCAGAATGAAAATATTACCTTAATAGAGAACTGTTGGCTACAACAGAACTGTCTTGTGAAGCAAAGGTCTAGAAACAAGCAGCTGAGTACACAGAGGCTGACTGACAAAATAATTTCGAAAAACAACTATTTCAGCAAAACAGTAGAAGAAAAGCTGACTATATATATTGACACTAATGAAGAGAAGCGGAAAGTAGAGACTACCACTAAATTTAAAGATTTACCAATGAAATACCAGGTAGGTGACATCTGAGAGAACAGAACTTTCAAAGGAACTAGCAGAAGGTGAAAGGACTCTGGAAAATTATTACTTGTCCATTCTATCCTCTCCCAAGTGCCAGATAATTCCCTGACTAACTTATCATCTGTATTTTACTTTTTCTTCACAAATACTTTTGTTTCTCAGGTAGAGCTTAGTATCCTGTTGCAATTATCCCTGGCAAAGGGAAACTCATGCACTGTTTTCTATTCTTTTCTCTGCTTATAATGCAGGTACAAAGAGAAAAACATCTATGTCAGAAAAAAAAACACAAAAACCCTTATTTTGTAATATAAATGGGTATTATTTCCTGCAAATATTTCAGACTTACTTTTTTTTGTGATTGTCCTCTGGTTTTTGCACCTTTATTGATTAGGATAAAATAAATTGTTACATCTCAAAGTCTGTATCTCTAGAGTACTGTTTTGGAATACAAATTATAAAAGATTTCTCTGTTTAGAGTATTCATGCAAGTATGTCTATGAAAATTCCAAATATATTCATAGGAAAATTTACACATGCATTTAAAGAAGAAAATGCAATTGAGTGAAACTTTCATGAATATAAAGACAAAAAATACAATCAAAATCTCATGGTTCCATTTGGAAAGCTAAAAACGTTTTCTAGATCTGTTTTGCTTAGTTGAGATAGTTATTAATTTTTTATACCAGTTGTGAAGTATTTAGTAAATGAAAAAGATTTTTCATTTATAACATTATGAAATACTTTGGGGTATAGGAATTCTTAGTCACTAGAATGGTCATCTGGCACATGGCATCAAACAAGGCAAAAAATAAGTTAAATATTTGAGTATTTAAGACAGTTTATAAGGAAATTTATAAGGAAATACACCACTCATTTTACTTCCATTTTGTTGTCATATTCTTATTATTTTATTTTATTTTATTTTATTTGCTATGATTGAAGGCAGACTAATAAAATTAGAAGAAATTATTTGTTAATTTGGAAATTTTTTTTCAGGACTTGAATGTCTTGCTTGAGTTCTTTCTGGAAGGAGCAAAATGGTCTTATGTTTTGTGAATCAGTAGTAAGTAAAAGCTTACCCTGATGATGACTTAATATAACACTCTGGAAGAATAAACAGTTGATAAATGCAGAGATTTGATGACACGTATTTTCAGAGAAGCAATCCCATTCTCCTCCAAGCAACACTTACAATAATCTTTCACTTTTTCTTTGGACAACTATTTCCCCAGTTTTTCAACAGTGTAGTTGCAGTGGGAGATCTACCATCCATGGGGAAATTCAAAGTGATGCACCCAGCTGAATAGAAGCTATTATTTTACGTTTGATAATGACCTTGCTTAATTACAACTGAAAGCACAACCTGACTTCACTGAGCAAGCTGGTAAAAAAGCAAAATATCAGCTGTCTACCACACCACCTGGTATCCTAAATCCTTCTAAGGCAGTTCTTTAATCTGGGGAATAGTAGAGAGTAAGTGCTTGCTGCTTTAGCTCCTAACTTCCTTCTATCCAGAAACAGCTAAGTGTGTCATTTCTTATAATACCAAATTTCCCTGTGGTACTTGGTGCAGCAAAACAACTAATGCTTCTGTCCTGCCTTCCAGAGATGACAAGGACAAATTAACATTCCCGTCCAGTCAAGCTGAACTCAGAGAGCTGTTGCCAAGGAAATGTCCTCTTATAGTTAATACCTGCACATCTGGAGGAGGATGGGGCTCAGTCTCACTTGCAACCTAGTCCAAAGGCATAGGAAGCTGATGGCGGAAATGGGTAATGCCAGCAGGCAAGACTGAGTGGTCCACATCCATTCTGTTAAGCGTAAATAGCACCACCTTGTGTTCTCAGCCTTCCCATTTGTAAGATGACCCTACTGTAAATCATTCCTTTACACTCTTTTCTATAGTAATTAAAACAATGCTCTTCGCTGTGCCCCTGGGTTAATACAATTTGTTTTATTCACAGCCTAAGTCATTTGCCTCCCTGCAGCACATTGCTATATTGTGTCTATCCAGCAGTGTTGAGGGAGCAAGTAGAGTACATTCCAAGGTGTACATAAATCCAGATCAGGTTATTTCAAATGAAATAATAAGGTAAGTGCTTATGCTCAACTCCTGTGGGGAAAACTCACAGGAAGATAAAGAAGGATTCAGGAAAATCAAAGCATTGCCTCAGATTCCTTCATTTAAAAATGTGAGAAGAGGGAGAAATACAAAGATGAATGTAAAGAACTAGTCACTCTGAAAATGTCGTAAAGGACGGGACCATGACCGCCATGGAAATACCACCCCCTGTTTTGAAGGTGGGTATCATACCCTTCTCTCCAAGTCACAAATTCCAGTTATTAACACTGACACTTAAGAAAATCAGAGGAAATTTTTAAAGAACTGTAAAAGAGTCTACCTTAGAAACTAAACATTATAGAAAAAGCCACAAACCAACTAGTCCAGTTCATCTAGAGAAGGATAAGAACAGAGCAAGTATATATAATAGTAATATCCTCCCAGCCTCCAATAATTTTCCATTTAGAGGCATTCCTTTGTATTTTGTTGCTCAAATATATATATAACAGATTTTAGAAGTGTTTCAAGTAGTATACAAATCTTCCTGTGAAAATTAATGCCATCTCTTGGGTTTGGACTTAGCTTTCACTGAGGTAATTTGATAGTGACTTGATTTTTAGTGAAAGAGGAAGGAAGCAATCACTCCCTATCATCCTCCTTCATGTCACTGATGATTTTTTGTAGAATTCCTAGTGACCTCTTTCTTGAGCTGAAAAGTTCCAGGTTAGTTCATTGTCCACCATAAGAAATTGTCACTGAAGACTTTTGATCAACTTTGTTGATCATGAATTACACATCTGCATAGTAATCTTTCCTGGTTAGTTTTTTATTCCTTTCCTAACAATGTGATTTTCTGAATGCTACCAAGAACTGGGCTATTTTCATGCAGTCATTTGTCATGAGTCCAAACACTTTGTGTTTGTCAGCATAGAGTTCATTATTTTATATAAAAAATAGGACTGTTTCTTCCCACACCTGCAACTTTACATGTATTTACATTGAATACCTTTGACAAGTCATTCAATCTGCGAATGTCCTTATGAAATATTTCACAGGTATCTCTCAACCTAAGCACATTGAGAAACCTTGTTTATTCTGATTTAATTTGGGTAAAATAAGTTTTTATGTGAACTTTTAAGCAATGGAGTTTAGAGGGGATGCTGAAGTCAGTAGGTAAGATGAACCACAAATGGGATCTGTTGTAGTCATTAGCCACTGAAACTATTGCAAATGACAGTCTTGGGAACTGAGAAGGTACAGCTTGTACCTTTTGTTTGATTCGCTCTATGTTCCAACAAACCATACTCTTCAGTTAACAAAATATTTAAGTGGTAATCTGTACCTTGGGAATGACTTGCTACACTATTGTCTGGATATTGACAAGAGCTTAGAGACAGCACTGCAATGGACTCACATTTGTCTCAGTAAGATCAAGAACCTCAGACCTTTGGTTAGCAAGAAGCAAAAAGTACCTTTAACATGGGATCCATTCTGAGAAGAGGAAAAAAAAGTAATAATTTGCTGAAGATTCCGTGTATTTTGCATATTCCTCGAATTCTCCCAGTGGTTTAATTTGAGCTATTTTGGGGTGAAATACTGCCCCATGGTAATATATCCTATAAATAGAATCCCTTGATTACAAGTATGGGAAGAGATGTCTGGATCATTCAATTTGATCTATCATTTTTGCAGTACTGTAATGAGCTGTTTTATTTTTCTATTTTCAATCCGTAAATGGTCTTTGTAACCCTGCTCATTTGTGAGCAGGATAATGATAGTTATAAAATAATTTACTTTATGATGAACTAGTATATTCCCTGTTGTTTGTTTATGAAGAAAAAACATTTAAGGAAGTGATTAAACAGATGTTTATTGACATGAGTTGTACCACTTTGGAGGAATGTGAATAATGAGGTTTAACTTAAGAGACTATTCACAAACAGTAATAGAAAGTTACATATCTAGATCAACAGGGACCTAGAAGCTTTAAGAGTAAGTGTTTCACTGTACTTACCTTGTCTGCATTTATTTAGTGAAAAAATTCCTGTACTAAAGGGACAGTGTCACCTTCGCACCTCAAAAAAATGATGGAAAACAAGCATAACTAACATCAAGAAAACATTTCTTCTCAGGTAGCATAAGGAGAATTACCTGTCACCTATGACTCGTCATTTGCTATATCTTTTCAAACAGATCCTCTTTGTTATTGACTAATTGGAAGAACAATAGTGGGTATACAAAATATTCCAAGAAAGATAATGAAAACCCTGGATTCTTATTGTTCCATTAAAAATGTAGCAATTCATCACTTAACATCATTAGTGGCTGATAACTGGAATTGTGTCTATAATACCCATTTGAGGTTTTATTGTGTTTCAGTCAACATAAAGCATACCATAGTAGCTGTCTGTATTAAAATTTAGATGCTGCCTGTTGAAAATGGATAGTAATTTGGTGATTATTCATATTTTTAAACATTCTGAATTACACTAATTTATTATGCAAAATTAAATTGGAGTGCATAGAGCATATGGATTTTTTCCATTTTTTTATTCTTATTTGTGGCAGTGATGAATGGCAGATAATTTATAACACTGAAGTTTAATAATTAAAATGACTTTTATTATTCTGTTTACTAGTTTCTTCTTTCTGCAGTCTCTTGTAATTTTGCCACATGATTAGCAACAAATTTTGCACAGCAGCACCTTCTAATAGAACACAGCATGGATAATTTTCCATGCAGATTCAATCTCCGTCTATATTCCACTAATCCCTTGATTGTTCCTGGTGAAAATAATCAGATCCCTGTTGTGTTCCTGATGCACTGAGCATTTGTAAAGATAATAACAAGATTCAGTGCATCAAAGGACTGAGAATATGCATCTGCTCTTTGGCCTAACTGAAAAGGGCCACACAAGGAGCCTGGTCGATTATTCACTGAAGATTAATTAATACAGCTTCATTTGTAGACTGTATCTACTTGCAGTGGAAATATGGTGTTGCGGGGGGTTAATCTTACCCAGCTCACAGGTGCCCACCATGCTGCTCTTTCACACTCTATCCTCAGCATAACATGGGGATAAAATAAGATGAAAAATCTTGTGGGTTGAGGCAAGGGCAGGGAGATTGCTCAACAACTGCGATCATGGGCAAAACAGTCTTGACTTTTTAATCTATTGCCTATTGGTAACAAAGTAAGAAAGTGAAAAATAAAAGCAAAACAATATATTTTCCCCCAGACTCCCTTTTTCCCAGGGTCAGCTTCCATCTTGACCCTTCTACCTCCTCCACTCCAGGTGGTGCAGAGGGACAGGGAATGGGTGTTGTACTCAGTTCATAATGCTTAGTCTCTGTCACTCCTGTCTCCTCATGCTATTTCCCTTCTCCAGCATAGTTCCTTCCCATGAGTTGCAGTTCCTTAAGAAATGTTCCAGCATGGGTCCTTCTCACAGGGTGCAGTCCTTCAGAAGTGGCCTACTTCAGCTTGGGTTCCCCATGGGCTGCAGTTCCTGTCAGAAAGTCTGTTCCAGCATGTGCTCTCCAAGGGCTGCAGCTTTCTCCAAGTCACATCCACCTGTTTCAGCACATGGTCCTCCATGGGCTGAGGTGTGGGTATCTATTCCACCATGGGCCCCCATGGGCCATAGTGGGGACCCATGGTCTTCTGCATGGGCTGTGGGAGAATCTTTGCTCTGGTTCCTGAAGCACTTCCTCCCACTCCTTACCTGACCTTGGAGTCCTCAGGGCACATTTTCTCGCACCTCTCAGAGTTGTTATGCAGCACTTTTTACCCTTTCTTAAATAAGTTATCACAGAGACACCACTGGTGTTTGATTCAGCTTTGGGCAGTGCTGCATGCCTTTCAGAGCCGTCTGGAACTGCTTCTGTTCAACATGGGGGCAGCTCCCTGTCTCTTCGCCAAGAAGCTATCTATGCTGCCATGGTCTTACCATGTAAACCCAGTGCGGGTGTTAAACTAGCCAGCTAACCAGGAGACTTTTCAGTTGAAAAGGAACTGATGCCTTTTTACAGTCTGCTCACTTGACAGTCAGTAGGACCCAGATGCTCTCTCACCAGACACAGCTTAATAACAAGCCAAATAAAGAACCCAGGCAGTGTAATGTTCTTTATGAATTCCTAATACTACACAACATTGGTATGAAAGCCCTACCCAAGTTTACATGGTTTACTACAGTTCAAGTTTGTGGTTATCTATAGCTGCCATCATAGAAAATAAGCACTTGACTAGGTGTGTCTCATTTGGTTTGGCTGACAAATTAAGCTAGATTATAAGGATTTATCTGTTCAGCTGGGTACAGCTACAGGCAGAAGTCCACAGCAAGGTGCATGCTCCTTGGTCTTGCTCTGAAACTAAATACATAAACTGTCCTGTTTCCATGACTCTTATAGAGATGATCATAGCCTTAAATTTAAACATACATTTTCAGACTCTTTCAGAACTGGATTTTTCAGAGTAGCAATTTCAGCTTGTATTAACCTAAAAATATGGAGTCTCTGTGGATCAGAGGTTCATTTATCTTAACTTTCCTTTTTACTGTGCAATCTAACATGGTGATACAGAACAAGGGAATTAAAAAAACTTGTAAATTGTATTTGTACATATTTAAAGGCCTTCTGCATTGTTAGCATCATAGAAAGAGACGTTAGTGTAAACAATATTCTACTTTGCTGTGTTTCTCATCTTAGAAAAATAGCTACAGAATAGGTTTTGAAAAACTTTTAGAGATTAATTCTTTCTGTTTGTGCTGATTGGCAAAACTTTCACTGACATCAATAAAACATAGACAAGGACAGTGTAGAAGATTTGAAAATGCCTTCTAAGTGCTACAATATGGGATTTTGCATTTAATTACGCAAAAGCGTCCCTTGAAATTCTTACATTTGAAATACTATCTTCCCTTAGGGGAAAATGAAAAAAAATAATATTACATGTTTTCCATAGTGATCAAATGAAGAATTAAGAAATAGTAATTGAATTGTTCAGAACACAACATATTTATTGATCTCAGAAAGCTTTTCTGCTGGAGAATAAAATAGACATCTATAGCCTCGTTCATTACCACTTTAAATTATTATGGATATTTCAGGTGTTGCAGCAAGTGTTAATGAGACCAACTGTGAATGTAAACTTTATATATCTGATTCTTCCTTTCTGGAACGACCATTTGTATTCAATTTTTTGGGAGGTTTGAGGGCTAAGTAATTTGGCTCCTGATCTTAAATGTCAGCTAAACCTTACATAGCTGTCTCCTACTGCATGGCTACTCTGAGTGTATAATTAGGAGTAGATCTAATATTTCTTCTACATTGCAGCACCATAGTGTCTCTCGTACTTCACAACCAGTCTCAGGTTGTCAGTAATTCAAAAGAGTTCAAGGAAGGATTGAAAGATTTAAACACTAAATTTTAAATACTGTTTACCCTTGTGCCCCTTTGTTTCTCCATCCCAGGACCCTGTACTCACAGGGATCCCATTAGCCAGCATCTCCTCTGGCATCAGTATAGCAATAAAGCTTTAATTCTGTTGTAGTAACTCCACAAACCAGAGACATCCCTTGATATCTGATGCTATTTCGTTGTCTTCACCAAAAAAAATAGTATTCTGACATTAGCCCTCTTTACGATCTGCGTATAGTATGAAAAGAGCAATATCTCTGAGGTAATGCTCTCTGCCATGAACCACTTCACTCTGAATGTTTCATTTCAGTCACCCAAAAAAAATTATTAATTTGAAACACAAAATTTGTTTTATTTTTCTGTCTTCAAAAATTGACAGCTTCCTCCCTCTCTTTTAAGTGCTGCAGATGGTACAAACATACAAAAGTTTGATGTACTACAGACTTGCATGATTCTGCTAAAGGTATTTTGCATATATCTGCTTGTTAAATTAAAAGTAAATTGCAGTGTCGAAATATTGGATTTTACTTTACAGTATAATTAAACCCAGATATCAAATATTTGTAGGGAGGATATTAGAAAGACAAGTAGAAATTGAAATGTGTAGCATTCCTTATAAAATATCTTACCAAAATGTGCTTTGCAAGCTATCAGTATTTTAAATAACTGCAAATAAAGTGGTCTTTTTCTCTTCTGGAAAATTAGGTTTTGTCTTGACAATAAAAAATAAAATAAGTGGAAAATTCCAACTGGATATACAATAAAGGCAAATTACAAATAACTTTATCTTTTCCAAGGAAGGGTGAAATAATATATTTCTGTAGTGTGATAGGGGTTTTTTGTGTATCAAGATGCTAAATCACAATGACTAAAAACATACAGGAAATTAAAAAAAATTGTTTTACCTAATCTTTAAGTACGCAAGTAATGCATGGCTAATTTAAAATATAAATTTAGATGTACTATTATTTTTTTTTCTGTATGTATGAATCTTATGTGGAGAAAAGTACTTAGAACCTGAAATTTAAAATGTCCTATTACATATCCTGAGGAAAACCTTCCTTGATTTAGAAAGACCATATTTGTATGTCAGCTTCATTTAAATACAGTGTGAAAAAGTAGCATATGAAATGTGTACTTGGAGAAAGATTGTTGATGTCAGCATTTTAGTTTTATTACAAAGAGCAGCTCAGTAATAGCAGTAATACCACTCAGAAGTTGAAGGTATTTTGTGATCAACTTTTTGTAATATTGAATTTTCATGAAAAATGTGACACTAGCAAGTAAAAGAAAGGTGACTTTGCATGCTATCTCTTGCATAAACTAGAATATCAATTATCTCTACTTTGCTTCGTTGTGGATTCACTGGGGGTATACATTACATTAAGTTCTGTTCACAAAATTTTTTTCCTAATGTGACTCCTTGTCCCAGCATTCATGTTTTTAGTATATTAAAATAACATCAGTATAAAGAAGGAAGTCCCGGTGCTTTTTAAAAACAAAATGCTGAGTTACAAATCTTTATGATTAATTACAATAAAGCACATATATTATGTTCCTTTAAGGATTTCAAATATGCATTAAAAGGAGCAAATCTCACACAATTTTGAGGTCTACTGCAGTAAGTTTGGTGGAGTTCTAGTTAAGTATGAGGAATTCAACTAGTGCTGCTATAATGAATCTATACAAAGGTGGGCTGAAAAATATGGCACGTACAGAAAATATGGAAGATAATGAAAGAGAAATTCTTTGTCCAAAACTTCTGAATGTACCTAACACTGGAGCAAACAGAAGCTCAGAGTGAAAAATCTTAGGTCAGAATATAGCCATGCATCTTCCAGAGAAATGGTTCAATAACATACTGAGCATCAAACACACTATATGCTACCATGGCCACTTATTCTAGATATTTTCTCAAAATAGCAATACAGTTTACTATGGAAAACCAGGGGTTTAGCTCCTCCTAAACAATCTTTTTACTAGTTCAAAAAGGCAGAGACTAAAATGGGCACAGTGCTGGTTGCTCACATAGATATGTGTCTAATTGTTTGTACTTGTGGCTTGAAAAGAAAAAAACATGAAAACATGTAGCAGATTTCACCCACATACACAGATGAGTATATTCTAGTTTTTGACAGTTGATCAGGACATAGCATCCTGTGGTAATATACCACATGTGCTAATACTGACAGTTTACTCTGGGGTCATATTTTGGTCTTAATTCTTTAAAAAAAATCCACAAAACAAAAACCAAAACAAACCATCAAATAATCAAAACTTCCAAAAAACCCCATTCACTCTATATTTTGAACTGGAATGAGATATATTCTCAAAGATTAAAGATCAAAGAATATGTATTTCTTTTCATGTCAGTATCAATAAAACTTTGTCAATCATCTGATAAAGCTACCAATAAATCAACTTTTCTAAAATTTGTTAGGCAATGGACAGGTGTTAACATGAATATTAGATATCTATAAGTGTTATATTTTGCTATTAGTAATATTTTTGCATCTGACACCTTTATTAAGCACAAACCCATAATCTAAGTTATTTTCATTTTGAAGAGCAATGGAGGCTGTGAAAGGTATTCCATTGGAAGCAACTGCAACCATTCACAGGGCTGGAGCATGATATCTTGGGCTAGACTGCCTTTTTGTACTGCTATGTCATTCATATCCTAAAAAGTCAAATTACTTCCATCTTCAGTTGATTTTTTTTGGTGTTTTTTATGAACAAATACACAGACATTTATGATTTTAATAATTATGCTTAGAACTGTCTCTGAAATCTTTCAATAGTAGTGATTTTTCTTTCTGGTAAAAAATGTCAGCACTTATAGCTATACAGATTCAGCATTGGCTTTTGTAGGCTTCTTTTCTTCATGGTATTAAGTTATCAGGTGCTGGAGCAGAGTCTCCTGTGTTCTTCAGCTAATATTAAGGAAAAAGCTCCTTAAACATCAGACCATCTTGGGAACTGCTTAGAACGCAATATGAGTTAGTGATATGTTAAAACACTGCTCTGAATTAAGAGTACAAATGCATTAGGAACTAGGCAAATAGGGTATACATCTATTTTACAATACTTTGACATGATTCTGAAAAAAAATTAAGTAATATTTTATGATATGATGACATGAATTAGGGTATAAAATATACCAATATTAATAAATAACAGCATTTGGATTATATATGGTAGTGATAACATTGAGATCTGTGAGATGGCTTAAAATACCTTTCTTGTATTAGTTATCATAAGTTCACACGCAGGAAACACTTTTTTTGTGTGAGAGATGAGTAATTTTCTGTTGAAATATACAATATTTTGTCATTAGATAGTCCCGGAACACCCATAAGGAAAGGGAGTGTTGTTTCCTCCCTCTGAAAAAAAGTAGTATGAAAAGAAAAGAGAGGTAAACAGAAATGTAAATTATGATATCTGAGTAGAGGAAAATGGTAATTGTACAACATCAGTTTTCAATCAGTGCAAATCCAGAATTCTATTTCTGTTCACTCTATTCCTTTGGGCTTCATTTTTAAAATCTTGGTTGAGAACCACATTTTAAACACTATATTGAGATAATTTTTTTTCAGATATGCAGCACTGAAGAATTCCCAAAATGCACAGTACAACACTGGGAAATAAAAGCAGAGAAAGATAAATACGAGAATTGTCTAAGGAAATAATGACACACTGTATGAACATTTTAGGTCTTTGGTAGCCTGAAGATCTGCACAGGCTTGAAGGGTAAAGACCTTTCCCAAATCTTCGTTTGCGAAGACGGGCCATACTATACTACATGTGGTTACTTGTTCAGTCTAGAAGAGTTTGTCTTGCATGTGATGTGGTGTATCAGGATATAACTCAAAAGCCTCTTGTTTTGCAGTATGAGGAAAATATGTCTTGCTGAGAAAAGTAGACTGTCTTGTTCAGAAGCAACTATCCCTTTTGAAGAGGAAATAAACATAGTGGGGGTTGTTGTTTCCTGATGGCTGAAGTGTGTCCAGTGTATTTGTAAAATGGCATTTTTGCTATTGCCTAACTTGTCCATGAGGCTCTGTGATAAATTATAATGTTAACATTCTTTCAGAAAAGCATGTTAACAAATGCTAAGAAATTATCTTTGTTCATTGATCTCACAAATCAAGTACAGGATTGCTCACATTTTTTAAGTGCCACAGGACCTCCAGAGCAAGTATCCAGCCCCAACTGGACAATTCAGGTTGAATGTATTAGGTGTCTATGCTGCTTTTTCAGTAAAAAGAGCTATACAATCAGCAATGCATACATGACAACTGAAGAACTACCTAAAGAGGAAAAAAAGATATACTCACAGTACAAAAAAATAAATATTACCTATTTCTATCTAGAACTTTGCTGTTTGATTATAGACTGTATATTAAGGTATCATTGCTCATTTAATTTTCAGAATCTGAGCTTTTGGTTGTTGTAGCTGTTTCTTTCCTGAATGTAGCATTTAATAAAGTAGTGATTTTCCTTTACAGACTCGTAGAGACAGGCTGCTCGCAAAGTGAGAAATCTAAGTTCCCACACCCTTTTTTCCTGAGTTTACAGTTTTTTCACTCTCCTAAGTGATGGTAAACATATTAGCCAAGGCAGACTTGCCTTTTTTTGTGTAAATAACATACATAAAGTAAGATCACACAGTTTGCTAATACTTAAATAAAAGGACAGTCTAATAAACATTGCTTTGCACAAGTCATGTTTCCAAATTCTGTGATTTTTGCTTGTACCGTGTATCTCCTAAATTAGGGATGTAAGAAAAGCTGAAGATGACTATCACATAACTGAATAGGTCATCAGTTTTTGTAGATAAATAAAGCTTCAGGCAGTCACAAACTGATTTGGAGACCATTCAGAACATTCTGTTGTATGCATTAAGCAAGTAATTGCCAGAGAGTAGTAGATATTTTCTTTTATATATTTCAGTTATAAAGCTGAGTAGCTATAATTCATATCATCAGCCACCTGCAAATAACAAATAAATCTGATGCCAGAGAATAACATCTACTTCTGAAAACTCCAAAGGAGACATGTAATATGTTGCACCTACTCAGATACGTACCTGAAATCAGGTGACAAGTGAGGTCACTGGATAACAACAGAACAGAGCAAGCATTTCTCATACAAGATAAAGGAGGCCAATAGACTCAGGAAAATGCTCATTCTGCTTGAAATGATCAAGAAGCAGCACAGCCTATTATAGCAATCACATGCTAGTTTCTGCCTCCCCTGCTTTCCTAAGGAAAGCACTTTTGTGTAATCACGTTCAGTGCAAGGCTTTGTCTGCCTATCTGTTTTCCTGTAGTAACATTTTAGCCTTCTAGTTCAGGAGAAATAGGAGATGCAGAGATAGCAACATCCTATGGGAAGCCAATGAAGCATGTTACCTGGAAATTGCATTCTTTGGTCCTCCAGGCACTAGGATAAGACGTTCTTCTTGTCTCACATAGCGAGCAAGAAGATGCAACGATACACAAAGCAGTCCATGCATGTTTGCCAACAACTCAAAATCTGTATTTCCAAACCAACTGCAGTGGGTTTGTGTAGTAAAACAACACTTCCTCTTTCCAGGAGGAGCAGGATATTCTATATCATGTTACATCAGTCCAACTGTAAGAGAGAAGGGAGAATTAGCTTGGCCCTTTTTCTTTCTTCCGGGATGGCCCTGTAGGCAGCTACGTCTGTCCGAGATTCCATTCTGTGGGGGAGGTAGAATTTTTTACTGTTAGTTTCCTTTGCCTGTGTGTTTGTAGCATTACTAGTCTCTTCTTTTTTTTTTTTTCTCCTTGTAAATATAAACTTTCTCCCTTGGTAAGCCCAGGTTTTTCATGGTCTTTTTCCTTTCGTCTCTCCTTTTTTTGGAGGGGGGGGAATCTGCGCAGGCTCGGTGGACACCTAGCGTTCAGCCAAAGTAAGCAACTACAACAACCATCCCATGACTGATTACACATCCACCAGGATTTCAAAATTGTTGAAGAAAAAAAAGGGAAAGAGTGAACTGGGAATATCTCAGTGAGAGTGCTTGTAGTAGATATGTATTTTTAAGGTTATATCAGTTATTGATTATATGATGATAGGGAGGAAACAAATGCATTTCTATTTTCCTGCAGACAAAAAGTCAAAGAATGTACATTCTGCTAATTACAGGAGTATTTAACTGTTCTCATGGTTGTGACAGATTTGCACACCTCTGCCTACAGCATGATCACAAAATGTTCATAAGAAGCAGCTTTGCACAATGACTCAGCTGCAGATCTCGGTCTTGATTCTGCAAGTGAGGGGATACTTCACTGATCATCCCTCCTCAAAGAATCCCCCAAAAGTCTGGCTCAGATATGGTGCCAAAGGAAGGACATCCCAGAGTAAGGTCATGTCACATTTCAGAGAGTGTGTATTGTACTGTGGCACACAGGACATTCCTGGAGAGGTTCAAAATTATGCCAGATAACTCTTAGGCTGTAGAGTGGCACAAATCAGAAGAGTTTTATGTTACCTCTTCTTGCTGTCTTCTGACTTGTCTGCAAATTCTGTGCTGTGCATACCACAAAACCACAGCCCCAGTACCAAGATTTATCAAAACTGTTTATTTGAAGGTTGGAGTCAGGACCCTGATCTAAATTATTCAAATACAGTAGTGGTACTCGAGGTTATTTAAAATGTTCTATGCTGACTTGTTACTTTTAGGATTAGTACAAAAACATCCCACAACAGCATGCAAATAAAGGTAGAGTATCTTTCAGGGACATATGTCCAGAGGATCTCACCTTTGAACAAAATGAAGGGAAATTTTGCTGTTCAGAGCCCCTCCTCTCCCATTCCCCCACAATAGAAGGAGTGATACCAGAAAGGACAGGAGAGACTGAGCTTAGCAAATAGACAGATGGGTATCAGGCTGACATAAGGCCTGGAATATGCAAGTATTGCTCAGGCAGTCCCAGAGGATTTACAATGGCACATTTTTTGACATTGAGGAAGTTACAGTGAGCTCAATGACTTATTTTTAATCTTCATTGCATACATCTCTGCTATGCTGTATTCATATTGTAATTTGAACCAGATCGCACCCTTTGGTAAAACAAAGGAGAAAAAAAAAAAACAAAACCAAAAAACATGGAACGGGGATGAGAGATTTTGTTCACACTGAATATGTAGCCTTGCTATGTGGTAAAATGTTATGAGCAGATGTTGGTATGAGGAGAAGCAAATCAGGAAGATCAAAATGATTACAGCATGGTTGAGAGGCTGAATTTAAGTCTCTTTAATAAAATAAAAGATCATTGGCTGTCAAATAAAAATGGGAGTTTATACAAAACATATGAATACATGAACACAAAAAATATAGAAAAGTTGAGCTTGAATCAGGATAGATAAATCTTTTAGAATTTATTATCTGGTCCAACAATAAACAAATACTTTGCAGTTTGTTGTAAATTTTAAGATTGATAGAAAACTGTTCGATGATATTCAGACTGGAAAAATACAGCAAACTTGCAGCCCAAGGGATGTGCAGTATCCATAGGTTTCAAACCTGAGAGAATAGTTGGAAATATTGATATAATTCTTCAGGCTCTGCTTCCTTCCAAATCCCAAATCTTTTCAATAACAAAATATTTGTGAGACACCTTGAATATTTTTTCATTAATATATTTCTGCATTTAATTCCAAGTGTATTTGTATTCTGATTGAATTAACAAAGATGTAAATCCAAAGCAACTCTACTGAAGTCATAGGAAATAAATTAAGGTAATATCGGTTATTAAGCAGGCTGAGACTCAAGCTATTAATACTGTTTAAAATTCTGTGCCTTCCACATACTTCAGGATAGCATGAGAACTGTTATGTTTCCTCCTCCTTCCTACTCTGTTTTTTCTCACTGTACAGAGAGCAGCAAAATCTGTGTGTTCTTTTCAGGTGACATTCCATATTAAGGGCCAGGTCATGCCATCAATTTTTAAACACAACTACCCACTGAGATCAATGCAGAGTGCTACTTAAAACTGACAGTAGGGTGTGACCCTATAATGCCAAGAAATACCTCTTTACTTGACTAAAAACCTGGTTCTAGTCACAACAGCCACCTACGAGCATTAAATACTGCATTTGTAGGATTCCAGTGCTGATGTGCTATATCCTACTGTGTTTTCAAATGTGATCATTGCTTATACTTTTCAGCTATCTAAACTTCATTCTAGTTCATAATAATAAGAATAAGAATAAAAACACCCAACTGCAGCAACACCACAGTTTTAGCATTGAGTAAAGAACTGCTGAGGGTGTAGGTCCCGACCAACGTATGCATTATGCATACATGCATCCTTGTGCTCTACAAGGCTTGACTGGTCTCTGTAGGACCTCAGGGTAATAGTCATAGAACCACAGAATGGTTTGGGTTAGAAGGGATGTCAAAAATCATCTAGTTGCAACCCCCTGCCATGGTCAAGGATGCCACTCGCTATATCAGGGCCCCATCCAACCTGGCCTTGAACACTTCCAGGAATGGGGAATCTGCAACTTTTCTAGGCAACCTGTGTAGGTGCTTCAGCACCCTCTGAGAAAATAATTTCTTCCTTTTACTCAGTCTAAACCTGCTGAGGATGTAGACCTTCTGGGCTGTGAGTGCCCAGACTTTCGTCCTGTCCTTTAATCAAAGATATCCTAAAAGATTGATGTACATCTTTAGCCACACAGCAAATACTGTAATGAGGGCAAAGAGGGGTATTCAGAAGTTGGAGCATGAAGCAAATGGATAAGGCCTTTGCAAAACTGAAGTCACCAATTTATTTTCAGATTTTTACTCTCTTCTTTGCAACTGTCATGCATCCTGCAAAAAATAATGATAGTTTTTAATGGGAATAATATTCCATCATAAATTTCAGCATTTTCATATTCCAGTATAAGTGATTTCAGGTGAGGTGTGTATTAGAGAGGTATCGCACAAAAAAACAGGTAAAATGTTACAGCTACAACTGTAGCTAGATCATTACAGATAAGCTATGCCAGCAACTATTCATCCTCTGCATTTTACAAACTCATTTTGGTTTTACCAAGCCAGTCAAAAGAATAATGACCTAATATTCATTCCGTTCCTCTGCCTTGTCCTCATGTATTTACTTCCACACATAGACCTTACTCTATACAGGTAAAAAAAGTTTTGATTCATTTCCTAGTACAGGCATGTCATTGCCTTTCCATGAAAGAACAGATGAAAAATGTTTGCTTAGGTATTGCTTTAGTATGGAGGGATTGAGCAAGGGAATGTACTCCAGGCATGCATTGAAAGCTTCTAACTCCCATAGTTTAGAAGTACCCTTACAACTGTGACATTTTCAAATAGGATTTAAAACCAGCTTTTCCAAGGGGCTTAAAGATTGCATTAAGTACAGAATGTGATTTTTAAAAGGGCAGAAACAGATGACATGTAACTTCCAAGTTGCTTTCAAAGGAAGGCTGAGTTATTAAATGCTAAAGTCACCTCTAAAATGTGATTTAGGCTGTTAAATCAGGTAATGGCTTTTGAAAAATTTACCTTCCATTAATAGAAGGATAGGGTTCCGTGTGAAAGAGGAGATATTTTTTTTTACACCATTTCATAAGTTCCAACACTTTTTGACATAAGAAGACTTGATCAGGCAACTATAATTTTCAGGGAATTAATAATGGTTTTTGAATCCTCATCTTGCAAAATTCAGCCTTGGGAACTTCTTCCACCAAAGAATGAGTGAAATTCCCTAGAGTTTAGGAACTCCCTACCTTTAGTGAGTGTGACTTTTATCCTGTGAAACATTGGATTAGAAATTTGAGGTCTGCATTGTTGTTTTAAGTATGCGGGGTTGTTAAATGTCTTCATTTTGATGCAAAAGGAAGTTTGACAATCAGTATAAAAGCTAAATTCCTCCTCTAGCTAATGTCCAAACCTGTTTTACTATAACTTTTAAAAAACTGAAGTGCAGTTTCTGGTAGAAAATAATTACTTCTGTATCAGATCTAAAATATTTCTGTTCCAAATTAATTGTCAAAATCCCCTCCTCCTGTGATTACACTGCAGAAAGTACCATGTTCTCACTGTAAAAAGCATTATGGGTAGTTACAGGAAAATATGATATCTGTTTCAATTACCTTAAGCATCTTTCATTAAGCCGAGTTCAAACTGCATCTCCGACCTATGACGGTGACCCTTCATAGTAAAAATACTTACAATACAAAAATGGGGTGGGTGGGTGTGGTTTTGGTCGGGTTTTTTGGTATATAAAAGACTACAAAAATTCATGCCTTAGATGATGGTATTTCTGAAGCCAACTGGTTCAGGAAAAAAAAATATTATTGTCACAGTCAGAGCTCAGATCTGCCCTGATTTCTCAGGATGCAAAATACGTGTTTTTACAAAGTATCACAAGTGTTGCTGTCTTTAATGTGACATAAATTGAGGCATACACATAGGAATAATTGTAGAATTCATTCAGTTTCTGCTGCATATTTTTGATGTTCCATTTATAACCCTGAAAATGACAAACATACCAACAGAAGGATACAAATAACACCATAATAGAAGCTTGTGGAGTACATTATGCCAGTCAGCTTTCCATACAACACTGTATCAGCTTTGCTTTCTACTTGGTAGCAGAACTCCAGTTTGTAAAATATAAGACATATTATATCTTCTGTATTGCCTGTGACACTACAAAATACTTCCATCAGTTACTGTTAACGTACTGAAAGTTACCTAAATTACATATCAAGGTCAGAGCTCCACAGTACCACCTAGCTCATAATGCAATTGCATAGTTTGGCTTTTTAAAGCTACGCATATTGCAGGACCCAGACACCCGTAATTTACTGTGACATGGAATTAGATGAGGTGCAACCCGACACTATATAATTACCAACTTGTGATAAAGCACTCTGGTTTCAGAGGCCACACAATACGCAACAGGGGAACTGTCTGCAGAACTAGACCTAAAGCAGATCATATGCATAGTAAGGGCACTTCAAAGGAAGACCAAAACATTCTTTCATTGTATTGTTATTTGTGATACTGGACATCATTCATCTATTTGTAAACATATTTGTCTACGGTGTTTTTGCCGAAAGTGTGTTTTCAGTAGAAGTGAGTAACTTTGATTACCCTCTCTTGTTCTTGCTTACAACAGGGATGTCATAGCACAGAAAAAAAACAAGCATTCCTATGCTGAGAAGTACAGGTATTTTGAAGGCTGAAATTTCTGCCTGTTTTAAAAAGCACAGTCCCGAATTTCTGCTTCATTAAAGTGCTAAGAAATTAATCCACTTAGGACACTGGTTGTTCTTCATTCTTTCTCAATTTTGTGAAGAAGAATCTCACAAAGATGATAAAAAGATCTCTTTTTAATCATTGCTTTTTCCTATGATGTGAATTAAATAATTATATCAGCTTCTGGGCCATATAATAATGTCACCTGCTATATTTATTCTCTGTGGCTGCAACGAGTTTGGAGAACACCTGAAATGTGCACAGCAGTTGGAGAACCTCTATATGTAAGTTATATCTGTGCATTTACACTTGCTGCTGTTCTACATAAACTTCTTAAGTGATAGCGCAGACAAAAGAAAAGTGTTTTCAGAAAGATTCACTTAGTGTGAAGCAGACTTGATGGGAGGAAGTCTTCCCAAATGCCTTTAGCTATCAACTCTATCACATAATCCACTTTTAGAACTAATGAGAACCTAACCTTAGAAAGATAAAGAACATTTTTCGTCTGACTGCACCATAGTCTGCAGTTGAGGGATTGTGCAGTGGTGGCTATCAAGAATGACGCTGCCAGCAATGGGTGAAAGAATCTCAAGTCAGTCAAAATACTTGTAACGTGTAAAAAGGTAGCATTAATATGTTCTTTTGAGGAGTGAGAAGTTTCACAGGCTTCAAAGAGCACTTGCACACGCGCGCGTGCGCACACGCAAAAATCCTTTTAAACTACTGAGTCTGCTCATTTGAGTAATCGCTCAAAGGTGAGTAAAGGATCATGTCATTGCCCTTTGGGACAAGCTTTCATGAAAAACCTGCTGAGTATTTCAATAACATCAACATGTACAATGTATAAAAAGCCTTCAATATGAGCTTACTTCAATTGCCTGGAAGTTTTTACACTTGCACATGCTGCATAGCTAGACATTTCCCTCTCCTTTTCGTTTCTTCTTATCTTCTACTCCTTTTTCCTGCCATATGCCACTAATGTAACCAGAGGCCATTAGGGCAACTCACTCGCAGGCTCAGATATTGGAAAGTACAGTAAATGATCAAAGCTCAGGGTCAGTGTGAGCACCTGGTTGGCTTTGATCACCATCATTAGTTATGACAAGCAGGAATCCCTCTTGTCCTCTCAGAAAAGTGTTCATGCTGGTGGTGTATTTATTTTGATCTCATACTGAGAATAAAAGTAGCCTTGTGATTAAAACCCGCAGCATTCTGCTGGAAAGCAAAGTTACCTCAAAGTGATGGGGATGGATTGCATGTACCTTAAAAATGAAAAATATAGTATGATGCTTTTAGTCCACAATGTCCTTGTCAAAAAACCTGTTCAGAACAAATATGTCTAGCTGTCTGCAAGGAGGATAAAATTCAAGAGCTTTAAAATGAAAGAAAATAGACAGCTCAGTCTCTTTTTCAATCCTGTTGTTCTGTTAGCTCATAGTTCTTTTTGTGGTTAGAAACATCTTCTCTCCTTTAAATTTATTTTTCATAAATGTAAAATAAAATTATACTCCATTACAGACTGATTTTTAAATTGTTAATTTCTCCTGAGTTTCATCTGTGGTACATTGGCTCATTCCCTGCAGAGTGAGTATGTAATTTTCTTCAAAATGCATTTTGAAAGTCTGGTTATCCTATGTTTATTCCATGTGAGTGTCTTCATTAGTTTAGATTGCAATCTTTTTGTTTGAATGTAGTCTTGTATCAATTATTTTCATAGGTTAATTGTTACGAGAGGAGGAAAGTAGAAATCACTGAGCAACTTTTTTTCTGCCTTTTAATTTTAATTTACTCTTTCTTGCTCTGTCTAAAAGGATGGGAAAGAAGTGCCTTGTAGTTTTTGACATCCACTTGTTCATTTGAATTTTCTTTCTTTGATTGTAATTTATTTTCCTCTCTCTAATGCTTTATGTTCCAAATTCAATTGTATGCAATTACATGAAAATAACAAACAGTATGGAAATAAGGCATAGTAGATTATAAGAGGAAAACTCACAACAAGCCTAGGTGGTAAATTATCCATGAACAATAAAAAAAAAATTGACTGTTCTGGTCTAGTGATTTTCTATCAGTTGTCTGATATTCTGTGGAATACTTACATGATTTTAGGAACCCACTAAATAGGTGTTCTGAATTAGCTTTTACAAGAATCTTCTTCTCTATTCCTCTCTCTCTCCTCCCTTCTCTCTCTGCATTTGGACACACACATGCACATAGAGAAACACACGTACACATATATGGATATGTCATTGCAGGAAAAAACTAGCCTCCAGACTTAGTCATTTCTGAAGAAGCTACTCTTGGTAGACAGGCATATTGTCTTTGCATTCCAGTATCTAATTTTTAATATTTCAGGTGGAGGGTGTTCACCAACATGTTAGTTTCATGAAGAGTTTATCACACCTATGAACAATGTTTCACTGCACTTCCCACTGATAACAAATACCTGTACAACTCTTGGCCAGCTCTGAAGGTCAGTTTGAAATTTAGACTTCTACGCATTCTCTGGTCACCTCCATGTTATATTACACAAAATCGTCTTTGTGTGAATTAGCAATGGCAGGCCAGTCCAAAAAGTCTGCTCAACCTGCTTTCACATAGACCATTTGTACTTTGGTATTCAGTTCTGCTAAAATTGTGTTGAAAACTGATGTTTACTCTTCATACCCTATTTCCATACAGTACTTGAAAAGAAATTGTTTGAGTTTCTTCTGATGATAATCAGGTATTCTTTTCTCTTTGTTCTTCCCATGGTAAGTGTGGGAAGATGGCAGGGGGTAAAAATTAGAGGAAACTGAAGTTATATTCACATCCTAACAGAAGTTATAACAGTACAGAAATTATAGGTGATGGCAGTCATTGGCAGTGAATAACATACTTGAATAAAGTGGGAAGACCCATTGAGGGGTCTCCCTTACACTGTTGGCTTAGCAGGACTGTTCAGTGAAGAGTCCCCATAATGAGATGCTGACAGATTGGTTGGGCACAAGTCTCAGCTATCCTGGGACACTGACAAACAAATCAAACACTAAGGGTCAACAAAATCTCCCCTTTCCATGTGACAGTAAGTTACAATCTACTCTCTTCTTGCTAGCTCATAGCCCCTTTTCTTTTCTACATGGGAATTCCTCATATGTAAACTTCATGAAGTAACACATATTTTCTCAAAGTGAATAGTATTGTTATAAATACAACAAATTTTTATATGTTTTGAATTTGTAAAAGATAATTTGAATGAGGTTGTCTATTTCTGATTTAGCTATTCCTCTATATTGCAGTATGAATCATGACGGAAAGTACCAGGAAGTAAATAGATTTGAATTTAGGAACGTTTATAATAACTTAGAGAGATTAGTGGCCTTTATAGATTATCTTAAGCAGTAAGAGGGCTAGAGATACTTACTTCTAAATAAATTCCAGCTTTCTCTAACATAATAAATATCACTTTAATCTAGAATATACAACACATTTTACTTCCTCAGAAATTCACTTTCCTCTCATGTTTCTTGGATGTTCTTTGATAGTTCTTACTTGTATTGTGGTGCCACCAAATGCAGCATAGGTACTGCACAAACACGTGTTCATCCTAGGTGAACAAAGACTAAACAGGAAAGATGTATTAAATACCAGTGTTGAAACAAACATGATTTGGTCACAGCTGCCCCACAACGTGGAGGCAGAGCTGAAACCAGAATCCACCTCAACAACCCAATACATCACTGCATTTAGTGCTAAATCCCATCATTCACCTAAGTGAGCCGCATTCCCAGTATTGCCAAAGTTGGTCAAGTATTTTGGGAACACTGTAGGTGGTCTGAATTTGTTAAAAGAATTTTCCCAATGCTTGCCTATATTTTTAATAGGTATGCAGAGCATAAACTAGTGCTCTTTGTTCTTGTAAATGACTATGGATTTCCTAAACTGCTCTGAAAAAGAACTTGAGAAAAAATGTCTTTTTTTCACAAACTGATCTGCTGCCACTTTAAGCTACACTGCTTTTTTTTTCATTCTGTGTTGGTTGAGATCTCATTTAGTTGCAACAACATGAGCCTAATGCCGCAGACATATGGATGTTTAGGGTAGTATGTTATTGACAAATTCTTTAGACTGATGATTTATTTTGTACATCAATGGACAACACTTGTTCTGTCTATGAAGCCTGTTTTCTCAACTCTGCTCATCTGGGAGAGACATGCTGTGCACAAATGGGTACATAGTTTGTTTTATCCTATTGAACCTTCTATGGAGCCATGTATTTCATTCTGATTTATGTCTGGTTTAACTCCTTCAGTCTGTTCTTTGACCTGCAGGTATGCCATTCCAAACTGAATTGCACTTCAATACATAAGTGGTGCTCAAGGAGAAGGGGAATGCTAGGGAGAAGAACTATTCCTTAACAGTATGCTTGTTGAGAGATTTGAAACATCACTTGAAAACGATGCATTGAGTCCTGTCAATGGTATTTTTAATGCAGATGAACACTAGTGACTTCAAAAGGGCTCAAAATGAAAATGTACATCAAGTGCCTCTCCTGAATTTGCCCTGCTGATGCTACTAAAGTCAGATCAACTGAATTCAGTAGGATCAAACCGCATACTCTCAGAAAAGTAAAGGTTTACAAAATTTGCAAAAGCTGTATACTGCTGAAATGCTGAATAGTGTTTTCCATAATCACTGGTATTTATAATCACCCTGAACATTTCAGGTTCAACAGAGGGTATTTGTCTTGAATTCCAGGAAAACAAAACACACTGTCATTTTCTGGAAAGAATCAGCTAATATCATGATAGTGGCTGAAGCAGATATACCGTATAATTGCTCTAGCTAAAAGTTAAATGCTACATTCACTTTTTATAATGTATTTATTTTTTGAACTAGGAAAATTTTCTTTTCTTTCTTCTGTAGCTATTGGAAGTAGTGAAAAAGAGTAAGGTTCTTGAGTGACATGAGATCAGATGTGGAAAGTCCTCAGGGATACTTCTTGGGAAATCTGAAATCATATGATGGCACATACAAGAGATATCTCACTGCATGGGATGAAGTGAAGTTACCCTTACTGCAAGCATAATTTGACATATTGAATGTGCTATCTTGACAGCTACCATTATCAATAATTAAATAATATGATTACCAACTTCTCAAGTTACATTGTACAACACTGTTTACTGTACAACCTTTTAGGTAAGTTCATGACATAATCTTGGATGGATTTCTTATAAATGGTCTTACACAATGATCTCCTCATGATTCTTCATGTGTGAAGCAGTGATTTTTGTTTGGTTTTTTGTTTTGACTTTGTGCACATTTGTAGGTCTGAAGATAAAAGCTTTGGTTTCAGCTAGAACCCACTTACCTTGGAACTGGGACATGAGATAAATTCGCTAGCACATTGCAATATTTCAGGATTCCTCCTGGGATATGTCCTGGGACAACTCCTGCAACCAACACAACGAAAAGAAGAGAATGTTGATGAAAAAGTAAAGTAACTTAAAGTCTTTCCAGAAATATTTGTGTAAGTACAGGAAATAGTGAGATCACAGCATACCTTATTGATGCAAATCAGAAGCATGTTTTATTCTGATTACAATCTTGGTAATTCCAAGAACAGGGGATTATTTTTAAAAGTAATTTTTATAAGCATCTTTAAATGCAAAGTGTTACTTTCAGATTTTTGTGGATTTTTTTATTGTTAATGTGTTTTCTGCTCTATGATATTATTAATTTATGAAATGAAAACAAGTGACTCATCAAAATGCAAATGTGTTTTAGCTCCAAAAATTTCCATACTTTAAAACCTTTCAGCTATTTCTGGTCTTGCTTCTGCAATAGCGGATCTTGTGAAAAATATCATTTTTACTGCTGATTCAAAGATCTCACCTTGCAACTGAAATTGTTGGCTAGCCAGTTGAACAAAAAAAGACCTAATTTAGTTAAAAATTCGGTCGTAAATGTGAAATCTGTGATTTTACCTCAGGCACTCTTTTATAAGGGTGGGATTTATGCTACATAATTCTGGAAAGTAGGATAACCACAGCTCTCATCAGTTCTACATATCTAAACTAGTCTTTACAGTGGGACTGTAAATTCACTGTGCTCTAAAACGGGCAAAATTAATTAAACTTTAGTGGATTCTTTTCCCTTACGTTGACAGTATGCAGAACCTGTAGCTTGGTGCAGTTGATTGACTCTTAGATTGCTCAAAATAAATGAAAAGCTCCCAGCACCAAAAAGGCATCTCTGAGACTTTGCAAGGGAATAGGATAAAGATCTGATTACAGGACCAAGACCTAGAGATTATCATGACAATATCTTTCTGCTATTTTTGTGACAACTATTGTACAAAAGTTATGAAGTGACAGAAATAGAGGTCATTCTGTCAGAATCTTAAAATGTGCAAGCTGAAGGCCCTATTTGTTGTTCTTTTCAGCTGTCATTTTAGGACCAGCTCACCTTACAGTGCATTTCTCTTTTTATGAGAAGGTGTCAGCTGTGAAAGGTGGTCTTAGATAGATACCAGTGCTTGTACTTCAGAGAACATTGGAGACATGCATACATGAACACATGTCTATAGTTATATATGTGTGTTTATATACAAAATGAATATACAGATGGAAGAAATGACATGAAAAATAGTATAAAAAATTAAGTTTTCACTGGTATTTCTACAAATAATTTTTTATAGTAAGTTTATAAAATTCTGATGCAGTCAGTGATTTGAATGAAGACCTTGATTTCCACAAAGGCAGAGGGCAAGAAACACATCATGACTGAATAGTGAATAAGTTATGAATATTGTACCCCCCCAATTAAATTTATGGTGAAAGTCTTGCTCAAATCTATTATGACTTCCACATGTAAAAGTTATGAAATATTTTACAAAATCATTTTCCTATTTTTAAATTGGTTATATCTGCACAACTCCAAGATAAAGAAGGTTTTATCATATATTAGAAAGTTGAATTCAAACCAAAATACACTTTTAAAACTATAATGATAAAAAGTATAATTTTTGTCTTTTGTTTTGATAATTGACTTACTGATTTTCACTGATTTTCACAAAATTTCACAATAAATTAATTTAATCCTAGTAAGTTCAAATACTTTCAAGCAGTTTTATAAAAAAATAAGTCATGTTTATCATGTTTTCCTTTGGTTTAACATTCTGCCTGTATTTGATATTTCATCCTTCTAGATTTCACTTGAAAATTTGGAATGACTGAAAAATTGACCCTGTAAAAACTGATCAGTGCTTTCTGGTTGATTCTTATTAATAAGATGTTCTGCTTCCTAAGAAAATATTTATAAAGACACAGTGATTTGCATGCATTGATATATCATATTTTTTTAAGAGGCATGGTTAATGTGTATAATTTTTGTATTTAAAGGCATAACATTTTGAAAAGAACTAATTATATCCTTCATTATCACTTGATGACAGAGTATCAACAATTTTAAGTGACAAGCAGTTTGTAGAAGAAGGTTTGCCGCTTTAAATGTCAGTTAAAAATAAAATCCCTCTTTTTCAGATTATGGATTTCAGGAAGGCATGAAGGATTGGTGCTAAAAACCACTGAAAGAATAACTATTCATTTGAAGCTATGCAAAAAATGAATTTGAAAATGTTCAGGTACATTGAGTTATACTAAAACCTCAGTAAACGTTGCTTCAAAATGTCGCTCCATCATGTCCCTTTTGAGGCAGTGGACAGTAGCAGATCCTGACGACCCATGGAGTATTAGATATTGAATTTTTAATGATGCTCACTGTATTATTCTGTTCTGTTTATCCACTCAGCATCTATAATATTGGTATAGACCTTGATATATCAGCACATTCTTGGTTTTCTACTCGACACTTCCTACCTTAGAAATTTTCTGTCACAGAGTAATTTACTTAACATTATATGAACTATTTTTACTTGGGCAAACCCATTCAACAAGAAATACATGTTTTGTAAATCTTAATGTTGGTCTATTTATCTCAGACTGAATATTACTTTGGAAATAGTGTGGCTTTATTCATTATAAAAACATAAGAACTCCATGTTTGTGCTTTGGCTTTATGACTTGGATAACTTGCAGCAGATGGCTGCAGATGCTAGTATTTGGACAGCTGAATTATGAAGTGGTGATATTTTTTTGCCACTTAATCTGTCTCTCTGTCACCCTCTTTCTCTCTCTCTTTCTCTCTTTTCCTATTTCTATCTCTCTCTACCTCACATTTACTGTTAAATAAAAATTCATACTGTTGACTTTTCCGTGTGGTCTCATTTGCACCTTAATTTGAGTAGAGGCATCTCTCTAATAATTTTAAAGAACCTGATCATAACATGTCCCTATTCCACAATCATTATATTTTCTTCTAAGAAGTTCTTCAGGAGTTCTGACCACATTTTTGATGCAGCCCAGGATACTGTTGGCTTTCTGGCCTTTAAGTGCACATTGCTGGCTCATGTCCAGCCTCACAAGTGGAAAACATAAGGAAATATGCACCCTCACAGCAAAGAAGGACAAAAACGTTCCGGATTACATTAGGAAAACCATTGCCAGGAGGTCAACAAGGTGATCTTTCCCTGCTACTTATCTCTTGTGAGACGCATCTGAAGTGCAGGGTCCCATTCTGAGCTCCCCAGTACAAGACAGATAGGAATGTAGTGGAAAGAATCCAGCAAAGGGTCACAAAGGTGATAAAGGGATTAGAGCTTCTTTTGTGGAGATAAGGCAGTGAGAGTGGGGATGATTCAGTATGGAAGAAAACTCAGGAGGATCAATAAGTATAAAGTTCTGATAGGAGCAAATTGTTGTGGCCAGTGGCAGGACAAGTGGTGATGCATACAAGTTAAAAAACAGGGAATTCCATCTGAATATAAGAAAAAACTTTTCTGCTATGAATGTAATCAAACACTGGAAAAAGTTTCCCAGACAGACTTTGGAGGCAACAAATGTAGATGACCCTGCTTGAATAGGAGGTTTAATCTAGATGATCTCAAACTGTCCCTTTCCAGCTTAACCATTCTGAGAAATAGGGTTTTATAGCTTTCTGAGAAAAAATCTGCTATGGCACAAACCTGCCATTAGCCAGGACTGTTTTATAATCTGAAAGTCATGGATTGCCATGTTTGGATCTTTAAAAATGTATTTTGGCCATTCCCGTTAAATTAATGTCAAATATTATGCTCTACCAGGGGAAGTTTAGGTTGGATATTAGGAAGAAATTTTTACAGAGACAGTAATCAGACACTGGAATGGGCTGCCCAGGGAGGTGGTGGATTCTCCATCCCTGGAGGTTTTTAAGATGAGACTGGATGTGGCACTTATTGCCATGGTCTAGTAACCACAGCAGTGTTGGATCAAGAGTTAGACTTGATGATCTTGGACATCTTTTCCAACACGGTTGATTCTATGATTTCTAAATATGATTTCCAAATATGATTTCCAAACCTAAATTTTAAAAGAGATCCATAACAAATGATAAAATTAAAAACAAGTTCATAAGTTATTTAAAAAACCAAGTACAAAGATAATTCTTAACACTGAATCAGGAACAAGCTGGATATAGCAAAGCCCTACTATCAAAAAAACTCCAAACCTATTTTTAACACTCTCAAGACCAAAATTCAATTTTGTTTCCAGTAGGTAGAGTTCTAAAATGGACTTTCCTGAGATATCTTCCTGTCTTTGATATAAAATATGGAATTATTTTCTGGGGAGTGGAGTGAAAGAAAGAAAAGTGAGGAGTATATTAAAAGTTTGTTTCATGGTGCATTAATTTTCCAGAACTGGAAAGACTGAAAGGTTTGTAGAACATCCAAGTTGTATAGTTGTGGAATTTAATTTTGTTAAGAAGATTTGTAGCATTCAGCCTTTTTCTATGATGTTCAAAGTATTCTTCTTCATTTTTCTATCTTAGAAAAAAAGGTCCCTAGAAATAGAAAACAAAATCCTGGTTCTTTTGAGATGAGAGACAAAGCACCCTAAGGGGGTAGGATTTCACCTAGAAGTTACTACATTCAATTTGATTATCTCTTCGTCTAGTACATGAATTGTGCTTAGAAGTGGAAAGCTTTCAGTCCACTTTCACTCTGGGCATAGATCCACTGAAACTCAGGAAGTTACATGAGGAATATGCTTAGTATATTCTCTGAGAAGGGAGGAAGAATATTACTATAGAGATTTTAGCAGGCCTATATATCTATATAATTTCTGTAATGTTTTAAAATAAAGAAAAATTTCTATAAGGTTAGTAGGAGATTAGATCACCTGAACTGGAAGTATATGCTGGCAAAAAAGCTTTTGCTTGTCAGCCTTGATAATATACTGCACTGAAACTGGTAGTGGTGATAGTGGGGTGTTAGCTGATTTTATTTTCCTTATGGATGAAGCTTTTTGTCTTTTAAAAAACCCCACAAACTTACATAAAAATATTTTTGTCATAATACATTAGGTTTTAAATGTAACATCTACAGGCACATATGCATGTACACACCTGGTTATTTGGCTCTCATTTAGTATATGCAGAATTCAAACTGAAATTTAATTCTTTATATTAATCTTTACTGCTTATACATGGTGCTGTGCACTTGCTCAAAAAACTCACTGAGAAAGACTTAATCTCATAAGTTTCACACTTAACATAGAAATCCCTTCTCAAAGACCTCTGAGAAACTGTACAGTAAGGATAGGTAGAGCACTGCTTATTACAGTCTAACTTTTTGGGATATTTGTTAAAGGCATTTTCTTATGAGTATTTTTTCTATCTTAACTAAATAGACTAGGCATTGGTTTTCCCAGCTTTTCCTAAAGCATTAAAGTAACTTTTTGAGATATGCATTCTGAAATGAAGATATTGATTTTGCCTTCATAATAATGAGATGAAAATTTTTCTCTTTCATAATACAGGAAGACAACTTAATTTTTTAACATTTTTAAAGGCAATGTAGGGTTGTTCTTTCACAATTTCTGATTTTTTTAAGCTGATAAATCTTAACAACTGGGAAAATTAATATGTGATTAGAAATTATATTTTGTCATGTTGGTTATCTTTAAAGACAGTAAGGATACAGTAGAAAGTATGATCATAGTATTATGTATAATACTGCTTGGATGCTTTTGTCTTCTATTTCTTTTTGTTGTTTCTATGTATTATTACATTTCTATATTTGATGGGTTCACAGCAAAGGTAAGGATTGTTAATAATCAGAGAAAATATCTGAGGGCACAAAACTTATTCCTATCACTGTTTGCAAAGTCAGCACTGCTCTATTACAGTTTGTTCCAACTGTAAACTGAAGGCAATCATAAGGAGCCTTAGTAACAATATAAAAACTTGACATGATGAACAGTTTACCATGCTCTTCAGAAAACTGCTCCAAAGATTTATTACACTTATAACCTTTATTGTGAGCAGTTGTCACTTTATTTGCAGTTTAAATCTGTTTGTTTCCTCTTCCAGGATTAGGACTTATCTCTGCCTCCTACACATCTACTTTTACGAAATGTCTTGCTGGTATTTACTTGCTGATCTCAAGGTTACTTTTAAACTTTGTCTTTTATATAATCACTGGCCTAAAATAAAGTAAAAATAAAAAATAATCACATTTTTAATTGCAGTAGCAGTTTCCAAAAGCTACATCCTGGCAAAATGTAATAAAATACTTAAATTAATAAAGCACTTTTAAAAAGTCCTTAATACAGAATCATTGAGTATCCATTATGCATACTACACCTTGATTTTGTGCTGTCAGTTTTATTCAAAGAAAATGTCTACACGATTTTAGCGTGTAATGCTTATATCTTCTGCAAGTCACCTCTCCCCTGAACTAATAAAAAATGTAACATGAAGTGTTTTCCTTCTTTCCCAAGAAATCATAAAATCATGCAATTAGAATGTAGATGGTCCAAGGTGAGGGTCTTGCAAGCAGATCTGAATTATGTCATCAAGACTCCACAGGCAGAAAACACTTAGTAAAAGGATGGCTGGAAGATATTCTAGGCTTTAATAAGAGGGACAAGATTTACAGGAATTCTACCATATAATTATCCAAAGCAGGAAGTACCATTGTGCATGTCAGATATGAAAACTATTGTCTCAGAAGAGGCAGAAAAGTTTTACATAGAAAAAAATAAGAAATAGGTAGATCTAAAAATATCGGGTAAGTTTCATGTATTGTCACAGCTGTTTTTTAAAATATACATGAAGCACAGGTATAGAACATTACACAAAAGGGGCAAATCAGAATACTTTGTAAAGCAACAAAGCTCTGCTTAAGCACATTTTATTTTGGACTTGTGTTTGAAAGTAGAACCATGTTGACCTTAAAGTTAGCAGGACACAGCTAATACTGTTGAACCATTTTTTGACCATATTTGAAGTGAATTGGATAAGGGTTCGAGAAGCATTCACTCTAGTTTAAAATGTTTCAAACACTTTTTTTGGCACTTCGTAGGGAAAAAGATAAATAAACCATACTTAATTTACTCTGTGCTTTTAGTTGAGAACTAGGGGAAAGTCTAGATGGTTCTTCTCTATTTTTAAAGCATAAAAAGATTTAAAGTGGAATGTCTCATCAGTTCTAAAATATGTTATATAGGGCATTCAGGAATGATAAAATTTAGAGTCTAAACTGTTGATAATATTATGTAACTATTTTATCATTTAACAATTATTCCTGTTTATAGATAGATTGTTTTAAAACCCTGGATGTGTGAACAGAGAGGTGAAAGCATAAATATAAAGAAGGGCTCCTGTGACTCATATTTAAAAACAAGCACCTTGTAAGCTGGGGGAAAAAAAGTAAGCATGAGAAATCTAGTCCTAGTTTTTCTAGGATTATGCTGTAATTGGGATAGAAATGAAAACTATTTTTAATTTTGCACTGCAAGTCTCAAAGTACATTCACTTGCTCCAATTTAACCCTTCTGTATTCATTCTTGCTTATTTATCTATGCAGTAGCTGCATTGAAAAGGTTTGCCAAGGAAAAGGAAACTTTACCAGCTAAACAGATGAGCCACTTTGACATTTAAGATATTAAAATGATAAAGAATGTTTCTATGCATTATCAAAATCTGTTGACTCTGTAAATAGCTGAAAACTTTGAGAGAATGTGTTTTCTACTGTGATTTCTGCTAAATTGAATTGCACCTTGATAAATCACAGGACTCAAGATTTGAAACTTCCTATTTTAAAACTCAGAGAGTGAAAATTAGGAAGATTGACAGTTTGTTCCCTCAATTTTTTTATTAACTGCTCTGGGGTAACTGTATAGCATAGCTTTTTCTTTTTTTTTTACCCCCCAATGGTCCTGCAAGCACTCCAACTTTCTGACAGGAAGCACAAACTCAAGCCCAGACTACACTTTCCTTGTCATTTCTACTGCTTCTTTTATATTTCTTGCTTTCATATGTAAATAATGATGGGTTATACCAGTGATAAACTTCTACTCTTAGTGTTGTTTAGCACTTCATTTCTTTTCTGTTTCCCATTTTTAAATCCCTTTTCTCCCATTTCCTTAATTATGAGAATAGAGGAGAGTGAACTATTCATATTAAAGTTCCTTTTTTGCCTTGGGTTCCTCCCCTCAGTCCCATTTTATGTATTGATTGCTAAGAAAACCAGAACTAAACAAAAACCCTGTTTCAGATAATTTTCATCAGGAATAAGATATAATGAAAACCAGGTAAACATAAAGTGATACAGACAAAAGATTCACTTCTTGTTCCCAGTAAAAGAAGTATGTTGTTTGAATTTCAGAAACCTCTACAGTTAATGAACATCTCACAATTTTTCAGAAATTTATAGGAAGCAGCAATATCCTTTTCCAGTGTTATACAACTAGAATGCACCGATTCTGTTTAACTAAAAAACTGAATAAATAGGTACTATCTAACAAACATTGGGGTATTTTGATTTCTTGAAGGAATGGAAGAAGACAGATTTCTTTTGTTATCATCTAGTACAGTAAATTCTCTTACTTTTTGCTAGTGTTACTCCATGAGGTTTCAGTGTCAACCTCATTCCATGAACTTTTCTTCAGATAGATTCTCTTTTTTGAGCTACGAACCTGTGCATTACAAAAAGAGAAAGAAAATGAAAGCCAGAAATTGAAATTGAAAAAAAGTTTAAAAAAGGTGTAAAGAGTAACATCATATGACAGATGAAGTCATAACTCTAAACATCAGGTCATTGTCAAAAGACAATGCTGCTTTTGAATTTAGAAACCTTTTTTGAGATAAAGTGAAAAGTTGTGACTGGAGAAAAACTTAATTCTGTTCCTGCATTTACAGTATTTTGTCCTCACAACTAGGAATTCCTATTAAAAAAAAAATCCAAAAAGAGACAACAAATAGTATACAACTTCAGCATAGCAGTGTGTGGCTTTAAGAGAGACAGCAGAATCAACTGTATTGCTCAATCTTTTCACTCTCAAACTATAATAGATTTTCGCGGGGAACTTATAGATTCACTTTGTGCAGAAATATCTTAAATAAGGGGAAGTTTTGAAAATTCATTAAGGGCTGTAAAGCTCTAGAAGGAAATGTAATCTATATCAACAGATAAAACAAGTTGGTGACCATCCTTCAATCCTGAGGGCAAAGGTCAGAACCTGGCATGTGTCCTCACAGGTTATCCCACCCTCGAACAACTCTGAAGCCTTTTCCAGATTTCTCATCTGAATATCCTACACACTATGATAAGTGGAGTCGTGGGTCAACATTAGCTTTCAAAAGTACATTTAATTAAATAAGGTCACTAAGCCATTGACATTTGTGATCACTAAATAAATTGTTTGAGGTATATTATCTGGGTAGTTATTAATCATATTTTGAATCAAATAAATGAGTTCAGAGACAGGATCTTTTGTTTTGAGTTGTTATGTGCAACTCCCCTATAAACAGCAGTTCATTAAATTAGGTCATTAGCATCTTCTATTGCAGTGAGCATGTGCACATTATGTTACACAGATCATGTACTAGTTGTGTGCTAACACATTATCTAAAACAGAGTTTTTGAATATGTGACTAATTTGCAGAACAGAAAATGAGACTTTTCCTTTCACAAGTTCATCCTTGCAAAATGCTTGTTTGTTTCATTAGGGTATAGGTCCATGGGAAGAAAGACGAAAAAGGAATCCTACAAATGCTTTTTGTAACTTAATCTCTCAGGATTAGATGTTCATAGAGTAGAATTTGAAGATTTGGTCTTGGTTCAGGTCGCTACACTCTCATCTAAATCAATTCTGCTGCCATCATTACTTTCAAGGGAAACCAAGGGAGACTAATCTCAAGGAGTTTCAAAACTCCAAATCCTGAAATCAGTATTCGATTTTATTCAAGTTCCTGCTTGTCTGACTTCTGCTACCTTTATAGGGTAAACATAGGGCAAGCCCCTTCCTTTGGAGGCAAGAAGAGCTTTTTGCTTGGCTTTTGCTGAAGACCCTGAATTTAACACCTGAAGGCAGGCTGAAGGCAGTTTAATCAACACCAAAACTATCTCAGGCGATAAAAGAGTTAGTTTCATTTAACACCTTTATTAAATATTTTTTTAAAAAACTCTCTTCAGGGTATGACTATTGAAGCAACAGATCATGAAACAGAGGTATCTTAACCAAATCAAATTTTGTTTGCCAAAATTCAGTAAGACAGTTATCTACATCCTCCTACATCCCTTACAAAAATTTGCTTTGTTGCTTAGGTCCAAACCTTGAAATACTTGCTAAAAAAAGCCCTATCCTACAACTACACAAAATAAATGAATCTTTCTTTAGCCCTCAGCTCTTATGGGAATTTCCTTTGGTTTGAAACCTCATGTTGTAAGTTTACCTCATATACCAAAGCGCAGTGTGATCTCTGTGCTGCAACCTACTTCCCTAATAGCTTCAGCAATACCCTCCTGACATTTTTACTCATAGGACATGCAGTCTTCTCTTTCACTGGCTGCATACAACAGTCCATGCATGCTTTCCACGAGGGAGAAAACCTTTCTTCTAAACTCCTGTAGTAATTTCCTCTAACATTTCAAGAACTACTTTGATCCTGTGACATACAATTATTTGCCTTTCCCACAAAATGGTTTCTTACCTGCTGGAGCTCATCCAATGTGCCGTGACTTTCCCAGATGTAAGTGTAAATCTTTCACACTGTTAACATTCCCTCCTGCAGCAACACTTTTCTACCTCAGTATTCCTTTGAATTCCAATTAGGATGTCACCGTTCTGATTTCAGATGTTAAACCAGAAACAATTTATTATACTGTCTCTTTTCAGTCAGATAAATGTGTATCTATTTGTTTTCATATAATTTCAGTTTGTCAATAATCCAAACATCCAAGTCAATATCAACTATGATTTCTTGACAGATCTTGTCTAATCTTACCCACAATATAACTCAGTGATGATAGTTTTGAAGATTCTGAGCCTTTTAATGCTGAGGGAGGACAAATTACTTTAAATGCTAATAGTTCAATAAATGTATAAAAATATAGATTATTTAAAATAAGACAAAGATTTTGCTTTTTATTGGCATTTTAGCAAAGACTTTTAAGTCCACCATGATAGTAAAATGTTACGTGCAGAGACTTATAGAAAGTGAGTATATCTAAGCTCTCAGTAAAACTATGGGAAAATTTCTCTTACTTCACTGAAAACACTCTGTAGAGGAAGTGTAGGGCAACTTAGGTCTGAAATGTCCATGTTCCATTCTTATGTCTCAGTGCACACTTTGTACAATACAAATAATGCAGCTTTCGTATCTTTGGAATAAGATCCATTACTGGACACAAATTACTAGTATTTGAAAGTGTTATAAAAGACTTGATTTTCAACCATATCTCTGATTTATTTTTTCAAGATCAATGAGAAAAAAAAAAAGCCTGAAAGGTAATTCAGAGGTTTGAAGAGAAAGCAACAAATATCATGTATCTTTTCACCACACATAATGTATCTAGAGGAAAGAATAAGCAGTTCCTTAAAAAGATATTCTTTCCTTCATCAGTCAGCAAGATTTACTCCATATTTAGCAGATGTTTTCAGGTGTTTCATATCAAGAGAGAACAACTTTTTATCAATTGAATACCCAGGTATAATCTCTCAAGCCTTAAATGCAATTGAACTGCTTGAGCTGAAGCAGTGTCTGAGGTTAAGTATGTGTGTCAAAATCTCAGGAATTCTGAAATTCTCTTTTCTACCATTTATATTTCGTGTGAATGTGGATACTTTGCTTTACTTTTCTGTATCTCAGCTCCCCACAGTTCCACTCCATGATAAATACAATTATCTCTGGATAGAAGTATTGAATATCATTATAATGACCTTTCATGTGAGCTTGACAAGTTTTTAACAAGCAACATTTTGAATACTTAAACTCCTAGACGGATCCAGGTGGAGATGAAGCAGACAGGAAGAATTTTTGTTCCAATGTGGTTTTTTTCCTTTTAAATCTTATCCTTAATTCAACAGTAAAAACAATAAATTTCAACCTTTGTAACTACAAAGAAAGTTAGAATTTTTCTTTTTCCTTTCTGAAACTGGAATATGTCTTTTTCAAGTAAAAAAAAAAAAAGAAAAAGGAAAATGTGTTAACTCTTCTGACTTTAATTTTCCTTGAAATGCTACTTCAGCACTTCTTTCTACAAGACAGAATTTTACCAACTTTTTTCCCATACATTTGGTCAACTAACATGTTCACATTATTCTTGATTTTTAAGCATATCTGAGCCTATGTGTCCCAGTATTTTTAGACAAAATACAATAGGAAGGAGGGGTTGGGAGGACACATTTAGAGTGGGATGGGATGAACACAAAGGATAACTGCCCTTGTATAAACTTATACCTATGCAAAATTTGCTGTTTCTGTTTCAAGCCCGAAGCAAGGCTGGTGCAGTCCTTTGTCCTACACAGCAGTTTTTCCAAAAAAAAAAAGAAGGTAGTTACCTGGCCCTACAAATTTCTTCTCTGTTATAAACAGTGGGCAGACGGCAATGAAAATGAAAGTAATGTTAGTGCTCACTGCTACAAGAGAATAGATCCTAAATAAAACTACCCTGAACCTGTGAACACTTAAATCACTTAAACATGTGTGGAGTTTCCTTGATGTTGATGTTATTATTCCTCTGCTGAATTTAAGCACATGCTTAAAGGATTTGCTTGGCTGGGGCCTGTGAGCAGAAGCTGACCCTGCATTTTTTTTTTCAAGTGTGCATCGACAACTGCAAGTGTGTAATGTAAACCAGTGCATCTAGTACAGATTTTCAATGGTAAAAAGAAACACAGCTGCATCAGCTTTCCGTCTTTTGGATGTATCTTTCAATTGTTTCCTCTGATGTCTTGAGAATCTTCACATTTTAAGGGAAGTGACTTCTTGCTTGATTGTAATTTCCATAGTCAAAAGTTTAATATGTGTCAATCTTTTGTAAAAACTTATCAAGGCTGAGAGAGATTTAACTTACACACTTTAAGGTGTCCTTTTAATTGCTAGTGTTTCTAAAAGATGTAATCATGCTTCTTTGGTACCATTTAATAAAGTTAAATATATCAATCAGTAGCTTTCTCCTTCAATTTTATAATAGTTTTAGAAACAAAAGCTGCTTGTATCTGGTCTATTGTGTCCAGGGGAAATGGTGAGAGTGTACATTTCTTTCAGAATATATAACCTAAGATCATAAACCGTCTGTCTACAAAGTGCAGAAATATTTTATTGGCAGTCTTTCTGGGCATAGTCTGGAAATTAAATGTTCCCCACATGAATGGGAGTATAGCTGTTGTGAATCACTAAAACATAAACATACCAATGATATTTGGGTTCATATGCACATGTTATATGGCCCTCGCTATAAACCTAAGTCTGAGCTGCGTGGCTGCCAAGCAAGAAAAAGTGGCAAAGGGAGTTGAAAAAGGTAACTTTATATTAAGGTGGGGGGAAAGAAGTAAACATTTTCCACATCTCCTTTAATAGAAGAGACACCAAACTACATTTTTTTGATTAGCAAGTTCCTCTTTTAACTGCGGGTCTTTTCATTGTTCTACTTTACAGCTAAATTCCCTGAGACCTGACGTGGGATTTAGTAAGCTTTAGATAACATAATCTCCATCTAATGGGAATTTCTGAAGCCAATCACTAAGTGTATGAATTATTATAAGAGAAGAAAATCAAATTTAATATCAAAGAACTAACTTTAGAAGTTCAAGCAGCGGACAATATTCATTTTCCATCGACAGAATTGTTTAATAAGAATCTATCGGCAGTACAGGAAACACTAGGTACTCCGACGATAAGTGAATCATGATGGCTTATTTCCTTTTAATTCTATGATCCCAGCTGGAACAAGGTGTGATTGGAGAATGGTTTAATTGTTCATAGACATCTGTCTTTGGATTCAATTGAAAAATAATATCCTGGGCATAAAATGGACTACAGAATGTTTGACATTTTTATATCTTTCACAATCAAGGCATTGTCAGAAAGTCAGGTAGTGGAGCTCTGAAAAACTTATGGATATATTTAAAGTAGAAGAGAATAAAACCCTGGTAATATATCAATAGACACAGCTGGAAAGCAGATGTTCAATCGAGTGCACCCTGTTCTTAGAGAAAGCTATTAAAGCTGTTACTTACTCAAATGAGAAATTTCTATAATTTATTGTTCTTGCATTTTTGATTTCCCCTTTTCCCTTCATTTTATGCAGACTATAGTGCCTAATTTTTTTATATTGTTGAGGTCAATTACCCTGAAAGTCTGTCTTAGTGCAGCATACTAAATGATTTCTAAAGAATGCCCAAGGCTACTGTCAATCAAATTAGCCAGTGACTTATGAGTTGTTTACTGTACTGTGAAATGAAGTGATAAATGTTTGTCAACCAGTAAAATGTGATATTAAGTATTGGATATACCCACTTGAAATAGGTTTTGCATCAGCTTTATTCACTTCTTACCAAACTGGCACATATTTTTGACTAAGTTCTGATTATGAAAGGAGACATATAATATTAAGCTTTATAAGGTATTGGTAAGGAGACAGCTTAAGCCTTGAAAGGCCTTGTGTGGTCCAGTAACTGAGGTGGCATGCCACTGAGAAGTCATATTTTCCATCTGCCTGATAACCAGTGTCAAAACAGTGTAATTTTTTTTCTTGAATGTTCTCCTTCCTGTGATTCAAAATAAAAATTTTGAGGGAGAACCTCTGGCTCAAGTAATTCAAAAAAAGGGTGATACGGAATGAGGAAAGGATTGGGTATTTTTTTACCCCTTTTAGATGTTAACTACATTGGAAATTAAAATCAGAGTGGGATATCATCGCTTGATGTAATAACATATTCAGAATAAGCTTCTATTGCATGATTTCCTAGACAATGACTTACTAAAGTACTCCTCTGAGGTTCCACTGAAGAGAAACTCCAGCCTTCCTTCCAGAGCTGTGAAAGCTTAATTAGTAGTTTGTGAAAGAAAATCAGAGCACTGGAAGTCCAAACCAAACAAGAGCATCAGTTATACTTTCTCCAGAGGGACATTTCCTCCCACCAAATGTTTTCTTAAAAATAAGATTTAAATGTTGCAAAATTCCTGTTCACACGACTCAGAAGAGAGCTCACCTCTTGGCCTGCTTCAAATAGCCAAGTACTTCTGTAAAAAATATGCTAGAAATGCAAAGAAGGAAAAACTACAAATAACTTTGGTTTTTTCTCAATATTTAAATTCTTGATATAGTTCCCTATAAAACTCTTCCCATATGCAATAACAATTTGAAAATTTATTTCACTGTCCATGATGGATGACCATGTTTTATTTTTGTCATATTATTGTCTTTTTAGAAATAGTTTTACTACAGATGGAGTCCTTTTTATATGTAATTACTATTTCAGAAACAAAAATAAAACCACTAAATCCTTACAAATTTTAAAATTAAGGCAGTATCAAATAAGGTGTGCTGACTAACAGACTCAACCTTAAGGAAATAATCACACATATTTACTAAATATTTAAACTGAAGATTGGAAATCAACCTTATTCTTGTGTCTTAATCTCTTGTTACATTATGACTGCTCATTGAATATTTGGTCATTGAATTCAAAAAGAGTATTAAGTTAGGCACTATTACATTGAAGGTATTGTAATTTTAGGGGATTTTTCATGAGGAAGCTGAGCTGCGTATTCAAATCTTACCCATCTCTCTTTCAGGAAAAGCATTTTTGTTCAACTTTTTGAAGACTGATTGTTAGGTTGACACAACAAACACTTTCAAATACCTTCTTTAAAAGGATTAATTCCACTATTAAAGAGATTAAAATGTGACATGCTAAGAATTTTTTTTGTCTTAAGCAAAGGAAAACAGATGTGGTAGTAAGAGGTAGATGAGATATCTGGGGAGTTGATTCAATTTTTTGTTGCTCATCCATATTTAATGCCATTTCATTCTATAGTCTGATATCATTATTTTAACATCTGCAAAGATGTATTTGAAAGGACATTTATAGTGTTTGCCACAACTGTGGCAGAGATCCATTTCAATTTATGTTTTGGTTTTTTCTTAGGTCCTATGCAGTGCAAATCAGCTTGATATAAGTCTCCTTACTCTAAATGCACGTGCACTATTCAAATTCACAAACATCTTACCTTTATGAAAGTAAACTGAAGTAAACTTAGAGATGGTCAAGGTTGAAATCATTAAAATATAATTTTCCTTATTGCTTTGTACATATTTTAATTTAATCTTTCAATTCTAGCCTTTAGCATGTAATATGACATCTGATCCTCACAGAATAATGCCTAAGTGAGGAAATATATTGGGGACTCAGCTGAATCCTTAAGGGGAGACTACTCAACTCTTAATATGTGAGGATCCTCATCGTGGTGTGAGTGAGAGCAGGCAAGTCTATTACTACTTCTAAAATAACTGCTAAGCTGACATGGAAATATAAGAGCAATTATGTTGTCTTTTACAAGATTTTCCTTTCTTTGCATCTCAGGGGAAATCTTGAATGGACAACAGCAGCCAGCTTCCAGTTTCTTTTCAGACCTCTCCAACAATTCAAAGAAGCCAAACACAGTAGGGGGAATCTGTTTCATTTAATTCTTCTGAGTGGAAACAGTAAGAATAAATAATGATCATCATGTAATATAATGTAGTAAAATGATTACTTCACACTAAAAAGTAATTTTTTAGAATCTTTTGTAATTTGCTTTAAGAAAATATTGCTTAACTCTCCTTTTCTTTTTTTTTTTTGAAAGTACACTAAGTACGTAGCTGTATATTTTATGGACAGCATTTTCAATCTTTTCCAGGTGAATCTAGGCATGCATGCTTTCTCAGTCCTCTAATAATCTGTGACCTTTCCTTTTCCTCATGCCAAAGCTTAGTTTTTCTAGGCCACTTAACCTGGAAAAATAAAATCCTATACTGGGCTGCCTCCGCTGGGCCAAAGCATTATAGGTACAATATAGTTCTGTATTTTTTCAGTCCTGCACCTTGTAAAAGATGTGGAAAACATGTTTACATCACTGTCTTGACATCATTTCGCAAATGCTGTTTTGAATTTTCTCGTTTCCCCTTCAGTCTTGTAAGTCTGAAAATCTCCTCCAACTTCTCCATCATTCTTTTTACTCTGGTCTACTCTTGCTTTTAGGTACAGAATGAGTCTTTCTGCCAAAGGATTATGCAGCGTGTTTTCAGGCGTCTGGCCAAAGAAAGTGCTCATTGATCCAGGCTTAAAAGAAGTGGCAATGCAGTATCTCAGAGGTGTGGTTGTCATGCCAGTAAATGGAAGAATTCTTAAAGCATTTGGTTTCAGTTTTTCACATCCTTTTCCTAGGAGTAAGGCTTCAGCACCTTCTTCTTGTAGCAGACCTGATATTTTCTGTGTGTAAATTAAAAAGAGATGAGGAAATTGCACAGCAAATAATCACAGAATCAGACAATACAAACATGTCTGTGCATTGCAAGTGCCTGAAGACTGCACTTAGAGGATTTAATCCCATGGCAAAAGTTTGACCTCATCGATCACATCTTGACCAAGCAGAAAATCAGAGCCCTGGCAAAGTGCAATGGCTTCACATGTAAAATTTAATTAAAAAAAAAAAGAAGTGAGTCTGAGAAAGCAGGGTCTGGCAGCACTCCTGGCTTTCCCCATCTGGGAAAAAAGGTCAACATGCAGTCAGCACATACAGCTCCACGCAGCACACAGAAGTCCTTGGTCAATCATTTTAGAGAAAGTCACTGAAATCAATAGTTAAAGTCCTGTTGCTTTCAGTAGGGCAGGATTCTACCTAGCAAGTCTGAAACTAGAGAACATAAGTGACTCCCTACAGCAAGAGTATGTGAGCTAGTAAGGCTGACAACAGAAGCAGCAGAGTAACATTCTCATTGCAAAGGAGACAACAGAGCATCCATTTTTCCAGTTTCATGACCATTCACATATGGTGATGTGAATGAACTGTATGGCTGTGCTCTGTATTTTGATGTGTGCTGACACACTCCAAAAATATGCATAAGTTAAAGATCCAATCATTCCAGCCAAAGATGGCTTCAGCAACTCAGATCACTGCTTTCTTTTCTGCATGTTCCTCACACCAACTGCAGACGGTAAAACAGAGATTCAGCATTCTGTAAAATCCTTTTTGTGACATTGCCTTGCTGCTGTAGGCAGTTAGCAGTCCTTAAATGTAATCAGATATTATTCTTCCTTTGGGTTTTCAGCATGAATTTTGTTACCTTTTAAAAAAAAGAATCACTTTCAGTCCCGTATCCATGCAAACCTTGGGCACAGTCTTTTCTCTTCTTTCGCCATGACTCCTACAGAGCTCTTGCAATGTTAACTCATACCTTCTTTGATAAAAAACTATTAAAGATGTTATATTGCTCCCCCTCAGGAGCAGGTACTTTTTCAAATAATTTCTGTTTTGCCCATAATTTATTGGCAATATTTGCCATCTTGTTGAATACTTTATGCTGAAGTCCTGATGTCAGTGGCATGCTTCACCCTGCTGCAATGCAACTTACATCAACCTGCTCAGGGTCTGCTGTAGATACCAATGCTCTCACCTGACCACTCCTCATGAGGTAAACTGTTCTCCCCTGCAGGTAGAAATATTACTACTCCACTTCTGGATCTTAGCTGATCTCTTCGGAATACTTCTACTAAATTCCTCTACCCTATTGCATTAGAACTCACTGCTCTTTGACAAGCATGTTCTGCTGCTTGTGCTTTTCTACTCCTTTTATATTCTGCATTTTTATGTTTGTTAAATTCATAGTGTCACTTTCAAGCACACGATTATACATATATTCATCCATTCTCCATATGTTTTATAACATGAAGGAGAGTATAATCTAGAGAATAATATCAGCCTACTTAATTTTTAATATAAAATATTGACAAAAATGTAAACCTGACCTTTTCATGGTAAGTTTTCTAGTATGGTAACCAGCTAAGGTGAATGAGAACCTGCATAAGGGCTTGTAAATAAAGGAGAGTAGTGGAAAGAAGCATGAGATGTGTAGCTATCACGTAGTCTATGCTTGGCAATGTTTGTGTTAGTGACTGGCCATATGGTTGTGTGAAGGCATATTATTGTTCCTCTGTTTTGGCAGAGAGGTTATGGAATTGTGAAGAGAGGGAGAGTAAGAGGTAGAAAAAGTCTACAAAGAAATTTCCTGCTGAACAGCAATGAATTTAGCAGAAACTATCAGATAAAGATCATGGCTGACATATTGAATCTGCTGTTTGCATCCATAGATATCATGCTGGCAGATGGAATTATAAAGATTATACGGCAGTGAAAAGAAAAAGCCACCTAAATATGTCTACTTTTCTAAGGACTGCGATAAAGCTGTGGTCTTTAAATATTTTTAAATTGGTAAAAAAAGTGATACAAATCTGAACAAAGGAACATATAGAAAAGCTAAATGTTACTTTAATGTGTCCTCTGAAACTGTTTTAATAGTGATGATGTAGTAATTTTTTTCCTGTTTAAGTAAAATTGTTTGTACACTACTGGAACTGTTAGTCAAGTATATGCCAAACCATGTGATAATTAGTATATTCTCTTCTGTAGTGTACCAGCTAATTTGGTTTTTTTATCTTTATTAGCACTTATAAAGGAGATAGTGAAATGTTTATGTCTCTGAGATGGACTTCCCTGGCTGTGGTTAAGAGTTTGTGTTAAAATTCCTCCAGAACTTAGGCATCAAGTTTAGGGCAGTCATCAAGTTTTCATTTATACTGGTTGGGGAGAAATTTCTACCTGCTAATAGTTTAGTATACAAGTTGTCTGATCAAATATGCATTTCTTTCTTAAGGTGTGAAGAGTTGCATACTAAACTTAAGCAAGAGTGCTGTCTAGATTTTTATTGACTATATAGAAAAACTTTATCACCTAACTCTGATTTAAATTTCTGTATTGTACATAGGTAACATTAAGTAAGATTAAATAACTAATTTCCAGATTGATAGAATTACATAAAATTAATTACAGCTGGTATATTATCCAGATAGGTGGATAAAACTGGTCAAAAAGCTTCACATTTTCCAATCTCAATGATTATCTGTGATCAATTTCCCAAACTCTTATTTCTGCTGCTCTTCTGGAAGATATGCAAACAAAATACTAAAATAATCCAAAATTAAGACTATGTGTCTTATATTCCTTCCAGAAACATTTTTGCAGAGCAAGTGTTAATGACATCTCCAGCTGCATGAGTCCATCTACATTATTATTATTATTAATTTTTTTAAATGAGGCATTTAATGAAACAAGACTCCTGAAAAGACCCGTATGGTTTTTTTCCTGCTAGAAGCATAATCAGCAGTGCAAAGTTTCTTGCTGTGAAGTCTACACAATAATGTTTGTTGCAGCTTTGATTTCTGGATGAAGAAAGTACACAATAAGCAATATACCCTCAAAATACTTAAGATAAAATAAAACATGACTCATTAACTAATATGATAGAGAATTTTCTATTGACCTGTATTACTTTATCTTTAAAGATCATTACCCAACAGAGCAGTCTTTTTATCTAACACATTAGTAGCCATTTGTTTGCTAAATGAGTTTGGAGATCTACTTAGAGATAATTTAAATACCTTTAAAACTCCATTAGATATGTTTATCATCAAAATTTAAATAGTATTCTCTTAGCTCTTCTCCACTGCTTTAGAAATTGCAAATGCACAAATGTCTGGCCAGTACCTCTGGTTGTCAGCCTTCTAAGGCAAAAATTTGACACCAACATGGTCCATTGACCATATTATACACCAGTAAGTCTCCACTGAAATGGCCACAAAAAAAGAAATTAGGAGAGGTAAGTAGCAAGGACCATTCTGTGTTGTGTTGGAGTTCATAGACCCAAAAAGTATCAAGAAATCACAGGATTATTTAAGACTTCTGTCTTATCAACATAAAAGCTGAAATTTCTAAGACAAAATACCATCATCAAAGGGAAATAAATATTTTATCTCATGCTTAACCTTATTAAATAATAGTCTTAGAACTTTTTATAGTGAAGAGTTGTTCAATACAGATGTTTAACCAAAGTTTTTACAACACACTTCACAGCTCAGGAACTGTTGACAACTCTGTTGGAAGCTAGAGAAATTGCGCTCTTTTGAGGAATAGAAACAGGCTTGGTTTGTTTTGTTTTGTTTTTAATTAATAAAACCCATCATCACCAAAAATAGAAGTCTGGGAAACTGAAACACAAGCAAACAACCCTCAAAAATGTAAACAAAATTACCTATCATGTCTACTTGCATTAAATTATATATAAGTCAGAAGTTAGATAAACTTTATGTCTTGGGTATCTTTCGGATAAACCTTACAATTCATAACAATCTACATTTGTAGGTACAAGGAAAGATGTAAATAAAATGGGTTGCTAAAATACATAAATTAACATCATGTAAAAAGTAAAATAATCAACAGTAAAATAATTCCAACAAAATACCATTGCTGGAAATCATCCATCCAAACTCAATTTTCTAGGAAAAATATTGAAGGTTTTTCTTCTTTTCAAACACCTCATTCTTTGTCAAGATTACTGAATTTCTATATATTAAAATAATCCAATTATTCTTTAATATAAGCACTGATAAATGTTATTCTACACTTCATATTTGCAGTCAAGACAAGTTGATTCACTGAACATTCAAGAAGTGAATAGTTAGTCATTTTGTATATTATTAAATATTTCTACAATAAAAAAGAGTTTATACCTGATTAAAATAGAGACATATTTGCCACAGGAAAAAATTACTTTAAAGGACTTTGCTTTTTGATCACTTTAATAACTAGCTTCTCTTTTCCAAAATATTATTTTTCTGTCTAGAATAAAGGTAAAAGCATATTTCTAAGGGTTAATATTTTATTTCTGGAAAGTACTAAGAAATAAAAGAATTTCACTAATCAGATCAGAAATTCTTCTAACTCTCTGACTAAAATTAGAGAAAATGCATTTTCTAGAAAACCTTTGTAGTGTTGGTTCACTCAGCTATGAAATAAGTCAAAACTAGGAAGATAATTTATCATTTCAAATACATTCCTGTTCTCTGAATAAAAAAATCATTTACAGAAAGATGCTCTATACCTAAGTAATTTCTACCTGTCTCTTTCACTCTCTCTCTTCATACATATATATATATATATGTGTGTGTATATATATATATATATATATATATATGCACAAACACACGTATGCAGCTAAGGTACTGTGAGATAAAAACTTCTGGTTTTCAGGAAATATCTTTTTCTTTTTCTTCTGATCAGTAGTTGTTATAAATTAGAACTGTTTACCATCTATACAGTATTTGTTGTGAAGTGTATATTCTGAATATATCTGTATGTGCTGAAACCAGGGACAGTTGAAGAATGAGATGAGTATCTACTAACCAAGTGCAGTAAAGTCAGATCGTTTGTGTAATAGCTCCTACTAGTGTGGAAAAAAAAGACAAAATTCACCTCCATTCTACCCTACTTGCATAGTTCATCACTAACCACACTTTCAACCAATTTGACCTTTCCCTTGCTTTTATAAGGAATTACACAGACAAATGTCACCAAAGAAAAATACACTTTTAGTCAAAATATAACAGATAGCATACCATGCACATCTGTAAATGCCTAGCACATATGACTACCTGAAGAATTTTTAAAATTAATGTCTTGCCATGAAGAGAACAGTGTTGGCTGAATTAATCACTGGGAAATGCTCCTGCTCCACATAGCCTCTCACCTGGACAGTTACAATTGCAGCACGTAGCTCCCCCTCTGCCTGTGTCAATTCCAAAATCTCCTCACCCTGGCATGAAACATAAATCACATATTGAAATGAGCAGACCTTTCCAACTCTATTCTAGTCATTTATAGTTACACTAGGCTGTATTATACCATGTGCCCTTGATGTAGCCCATGGGACGACTTCTCTGCCAAGAATTCTACCTTTCAGACCAATAAAATGCAGGGCAGTATAGCAGCCTGGACTGAAAAGAAGGGTTTCATTATTTTTTTATTTTATTAAACAGTTTATCACAGCATACTGAGGCATTTATTCTTCTGCCTAAGGATACACAGTCTACTTGAGTTAAAATGTTTGTCTAGAGATGTTATATATGCTAATATACACTGATGTGACTTCATGTATTTTCCTAGAAATCAGAAGCTCAAGGTCAGCAGCGAACATTAGAGAGAGCATATGCATATTCTTGAAGGAAATTAGTAGATGAATATGTCTACTGAAAAATGACTGAAAGTGTCACAGAAAATGACTCAAACATAAATGTGAAAAACACATTTGTCAGATATAGACATTTGCAACTCCCTGTAAAACTGGATGAAAATGCCTGACTTAGGAGAAAAAAAATAGAAACGGGATATTGTTCCTAATTGACTTTTTGTGGCAAAATTTTAAAGTTAACAGTCATGTGATATTGTGATCTGCTGAGGTTTTATGTTGATATAAGCCAGATGGACTGAATTAATTGATAGGTAAATAGATAGGACATGTTTGACCAAATAATATTAATGCACTCTGAAATTAAAATAAGAAATAAAAGGAAACTAACTTAAAAACAGATCCTAAGGAAACTGATGAGAATATTCCCATTAGCTTTAAGGGGATTAACTTTATCAAACACCTATTAACTACATTATGTTAAATGTGAAATATCGTATCTGTTATGTATAAAGGTAAAACAACTACTTGGCATTTTTGACAGTTGAAACAATATTAGGACACTTTTAAATTATACCATACTAGGTCATGGTACTGCTGTGGTTCCCACCAGTTAACCATTAACTTCAACGGGAGCTGAGTGAGTACATAATAGATATCTGTCATGCAGAGAAAGCTTTAAAAAAAAGCAATGTAACAGAAAGAAAATAGAAGATCACTAACCTACGAGAATTGTGCTATATTTACCCGAATCTGTTATTCTTACATAACTAAAACAACAAAACTCTCACACACTAGTGATTAAATTATCAGGAGGGTTTGATTCAGTTTCTTGCTGTTTGGGTTTTGTTTAGGGTTTTTCTATTTCATAGAAGGATGAATATGACATAACCTCAAACAGGTAGCTTTTCATTAATTAAGGTACTTAACAGTCTCCTTGTCTCCTTTTCCTTCTTGCCTTCATCCTCCTATCTTCTTATAAACTTTGCTATTGCAACTTAATATTTCTGTGCCTAAAAAGTGACTTTTAATTGACTTTGCTTCCAGGATTTTACTGGATCTGGCTGAAATGGAGTCAACTTTTTTCATAGCAGCCCACTGGGAGCTCCTCTGGGATGCACTGTGTTTTGAATCGGTGCCTAAAATGGCATTGATAACACGGCAATATTTTGACTATCACAGAAACACAGACTGGCTAAGATTGGCAGGGATCTCTGAAGGTCATCCAGTCCAACCACCTTCTCAAGAAGGACCACCTACAGCCAGCTGCCCAGGACCATGGCCAAACATCTTGTGAATATCTCCACGGTTGGAAACTCCACAATGTCCTTGGGCAACCTGTAACAGTCCCCCATCACTCACAAGTAACAAAGTGTTTACTTCGTCAGAGGAAACCTGTTTTCCAGTTTGTGACCACTGCCTCTTGCCCTGTCACTGGGCACCACTGAAAAGAGCCTGGTAAGATCCCTCTGAGCCTTCTCTGCCCAGGCTGAACAATCCCAGCTCTCTCAGACTTTGCTTATAGAAGAGATGCTCCAGTCTCTCAGTCATCATAGTGACCTTTTACTGGACTCTCTACAGTGTACCCATGTCTATATTGTCCTGGGGGCCCCAGAACTTGACACAGTGCTCCAGGTGTGGCCTTACCTGTGCTGAGTAGGTGCTCTTGATTGAGTAGTGTTATTGCTGACCAGTGCTTGCATAGGCTCATGACTTCCTTATTTTCTCACTGCCCTCTCAAAAAATGGATTGGGGTGGGAAAGAAGTTGGGAGGGAACACAGTCAGGATAGAGGATACAAATTGTCTAAAGGGCTACTTCATATCATATTGCATCATGTTCAGGGATAAAAAATTAGGTGGGAGGGGGGGATATCTTCCAAAATAGCAGTTGCTGTGAGACTGACTGGGTATCAGTCTGTGGGAGGTGGTGAGTGATTGTCTCTGCCTCAGTTGTGTTTTATAATCTCTTTGCTTCACCTGTCTTTATCTCAACTGTCTTAAACTGTCTTTATCTCAACCCATGAGTTTGCTCACTTCTGCTCTTGTGATTCTCACTGAAAGAATACAGCGTGCAGCTGTATTCTTTCAGTGAGTTCTTCAGCCTACATTGGGAAGGGCCTTTGCTGCTACCATGTCATATCTAGAATGGCAATTAATATTAATTTTTATTACTGTAATTAGTGCTTCCTTTGGAGGAAGCAGTTTCAAACTTAATGTTTTGCCAGGCAAAGAGTTAAATTAATCATGCTTTCTGTCTTTCCTGTTTAAATTAGAGTAAAACTAGTCAAGTGGGACCCCTCAGAAAGGGATACTAAAGGGCCTCTAATGTTTATTGCTCCCATTGAAATGAACTGAATTAAAGCATCCTAATGTTTATTGCTCCCTTTGAAATGAACACAATTAACAGAGATACCTGATGGTGTTATCATGCCTTGTTCACCTAGCCCAGACGTTACCTAAACTGAATCATTTTGAACAGAAGCACACATTTCTTGCTGAAATTAATGCAAAAATCCTCCTACTTGCCTTTCCTATATCCAGACAAATAATTTAACCATATTCCATACATATGCATGCTTTTCAGCTTCAGAATCTAACACGCACTTTGTTGTATTATTGTTCCTAATGAGAATGAATTAAAACCCAGCAGAGACATGACCCAGAGCCTTTAACTTCCTCTTAACTGTCAGTTTGACTTTCTGTAACACTGTGATCAACTGAATCCTAAGTGGGAGTTGACACTGACTCAACTTTCTGCAAATGCAGGTAAAATGAAATGTGAACTGCCTGAAATTCAAAGATGATGTAACCTGGTTCTGCACCATTACACATAATAGGTATCTTCAGCTTTGTATAGCTGCAATTTCATTTCTTTAATAGCGTGGACTTAGATAAGAATCATGTTGTGGACCTTATTTTTTTGTTGTTTTGGGTGAGGGTTTTTTCTCCTCTCCTTTCTGGTATCACGACTAACTTCTCACACAACACAAAGTTCATTTCTGAAAAAAATCCTGGCACTACTCTTTAATGGTAGGTTAATGGGCTGTGAAATTTCAAATTTTCAAGACTGACTTTGTTATGAGAAGTGTTCTTTATATCTTTTTTGAGGATAGTAAAGATCTCTTCCTTTAAAATACCTTAATACTTAGCACATGAGAGGAATTGTATCACAAATCATATCTAACAATGAGATTTTCCTTACTTTCTTCTGATATCAACAGCATTTTGGAAGAACTGCTGTCTCAGGTAGGATTTGCTATTCCTCTGTGAATCAATAAAACTTTCTGCAATAGACTAGAGGATGTGCCTGCTGTGAACTTAGATGAAAGGATTCACATACAACAAATCATCTGGAAGTTGATATTATAAGCCACTGTCATCTGCTGCATGATTTCTTTCACTATTTGACATACTTCCTCCATATTTGCCATTCTGGCCTGGACTTTTCATTATGCATCTTCCAGATGCATGATACGTATGTTTATGGGCAGTACATATACACATACACATTACATGCATACATATATACACATACATATATGCACATGCATACATATATATGCATGGAATGCCCATATAAATATAAAGAGAAATTACAGGAGAGAAAATAAGAAAGACTGTGTATTAGCAAGGCATTTCCCCTAATTTTAAAGACATACAGACCATGGCCATTTATAACGATGTGACACTGCCTGCAGAGAACTTCAGTAGCATTTTACTGAATCATAGAATGACTTCACCTAAATAAATTATCTACAGACTTTGTAGAATTTTAATGTGATTTCTTTAGGAAATATTAAAACAGCAGTAGTACAGAAATAGTTTGCACATCTAATTAATATCTACGTGTTCAATTCTTAATCTTTGGAAACGTTTACATTTTCTTCTGAAACTTCTCAAGGTAACATTATTCTGTCTCTTCAGTGTTATCTTTTATCGGTGTAATATCAAGGCAATCTATTCAAATTAGATTAATTTCTAAACATATGCATGTCAGTATAGCTTTCCAAAACACATTTCACTCAGACTAATTTTCGCTTTTTTCTTTTACATAATATCTCTGTTTCAAATGTGTCTGAAAGACTTCAAAGAAAACATGACAATATTTGAAACCAAAGCAACAACTGTAAAAATTTAAAAAATGAAAATAATATTTGTCAAGGGCCCCCCTCACCACCCCCTTTGCCTTCCAGCACCAAAACCAGAAGGTCACTATTTCAGGGGAATAATAAAAATGCTCTTGAAAGAGAGAATCCCTTTTAAAGGTTATTGGACTATTAAATATCACCAGTACATTCCCCAAACCTGTTCAACACAGTCAGTGATGCTGGGCATGTCCAAAAGGCAAGGCTCTTGCCTTTCCCTACACAGCTCACTCTTCTGTTCATAAAGAGCATGTCCCTACCTACTTCCCTGTCCCCATACTCTAAAGAGCCTGCAATGCTTAACTGGGAATGCAGTTTTTCTCAAATTCTCCAGTAGACATTTAGTGCAGTTCCAAGTCTGACTGTATGTGTCCAGATTCAAGATTCAAGCCATGCAGTCAGTTACAGTGTCACTGTCAGTGGTTATGCTTTAAGGGACATAGAAATGCTATGCTAACACCAGTCAGAGAGGATAAGCTCAGAATGATAGAATAAATTCAGAATCTTTTGCCCTGGCTTTCTAATTTTGAATCTTTAAGGTACACTCAGGCCTTCTGGTCTTCCTGCTCTGCTCTGCAACCTCGAGGTCAGGAAGATTTTTTAAGAAGTTCTGACCTAAGCAGTTGTCTGCAAGAGGAAATTGTTATACCAAATGCCAAAAAACTTATGATGCAGTGAGAATTGCCAGCTTACCTTTGAATTATAAGTAGTTTTCACACTATTTGCAAATAAATTTCAAGCAACCATTTCTAGTTTTTTCTGATCAGATGCTGTTTCTTGTAATGGTGTGATATATGAATAGAAATTATTTAACAAAATAATTAAAGGGCAAATATTCATTTTCTTTAGAGAAAAATAACCTGAGTTCTATTTCAACTTCAAATATATTCATCACTTTTTGAAGTGCTAATTAGACATACATATCATATTTTATTTTGCAAAACTGTTTGCTAAAAATAGCATATGTTTATTAGTGGTATCCTTATTCAGCACTCATATTACAAGTATTGTTAGGGTATGGCAAAATTTTGAAGACCGCTATTCTTTAATATGCTTATACATTATTTACCTTTACATTTTGGAAATGTTAGAACTTCACCAAGTTACACATGAGAGACAAGATAGGCTCTCTAGGTTTGCTTAGAACTCATGAATTCACTGTTATTCACCTTCATCAGGTGCAGGATGGAAAAAAACCTGAAATGTGTCAATATTTATACATCTATATTTAGATATTCTGGCATTTCCTGTATGAGAAATTGATTCAAGAGACAGAAATGAAAGTGTTGACATTATTCTGTTGGAAAGTTTTCTGCTGACATTAATTAAGATTTCTTAAACTCATGAACTTTGATAGCATTAAGTACTTAATTTGATATTTTCACTCAAGAGGTTTTAGAGTAGGCAAATATGGAGACTGTTTTTACTTCAGTTTTTTGACATCTATCACTAAGAGTAAGATTTCCTAAGAAAGAACTGTCTTCTTTACTAACATCCCTTTTTCAGCAAATATTCTTATAGTTCTTCAGATGTACTAAGTTTCTAATTATGATTCTCCCTGTAGGCCGCTAAATATTCTTCCCTAAATATTCATATTCACGAGTACACTTGTCTTCTGGAAATCCTGTTCATAACGTTTGCCCAAACTAATTTTAGGAGTCTAATTTAATAGGTGATTCAGAATCAAGATTAAATAAAGTGTTCTGAATCCTCTCTAGACAGCTCTTTCTCTTCAGTGATTATAGGTTTATAAGCATATATATAATAAGGATATATAATAAGTAGACAGCCATCTGTGCAGAACATATACATACTCCCCAATATGATGAAGAACATATTACTGTTATGGGTCCCTTAAAGTTGTCAACTCAGATATTGGACAATGCTATTCTAATGTTACAGCCCACGTGAAGTGGCCATAACATGAACAAGCAATAGATATGTGCTTGTGGACAGTCATTAGGGGTGACTGACTTAGGTTATCAGCAGTGCTCACTGCTATTTTGCATAATTTATTCTTAAAAATGTAATGTGAATATATTAGATAGCACTTAGAAAGTTAAGGGTTCTGAGGATCAAAAATCTAGTCAGGAAATATAACGGGAGTGTTTCACATTTGACAGAATTTTAAAAGATTAAGGTGATGCCAAAATCTTTTAATTAGCAAGTTGTTAGCTGGATAAAGAAAGAGAAAAAAATTAAATGTGGTGAGAAAGGGAGTTAGGATTTAACACACAGAAATAAATATGTCATTTTGGTTAACTAGAGCAGAGAGTTAAGGAAATGCAATCTGTGATTGTGAAAGAAGTGCAAAGAACAGCATACATAAGAAGATGATGGAAAAATTTAAAATTGGTCTACAAAGCTGACAGAGGAAGATGAAATGTATCAGTACAACAGAGAACTTCTAATGTTAGTCCAGTGGGAAATGGGGCTAAAAGACAAGTAAGCAAAGGTATGGAGACTTAAGGGGCTGGTGACCTTGCAAACCAAGACACAACAGCAAACACAGAGATAACAGAAATACAGAGAAAAATCTAGACTTTTTGAAGATCCATTGCTGAAGACAAAGAAAAGGCTGGTGAACACCTCAGGTGTACTGTAATACAATACAGGTATTGTAATATCTGACAATATTAAGTTTCTGACATCAAGGAGATAATATTTTGGACAAAAAAGAAGTTAGGTGACACAGAACTGAAGGAGGCATATGGCAAGATTTGTGTAAGAACAGGAAAAGAAATCTGGAAAGAAAGTACAGAATTCTAGAGAATAATGCATAAAGGAGGGGAGAACTATGAGCATGGAAGCTGGTTATGTTGGTTATGTTAAAGAATATGCGTGTTTTCCCACATTTGAACTCATGTTCATGAGTAATTTAGAGAGTAGGAAACTTAACTGAGAATCTAGTCACCAAGGAAAACATGGAGTTGAAGACTGCGTGGATTGTTTGTGCTGTTAAAATAAATAAAGGATTCCAGAGAGAGATTAAGAAACACAGGTGTGAGTGGAGCAATGGAGTAAAAAGTGGAAGAGTGAGAGGTGAAGAAATGGGACAATTAACAGGGAAAGAGGCAGGTAGTGAGGGGGAGATGTAAAAACCATTAGTTTTATGGAAAGTATTATAAGAATAGAAAGGTTCAATGATACAGATATTTTCAAATTAATATTTGAGTTAATTTAAAATTTAAACATTAATTTTTTTACAAATTTATTATTAAGTTCAGATATAAGTGGACAGTGCTGAGAAAGAAAGACAGAGAGAAAGAAGTAGGGCAATCTTTCTGATAAACCAAGGGAGGAGAGTGGGAAAGAGAAATTAAAAACGTAAAAGTACACATGCAGGTTTTGAATCCATGAAGAAATGGAAAGCACAGAGAAGCCAATCGCTTTAATAAGGATGAAGTTAGATGTCTAATCCAAATGACCCATGAATCCATTCACTTAATGGAAAAATGTGTCCACAATGTCTTCATTGAAGCACGTCATGAATAATCAGCATACTATCTACATGTTTCCATTAGTAAAGACTGATGTTCCACAGTGGGCTGGTGGTGTGGATCACGAATATCTTGAACGAGTAATCATTGCCACAAAAGTCGCAGCTATCAGTAAAAGAGAAATCACAGTGCTTCTTTTCTTTCCTGTATTGGTGCTAATTGTAATAATCAGTGAAAAAATTAACAGACAGTAAAGGACTTTCAAAGAAACATTCAGCTATGTTTATTTGGAGCCCAGTGCTTTCTCTTGTTTGCTCTCTAAAATTGGATGGATTGCAAGCGTAACAGGGAAACATTGGAGGAGTGATTTTATTAATCTAGTCATCTCCTCAGAGGATCAGATTAGGATGATTAATTTAGTCAATGCAGAGAAAGTCACAATCACTGTTTTCAAAAAACATCTACAAGCATAAAGTGTTGGATAGCTTATGCACTAAAAAAAATGGGACTACTGATTTTACAATATATTCTATTCTGCTACAAAGTTCCATGTTTTTCACACCTATTAAAATTTACTTTATTGAATTCAGAGCACTTGATGGCCTATGGCAATTGCATTTGTTCTCTATCTCTTTAGAATTTTATAATTCTATGGAAATTAGGGGAACTTTTATAAATAAATAATAAATGGTAAGGTGGTTTCTTTTACTCAAACTGTATACTTCTAACCAGCAAGGAAATTAATGGGACTTTTTTTTAAGTCTTCTTGGGGAAGCAAATTTAAATTGGGCTAGTTCTGCAGAACTCACAACCCATCTTTAGGCCCAGGTCAGGAACCAGTGCATGGTCTCACTCTGAGGACATATGTGGGACATATATGAATCAGTGTAATTCTGGGAATATCTGTTCAGCCACATTCTCTTCCTATAGCTGAAGCATCATCAGAGGAAACCACCTATAGCAAAGGAATTGCAACTAGATTGTAATAGCATATGATCTACTGCTCCCACCTCAGGCCCGGTCCTGAATACCAGATGGTCCATAATATTTAGGAAATCTCCAGTGCATCTGGGCTCCAGTAGCACACTGGGTGTCTTCACAAATGCTCTACACTTGTTTAATCCTTCATGGAAGGCAAAGTCCATGGCTCAGTTCAACGCAAGCAGTAATATTTTATTGGCATGACAAAATCTGCAAAAGTATCAATGAAAGAGCCAACACCTTCAAGGGTTTGCACAAGGTAAAATAGACCTGTACCTAGTGTTCCAGCTCCTTTCTGTAAGTCCTAGAAGGGTAGTAGTTACTTAGCCCAGTTTAGTGGTAATAATTTGAAAATTACTTCTTTAGGAGGATGTAGCATCACATTCTTATAAGCTACCAGATCCCAAATATAGTTCAATGGTTCTTTCTGTATGCTTACCCCAGTATCCTTAATTTTATATTCTCTATTAAAACAAAACTATACAAGGATCTTAATTATATAGAGCTTTTTCCTCATACCTATAGGGTATATATTCATTCAACTGACAAGCAAGGACCATTAAGGACTGAAAACCTGTTATTTATCTTGTTTTCTTCTAGTACATTAGGACAATGGAGCTACAAGAATTTGTACTAATCAAAGAACTTGGCCCATGTTTTCTAAAAAGTGAAATAAAGGCCTTTCCCAGCATTGTGGATCTTAGTCTATCAAAAAAGTCATAGTTAACAACTATGAGATGTGAAAATATACCTCAGTCTTTTTGCTTGCCATTTTTGTTTTTTCTTTTGTAGCAGAGTATTCACATATTTTACCATAACTAAAAAATGTCTACTAAAAAGAAAAGCAGAAAAAGCTATCTATAATAAAATAATCGTAGTAGTTCATAGCTGCCAAAATTATTCATATAAAAGACCAAATTTAAATATGAATGCGGGAAGTTTTCTCTAAAATGGAAAAATTTAATTATTCCAGATCTCTCCATCTTTCTGGTAAGTCACCCTTTTGAGACTCCGGGCCATTCTCAGTCTCCCGATCTTTTTCTAATGAGTCAATATCTTCTGTGAACTAGTGAGGTTTTAACAACTCCAACAGGTTCGGAACAAGCTATTCCACCTGTCTCACGGATTATACCTTTGTTAAATCGTCAGAAGTTACATTCACATTTTTCGCCTCTGGTTCATGTCTGATTGTTTGCCCTCTCTTCCAGCTCTTCCCCACTCAGGATCATTTAGTTCATTAGTCTTGCCTAAAGTGGAAGTACTTGCACCTGCCTTCAGTGGAGTGAAACCTGTGTGTCACAGTCACTTTGAGTTTGAAATCTGTTCCCCAATCTGCTTACAGCCAGACAGAGCCTGGTGCTCTCCACAGATGTCATTATCAAGCTCTCGATTCCGTTTTCCAGGCTGTTAGTGGAAATACTGTGTTACTCAGGACCTACTGGACCTAAACAGATACATTTGCTACATCCTTCTGTTTTAAGAATGTGTCCTTGATAATCATGCTCTTAATACAGGCTTCTACTCAGTTTTCTATTTCTGTTGTCTAATCCATGTTTTCATGGTAAGTTTGTAAGTGGTCTTGTACAGCAAAGTCTTACCGAAGTCAATATATGTATATATGTGTGTGTGTGAATATATTTATATATATATATTTACTGCTTCTCCTCTATCTACATGGCCTATTACCCTCTTCTGCAAGGAAAGTAGAGAGGCTTGACACAATTCATACTTGAAAACTTGATTTTGAATGTTCTTGCTGTGTTTTCATCTAGGCACTTTTCCCTCTCCCTGTTTTCTGAAGAACTAAAATAAAGCTGCCTAGGTCTTTAATATCTTGGCCTTTCCTTGTCTCCATTTTCAAAACTGTATTTTGCCTTTCTTTTCTTCCAGAACCTCATTATTTGTCCATGAACTCTCAGAGTGAATTTCATTGATATTAAAAAAAATGTGTTATGTTTTCAGTTGCTCCCCATATCATCACTTGTTTTCAGAAATATGTATAAGTGTGTGGAATTCCCCTCTTGTTTTGGTTTGGTTTGGTTTTCTCTCTTTGGTGTCTACAGTATATTCATTCCATGCAGATCAAGTTCTGACTATAGCACTCTAAACAAAAATTGGGGCCACTCCTCACTACGTCAAAGTTGATTCCAGTTCCACAGGACAAGACGATTGGCAAAGCTAGGATGCATACTTTAAAAATTACTCATATGGAGTCTAAAGAGAAATACTTTAATGCTACAGAAATTTAAAAAAATCATAATTGCTATAACCTGTAAAATGGTGCTTTATTAATGGCACTGGCAAATCTTCTATGAAGACTATAAAAACTTTCTAATTCTTATATACTTTTACTTTATAAGTTTGCTAAAATTCAGCCTTTTAAGATTAAATTTGGACAGACCTTCAAGCCTTAAATTTTGTGGGGGTTTTTTTCTTCACTTTGCCCAAACCAGTCACAGTAGTCCCAGTTTTAACCTCGGAAAGTAAAATTTATTTAATCATGTGAAAATATTATAGCAACTTTTTCTTACAATAACACAGTCAATTGTGAAATTTTTATGATCATGGATATATTTTTTGCCATCCATCTGAAAATATCTCCTATTTACAAATTGCTATTGTAGCATTCTCATATGATCTCTAGAAATTTCTTTGGGTTTTGGTTTTCCATTGAAATTTTTCAAACATTTCTTCTTCACTGGAACATGCACAGCACCTTAAGGACCAGTCTTTCAATCCCTGTAGGTGACTGTTTATGTCCTGTTACACCTCCTACAAATGCTTATCTGACTTGATAATTCTTTTATATCAGAGAGATGTTGGAAAAGCCCCTTTTTATTCAAGGCTTCAAATAGAAAGCAGGTTTTTTTGTTGCATTTTTGTTGAACATTTGAGTTGGTGCTAGGTACTGAAACAATTTTTGTTTGGCAATTCATTTTAATTGTTGTACCTTTTCTATGTATTTACACAGTGGTTCCTTAAATTCTCTTCTGTTTAATCATGCTTAAAGAATTTTGTACATATTCCTTTTAGATAACATCACATTTTCAATTCATCGTACTGAAGGCATCTTCTTTAGGATGAGAAGACTCACAACTAATAGAAGTGTTATATTTCTCTGCATCTATTCAATGACTATGAAAGAAGTCAAGGAGGTTGAATTCAGACATAAAAAAGCATAGCTCAGATACCTGTGACTAGGTGTCTCACTCCCTGAGGGGCTAGCTAGGAAAAAAAATAAAATATGAAGATCATATTTTAATCTGATGGAGAAAGGCATATAGAAATGAGATAGTAAAAATATTTATTTGGTCTATTTAACATAAATTAAAATTTCCCTTACCAGTGGCAGGCCTTACTGCCATGAAAAAAGCTTCACTTAATGTAGAGGTCAGAGAAGGAACCAGTATCAAACAGCTTTAATGATGAGACCCTTATTTTTTTTTATGTGCCACAGATTGGAGGGGTTTTGTTAGATTTCTAATAAAGCCATCATATTTATTATTAAAATTTTAAAAGCATGATAAGGTTAGGCAATGCTTTGAAGGAACATTAATAGTTGGGAATTCTTTGCCAGCACTTTAGAACGCTTTTAACCTAACTATCACATTTCATGCAGCCAAATGTGTTAGTGATAAAATATAGTCAGGACCCAAATGAATAAATGAATAATTGCTTTAGCAGAATAAAAGTAGTTTCTGACTCTGCAGACATTGGCTTTGATAAATACAGCTGCCACCTAGGATAAAGCTGATATTGCCTTTCAGTGTGTGCCCTTATTAAATAGAGATCTTGCTATAGGTCTTACTATAGCATGTGGGACAGAATCGCTCAGGGTGCACTGGTTTTCTTTTCTTTAGAGGTGTGAGTTGGAAGCTATTTTTTTCGCAATGACCTACTGATTTCAAATGGCTATTTGACTTATTGTTCATTAACATTTCATATCTTCATTGATAAGGGAGATAAATACCTCCCTGGGCTGGTAATTGCCTATGGAGTTTAATGCCTTCAGATGAAAGAATCCAATACACTACTGATTGAGCAGATTAGAAGCTCTTTTAAGGATTTGGGATTAGTAGGGCTCCATAAATGATCTGAACCTAAGGTCAGTTCTACAAAGAGGCTTCATGCAAGTCTTTGCAATGTAAGCCTCTGGGTTTCTGGTACTGAGGTGGCATCCAGACTCTGCATTAGATGCTTTGGTTACTTGTGTGATGCCTGAAGAAAGTTGGTGCCTTACACTAGAAATCCTAAGAACCAGAACAGTGAGGAGTTCACTAATACCTCCTGAAAGCTGGCAAGTGCAAAAGGCTGGAAATGAGTGCTTGGTTGCACTACTCAAGGCAAAGCAGAATCTTCCTTGATGGCTCTGTTGGCCATAGCCCAAAACCTTCCCAAGTAGAATTCCATCCTCACTACTTTTATGATTGGGAAAGTAGGGTATGACTGGTACTTTTGTACAATTGACAACTGAATAGCACCAACAAATACCCTGAACATGGGAGGTCTGAGTTTGATATCTTCCTCTGCCTATGAATTTCCAAATATGCTTTCCCCATCTTCCTGAAAAGTGTTCTAGTTCCCAAGCCATTAGCCTCAAATGGTTTATGAAGGCATCACATTCCGTGTACTGTGTCCTCCTCGTACAGAGCAGAAAGACTGCAGAAGAAAAACAAGCCACGGGAGTGGCCAGTGAACATCTCACAGGACTGAGACAATTGGACAATAGCTGAGCTATGACTACCTGCCAGAGTAGGTGATACGACCAGCAAATTTGGCAAACACAGTAAATGTTTGGGTGTTATGGGAGAAGGTTTCAAGGACATCAGCTAACACAATAGTTCTCTCAACAAAATAGAGTGCTATCTCTTGTTTAGCAAAGAGATAGCCAGCTAGTCTGCTGTGCTATTTATATACCTGTTTTCCACCTTTTTCACTCCCTTCAACACCTTACTGTTTCATTAAGCCAGTTGATTCATCATTTGAGAGTGGAAAAGTACAGCTCACTGAGCACCCAGACAGTTTAATTTAATTTTCTCAGGTTTTTAGATGGGGGCTCAATTTGTTGACCCCTAGAAATTGAACCCAGCCCTTGCTGTTGCTAATCAAATCCTGGCAGTCTGTTACATCAGGGAGAAGAGTTTCGAATTATAGTAGCATTAGTTTGTAGAAAAGTTTATTTTGTTAGACCTGACATGATAATGAACCTTCTCTTTATCCATTTCAGTAGATAGAAAATTTGGTACTGGATATAAAGAGTTGTATAGTGAGGAAGGAAAAATGAGTCTACTTTCTTATTTAGTTATAGCACAGTAATCTCAGTTCAAAAAGGACAAAGTATGGAAGAGCTGACTTTCAGACATTAGGGTTTTGTCTGCACTTTCTGACTTTTGTTTGTTTTATTTGTTTATGTAGTGCTATTTTGTGCTTGAAAAATTAGAATTACTATTTTTCTCTTATCCAGGTATGGTTATCAATTTCTGTATGGAAAAGCCTTCATCTTCATGTCAGTAATTCGGATAGAAAGGTGATGAGTTATCCCTTATGACTCTGTTTCAGCATTCTGCTAAATTCATCAAGGTAAGTATGATTTTGACTGCAACAAATGCAATGTACAGACTTTATAGGAAAGTAAAATTCAGTCATCTAGTAGGGCGGAACTTATGCTAAAAATAAATACAAGTTGATACAGAATTAAAGAGCTGTACACTTCAAACAGGGATCAAATTTTCTTTTGAATACATATATTTAACCTGTGGAATTGATATTTCACAAAGTCAGACATTATTTTTGACATAGATGATAGTTTACTGTATAAGATTTTTTTAAATATTAGTTATTCATTTTAATGATGTAAAATGTGTAGCTTTGTGAATAGAGTCAATATAACACTCATTAGTCTTCAATCAGAAGTTTGGCAAAGTAAAAATTTTGCAGCGCCTTTCCAAATGGTTTTCTGTTCTTTCACCTTTTCTTAACTGGCAAAATGTACTTTAAGGGTTTCATTTTTCTCTGAACTATGAATCTGCTGCCCAAGGCGAGAACGAACAAATGTATGGTCAAATCCAGTATAGCAAGTCTTATTTTCTTTGATAATGGCAACTTTGATCTGCCCAAGAAACCTATTCGGGGAAATGTTCCATGAGATTCCCGCTGGTGCTTTAATTGATTAAACAAAAAACAGAAACAGAAAAATGCACTGTCAAGATGATCAAGAAGAGCTGGCAATGTGTGCTTGCATCCCAGAAGGTGAACCATATCCTGGGCTGCCCCAAGAGAAGTGTGGCCAGCAGGTCAAAGGAAGGTGATTCTGCCCTTCTACTCTGTTCTCATGAGACCCCACCTGGAGAGCTGCATCCAGGTCTGGGGTTCTCAGCACAAGGACACAGATTTGTTCAACACAGTCCAGAGAAGACACAAAGGTGGCAGCACCTCTCCTATGAACACAGGCTAAGAGTTTGGATCATTCAGCCTGGATAAGAAAGGTTCCAGGGAGACCTTATAGTAACCTTTCAATACCTAAATGGGACCGACAAGGTAGCTGGAGAGTGACTTGTGACAAGAGCTTGTAGTGATGGGACAAGAGGGATTCAGCTTTAAACTGAAAGAGAGTAGGTTTAGAACCTACTTTCTTTCAGTTTAGAACAGTTCTACTCATATATTTGTTCCCCTCACAAAAATTTCTTATAATGTAATAACTTAAAATTAAATGCAAACAATACAAATATATTCATCTACTAACAAAATATGGTTACCTCAATAAATTATCATGTGTTAGAAAAAACTTTGGTTTATTAACAAATTAGCAATGAAAATACAGAATATGTCACCTTCCAAGCACCTTTGAAAGGGATCATTTCCGAAGACTACTAGACATTAGTGAGAGACTTCTCCGACATTGATCCCTGATTTTATTTTTTAAAAAATGTAGTTTGGTGTATTGTTTTAAAAAATGCCAATGATGGGGGAAATATCAGCAAAAAAAAAACTTCATTGTTCCTACAATTTTATCTTTTTTTAATGACCAAAGACCATTTTTATGAGATCCATTAGCACTGAAGGCATTCTGCATCCCTTTCAGAATTATACATCTGAAACCTGCAGCAGAGCAAGAACAGAATTTTAAGTTCTGAATGAAAAAACTTTCATGAATAACTCTGTTTTCATTGTTTTAATATTAAACAGGAAAAAAAAACCCAGTAAATTAGTTTTTGATTAGAAAAAATATTCTATTATACCAAAAGAAAAATGTTAATAGTAAGTAATATATTTGTTTATTTAAAATAGATAATTTTGAGCTTTTAGTTTATATGGGGGTTTTTTTCAATGTAGCAGAAGTTAAAGTAACTTAATCCCATTTTTGAACTGAAAAATTAAAGCTATTTCAGAATGCCTTAAATTAGTTTTCAGGAAGATCTTTAAAAAGCCTCAAGTGAAATAATTTTGCAACTGACAAGAAATTATTAAATATTTCAATTCCAAAAGAGGAGAAAAAAAAGAGGAATATTTACAACAGCACTTTAGAAAAAAAGTCTAATTTTGTTGTTGTTGTTGTTCTAAAAATGATCACACATCATCTCTTCAAAAGATTAGTGCTTTACTAATTTCTGATATAGTTCTTGTAATGATTCCATTCAGCAACATAGAAATAGTGATGCGTGCCATCCGAGATTTATCAAATGATGTGAAATGCTCAGTGATCAGTAGTGGATTTTCCTCTGTATTTGCTTAATGGTTTGCTACCTGTTTACACACTGCAAATGCACTGCAACTGCATCTCTTGAATTAATTCCTGATTAAGAAGAGAAATTAAAGGTAGGTCTAGACTGTATGTGTAACCAACTGTAGCTACAGGCCTGTTCCCATAATTAATGCCCCCAGATGAGGCTATCTTGCCTGAGATTTCAAAAACCTCCACAGAGTCCAAGCGTGATTAGATTGCAGAGATGAGTCAGGCTGCATGTCTTGGTACTTCAGATGGATTACTGGATTTATGGGACCAGTTTAGATTAAATTGCCTGTGCGAGATCTCTGTTGTGCCTCAACAGACTTAGGCTAACATCTCAGTTTCCAACAGTGGAAACTAAGGGACACATTCAAAAAACCAGGTGCCAGTCCAATGGGAAGTGGCCTACGTTGGAAATGGTCAGAAAGAGACACACGTGCGCACATGACTGCAACTGTCATTTCCCAGCTGAAACTGATAGCTTGTTGTGTGAGCATTTCTCTCCTACATCGCACTCCTGGTGATGTCTGTGTTTGATTTCCTTCCAGCAAGGCAGAAGGTGAGAGACATTCACATCACCAGGCTTCAGTACTCACTGTAGTCTGGTGGTATCCAGCTATTTGCGGCTTCCTCTGCTTTTCTTCTCTTCCAGTTCAATGGTTAGCAACTCAGCTTGTAACATCCCTCATTTGAGAACAAACTATCTCACTTTACACTGGTGTGGATCATGTGAGAAACCTCAAACCAAACCCCACCAAGGGAGATGGTGACTTACCTTCTCCAGTGACAGGAAAGCTCACAATGGCTAGGGTCCCAGATAAACACATCATCTATTTGCCTTAGTTGGATGCTATGACAGATCTGCAACAAATCTTCAGATTGTGCTGAGAATTCCTAGCATCTTTTTAGAAGAAGAACAGAGAAAAAGGTTTCTGCTGCAGAAAAACTGCAAGTATCCTTTTTTCTGCTGCAGAAAACTGCAAGTATCCTTTTTTCTGCTGCAGTTTTAAAACCTCATGTCTACTTTGTAAATAAATTCTGACAAGACAGTATCTGTTACCATTTTGTTTTCAAGTCAGAAAACTGGTCTCATGTGTTAATCACATGCGTAGGACATTATATATGTATTCACTCATTTTTTGTATTTTATTTTTTTCTGATCATCTGGAAAATATATGAAAACCATTCTATGACACCATAGTGATATATATCGTTTGTGCAACTTCATTTTTCAATCAATGACAATTAAGACTAGAACTCTGACCCTGTTTAAAATGCATAGAAATTGTGGACACCTTGTTTCTAGGCTGATGCTGCACTTTAGTGTCCATGCAACATATATTCAACAAAGTGTTTTAGTTCTCAGATCAAATTGTCTGACTGAGATTGGAGCTCAATTGCCCTTGTGTCAAAAGAAAAACATAGTACAATTTTTCACACTTCTCTAAAAGAGACTTTGTGTGAATAGCAAATCAACTGCACAAAGACAATGAGCAATATAATTTATTAGAAATTTTTAATCCAGAAATTAATTGCAGCTCAGACCTTATAATGTTGAGAAACTGTTACTAGTGCCACAAAGGAATGAAAAAATAATTTAACTTGCACTGGTAGAATGACTTTTTATGTTCAGAATTCCTTTATTTCTGTATGAAATTTCAGTACACCATTTTCAGCTAATAGAGTAACCCAGCATGTATCAGCACAGGGATGCATATACTAAGAGACAGCATGCATAGACGATCAGTAATTTGATGTTAATCCTTTTGCAATCTCAAATCTGTCCTGATGCTTACACTTTTTAAACGTCTCTATTTGCTAGAAAGATCTAGAAGAGTGTCTTCAGTTTTGTTTTATATTTAGTTTTTTATATAAATTTATTTGTGAAATAGTATCATGATATTGGACTGATGCTTGCACTAAAATATATATTCCACAACTCGTGGACTTAAATGCTACCAGAATTACATTTAAAGAAATATTTGGGGTTTATTATGCAGAAAGGACTCTGTTCCTTTCTTTCACTGACTGTGAAAATAGAAAATGTTCAGTTATTATCAGAGAACAATAACAAATAATGATTTATTAATTTGGAAATCAAAGTTATTTTAAAGAAAAAACTCAGGTCAAATCAGTCCAAATTTTCAAAGCTTCACTGACTGCAAGAATGTTGCCAGACCTCTACTAGCTATGACTCCTGCAGGAAATGCACATTTTTTAAATGGATGCAGTACGAGGATGCAGCACAGAGCAATACTTACTTCTTAACTTTCCTCCCAGTTTTGAGAATGACATTAATGTGATTCAAGCTTGTCTTAAACTGAGCTGTCAGATGGCTTCTTGTATTGACTTCTTAAGAGCTAAATCTGGTGGGACATGGCACTGTTTCAAACCATTCTTGCCTAACTATTATCCGCTTGGTACTTTGATGTTGGTTGGCCTTGACATTTTCATCAGACTTCAGTAAGAAGTCTTTCAGAGTACAGTTTGTATTTCTAAGATGATTTCTTAGAAGATAATACAAGTTAACTATTTTGTCTTTCATGCATTCTGAAGCTGTTCTTTGAAGCAGTTTTTTTGGTATAAAAAGAAATGTAGGAGAAACAAGAAACTCCATTTGGATTGCCAGTAAAGACTCCATATGTTTTCTTGGTCCTGCAGGGGATTGACAAGATTATTTAAGAACAGATTCATCAAACCAATGAACCATCTTCTCAGTATCCATAACATTTCTGACAGTAGCCAATAGTAGATGCTCAGGAAAGAATATTCAAAAAATTCAGGGATTTTAGTGAATGTCCTCCAGAATATTCTGCCAGCAAATCACTACTTAGACATTTCCTCAGCTAGAGGGGAGATATTCTTCACCTCGTGAAAACATAATATAACAACCTGCCTCTCAGGCAGGGTAAATGAGGTTCCTGTTAATAAATCCCTCAGGATGAATTAGAGTGAAACAATACTGCATAACTTGGGTATATAAGAGGCAGATTTATTCTAAAAATATTTAATTGCAGCAATACCAATATTTGATTGAATCTTTGCTATAGAAATATAAAAATATCACAAAGAAAATTTATAAGAAAAAGAGAGAAGGAACCAACAAGAGTAGATGCTGGAAAGATGTCACCAGCCATGGATCCAGTGATGAGACTTGACTGTTGGAATTTTGATGTTAGTGGTAGGAGTAATGGTCTCAGTCTTGATCCATTGAGGGTGGGGACCCATGAAACAAGGAATTTGTTGGGTTATATACCTTCCAGTTAACATGGAAATGCCTAGATGCCTCCCCAGGGAGGGAATTCTTATGTCTGATATAACTCTATGAGGTATCCACAGTTTTCTGATGGAGTGTTCCCAAAAAGAGTTGGGGAGTTCTTTGGGGTCTTTGGTGTTCCATAGCTCCCTCTAGGGATATGACTGTGCTTCTTGCAGCTGTGTCTTATGGTGAAAAGGGGGAAGTTGGCATCAAAAAGCATTACTCCGTTTACATAGGATCTGCTTCTCACTAGTGGTTCCTTTAAGCTGGTTTGAAACAGCTTGTTTAAGACATCACATTCTCAAATGTCCTGGATGTAATCAACCATCGAGCAACCTAGACAATGGTTAGATTGCCACACGTAATTTTGTTTTCTGAGGACCTTGGTTTTGAACACATAAAAGGCTTTTGTATCCACACACCTTGTGGCAAGGAATTTTTAAGTTGAACTGCATTGTGTGTGAAGGATGAGGTATAACATCTTATTTATTTTAGACCTGGTCACCCTACTTTGTCTGCAAGGTCAGTCATCACTGCAAATATCTCTGTTATATCATTCTTCTAGTTCTCTAAGATGAGTAGTCTGCATCTGTTTTATCCTTTCTCTTAAGGAAACTGCTCTGTGAATTTGATTTCTTTAGTCACCTTCCATTGATTCCTCTTCATTTCTTCCATATTCCTCAGCTATAAGGGATTGGAACTACACAGTGTGTAGGATATGGGAAAACTATGGGTTTATGCAATTAGATTAAATATTAAATTTAGATTAAAAATAAATATTTTATGCTTTGTTCCTTACTCCTTTTCTAGTAGTTCCTAAAAATTTTCCTCTTCTGACTGCTTCTGAACAATGAGCTAGCATTTTTATAGAACAGACTAGTTCTGAAGTTCAGGGGGTATGTAGAATTTATGACTGTTTATTCCCATGTTCATTAACTTAAATGTGTTTGTAATTAATTTTATTTGCTGTTTCCTGCTTACCCTCTGTTGCTTCTATGCTGATACCAATGATGCTTCCTTGGTGAGTCTTGTTACTTGACTTAGCTGTGCAAGGTAGTTATGCAGTTGCTAAAGAGAATGATAGTCTAAAATGAAGACTGCTATAAAATAAAGTTGACATCTCAGAAACATGTCTGATTTTATTAAATAAACATAGACAATATATACACATATCTGACCTGTTGATTCTTTTACCACTCTTCCAGCTTCCTGCTTCTATTTCTTTTAAATGTCCAGAAATATCACAAGTACAAAATAAAGATATAAAAATGATATTCTGTGTTTCAAATTAATATAAGACTGGGAAATTGGTATACTTCATAACACTACCAGTCTTGGACATTTATTCTTCAGTTTCACAGATTTACAAAGAATTTACATCTAGGTTAACTTTTCCTGTGTGTGATATCTCATTTCTCTGGCTCCGAGCTTACATATAAAGATTATCAAATGTCATATGCAAATGTAAAGTGGATCCACGCTGTACAAAATAGTCCCTTACTGATATTGAGCTGACTATTCCCTTTAAATGTTAATGAAACTGCTGTAATTACCGAAATACCAAAACAGCCTAAGAGCTGGAGATCACAGCTGTAGCCCATTACTCATAAATTACTGGCACAGGCACGATCTTGGCAGAAAGAGTTGTACAAGAACTTGTTCATCATGCTTCCTTTTTAAGTAAAGGATGGAGACCAAGTACAGAGAACACAGCCACAAAACTGAGGGACTTTGTTCTACTAAAGAAGTATAAATCTTATCCCCAACCAGGCTCTCTATCTTCCTGTTTGTGTGTCCTCCTCCCTGTTTTTTTTTTTTAGAAAGACATGGAATCCAGATTATAGTCTAAAAACTACTGAACATACAGTAAAACAGTAAAATAGAGTGAGCCTCTCTAGAATTTTTTTTAAATAAAGATCCACTTATTGCATTTTAATCTGAAATTTATAATTATACTTGCTTTTTGTCTTTTTTTCCTTTTTTCTTTCTTTCTTTTAACAGGAAAACTGACTATATACAAAAGTAGACAGGGAGGATGGGAGGAAAGTGAATTAAGTAAGGGAGAGAAGGGCAGCACTGTCGCATTTTTTGTGGGGTATTTTTTCAGCCAGCAAGCCTGTGGCACAGATGCAGTGAAAAGGAAAATAGAGTACTTGAATGAGGAAGTAACCTCAAGACAAAAATGTCTAAGGGTTATGCAAGCATAACCAGGCAGTAAAGAACCAGTGATATCTATACTATAGAAGGCTGGTGACACCTTGATTCTTTGATCTGTGAACTGTGTGACAGGCTTGCAAACGGATAGTTTATTATCTGGGAGGTGAATAGCAAAGTCCTGCAGCGTTTCACAGGGTTAATATGTATAAAAGAGCCATTTAGGAATAGAGCGTGGGAGGAGTTTCCTTCAGCATGCAAGGAAGTCGTACGTGCGTCTGTGTCTATATGCGTGTCTATGCGTGTGCTCGTGTGGAGCACTGCGCAGTACCCAGCTGGTCACATCAGCTGCAACTGGAAAGATGCGCACCAAAACTGACCATGGAATTGCCAAATATTTTTTAATTCACCTTCTGATGACATTTAAGGTGGCCCAAGCCCGATCGGGACCTTGCTCTTATTTTCGCGGAGAATCGCAATTGTTACACTCCATTTAAATTCAGGAATAAGCATCTCATGACGCCATGCCCCACTGCATCGGAACTGTATGAGCAAGGCGGTCTTCCACAGAGAGGGAGAGACAGAGAGAAGGAGAGACTTACCAGGCTGAGAAGAAAAAGAGACATTGTCTGGTTTTGATGTCTGTGGGTTGATTTTATTTTTTTTTTTGGTAAGAAATCTGCAGCTTGAAGGTATTGGAGTGATATTTCTGTAAGCCTTGTCTCAACAGCAATAAATTCATCTGTATCAACAACAGAGCCAGATAATTCTGCTCTCGTTCTTGCAGGGATCTGTTGTTTCATGGATGACATAGGAATTTCCAAAGAGCAACAATCTTCTGTGTTACCTGACATATGAGCTTAGTCATCCAAGGCAGATAACTCATCTTTGAAAGGAGCTTGCATCTCACCTAAGCGTATTTAAGTGGGCAGTCTTTCTTCAGGTGCACACACTCGGTTTCTTTTCTTTTAGTCATTTTTGAAAATATGTTTGGCATGCAATGTACTATTGATGTGTGGTTACTTTTTGTGGGTTTGGTTTGTCTGGGTTTTTTTAAGAGGTCTCTTTTTTTTGCACACAAGTAAATGTGAAACTGCAAAACAGTAATTATTGATTCTGGGATAACAAAGTCCTTTGAAAGCATATTGGTATGTCATGAGTACAGGAGACTGCCTGCATTTTTTCATCGTCATTGCTCCACATCTGTGTAACTGTGGAACAGTCAAAAGCCGGTCATAGTATTTGGAAATAAAAGCGGTAAGAACATTGCTCGATAAATGAACATTAGCATGATAAAGCATTAAGGATTTGGGGGTTTGCAAATATATATCATTTCTGAGGCAAAAAATGCCTCTTCATTATTTGGAAGAGTTACAACTGGATACAAATATGTTTTGTAAAGAACAATACATTTACAATGGAGATTGGGGAAAAAAGATCTTATACTTTCAGTGTATGAAAATAAAACTATGAAATACTCACGCTTACATTATTGAAACTAGTTTAGTGATTAAAAACTGAAATGAGAAAAAAATTAGAACAATTGCTTGCCTGATATGGTAATTGGGTAATAAGATATATTTTACTGCAAATCAATTTCCTCATTCCACTTTAGAAGTACAATATAGCTCTGGCAAAGTAGTATCTTTACGGTCCTAAGGATTGACATCACAAAGCTGTAGTCTTCTTTTGAAATCTATGGAGCTGTGATAAATCTTCATGGCTCTGTATTCTAAAAGAAAAAAGGATTAAAGAAAGATTTTCAAGAGTGGTTTATTATCTCCTCTACACTATTTGGAGATGAAAGGATTGCATTATGGTGGACTAGCAGTTATCAGTTTTTCGTGGAATTAATAATTAAATAGAATTTATAGTAATAGAAAAATAGTGTTACGGTATAAAGATTTAAACAATGAAAACCACTAGGGCTTAAAGATAGAATTTTAGGCTATGAGTACAAAATGTATGTATAGAAAATCTTCCTTTAAGATATATGCTTTCATAATTGTATTCTTTATCATCAACAGAGAGAACAATGGAAAATGACCATCCTAATAGAATTATTTTTGTTTCTTGATGAATAATGTCAAATGAGTTATAAAAGACAGTAACTGTCATGCACAGATGCAAACTGTGGTTTACCTGTGGTTTACCTGGCTGAGTTGCCATTCTCTAAGAAGGGGTCTGGGAGTAGTATTGCTTTCCTTATAGGTCCAAGAGTCTTTATTTGGAATCTCACTTAGTAAATTTTTGAAAAGTTATCTTTGGGAACAACAGTAGAAAGTAAGACCCAGCTAGGAACAGAGGCTGCTTGATGCAAAACAGTAGGTGTGCTTTGGTTTGCAAGGACTGGTGGACAAAAATCTGTGTGGTTTCTTTGATAAAATTGAGCAGGTCAGGAATTCTCGCTTGTTCTCTCTTGCTTGTTTTTCAAGTTGCCTGGGAAATGTTTTGCACATGCAGGCTTTTGGGAACATTCTACGAGGTGATAGAAACTACATGACTTTTGAGTATGTGAATGTTGATTCCCATCATGGTATCTGGCAATGAGTTGCCCCACTTATTTGATTTCCAAGGTGCAGTTCAGCAATGTAAGAGGGTTTTTTTGTGTTCTTGGATCTCTAGGTTGAACACAATTTTCTTTCTCCAGGATTACTGAAAGTAAAAATTCACAATGAGGAAATATGCTCATCATCACTATAAATATTTTAAATCTAGCTTTTCTCCATATTCTAATCTTGTTTACCTTTGTAAAAGGCTGTGTTTAATGTGTTCTTAGAGAAAAAATTTAATTAAATGCTTTGATTAAACTACTGATGTAGGAGGTTTTTATTTTGTTTTGTTTTTCTTTGTTTTATTGATGCTTTTTTTCCAGAATTCATAATTTAACCTTATTCTTCTCATTTGGCACAAAGAGTGGATGTCAGCATCTATCATCCTCCCTTAGTGTATCCAAGACTAAAATTTCAAGCAGATACAATGAATTGTTAACAATAACCCCAAATTTTTTTCCATATCAGAATACACAAGCTCCATTACCTAGAGATATTTTATACCTTCAAAAGTAGGCTAAAGTCAATCTGAGTTTAGCAGGACTCGATAAAGCCACATCAAAGTTGGATGACAAATTCCTTTTATAAAGTCATTGAAAGTTAACATGAATTTTTATGAGGTTCTATTGCTCCTACAGAAAAATAAACTTACAAATATGAAGAAGAATTTAATTACCACATGTAAATATGTATGGAGGTATAATGATTACAATGTATTGATTATACTATGTTTAGTTTAACAGTTTATTATTAATGTTCCTTATAAAGAAACTTGAAAATTAAAGTACATGGCACTAAGAACACAGTTGTCAAATATTCAACTATAACAATTTTAAGATATTTTAACTAATTTTATAAACTTACCGTCTCTTTCAGATAGAGGTCCTGTATCTGAGGGTCCTGTAACAAATCATCCTCTCACATAAGGCTATGCTTCAGTGTTATTTTTCTTCCTAAATTGGTGACATTAGCCTAAGAAAAAAAAGATTTACAGGGAGTTCAAAGGATTCCAAATAGGCGTGAAGAAAATGTCTGAAGAGACTTCAAGGTCTCTGTCAGGCCATGGAAATGAACAGATATTCCTTGATCTAAAAGTAAAGTCCAAACCATCCTCATACACTCAGTATTAAGCTCTGGTTCTTTATTATGCTTGTGAACTATCCACACATAAGAGAAGGCTGAGGTTTTTATCCAGATAGTCAATTTGTTCCAGTCCACGTCTTTATTTCAGCTGAAGAAACCTATTAATAGCTCAAACAGGAACTTTTCCAGTTGAAAACACATGTAACATTTTAGTAATCTAGATTTATGTCAGGTAGGTCATGAGCCTTTATTGTATTCCTGTGGTAAATAACATAAACAAGCAGAAAAGCTGTTGACCACTCGTAGTGAACTGGCTCCCCTATTTCAGTTTCAAGACAGTTTAAATGAAGCAAAAAGAAAAAGCTTGCATAGAGCTGTAGAAGCCACAATAAATTGATTTTTTCCACTGCTTTTGTTACCTCATGGAATTTCTACAATATGAGAGCCAAACTTAATTCCAGCTGAGATGTTTCCTTCTATTTTAAGGAGAAATTATACACTTACCACAAAATATCTCACACATATCCAAATTCTAAACAATTATACACTTACCACAAAATATCTCACACATATCCAAATTCTAAACAATTAACTGGGAAAACACTTTGGTTAAGAGACAAAATAAATATTTTTCTACTTCAATTTGTTGTTCATTTGTTTGCTGTAGGATTTTGCTGTCCTCCAGCTCACTGAGTGGGCAGTTTATATAGAGCATTCTTGAACAGATTGCATTTCGCAAAGGATTATCTGTTTCATACCTGAAAGTACCACACAAAGTCTTATAATTAAGAGCACAATTTGTGAAGCTAGGCCAGCAAAAAGCTTCTAAATCCCTGGCATCTGCAAGCTTGTGTGTCATACTTCCTCCAGTAGCGTGGGCAATATCTCCAATCCAGCTTTTCTTCTTGGACTTTCCTATATTATTTGAGGCTATCCCAGGTGTCTAGATCTTGTTTTGCAGTACAGTTATATTCTCAGGACATATCTATATTGCAATCAGAAATTTGACACCTCCGTACATAAGCACACCTGTCGTAGCGTTTCTGTAGCTGACTCAAATGCCATGAGAAATGCTGCAGCATTTCAGAAGGGACTGTGCTCGTTCTTTCGAACCACATGGTATTTAAAAGATCAGCCCCACCTTTTTTACCTACTATTTATATTTGATTTAGAATTGCTGAATTTATGCATATTTTGAACATATATGCATAGTCACATTTGCACTTTTCATTATGGCTTTAACCTGAGTTAAACAATCAGTAGAAATATGCACCTCCAACTGTCAGTTCATCCTATCCTGAAATATAGGAGACAAAGTATGAAACACCATCTGAAAGGACTTTTTTCCTCCAGTGACTGTAAGGTGAAGATGATTAGCACAGATGATTAGCTTAGACCAGCTGTCTTACTTCCAGTTGGATGAAGTTAGATAAGGTGAATTTCATCCTGAATGATTAATTTACTTCTTTGCTGAACTGAGTCTTGAAGTTGATAAAGCTATTTAGAAAAACTCTGATTTCCACTGGACAGACGGGGATAGTTTTGCCTCTGTTTACAAACGCACAGGTATATGATAGAGCAAAGTGACTGTAAAACCATGGTCTCAAAAATACTCTCTTTTGGTGTTCCCTTAAGTGTTGCAACAGTGAATATGCTGTTTGTTGTGAATCCCAGTCAATAAGTCTGGCTCTCCTCCATTTAATACTGAGGAAACTTTAGAACCCCAAGTCAGGACTGCAAATTCCAAGTCCTGAGAAGGCATTTGGCTTTCAGGCACCACAGTGCTGAGCAACACAATTTCATGCACCTTTTCTGAAGCCAAGTCCTGCAGCAATCACACCTTTCCCCCAAGTTGCAGCTGATGTGGGATTGGATCCATCCTTGGTACACTTGTTTTACTATACTTCACGAATGAGGTATCAAGTCATCACTGCTCCTAGTTTTACATTGTTTAGATGAAGATCCAGACACTGATTTCCTCTTGGCAGCAAAATCCTTTGGAAGAGCCCTCTGGATCCTGAAGCAGTTCGTCCAAGTGCTCCAACAACTGCATGTGAACATTCCCCACCATCCTTCCACCTCTCAATGTCAGCTCTTTGGACTGCAGGTTGACTTTTAAGGAGGGACAGTTGGCACCCAGGCAAAAAGGCATCAAGTACAGATGCAGAGTGCAGAAAGACATCAAGGTTGTACAAAGAAATGTATTTGTCTGAACATATACCACCACTCCCAAGCATACATACGCATGATCCAAAAACTGAACAAAAATCTGATACAACAGAAGGTGTTGTTGTAGAGTTAGCTTTTTTATTTTCCATTTTCTTTCCCCCATCCCTCCCCTCTGGGATAATATTGCTGGTATAGGAGGGCATATCTTTTATTCTCTTTCTTTGGAGAGAAATTCTCAAAAAAATGAAAATTTTGGAGTTTTTCTAGTGTGAGATTTTATTTTATGCATTCACATTTAAAAAATATCTGTTTATTTTTATTGTGAAAACATTACTTTGCCTTAGTAAGTCAGGTATGATAGTCATCCCCAGTTCTAAAAACTATTTTTCACTATTTACAAAGGCTATTTTAAAAAGTTACTTGTAATTGGATTAGTGAAGCAGTTTAAGAGACTAAGCAGATATGTTATGTGGGAACAGAAATGTTTAATCTGGAATGATTTACAGGAGACCTACATTTAATTTTTCTTCCAATGCAGTATTCCATAGTCCTAATCTTTGTACTCACGTATGTCAAAATAACAGAAGATAGTCTTTCAAATTAATAGAAAAGAACAAAAATCCAAAATCCAACTCTGAATATTCTTACATGTGCTTGCAGGCATCTTATTTGCATGCATGTTAATGCATATGTCATGTGTGTGTGTGGCAATGACTATAAATGTTTTCAATGATGAAAGTTTACAAGGAATGTGACTCATATACATGAAATGTTGATTATGTGTATCTTTGTTAGCGTCCATTTGTATGAGCTGTAATGTATGAATCAAAGCTCTTTAATCTACAAAGTTATTCCATACAACATGGATTTGTTGCCATAGCATTTATCATGCCAAGTCTAGCCCTAGTTCATTACTGAATTAAATAATACATCTCCAAGCAGCTATATATACAGCACAAATTTTGTAATATATTCCTTGGCAGAGAATCCATGCCAATATAGCAGCCATTCTCACCCCACGAATCATGGAATATTTTTTTTAATGTCTACAGTTGTGTCTGGGATGCAGAGAGTAGTATACCTTTTGCCTCTTATGTATACATATTTTTTTAATTTTTGACTCCTTTTAGCTTAATTTAAAGCTTAATTGAAATGGCTTTTTCTATTGCTTCCACATATTTTTAGTAACTAAATAATAGGCATCATTTTCCTCATTCTCTTACATAATGTCTGTTCTCTTTGAGTCAAAATCTGAACAATATTTTTATAGGACCATCAAATGTTAAAGGAGGGTCAGCTCTGGGAAGTCCAGATTGAAGCTGTCATTCTGCTTCAGATTTCTTATATGGACTTTGGCATGGCCACAGAGTATTTAAGCATGGCATTCACCTCCTGTAATTGGGCAGAGATGCAACACCACTGGTGAGAATAAAGTCAAAATCAATCCTTCCCTAGAATTTAGGGATAAAAAGGAATAGAAGAAAATGAAGCACAGTGCAGAAACAGTCAGGATGGTACTAATACAATATCTAGGTTTTAATGATGTATCCCTTCATGTACATTTTAAGAGAAGACTGCAAATGCTATGAAGTTTTGGATTAGAATTCAGTTCTGCAAAGTTTTGAGTCATGTTCTGTGTCATGTAAAAAAACTGGTAGTAAATTTATGTGAAGAATGACTAACATCTAGTGAGGGTTAGGCATCCTATAGGTCTGAACTATTTCATAGAATCATAGAATCAAGTAGGTTGGAAAAAACCTCCAAGATCATTGACTCCAACCTTTGACCAAACACCACCATGTCAACTAAATCATAGCACTAAGTTCCATGTCCAGTTGTTTCTTGAACAACTCCAGGAATGGTGACTCGACTACTTCCCTGGGCAGCCCATTCCAATTCTTAAACATTCTTTCATTGAAGGATGATGTTTACTGATGTCCAGTTGAACCTCCCCTGGCACAGCTTGATGCCATTTCCTCTTGTCCTGTCACTAGTTGTCTGGCAGAAAAGACTAGCCCCCACCTTACTACAACCTCCTTCCAGGTAGTTTTAGAGAGTAATAAGGCCTCTCCTGAGCCTCCTTTTCTCCAGGCTAAACAACCCCAGCTCCCTCAGCAGCTCCTTGCATCACCTACTCTCTAGATTCTTCAGCAGCTTCACTGGCCTTCTCTAGAGCTGCTCTAACCCCTCAATGTCCTTCTTGTAGTGAAGGGGCCAGAAATGGATACAATACTCAAGATGCAGCCTCACCAGTGGTGAGTACAGAGGGACAATCACTTCCCCTGGTCCTGCTGTCCACACTATTTTTGATACAGGCCAACATGTCATTGGCCTTCTTGGCTACCCGGGCATGCTGCTGGCTCAATCAGCACTTCCAGGTGTTTTTCTGCCAGGCAGCTTTCCAGCCATTCTTCCTCAAGACCTGTATCACTGCATGTTGTGACCAAAGTGCAGGACCCAGCATTTCACCTTATTGAACTCGATACCATTGGCCTTGGCCCATCGATCCAGTTTGTCCAGATTCTCTGCAGAGTTTTCCTACCCTCCAGCAGAATGACACTCCCATCCAACTTAGTGTTGTCTGCAAACTTACTGAGTACTTACTTGTACTGATTAAGGCAGAAACATACAGTGTCTGAAGCAGAAAGTGGTTCTTGGGCTTGCAGGAATGCTTCTTGCTTTCGCCTCATAAATTCTGCCACTCTGCCATGACAGGCATCTGAATAATTTCTCAGACAGCTCTAATTTTTATTACTTGTATCTGTCATTACCAACAGAAACGTGGTAAGAGACCTGTACTGGTTTTGTAACAGGTTATGAGACAGATGACACAATTTTGTTTTAAATGGGGAGTTTATCTCAATAGCTGTTTCTCTATGAGACAAGTAACTTGCCGAAAGATTGGGAAGTGGTTGGGAAGGACAAGAATGCACAAAAAAATGTCTTTAAATAGCACTGCAAAAAGTACTCCTTGGACATAATAAAGGTTCATTACACAAATTAAAGGGTTGTATTATCTAGCAGCAACACATGTGCTTTGTCAGAGGTTTAGAAAACTTTTTTTTGCTTGAGTGGCGTTGAATAAGATTTATAAGAGGGGAATAGCATCTTCTGATTATAGCAGATGAGACAGCAACAGATATCAGTCTAGGACATTAATTCTGACAGGTGTAGTGGCTGAGCGATACTTGGAGCTGTTGCACTAAACTAGGTTGTGTTCCCAGAGGTAGCCTTGTCTGACCTCAGTCAATGTATTCCAAAAAAATACACATGAATGTGCACATGTAACATGAATGTTGTGGGCAACCACAGAGTAATGGTTTTAAAGTGGACAAGAGGTAGTATAGACTTTATAGTCTACTAACTCAGTATGTTCTCCTATAAGCTGGAGCAGAGGTGCTGGAAGTCAGGAAAGTAGCAGGAATCATGAAGCAGCAATACTATTGACTTCTTACCTAATTTGTATTTTAGGGATTCATCTACATAAAGAGATTATTCTTACTACCCATAATTTCATCGAAATTGCCTCAAATTCTGTTTAAATTCTCCTCTTAAAATGTGAAACTGTTGATGTGTCTGTATAATTTGCTAAGAAATTTGCCTACCTTCTTTGAAGAAACACAATCATTTGTCAAAACTTAATTCTGTATTGCTTTTATTTATCCTAGCTATTGTCTATAAATCACAGAACACTGATTTATATGAGACCAAGCTCACAGTGATATAGTCCAATAACATTAAATTAAAAAAAGGAACAGAGCATGAAAGAAATACAGTTAATTGCATCAGATTATGTCATTAGGCAAAATAGTGCAGGTTCAAACATCTCTTTGAGCCCAGAAGAGAAGACATGAAAATGATGGCAAACTGAGAAAAATATGACAGAAATAAGATCTAAAATGATGCTGATGACACAGCTTTTTAATGAAGTTCTCTATTTCACAATGTAGATTAATTTGTATTTCTTCCTGGAGGTTCATTATAAACTTGTGTAATTCCTTCTTCCAACCTCATCCTGTCATTTAAAGAGCAGCTTTCCAGTATTCCAAAGAGAACAGTCATGCAGATATAATGACAGGAACAAAGTAGCATATCTGAAATATCTGGTGCCAGTCATTTGCATTACAGCTGCACAGCGTTTAGAACACTGTAAGCATTTATTTGCAAACATTTTTGTGTGATAAATATAAACAAGAGAAATAAAGTTATTATTTAAATAAACCCTCTTGTTAATTTTTTTTTTAACAACAAGTGAGGGGAAAAGTTGTGGTATATGTTTAAAATAAGACATTTTAATAAAACTCATCAAAGCTTCGGAGAGAATGAGAGAAAAACATTTTGACATTAACTCTAAACTCAGAGAAAATTCTCGGTTATGACTTCTGCTTCTCCTTTCAGATCACAAGGAATTAAACTTCTGTTCTTAAATACAAAATCAAAATTGAAAGCATCCAATAATTGCTTCCTTAATCTTACTAGGAAGGAGTGGGAACTGTACTGATATGCATGCTAGTTTTATTTTGACTTTTGCATATTTGGTGAATTTTGTAACATGGTAAAATAAAAAAAAAGAGGCAATCATTTTCTCCAATAAATCTTCATTGTAACTAGCTACATAAAACAGGCGAGAAGATGGTCTTTGTGCTTACAAATGTGTTGGCAATGATGAGTAGACTCTGAATTTTCCTTATAAAGCATCATAAAGGTTTGGAATATAATGGCTTTCTTTGTACTACCATAGATGAACCCCAAGCTCATTTTGCCAGCCCATAAAAAATCAATATATAGCATTTGTAAGATTACCACAATTTTTAATCTATCAGTTTAAAAAAAAAATCAGACTTGCATAAGCTCAGTGTTCTGCAAATAGGATTCCTATTATATAATCAGTTTTAACTCATATTACAGTTTTGATTTTGTCTTTTAAACACATCTGTATTCTTCTTATATTTTTGTCTTGAAATAGTGAGTGTTCATCATATAGCCATGGAAACAAGAATATTGTGGTCTAGAATCTTTAATAGTAATCTTTATTAAGTTGAATTAAATTAATAGTTGTTTAACTTAAAAGATCCAAAAGCACTAAAATTCCACATACTCTGAGTCAGGAATTAATTTTTTATATTTTAAAGTGAAAGGTTTCTGAAGTGTCCTTTATGTATGTATTGAGGTTGGGCATGGGGATTATACTCATATGATTTACGTCTCAAGCTAAAATCAAAACCATCAATGTGAAGGTGTCAATGAGGAAATGAGCAATTAAAGTTTTAGACACATGAAGGGCTAATGGTCCAAGGTTCAGTAGCCAAGCAACAGCCAAGCAGAGCAAACAACATGCCCTGTGATATTTTGTGTCCATAGGAGATATTGGCAAATGAGTCAGAATGTATTTGCAGCAGGAATTATTAATTTATGCTTAATGTATCAACACCACAGTTAGATTCCATCAAAAACAATGGACAGGGTATCACATCAGATACCCATCAATGTGAGTCATAGGGGACTTTCCTTATATGGGTGTAGGATCTAGTTTGAGGTAAAGTATCAACCAGAGCAGTTTTACCTTTTTATCTCAAGAATAACTTCAAAATTTAAATCAATAAATAATTAAAAACCTACTTGTTTTAATATCTGCTAAAATCTTAACTCAGTCTTTCTCATTGAGGTCCTGAGCTATTTGTCCCTTGAAAAAGAAGGGGCGGCTCAAGATGCAGCAATATGATATTTCTATTGATAATATAGCAGTATAATTATTTGTCTTGGAAGACAGGGATTAAGAATGAGAGAGGTAAAAAGTATGTCAGGATTAGTACTTATAGAGAAAAATAGATTTTGAATTTTGAGCGTGTATCAGTAATGGGATTATTAAAATATTTCTGCATAACATTTGCAATCCTTCTGCATTTACTCTGTATTTCTAAAAAGTCAAAATTACATGGTTAAATGATAATATTTGCAACTTTTTTTATTCAGCATATTTTTATAATAGACTTGTATATGCAGACAATAGTAATGAATAGTTTCTTTTTTTATTTTAAAAGAAAAAGTTGAACTAGACCTTGAAGGATATTGTCTTCTTTTTCTCCTTTTTTCTTTTCCTCATAGTAAAAATAAAGACCTATACTCACTTTCAAAATACATAAGAAAAATGTTATAACAGGCATTTAACTCAACTATTCTGAAGACCGTTTTCCTGACATAAATATTTCATATGCAGATCATCTTCTATTCCTACAGACTATACATAATGACTAAAATCAATTGCAGTGATTTAAACCAGCACCTGTGTTTCTCTCATCTCGTAATACATAGAGAAATACATTCTCATGTTTTGATTTACTAATCCATAGTACCTGGTTTGAATGATCCCAACAAAGTTAATAAACTGTAAAACTAAAAGTATGTTATCAAACTTTTCATCATACATAGAAAGATATTTTATTGACTTTATCAAACTATTATTTAGAGTCAAGTGTCTATTTTTAAGATATATTTTATACTTTAAAAAAAACCTGAAATACCCTAAATTATTCTTCAGAGACTGATCTTCCAGTGAACCTCTATTCTTGGCCTAGCATGAGCGAAAAAGGTTAATTTAGAATTTCACCTTACATGGGAAGCCCTGCAGTCCCTCCTAAAACAGATGGCCTCAGTCACCATTAAGCTCCCTTTACTGCCCATGATTCTGAGGCACCACCTGTAGTGTCTTTCTCTTTTTTTCTGCACTTTAGTTTACTACTTAGTTTTTAGTTCATTGTGTTCTTTCTTTCCTTCTCTCTCTCTCATTCACTTTCTTCTGTTTTTTCACTTTCTCTCTTACTGTCTGCCTGTTTGACGACCCATTCTATCTCTCCCTCTCTTTTGATTTAGTCTGTTTAATCATAGGAGATTATTTATTGAAATTAGTTCCTGGTACTGATTAGTTCTAAGATACAAGGTTCTCCTTTCATATACTTAGAGGCCTAAAATTACTGAAAACTAGTTACTTAGTCTGCTGAAATCTGTTCTGCCATGCTAAACGGAGAAGAAACTCTCCCAATATGCAACAGACACAGATTTCTGAAAGCTCTTCAACAAACAGCTTCTTCCCAGCCTGTTGGAAACAGCTTAATCTCCTCAATCATAAACTCATAGAATGGTTTAGTTTGGACTGGTCATTAAAGATCACCTAGTTCCAACTCATCTGTCATGGACAGGTACACCTTCAACTAGACCACGTTGCTCAAAGCCCCATCAAACCTTACCTTGAACACTTCCAGAGACAGGGCACCCACAATTTCTCTGGGTAACCTCTTCCAGGGCCTCACCACCCTCACAGTAAAGAATTCCTTCCTATTATCTAGTCTAAACCTACTTTTTTTCAGTAGTTTAAAGTTCAAAGCTGTTTGGAGCTGTTCTCCCTTGTCCTATTTGCTACATGCCCTTGTAAAAAGTCCCTCTACAGCTTTCTTGTAAGCCCCCTTTAGGTACTTGCTTTACCTTACCCTTTAGGAAGGCTGCAATAAGTCTAATATGTCAGTAGGGACATTATCAGATCAGCCAAGAAGCTGTAGAGATTTCCTCTTGATTGAACTATTTATTTTGTGCTCTAGTTTTCAAAAAACTAGTCAGTTTAAGCTCTGTCCTAACTCTAAGAAAACAGAATGCAAGGAATGTGTTACATTAAAGTTTGCATATAGTCTGCCTGTTCAGGTGGAAGAAACCTTTCAGCAAAATAAGGCATCAAAGAAATTTACTAAGATATCTATTGCCAAACTAAATTTATATCAATGCCCACTTTGTAAGTGTAATTCTTACTCAGTCTGATATCAGTTCTCAAGTGAGTTCTTCTACAGTATTTAATATCCTGGTCTTGCATAGCTTTACACTTATTGCTATGTAGAAACCTGAGCCATTATCCAGGGGACAATTAGTATAAACAGCAGCAACTAATCCATCATTTCTAACCTAACTCTCAGCAACTCCTGGTACCAATTAAATTACCTGTGGAACCAACATTTGAATCACAGTCAGGGTAACAGATAAGGATCGGTTCATTTAAAAGAAATAGGAGAGAGAAACACTAACACTCTCAATCAGTGCTGTGGAGTACATGTGCTTCAGTCATATGAGGGGGTAAAAGCAACACTGCCACAGAAATCCGTTATCTACACATCCAACCATGGAAACCATAAGCAAATCTGATCCTTATTGCGGCATCTCAACACCTGTTGTACATTTTCCTACACTGAGAGAGGTTAATTGGTTTATTCAATGTATTGAAGACAAATTAACTTTTTTTGGCTCTTTGAAGGAGTACAACAATCTTTACTTGGTTGCTATATCTCCCTGACAACAGTAGGTTGAGAATCTGAGGAGGATCCTGTTGCAGTCATCTATAGATCTTTGGTATCATACTGCCAAGGACCCAGCCTGGTACTTTCTGATGTACCTTGCTACTTTTCATTTATCTTTATTAGGAGTGGATCTTGGCAAATCTATGGACGATGAGTAAAAATTAGCTTCTCCAACAAATGCCAGAGCAAGAAATGTGAACAAGTGGCTTTTCCAGTTAAAAGTGAGTATTGGAAAGGGAGCAAGACATGCTTAGAAGATATGAGCTCTTCTCTGATGAGGATTCCACACACTCCCTCTCAAAGATTCTGGGTTGAATTATTTTGTGAGTGGAGCAATGACTCTTTATTTTCACACGGATGCTTATGCAATTATTTGGTTGATAGATGTTCTTCTTGCATACTTGGGAATATTTCATTTTCCTTTGGACATTAGACCAGAAATATGCTTTTCTATTTATCATTATTATCCCTGGAATTTTGAGAATGTTAGAAAGAAATTCAGAAAATACCATCACAGCAGTATGAGTTTAATATTCTCAATACTTAGATCTGATGAAGCTGTTATTAGAAAAGCAGTCCTCCAGGTGAATTTTGCTCACCTACTTCTTCAGAACAGTGACCAGGCAGCTTCCATGGAGAAAAAGTGCTTTGGAGTCATTGATACTACTTATTTGTGAAAAACATTCACAAAAAACTAACACTAAAAAAAACCTTGCAGTGATAGGGAGTTAATAGGTCTTCGAGATATGAGATACCCTGCATTACCCATCACCTCTGCAACCCCCACCAGCAGTTTTTGACCATGGTAGTGAGTCTGGATTACCTATGGTTGTCATTTCATTGAGTCACTTTCTGAAGCAAGCTCTCTGTGATTCCTTTTCCCTCCTGTGACAAAATTTCTGAAAAGGATTCTCACAGTTTTTCACCATTCACACAACCTTTTTTTCCCTGAAAAAAACATTTCCATTCCAACAGTGTTGCTGTTGGCCCACACAAACCCTCTTTTGCTGTGGTAATGGCTGTTATACGAACCTGAAAATTTCAGCTGCTCAAAAATCTTCTAATATTACCCTGAATTTCTATATCAATCTTTTATGTTGACCAGTTTTTGAATCCTCTCATTCAATATTTTGGTGCTCAAGACGGCTATAGTCCTGAGCTAACCATGTAACAGTCCTTTCACTCAAGATGATAGAACAGAAAAGCATTCTGACCTCATAAGTAGCTTGAGCCACCAGAGAGCACATAGATTTTGGTTTGTAACTGCTTTTAATAGTACCACATATGTCCATTCTTGTAAATAGCAATATGACTATATCTTGACTACTGTGATAGCACTGCAATACACCTGAAAAAGTTTTCTGTCATACAGATATTTAGAAATCCACTGTTGAGTTGGAAGTCGCCTCTTATTCCAAGAGTCTGGATTAAAACTTTTACAAATCAGTCACAATTTTATAAATGGTCTAGACTCTAGTTGCACCATTTTTGGTTCATAACTTACCTGCTAAAATTATACTTAGTTTGTGGGTGAGTATTATGGGAAAACAGTTTTAGTCTAGGAAAAAAAATCCCATATATATAAAATGGTAAATATTTTGGGTAGTTGATACAGCTGAAGTGAAACTAAGTCTAATGGTTACTCATTTGCACTGAGACTACTTCAAATCTACAGAACTTCAAACTTTACAGACCTTTTCCCCCCCATTTTGCTGTAACTACTTATCATTACTTGGTCCAAATATTTAAATGATTTCAAATCTTATGACACTGATTTTTTGTTTCCAAACTGTAAGCACAGCTATAGATTGGTAGACTGCTGTTCAGGCTTGATTTCTGATCCAAAACCATTATCTTCAATGGTCTTTGGATCAGATCCTTAGAGATCTTCTTTTCAGTACCCTCTTGCCAGTAATCTGTACTACATAATTAAGTGCAGTCTCAAAACTGGCCCCCATGTCCTCTGCTCATTATTCCTTTCAAAATTAATGTGTTTCCATGCACGGCTACATTTTCTCTTTCTCTTTATCCCATTTTCTATCTAGTACCTTGTCTTGTCTGTAGCTCCTTACCTAGTTAGTAATCTCCTTACCTAGTTAGTGGCACCTTGCCAAAATACAAGTGTACCGTATCTAAAAAATTTTACTCCTCTGTCATGTTAGTGTTATTTTCGAAGAGTTCTAACAGGTTATTTAAGTATGGCCTTTCTTGGCTGAAGAAATTCTGGCCATATTTAATGAACTATACTTTAACTGTTATTCTCCTACAAACCTCCATCAAGATTTTTTTTTCTCTAAAGCTCGTGTTAAAATATGTGACCTACACTTTCTTGATTTACCTCTTAAGATTCTGTCTTCTAATAATGTACCTATATTTGTCATTTCTCAGTCTTCAGAAATCTCTTTCATATCTAGTGAACCATTAAAACAGCATTTAAAGGGTTACCAGCATCATATTTTCTTCTTTCATGAAAGGCATTTCAATGTGATACATCCGAATGTGTGCATATCTTTGGTTCCTGTTGATTGTCTTACTACAGAACTTGGAAAAATACTGTGTTAATAACTACACAAACATAAGTGTAGAATGAATATTTACAAATTATCTAAATGATCAAGGAAGGTTTAGGAGGAGGGCAAAGGAGATCCAAGTCTCAAGATACATCTGTCAGAGATGAGCAACAGATTTGGGGATTCTCCATTGCATGGCAATTATTTCTAACCAGGTATAACCCTCCCATATACATATATTTTTTAAATCATTGTCACTATCTGCTTTAATTTCCCCCCTAAATAAATAAACTTTGCTTCAATAACTCTTTGGCTTTTTCATAGATAAACCCCCAAATCTATAACTGAGCAAATATTCTGCCATTTCTTTCTTCCCATAATCTTCACTGGAAATATTTCAAAAGTTTGGACTCTTTTATATTTTAACTAGATTGGCTGCAGTAGACAGACAGAAATTCAACACTCATTTGATTTTTTTTTTCTTATAAAAGAAAATGTGGACTGGATAAAACTTGGCATGAGATATTTTCACCTCTCTCATTGAATATTTTTGAGATTTCATTTTTCTGGTATACTGGCAATTATTCTCAAGCCTTATTTCAGTGACTGTTTGAGCATAGCCCCAGCAGAAGAAAGTGGAAAAATCATAGGGAAAAAACTATTTTTCCATGTCAGTACAGGTTTCACCATTGGGCTGTTCCAACAGCAATTTTTATTTCTGCCTTTTTTTTTTTTAAGACAAATTCCATTCTGGAGCTTACAAAACTTTAACTTTCTAAAATGTTATCTTAAAAGTAGTATAAACCTTTCGTCCTATGTTTTCTCCAAATTATTAAGAAATTGTCTGAGAAACAGAAAATATTTCTGTGGTTGAAGCAAGAAAGAAAATTCAGAAAATAATTAAATTAACTCCTTATAGAAGTCATTATGGAAAAAATTAGAAGTTTTATAGATCTTTCCACCTTTAAATAAGTTGGGGAAAATGTGATATCATCAAAGGATGATAAAATTCTACAAAGCTTATGAGGAAACTGGATGGGGTACATCTAATTCTGCCTAGTGAAACCTGTGACCAAGCAGTGTCTGAGTATATTCAGAGTCTCCACCATCTTTAAACCTGAAATTGGTGCAGTAAGATAAAAAAAGCAAGAGTATTGGATCTGATAACTTGTTTCACTAGATGTGTTTCGAATAGGAGAAGCACTGGTAAAATCCAATCTGGCAGCTATTAAAGCCAAAGACAATAGCTAAGAAGGATTTGGGAAAACCATGGATTCATGCAGTATGAAACTAGGTGGTGGGGCTGTAAAAAGGAGCAAGAGTTGAACAAAAATTATAAAACCATAAAACAGTAGTATAGAGTTTCCAGCACAGAGAATACTCAAGGATGTTTGTATAACAGGATTCTTCAAAACTGCTCTCAAAAAAGCAACAGAATCTTTATGACTCAACTGTGAGGAAATGCAAAAAGTGTTGCTAAAAAGACAAATTCTTAACAGATTATACACTAAAAGATGAGAAGGCCTTGATCAGAAAGACAGAGAAATCATGAAACAGGAAAAAAAAAATCAAGAGACTGGAAAGTCTCCTTGAACACAGACTAGATATGCACATGTGCTGTGCCCAGCTCAAAATGGAGCATTCCACAGGTCTTGACCATTGTCATTTTGTTCACACTCTGTTCATGAACATTGCAGTTTCTGAAACTCATATACAGGAAGGAAAATGCAATAGAACTGCCTTATTATGGTCATGAAAAGAGCTAGAATGTAGACCAATTGCAGTGCAACAGATATTTGATTTGCATTTTTAAAGACAAACAGCATAGTATCATAAACAGGCAAAGCCATCCTGTGATTATCTCCTGAGATCAATATTCCTCATGCAGTGGAAGCAAGGTCCCTGAAGGAATCACAATATAGTAACTGTTAACAACTGTTGACTATTTAAGAGAAACAGTCTGGAAATAATCAGCTGTAGAAGAGAGAGCAGAGAAGTCTGGCTGGTGACAGGTAGTCTTAAAAGTAAGTGGTTCCCTGGTATTATCAGAGAGGAAAGGAAACGTGACTATCTGTCCTCTTAGCAAGATATCTCGCAAAGACAATGTGAAGTAGATACTTCATTGTTTCAGTGAACAATTTTTGACAGTCAGGATATTCCAGCTCAGCATCTTGATTTTTTTGTATGAGCTTAAAAGTATAATAGTCATTTGATTAACCACAGACATGTCTGCCTTTGCTACTGTCAACTGTATTTTGTATGCTCTGATATCCAGTTTTTAATGTATAAATAAGTAGACTTTGAACATCATTTGCACCCTCTGTAATGTCACTGTGCATCTTTTCTCCCTTTTCTTGGAGTTCAATAATTCAGTGTTTGACATTACAGAGATTCGGGTAAAAGCTATAGATAGTGCAAAGGTTTAGACATCTTTTAGTGCTATTCTTTTCTCTGCTGTACATCTTTCAGCCTCTACTATTTAAACAGCGAACTGTTCCCACACTGAGAAGTGGGAAATTGTTACAATGATGCTGTTTTTTCTAACATTTGTGGAAATCTTCTGTGGAGAAAAGGGGAAAAAATCCATTTTGTCAATGTTTCTCCACAGTTGCAACATTACTATAGTTTGTTTCGTTGCCAACTGAGTTCTTGAGCTTCTCTGGTATATTTAGATGTTCTCAACTCCCTAATTTTTGAGTATGTCCAGTTTTTAAACTATTTTCCGGTAGATAAGTAGTATGACTCAATCATACAGCACATTAAATAGAACAGGACAAAATAAAAGAAGATAGTTAGTACTCTATCCTGCAAAGAAAATGTTCCTGCAAAGAAAATATACCTACAAGATTATCCCATTGTCCGTGCAAATGTAATGCCACCATCATCATCACCTAGGTATTCAACCCAACTCAGCCTTACATGATTTCCTTAAGTCCTTCTAAATCTTTCTGGTCAAGTCAATTTTCATGGTAATAAAAATCTTTCTTTAAAGCCAGTACTTTAAGTGGTTACACCATTTATTCCATAATAAATTGTTTCTTGGAAAATGCTATTTACAAGCTGAGTTTCTATGCTCTGGGCAGACTGCCACCTCATTTTGGCTTGTTTCATAGGACTCTGCATGGAAATATGTCTATAAATCGGTATAAATCTCCTGTAAGAGTCTCCTACAGCTCTCCACCCAGAAATACAATCTATTTGCCCTCTTCAGCTTCTGAGAAACAGCACACCGCTCAAATACTAGTAGAAAGTGTCCTTCATTCAGCAGAGATAATTAGTTTCAGTTACTTAAACTGAGCAACTATTTCCCTTCAAAGAGGATATTATATTTGCCTAATTGCATTTAAGTGCTAAACACTGTAAAGGATAATGTTTCCCAAGTATGGCATTTCTTTGGGTCTTTGCTAGTAGCGGGCTAGCTGCCTGTTACAAGGGTCAATAGAAAGCTACAGTTTGAGTAAATGATTAAAATTCACAGATCACTGAGCACAGACCTATTTTTTTCCCAAATGACTGTCAGTTAATCTTCCCCATACAATTCGTATCCTTATCACATGCACTAAATAAGCATGAAAGGTAAATTGTTGGCTTTCTGTTATGTTATGAAACAATCAAGACTGAGCTGAGCTAAATGAGTAAGATACTAGTTTGCAGATTTCTATGAAAGACCTACTGAAACATCAACCCTACCAGGCTTTTTTTTTCCCCTTGCATTTTCCTATCTTAGTTATAGAGCCCTTTCCACTAGGTTGTTCCAGCAAAACATTCAGAGTGCAGATGCTGTGGTTTCATTCCAGTCAGAATACAGATGTGCTACACAACTTTGCCTTTAATTTTTGGCTAAACAAACAGGCAAACAAACAGTAGATTAAACTAATGGGGAGCCTAATTATATCTATCCATTAAACCCTAAATTTGCTTCCTTTCCATTATGCCCTAAATTTGCTTCCTTTCCAAATAGCAGGCGCTGTCTTTAAATCCAAAAGGACTGATGGCAAGATACCAAGTTTAAAATTCTCCCACTGTCATAGACTGTTTTACTAATTATCCAGATTCCAAGGCAATCATACAACTGAAATCATTCACCTCACGCCTGGAAACATAAGTCTTGTTCTTTTGATGAATATTTATAAGACAGTGTAAAGCAGTCTACTTTCTTTTCCCCTCAGGCAAGACAATTTGGAGTTCATCAATATGTATTACCAAGGACTTTTATAAAAGGCACTTCAAAGGAAATTCATCAGGCATTCCTTTTGTCTTGATTTCTGTTAGACTGATACTTCCTTTTGACAAGTATCAATAAATTATCCTCTGATGGCTAGAAACTTGATGTCTTATTCAGAAACTTCCTCGCACAGCAAAGTCTCGTCCTTAAGTTTCCAATGAAATTTTTAGCATCTAGCTTTTAATTTAAGGATAAAGGAAGACAGTGGAAGAAAATTAAACACAAAATAATCAATGTATTTATAAGTGGTTCTATGACATATTTTGCTTTCACAGATGACAGGAATTTGCCAGTTAAGAATTTCCATGACCTACGTTCCTTTTTACTTTTTCTATTTGACTTTTGACCATATTTGGAATTCCTTAAAAGAAAAACTGAAGCTTAGTCCCCAGTGCTTAGACTGAACAATAAGCAAATTAAAACCAGATTAGTGCAGATATGTGGTGTTGAATGACAGAATGTCTCTGTCCCAGTTGGTTATTACTTTTCCTCCTTTGGACGTTGACACAAGGGCTCATATTTCTGGGAAAGGAGAGTGGGATCTTAAAGTGTAATAGAAAAAAAAAGAAAGCTTTTCTGATTAACAGGCAATATAAATACTTTAATGTTGCATATTGTTCCCAATGAAAAGTAAATATCACCTTTATGATTATGTATTTATTTCTTTACTTTGCTAAATATGCATGCACGAGAAAATCTATCATGGAACATACAAAAATGTATAAATTAGTATGTGATGATAAGGTAAGTACCAGTTTGTGCAACAATGGGGAAAATAATGGGGATAAAAATCACAGTTTAACATTTTCCTCTTTTATTTTTTTTTTTAAATAAATGGGATTATTGCAAGAATATTTTATGGATGTGTGCATGTGAATTCCAGTGTTAGCTTTAAAAGTAAGGCTGGTCTTTCCAAAAGTAAAAGTGAGCTCTTCGGTCATGTTGTACCGTAAGGAGCCCAGATACCATGGTCAGGTTAGTCTCAGTTCCTTGGCAACAGAAACATCCTGAAGGGTTGGCCATTTGGGGCTTTAGTAAAGTACACGTAGCAAGTGTCCACTTCTTCTACCATGCCTTGTGCTATACTAGTACCATTAACAAAACTATTTTGAACTATAATTTCTTGTCAGAACACAATCCACAACTGAGAGTCTAATTTCTGTGTGCATTGGGGGAAATGAGGGGCAATGGTCTTTGTTCTTCTAAAACACATATTTTGTGATGAGTACTTCAAAAGGTTCTGTCTTTTTTTGAATATTTCTGGAGGAATCTGTCAAAAAATAACTCTCCTCTATGGCTTTTAGCCAGAAAAGTATAGTAAAATTAACTTGAGTACTGACAAAGATTAATTTATCATTTAGATTGAACTTATTAGATCAAGATGCAAACTGCACAGAGGCTTTCTGAACTCCTCCCCAAAACCATACCTGAAAAACCAGCCAATTTTCCCTTGACAGTAAAGACTTACAATACAAAGGAGGTATACACAGCAAAAGATGAGGAAGGAAAAGCACAGAGTAGTTGTATGTGGAGATGCCCTGAAAATGAACTGACAGACTTTTCATTACTGGATTTGAGTTCTCTTTAAAATTTTCTTTTAATCTTCTCAGAGTACAGAGAGACCTTTTAGATCTACAGTAGGTAGGTAATAAGAATCGTAACTGAATATGGAAAAATAAAGCATCAGAATGTATTTGCTGTCATGAGTGATATTATATGAGGTAGAAATAATTTCTGTGTACCTAGAAAGTAAAGTAACTTGATACAAGAAGGTGAACTCTAATGTCTGATACTTATCAATTGCTTAGCACTTAAACCAAAATAAAAAGTAACCGGCCATGGCACATGAGCAAGGTTTACTATCCCAAATTGGCAAGCTGCTGTGCTTTGAGCTCAGCTAAATTGTTTACCAAGGGAAATAGGGGAAAATTAACTTTCTCAATCTTTCTCTGAAAGAAAAAAAAAAATATATTTTCCTCATAAATACATTCTTTGTGCCACATGAAGTGTTTAATGTTCAGACTTGAAAACCTGGTTATTGTGAACATCTAATTAGAATAACTCACTGTCTACATTATTGTGCTTAATGTGTTGCTCTGAATAAATATTTAATATGCTACCTCAGGTGTTCCTGTCTTGGGATTTTGATATCTGTTCCCTAATTACAGCAGACCAGTCGTAATACTGAAGCTTATGTCATGGCCAGTAAAACTTCTAAGGAGAAGTTGAACATGCATTTTAAAATATTCATTCAAGGTTAAACTGTCAACACTTGTGAAAATGCAGGATGAAAGCAGGTTACTATTGCCTCATGCTACTTCTGTTAAAAAAGTTCATATTAATATATGGAAGAAACTACCCTAGAGTTCAGTTTATGACAGGCAACATTTCTTGCAAGCCTTGATTTAGAAAAAGAAAAAAAACCAAAACAAAAACAAGTAATGCAAGACGGGGTAATGACATATGTCTGTCAGCCTCCAGACGTATTATCTCCATGAACTTATGATGCTCCTGGCCTCATGCTTTCAATTCCATACCAAGTTTTAAGGTCAGCAACAAGAAACAGCATCCTTTAGTGACCCTTGAAAAAACCACATCTGAAGTCCTACATCCTGGAGCTCTCTTTCTCATGTAATTCTGTTTTGCCTACTCTCTTTGGCATCATGACTTTTACAATCAATTTGACATATCCATCTACAGACATCAGTGCAGAAAATTTCTGTTTCCTCACGGTTCTTTGTCTACCACATAGGACATGCTTCAGTGCCTGACTCCAGGAGCTGTACCACTCCAGCCTGAGTAAAATTTTAAACCTATCTTGGCTGTGTCAGATATCTCTTTCTAATGAAATATTATGGATTTTAAATCCTGTGTCAGAGACCCATCTCTGAACCTTAAGGGGTGGGGATTGAGTGTTTTCTTCGTATTTTCATTTGATGTGTTTACATCTTTCTGTGTAAGTGTATTGCAACTTCTAGGCTTTGACTCAATTTCGTCCTCCACCATATATATATCAGCTCTGACAGATGAACACAAAAAACATGGATGCAATGATGCTCAAGAAAGCTATCTTTGCAGCCTTTTGTGAGTTTGAGCTGAGTGTTTCATAAAGATGTTTGCAACAGAAAGAAAAGGACTAAGAAGGAAGTAGCATCTATGACTAAATCAGTCCCAAGTTAAAGATGAAAACTTGTCTTATTTATTTAATTTATAAAAGTCTTGTCCTGATATTTAGGACTTTCAGCAGAGTTCACATCAGCTGGTATAAATAACTTCTTCACCAAAAAAGGGGTTGCACAAGACCTGGTCACAAGCCCTAAAACCGCTTGCAGATGAAAATTTTTAGAAGATATATCCATAGTGCATACAGTTACAGATTTCTTGATTTTTACACTTGACATTATACATTTAAAAGTATGCAAAGACATGAGGGATTCTGGGGCAAACACCCTTTTGAAACCTTTATCAACATGCCTTTTTAAGATCTGCAGATAGAAAAAGCAAATACGAGTCCTGAATTCAACTTTTACAAATAAAAAATATTTCCTCATTAGTCGTGCCCAAGCGGAATATGGAAGAAAACAAAATTAAAAATACCAGAATTTGGAAAATAATTAGGGTACAATTCTGCCTTACCATCCCAAAAGCTTTGTATTTTCTCTTCCTTTTTAGTTTATAGTTTAGAGCCTCTGCATCAACAGCTTGCACACCTGGAAATTAAAGAGTAGGAGGAGACAAAAATTAGTGACTGATTTCATGAAAGTTTTCCTTCCAATGGAAGAGTTAAAAGCTCAAGAAATCAAAACAGAAAAAAAAAATAAAAAAATCACGGAATTCGAACTACCTGATCTAGGTAACTTATGCTGAATATGAGGGTACTTTTCCTTTGTATCAGATTTTAAAAGCTGAAGAGTGGTTGAACTGTTTTGTTTGCCAAATGAGATATTGTTTTCAGATTAAGTCAAGGGGTTTTTTATATTTGTGAAAATAATGAAATGAAAAGAGATGAACTTGTGAGAGTGAGTGGCTGTAACCATTTATGACAGAGAGAGAAAGAGGTTAACTTTCTCTCTTGGAAGTTATGTCTTGAAAGCTTTTATAGTAATTTCTGCAAAATATATGAAAGTCTTATTCCATCAGATTATAAAAGTTTGGTCAGCTCTCTAAACCACCAGTTTGTGATGTCTATCCTCCATCAGCACTACACTCTTTCTGTCACTAGTAATATCATGACTTAGTATTTAATTGCTAATAAATACTACTAATGGAGAGCTATTCCCTTCCCCTTTGCAAGACAGAGATACCTGCTGTGTTCTCATTCACACAAGGATGAGTTATCTCCTCAGAAGGGGAAGAAATGCTCTCCTCTCAGAGGTCTCTCTGCTCAACGACAAAGGATTATGTATGTCAGGTTTTAGCCATGTAATTCTAAGTAATGACTGATAAATATTCAAAATACACATGCATTAAGGTAAAGAAGCAACAAAAGGGAAGGTTCAAAGAGGATGGAACCAGGGTCCTTTCAGTGTTGCCCAAGTGACAGGACAAGAGGCAACGAGTACAAACTGAAACACAAATTCCCTTTGAACATCAGAAAAAAAACTTTTTTAGTGTGAGGGTGACAAAGCACTGGTAGTGGTTTCCCAGAGAGGTTTCATCTTAAGAGATATTAAAGAAAAATGTCTAGGCACAGTCCTGGGCAACTGGATCTAGGTGGACCCTGCTGGAGCAGCAGAGTTCAACCAGGTGATTTCCCTCCTAGCCTCAATCATTCTCTCTTTCTGTGAGTCTGTGAAGAAAAAACATATAAGAGAACAAAGAAACAAGGACAGCTTTAGAATGGAAGGTTTTCTGTTCTGTTGTTAAATGTTTGTGAACCTGACATGGAAGGTTGTGTGTCAAGATGAAGAAGCAGATACTTCAGAGCAATTTTGTGAATAATTTTAACTTATGGGTTTGTGTATGCAAATGAAGAATCCATGTGGAAAAGGAACTGGCCTACTCAACAGAAATAAATTATACAAGATTTCAAAAAGAGAAGAAAAGCATTCTATAGGGTATTAGATTTTTTTTTCTAAGATCTACATATCTCAGGGAATAAGCTCCAAAACTATATTCTACTGTGCACTGTTTCAATAAATTTATTTTTTATATTACAGTTATAGGTATTGTTAGAAATCCTTAATAGCTCCTTAAGCAATGATCATCATGTGCTTTTACTTCCTTGGCAGTAGTTTCCTCTTTTAGTTGAGTTTTAGGTGCTTGGATTGCTTTTCATTCTTTTAATTCCTTCGCCCCTCCCCAGTTCACATAGACACAAGTCTAGGGCATAACATCAGAAGAATAACAGTCAATGAAATATGCCTTTCATGTGCAACAAATTATGAGCTCCATGATGACCCCTTGGTTATTTAGGGACCTTATTCTGCTATATAAAGCCAGGAAAGTTTTGTTTGCCAAAGAGCTACCCTTTTTGCCCTAGCTACTGCATCAATAAAGCAGATTTGTGCATCCTGAACCTTCCTTTTTTTGTTCCATTTGGGGCTGTAGATATTTTAAATCCTGAACTGCCATGTGAGTTAGGGAGCCAAGGAGAGCAAAGATATATCAGTCATTTGTCAGGCTGCTGAAAAGACAAGCTATAGTATTCTTTATTTGTGGTAGCCGAGCTCAGCCAAGGGAAGAAATAACCCGCTCATTTTTGGAGTCTGTTAGGATTGGACAGAATTTCCCAAGGAAACAGAGATATGAGGTTTTGTTATCAGCAGTTACTGCTGCATATCTGGTGTTTGAACTTAACTCTTTAAAGGAAATCTAAGCTTATGGTCTGACATAGGATAATATAGAAACGAGCATGTGAATAAACATTAGAAATAGAATAACACACAATTTAGCATATGAGTCACCAAAACTATATGCTATTGTAATTACAGGAAGTCAAATAGGAAAGTTAAAGATAAAAATATTCAGAAAACAGAAATAAGCCACATTTGTCCCAAATAATATGTTATAAATCCAGATTAATTGCAAACAACCTTTTCAATGTCCAACAACGCTCTACAGTGTTCTTCACACTGGTATGATCTTACCATGCTGGAGTGGTCATGCTGGTACATGTGTAGTTGTATTAACTGCAAATGGGTTATATGCCATCTACAAACTGAACACAAACACAATCCACAGCAAACATTTAACTGTTCAGCAGTATACATTAAATAGGCTGATCATCTGACTACCTCCAGCAGGGCAAATATCTCAAGAATCTGCCTTGGTATTGCATTTGACATTAGTACAAGGCTTGCTGATGCTCAGAGTAAGAACCTCAGCTCAATGAATACCTCAACATAAAATATCCACTTCATCAACAATATCAATGAATCATACCATTATTAGCAGCACAGGACTAAATGTATTATACTGCTATGCAAGCAGTGCAACATTTCTGAAAAACTGCAGAAAAGCCAAAGAAATCCTTGTTCCCTTCATGTCCATAGCCTAGTTACACTTGGTACTTAAGCAAAAAATCTTTGATGTATTTGAGCATTAAGTACCCTCCTACACCTTTTTTTTTAAAATTACTGGAAAAAAAAAGAAAAAGATAACCAGAAAGAATTCTATCTTTTTATATATAGATTAGCAAGTTTCCCAGTACAGGAAGATGGAGGTTGAATGCTCTGTGATCACTGTAGAATTACTGGTGTAAAGAGATAACATTACTGACTGTCAAGTTTTTGGGTTTTGGCTGTGACATTTTATGTCCGTGAAAAAGACAGATGGGAGAAACCAAGCTCCCCCATGCCCACTCTACTGCCTTCCCCATCCCCCCACAAAAAAAAAGAAAAAAAGTGAGCTTTTTTTAGGAGCTTTCTCCTGAGGTCATGAGGTGATGTACTATTTTAAAATTTCATTCACTGAGGATTTTTGCACTCTTAATCACATAGTCATGACTCGTAGTATATCACCTGTCTCTGATCTGCAGATCAAAGATATCATGAAGCTTGTTTTATACTTGCACTTTATACTTGCTTTTTTGCATATTCTGACTAGATCTACTCTTTAAAAGACTCTGGATATGTGTTTTTAAGCAGACTACCATTGTCCAAATTTTTTAGGGAACTTCAGAATCAATTTCTTAGAATGTGCAGAAACTCTCCTTTCTCTTCTTTCATCTTGCCTTCTACATATACATAACTTTTTGTGTTCATCTTGGATAGTTTTGGGCCTATTAGGTTTTCCTCTGCAGAGAAGTAATAGAGTAAAATTTATCCTGTCACAGAGTAAAATTTATTTACTTCTCAACACTTTTATCTGTTGAATCTATAATAATTAATAGTGCAGTCTAAAAAAAATAGATCCATTTACATGCTTGAAGCTAAGAGGAAAGCAAAGTTACTGTTACCCTAAATTGTGTGTTTTTTTACTCTTGGGGAGGGGGTTGTAGTGATTTTTTTATTTTTAACTTTTCTTTATCATAGATATATCAACTAGACACAAGGACCACTGAGCTATCTTGAAAATACAGTTAAGCTTTCTGAAAAGAAAACTGTTATGTGATATACCTAGTGTATTAATTATAGACTAGCCCAATGATTGATTACACTGTGGAGTGGGAATTGCTCTCAACACTCTCCTCTTTGAGAATAAACCGCAAAGTTAGAGCACCTGCATCCTCATACAGGCATACAATGATACCATCACTGGTTTTAATCTCCCTGTAATTTCGGGAACGTGCTGTATGCTCTCCAAGGTGCAAGAAGGACATGTTGTACCCATTAACCTTTCCACACAAAGAGTGTTCATTGCATGCAGCAATCTGACAGAGGCCCAGTCAGCTACTGGATACAACTAAGCAACAAAATGCATGTGTTTTGTACAGAATATGTTATCAGCTAGCAACTTGAAAGTCATCTTCCACATGGAGAGAACTTAAAGTGAACAAATTAAAGCTCATGTAGTAAATAAATCATCATGATAATGTCTATTTGTGTTTGCTAAAGGAATGTGGGAAGCAGGGAGAGTAAAACGTGAGGATTTTAAGGGTTGTCTCAGTGACAAACTCTATCAAGTAGGCAGATAAAAAGAAAATATCTTGTAGTGGTGAATTTTTCATTAGAAGTCAATAGATTCTGTAAAGCTGTCAAATGTTAACTAGCTTACCTTCTGCTCCTTGCAAAAAGGTTAATGGATACAGCACATTTGCTACTGTGACACTGAAAACAAAGCATGACAAATGGTATACTCTTGTATTTGTTTTGCACTCTTTTTTAAGTTCTTAATTATTTTTTTATTTTAGGCCTGCTATACATAGAAGTGGTTAGAGTGTGAATAGATACTAGGACTGCTTGAAAAGCCTTACCATGAAGCCATCACAAAGGCCAAGGAGACAGATTTTCCCAAGACTAGGTGTGCGTGTAATACTGAAGGCTCTTGTCCTCTGTCAATTCGGTCCTTCTGAACTTGTACAGATCCTGTTGTTTCTCTTCTGTCTTGTCCAATTATACTGGGGGCTTGCAGGTCAGAGACTCTCCCCAACAGTTTCATGCAGCAGGTAGCAAAATGAAGCTTTGATTTTTGTTGAGGTTTCTAGGTACAACTGTAATACAAACAATAATAATATCATGAGTGTTGTGAGAAAAGCACGTATGCATGTTTAGCATATATAATTTTGATGTTGACGGGAAAAAGAAAATTAAAGACTTCAGCAGACATTCTTTTCCTTAATTATGTCAATTCCATTCTATGTGTTAATCCTTTATCCGAAGTCAGGCTCAAATTTTGCTACCACACATTATGGAACCTTTTTCTGAAGTCCTAAGATAGTATGCAATACAATCTTGGTCAGAAAAGAGTAGGACTTTTAACATATGGCTGCCAAATCTGTTTTTTCTACACTCTATCACTGCTATATATTGCTTCATGAATGTCACTGGACCTAGGACTTCTAAGTGAATAAATTTAAGGACTGGATATTATCTGCCATTTTTACGACATGCATGATCTCATTTAAGAATAGGACGAATTGTTCCTACAACACATACCCAATGTGAAAGCAATGAGATTGCAATCAGTCAAAGAAAAAAGTCCAAAGTGTCCAAGGAAACTGGACCAGCTAATGAGACTACTAGAAAGCTTCATAAAATTTTGTGAAAAATCACTGAAGATTGGTAGGTGGGGTCACTTGGGCAATTCTCACTTGCCTAAATCCATGAAGAAGTACTATTAATTACAGAATTTCTCTTTCATCTGTTGCCTATTTGGGGAGTGATACACTCCAGTCAGATTGAAATATTTGGGGTTTTTTTAGGAATAGTTTGAGATAAAATTAATGACCGGTGACTTTCAGGAAATAAGACTAAACGATCTTTTTTGTCCTGAAAATAGTAAGGTTAATTGTCTTTTGCATCTTTTAAGCCTATGATTTAGGATGTATATGATCAATACTTCCAAGAAGAAAAATCTCAAGTCAGACTCTTAATTCAAAAACAGAGAAATTGACACAGAAACGTGAGAGTCAACCATGCAAAATCTGCTTTGGGTTGGATTTTTTCCCCCTTTTCAAAGTACAAGAACCTTAATGAGGCACTAGGTGGCTGTTTGCATAAGCCTTAGAAATCTTTAAGATCAGGCTTGATTTAAAAAGATAAATCCTTGAGGCTATGCAAACTTCAAAAATATCTTACAGATAGTATCTAATGATACAATGTTCCGTTAATTTAGTTGCAAGTATACATAACAGTTTTTAATAAAAACCAAGTGTGTTTAAAAATTGTGGAAAATTGAGATGGGAACCTGAATGTCATTAAATACTTTTAAGTGCGGTAAGAAATCTGAGTTTACTAAGCCATTAACAATTTTGGTTTCTGTGGGGAACAAAAGGACATTTTATATGTTCAACCAGTGAAATATACTGTAAAGTTTAAAGAAAAACAATGCCAAAAGAAACTCAATGCTTTCAAGAGTTAAAATGCAGCTTTGAATCCACCTGTATATGGAGAAGATTTTAATAAGCTTTAGCAATGCAATTGTATGTTGGAATTTCTTATTTTCTTAATTCAACAAATAGGATTTTCTGAGACTCTGCTATTATTCTCAGTCCATTCTCTGAAGAATCCACTGATTATAGGTAGAAATAATCAAACAAAACAACCTGAGAATATTGGAGATATTAAATAGGATCATATACTTTCAGTGGAATTTTCTAGCAGTCTTCCCCTAGGATGAAAATGGAGAGAACATTCCTATGCTGGGAAGAAATAAAGCTGAAGGTGGAAGTCCAAGAACTAGGAAGGCAGAAAAATTGTGATGGAAAGCCTTAAAGTACTACACTGCTTGGCCATCCCTAGCAAAAACATAATTGAATTACTACTACAGAAAGGACCATTGTAATAGGTTTATGCAACACTAGCATAGGAATTATTTTCCAGAGAATCTCTAAAGTCTACCAATTCCAGACTGCTATTTCACATTGAGGAAATGAACTGCAACAAACAACTTTCAACAAGCATGCATGTGACAGCATGGAGCCAAGGCCACCAAGGGACAAATGTGATAGTATTTTATTTTTTTTTCAATAAGATGAGAGAAATGGAGAACCCAAGCAACTGCCATAAAAGGCACATGCAAAATAGAGGTTGCAGATACTTATTTGATTGTTCATCTTTATCCAGCAGCTTAAGACATACTTAAACAGTGTTTTTCACTTGCTAAATGTAGCCTGTACATGCATTTCAGATCCCTTGGTATCCGTCTTAAACAATAATGCTCATTTATAATGTGAAAGTCAGAAATTCCTCTGCAGTGTACTTATGCATCCTGGGATAAGAAATAAAGGGCATTGCAGCTTTTAGAGCTAAGATAGTGTCCATGTTCTCCTACTCTCCAAATTAAATATGTTCCTATAGACATCTATTGTTCAAACATTGTAAGATTCACTCATATTGAAACTTCTTTGGTATTTCTGACTCCTCTCCCAGGCAGCTATCAGTAAGACAAGAGGGCACAATCTTAAGCTCTGCTGGGGGACGTTTAGGTTGGATATTAGGAAGAAATTTTTTACAGAGAGGGTAATCAGGCATTGGAATGGACTACCCAGGGAAGTGGTGGATTCTCCGTCCCTGGAGGTTTTTAACATGAAACTGGATGTGGCACTTAGTGCCATGGTCTGGTAACCATGTCAGTAGTGGATCCAGGGTTGGACTTGATCTCAGAAGTCTTTCCAACCCAGCTGATTCTATGAGTCTATGATTCTATGATTCTTCCTTCTTGGTTCAACCTTCTTCCTTCCAAGTGTGTTTTCCTTGTGTCTCACCGCTGCAGCTCTACTTTCTGAGAAATGCAATTAGATTTTCCTCTCTTTGCCCCCTACACCCTTCCCACCTTAACCTGGCCACTCTGACAATTACCCAATCTATATGGTTGACATCTAATAATCTTCTAAGACTTCAATACAAACTGTAGCAAATAGTCTTTTTGAGTATCTGTACTCCAGGACTTTTTGTGTCTGCAGTGAGACTAAAAACAACAGTAAGCTGTTTTCTTCTCACATGATATAGTTTTTGTGCATTAGGTACTTGCAAGCTCTTGAACAATTCTCATTAAAGGGCAGCAAATAAAAGATCAGTGGAAAGATGTTTTGCAGAAACAGGCATTATTCCAGAAGCTAGTTTGAGGCTTAGAGATATAGAGATAACATATAAAAGGTGTGACCTTCATTCTTCATCTCCTTACAATTTGATATTTATTCCTTCAATTAAATCCTTCTGGCTAAAAAAGCTAGCAATATCAACAACAAAAAGAAAACTGGAAGAGTTTTTTTTTTTAGACAACCCATAGAACAGGTCTCAGAGTTAAATTTAGGATAACAGATTTTTTTCTTCAAAAGTAAAATTTGTTTTGTTTGATTTACTCTCAAAAGCTTTCAGCATGTACCAGCTCATGAAACCAGTTCATTAAACAGTTAAAAGCATATTAGAAAACGGTGTGACCTAAAGAATAGGAACACAAAGAGATATGACTTACAAGTATTGTCCATACCTGTCTGTAGCTTGCTTCTGTCCTGTGCCTTCTAACAGACATCAAATACAGTTTCAGAAATGAATAAAGTGCTTCAAATGAAGTAAATGTTACAGAGAGAGTAAGGCAAGAACAAAGAGGAAACATGGGAATCTACATAGAAAAAAAGACAGGAATGTGCCTCCATTTCAAATCAAGGTTTCCTTGTGTCTAATTTCCCTCAGTAACATTCTGCAGTTGGGGTATTTTATTATCATCATTATAATTATTACTATTGTTTCTCCTTCTAAACTGAGACTCAATCTGAAAATAGCACAAGAGAGACTTCATGTACACAGCCAAGAGAACCTGAAGGCGTGCCTCACACTAGAATATAAATCAGCATGATAAGAACTTTTTTTTGTTTTATTATTTTACCTTAAGACCTTAGAACTATACATCATTTGGATAAATCAAGTAAGGCTATTACAACATTTGAACATCATTCAAATGTATATCATTGTTCTACATCTCTACCCACTGAGTTTTTCACTTGTGCACTTTTGGTCTTATTTATAAAAGCAGTATTGACTTGAAATTGGATAACAGCTTTTTACTGCTTTTATTGAGTTGGGGAGGTTTTGTTGTTTGCTTGTTTGTTGTTTGGTTTTGCTTTTGGTTTGGTTTTTTACTTAACTCAGGAACAAAATCTTGTCTTTTTTTATGTAAATGGTGAGTATAATTATCTTATGACACCAACTTCCTTTGATGAACCCTGTCCTTGATGTTATGGCAGCATGGCCTTTCTCATCTGAACAAGTAGATGAGGAAATACAGATTATGGAAGAGACTTTGTCTCAATTATGAATCAATACTGTAGTAGATTATCTCAAGTAAATATTTCCTTTATTTTTGTACATCTCTTCTCTCTTTTTAATTTGATACCTTTGTTTCTCACTATTGCTTGTAAACTTTGCTATCAGTATGAGTAATTTCATATAAGCCCTTTTTTGATAACTGATTAACATATTAATTTCTATCATGACTGTAGATCTAGCAACAGCAGTAATTCCTTAAAGAAAAAAAAAAAGAAAAAATCAAAAAAACACAACTTTTTCTGCCTAATCCATCATACTGAGTGGAAAAAATTGATTCAGTTAATATAATTGATCTATTAAACAACAAACGTACACGAATAAAACATATCCATTTTCCTGCTTGTAGACACTGATGTTTCATTGACATGGAAACTGTTGTTTTCAACAGTCTCATGACATTGTTTACAGGTGTTGCATAATGTTATTAACAAGAACAGTGTTGTTTATATATGCAGAATCACTGTGTGTAAAATAGTCTCGTATCTATGTGTGCTTGCTCATGCAGTATGAGCCTACTTACTGCAGGCTACAGTATTTGATCAATAGCTATCAGCATTCAGCTGGCAATTTGATTTAGAAAATATAGCCTGAAAATAGCTCCATTTCACATATATTACTTTTGTGACTGCTGCTGTGATTGCTCAGCCAGAGTCCAGCTGCGGAAATGTTAAAACTATTCATCAGACATGAATATTCATCAGAGTGGTATTCTTATTTTCCTACACATCACTGGGATGGCAGACACAACTGCTGGGTGAGAGGTGTGAATTAACCCTCCAACTGTCTTAAAAAGTAAAATCTCCCACGCACACACTCAGGCACATCAGGAAGCCCAGGGAATCATACCTGTGCAGTTGAAAGGCAATACCTTCTGGGTCGTCCTAATGCAGCTATATTCAGTGTGCTTTTTGTCCTATAAATAGATCCATCTGAAAGAACATGGCAATCCAAAATAATTACAAAATCACAAATCACACTCCCCAATGCCTGAGCTCAGTTTAAAATCATGAAGGTTTTTTTAAAGGAATCATTAATACTTGCTTTTATAGAATCAAGTCTTTAGGGACTAAATGACAAATTAAAACATGCTGGTTTTAAATAGATGCTGAGACTGACAAGTAATCAGAAGATCTGGAGCTTCAAAAAAAGCCAGTAAAACACAAAGACTTGTAAAACTAAGCTAAAATGGTGAAAATGCTTTGCTAGAAATATTCACTTGTTTCAGCTGGATCGGAATTTGGGTCCAACCACAAATAAGGGCATATTATCTCAAAAACTAGTTCTGTAACCCTTACTAATTTCATGCCATATATTCCATTGAGTTCAAAAGATTACATAGGGTGATAACTGTGTATCTTGCATACTGCATTAAAACACAGGGTGAAGCTTTCTACTTCCAGCAGTGCAATTCCTGACACTGAATCACATATGACATTCTCGAGGCTGAGTCCTGGCACCAGACCCACAGTTGGCATAAGCCAGTACAACTGTATTGATTTTGGTGGAGCTACAGTATTTGACATCGACTAAAGATAAGGTCCATTAACTTTCTATTGTCTCTCGAGCATCTGCCCATAGCTTTGTCCTGATACATATTCATGTGGTAATGGTGTTAATACAAAAGTCATTAGACTACAATAAAAATATTTCAAAGCTTGTCGGTCAATATGCAACAACAATAAGATCCACTCTGTGGTAGAAGTGCTGTGCACAGCCTATATGTCATTCCTGTCCTAGGTTTTTCTTCTATGTATGCTTTGTACAGGACTTTTTTTTAGGACAGAATTCAACTCCTATTGAACGTTTGTCTGAGGAGAAAAACAAACAAACAAGAAAGCAGACAAACAAACCATGCCTAAAGCATTTTCCTAGTGTCACACGGAATTAACACAAAAAAAGGTACTGCTTTAAAAACAATGTGCTTAAGGTAGTTCTTTGTCACTTACAGTTTTTGATTCAGATACGTGAATCTAATATTGAAGGAAAAAAACTTGTACCTGGTTCTATTAGTATGATTTTTCAGATGCCACCAAGTTGAGTGAGATTATTGATCTGCTGGAGGGTAGGAGCACTCGACAGAGAGATCTGGACAGCCAATGGTATGAGATTCAATAAGGCGAAGTGCCCAGTCCTGCGTTTTGGTCACAACAACTCCATGTAGCACTACAGGGTAGTGCTACATTCTTGGGTAGAATGGCTGGAAAATTCTCTGGTGGAAAAGGACTTGAGGGTGCTGGTCAACAACCTGCTGAACATGAGCCAGCAGTGTACCCAGGTGGTCAAGAAGGCCAATGACATCCTGGACTGTATCAGCAATAGTGTGACCAGCAGGACCAGGGCAGTGATCATCCCCCCAAATTTGGCATTGGTGAGGCTGCATCTCGAATCCTGTGTTCTGGTTTGGGCCCTTCACTGCAAGAAGGACATTGAGGTGCTGGAACATGTCCAGATAAGGGCAACAGAGCTGGGGAAGAGTCTGGAGCACAAATCTTATGAGGAGTGGTTGAGGGAGCTAGGGTTGTTTAGGCTGGAGAAAACGAAGCTCAGAGCTTCTCGCTCTCTACAGCTACCTGAAAGGAGGTTGTAGCCAGGTGGTGATCAGACTCTTTTCCCAAACAAGTGACAGGACAAGAGGAAACAGCGGGGAATATATATCAAACAAACTAAAAACTATGCACTATTGATAGCACTGTAGTTCAGGGAGAACCAGTAAGATTTTTGAAACCATAGAAGCACCATTTCCAAAAGAATTTTACTTACAGGGGATCATAAATAGTATTGAAAACCAGAGGGACTTAGGCTAGATTGCTTTCAGTGGGAGTTAGTCATTCTCAAAATCTCATTGGAGTACCTGTCTACAGCTTTACGCTTCTAACCTAAATTTTTTTAATATTTGGCTGCTAAGTTTCTTTTCAAAATGAATGCTTATGCTCTAGAACTGCATAGACTTAGATTGTTAAAAATATTTATTATCTTCCATTGATTTCAGAGGAAATGAGGTACCTAGATGTCGTTCAAAATTCTAACCACTATCAAACTAATAACACCAAGATTATGGGTTTGATCCCTGTATGGGCCATTCACTTGAGTTGGACTTGATGATCCTTGTGGATCCCCTCCAATTCAGAATATCCCGTGAAATTTCCTGTGAAAGTTAAATTTGAAAAATATGGTTAGGTAACAAAAAGGATTTGTAACAACTGAGATTATATATCATGTTTCCCTGACCACTGTTCTTTTCACTTTGAAATGAATGCTGTATTGTGTTCAAAATTAAGCCACTGTTTCCTGTATTTGTGTACCAAAGAGACATATTGCACTAATTGGGAAGAAGAGAAATCAATGTTCAGACGTGCATGGAAGCTCAGAGTAGTGGGCTCTGCCGTCTGCATAATGGCTCAGAATTCCATTGCAAATCCAATATGCAGTGACTATAACAGCTCAGAATCAGCATGCAGTGCCACTGCATGACACGCTGAGCAGCTCAGAGCAATAGGCTGTGCAATTGCATTCCTGGAGTTCACACACACATAGACATTTCTCTCAATTTTTATTTAGAGTAGAAGAAAAAAAATGAGGAAATAAAAACGGATGAGGGTTCAATGTTCAAACATAATTCCAGGTCAGGGTTCATATTTTTATATGACCTGATCACTCATGAGCCTCATTAGTTTATGCAGAGTTTGGGATTGCTTGTTTATGCTGTTTCAGGGAGGATTTATTTTTAATATAGGGTTTCTGCAAAATGCTCTGTGGTCTCCTCAGTTTCTTTTGGAAAATAATAACTAGATTGAATGGAGCACTTTAGAAGATATTTCATTTCTTGGCTTTTAAAATCAATATTTTCCACACTGTCATGAATATTTTTTGTAGAAGCTTGGCAGCTATTTTTGTTCATTGTAATTGTGGCTATAGGTGAAGATGGAGTACCTTTCTCTCATTATTAAGAGCTTAGTAGCCGTGAGCTAAAGGCTGCAATTCTTCATGTCACCACTGTGGTGGCAAATAAGATTTTCCATTTAGTTTCTAGTAAACTCATTTGTCAAGGAGACTGTATTTCAAGTTTATATAGATTTAAGACAAACCAAACTTGATAGTTAAATATTTTTTGTTATAAATTGAATCAATCCATTAGCAAAGAATTAAACTAATTAACATTTCTGATAGGCTTTGTGTTAAGATTTGTGAAATTAATATAAAAGTTAAACCATATTTTCATTAATGACAATTTCAGCATGCCACCAGCACACTGTCATATACTAAGTGTCACCCAATATTATGGATATGGTTTTCTCCACAGAATTTTCCTCCTTGATTTATACTTTATGTTTTTAATTTGTGTGTGTCTGGGCATGTGGGCACGTGTGCAACAATCAGGAGTGTGGATCATATGAAATCTGTCACAGATGTTTAAAAAATTTTAAGAGGAGAATTCTGTTGAAAAGAGAGATCTGTTCTCATGGTTTCCTTGTGCGATTTTTTTCCTTCTTTTTTTCCCCCCCTTCATTACCCTATATTTTCCCAGTGGTGGTTGAGAAGAAAAAGGTCGTGTTAGCAGATAAGAAAAGCTTACTCCTTCTTCATAGGACATGCCTTGTGTGCTTGGTGACTAACCCCCATCAATGGATTGTTTGCGCTAAGGGGCTCTGGATGAAGGTTCTAATCAATGCAACTGTAGAAATCACTTTTGTACACACTATCTTAGCCAGTACCATTTTTCACCTGTTTTAGATTGTCCCAACTGAAACTCATAACTGCAGGTCTTAGCTGCAGGTTTGTGATTTGATGCAATTTAAAATTCAGTGAAAGGTTGAAAGTGCAAATGACTCACAAAATGAAATTAGCATAGCCTGTATATCATCTTGCACACTGTGCTTTCTTCCCCCTTCTCTCACATCTATCTATTTCTGTTCATTTAGGGTTCTAGGGAAGCATTTGAAAATTTGAGATCGGACAGTACTTTCCACATCACAATACAAATACTTAGGGACTCCCAGAGGCTACTATGAGAATTAGGATTTCCGAACACCCAAAACTTTGATTAGGCATGCTAGAAAGGGATATGACATTATACAACCATCTTTATTCTACAATGCTTCTGTTGAGTGCAAACAATGAAAAAAGCTTCAAATTTTTTTTAGTGGAGTTTATGGTTCTGAATAAAACTGGGTCATGTTCCATCATGATAAAGGCTACAGTAGGAATCATTTATCATGTCATAGCAGAGTGAAGCAGTCCATGACTTTTGATGTTCTTTTGAACACTTTCTGGCTGTGTTTTGTAGACAAATTTTCACCAATTTCCATTTTATACTTCCTTTTCCTGATCAGAGTGCTTTCAGTCTTTCAGTATAATTATTGATTCAAATTAAGGAAAAAATGAAACTTATCGAAACTTTTCAGATTGTGTATATCTTGTTGATTCCTCATTATCTTGACCACAGAAAGAATAAGAAAGTAAAATTCTGAGTTAATGTTTTCATTTTATGTTTTATTTAATTCTGCACATTTTTTCAAAAAATGTTCATATGATAGACTGAATATACTTTAATTGTTGTTTCTTCTTGAGAATTGAAATATTAATGACTAGACTTTTGAAAATCCACTTTGTCACTGTACAAGCATTTACAAAATTATTAGATTTCTATAGTAGAAAGGTATTGGATTTCCATCATTATTAAAAATGCTATTTTATTGAAAGCAGTAGTCTGAATAAATGAATTTTAGATGAAGAAATTATTTTGTTTTCAGGGTTTAATTGAATTTTAATTCAAAAATTGTATCTATCCTTATGTAGCTGCTGTAAAGCTTTTTGATCTGACAGAGTTAACATTTCTTTTCCCATTGCATAACGAACAAAACAAGAAGAACAAACCAAAGTTTTACACATTCGCATTCCTTTAGCAATCCATTTCTGAAACATTTTTAAAATGTCAGAAAATTCCCTAGATATTTTCTTGTAGCAAAAATTGCTGCTATTTTACAGTAGCAGTAAAATATCTCCTTTTTCAACTATTTCATTTACAGCTTTCTATCCAATTATTTACAAACTCAAATACTTTAAAGCCAAGAATAATCTCTTAAGGGCTTCAAAAATCTTACCTAAACTCATTTTTTTATTATAAAAATGTATGGAGAAATGTGTTCCAATCACCACACGATAATGTGAACATTGATTTATCAGTAGCTGTTTCTTATTTATACACATTTTAATTACTATTTTGATTCAGTTATTCAGGTTAAATTCCTAGGTATTCACAGGTATTCACAGTGGCCACCTGTACTCCATGGGAAATTTCACAGATTTAATTGGTTTTGTGCATGTTGAAGAACCATTATTACTATTTTTATCAATACTAGAAACAGACTAATAGGGCTTTAGAAAGTACCTTTTGATAGACAAAAAAAATATGTACTCCCTTTCCAAAACTTTTAACCAAAAGAGGAACTAATCTCATCATATTCATATTCCTATGGGCCACTCATTTAAGAGTTGAATTGGATGATCCTTGTGGGTCCCTTCCAATTCAGAATGTGATTCTCATTCCTGTTTCTTTCATGACTTAAAAATCTCCCTGAGAATCAAATGCTTGTTCCCGGCTAGTCAACTGAACACTAGATTTTTCCAGTGCTCACTGAGTACATCTTTCTTTCCTGAGCCTGGTGATACCCAGGTACAGAGCATTCATGCAGCTGGTAGGAAGTCAGACTTTGCCACCTTTATGGCTTTGCTTAGCAGGCTGCTGAGACATGGTGCCTCTTATATTCTCACAAATGCTTCGTTCTCTGCAGATAAGGAATCAACTGTTTTTACTACTGGACATGGATAAAGCAGTGTTTACCTGAAAGTACAAATTTCAAAGAAGAAGCAAATTTACAGTAGATAAGGTAGCTATATACGTTCCTAAGATTGTGTTTAGTGACAAGAATATTCTGCACCAGCTTTAGTATCTTGGTTAGTTTCTAATTCTCTTTTCTTCAGGTTAAAAACTTGACTGGCTCCTTATCAAGCTGTGGTTTCATCACCAAAGAGGCTGCCTCCACATCTAACAATGCTAGCAACTCTTTCTTGTGTCCAAGCATCACGTTGAAGTTCCATCAGGTTTGTGGGCTCAAGCATTGGTACAGCCATATTGTAAACAAGACCACAAGTGCTGCCTAGCAGTCTTCGTTGGCAGTCAAATAAGGTATTTTCTGAGAGAAGTGCAGATCTTCCCTGCTGACAATCAAGGAGAGGGATCTTTATAAGATATATGATTTTTGAAGCACATTCATTGATTCAACAAAATCCTTCTGCACAGTCATATGCTTATATATGTACGAATTTGTAGTAAAAAATGCAAGTATTGGCTAAGTATTGTCCCATTTATTTCAGCTGACGTGACACGACATGTACACCTGAAATTAGATGAGTGTTGAAGCTAGCTTAAATTTTTTCTCATCTTCTGAAGTTTCCTCATGATCCAATATTGGCATAAAAATACATGTTTTGATTTAAATGAGAATTTAAATTCTGAGTATTCCACTCTGAATCTGATCCAGAACACCAGATCACCATTAGCTACAAATCTTTGCAAAGACAAAAAATATATTGTTATAGCCATTTTAAAATAATTTTGTCATCACAGTATTCTGCATATTCTAATAGTCTCTTTTTTGTAAGTGATATTAAATTTAAAACAGCTCTGGGAGCTTTCTTGATGAATTCTCAATGGTAGGTTCCATTAAGCAAAGATTGGTTTGTTTCTCTGAAAATGAACCAACAAAGTGTTCAAAGTGTTTTATACATATTCTTCTTTGGAAATATGTTATTATTATAATGTGTTATTTGTATTTTTACTCTTTTGAAAGGGTAGATCAGTTATCTAGTCTGCATACTGAATAATTCAAATAAGTGTTCTCTATTAAATATTTAATCTATTCAAAATTATACAGTCCCAATATATATCAGTTAAATGCATACATTTATGTAAGCCCGCTTTTATTAAACCAAATTAAATATTGAATCAAATTTAATAATTAAACTAAATTACTTAATGGATCAATTTAACATATAACTTCAATTTATGCCACCATACTCAAATAACAGAGGAATAAATATTGAATGGGTTAAAAGTAATCATATCTGCTGCTGGAGATATTTCTTCTAAACTAAAGAACTGAGGTAGGTGCAGGTGAATATGAAGAGACATGTACTTCTTTCTGCCACTGATCTTCTTAAAGAAGAAAACAGAAAATGTCTGCCACAGTAGGGGCTACTACAGGCAGAAAAAGACAGTAAAAAGAAAATGTAGTCTATATACACTTGGATTATAGGAATTTATTCTTGAATTATCTAAACTTAATTTACTAACAAAGAACTTTTTAGGGGTATTCTTTTCCAAACTCCTCTTCCCTTTCTTATTTCCAGCCTGAGCTATGCACCATTTTACATAAACTAAAATATTATTGATAATATTCTTTTATTATTCCTTTGGATTTGGTTAAAGGCAGCAGAGTAAATCTTACATATTTATTATCAGAGATGCTAGGAGTTCATTCACACCTGGACATCATTTATCAAAAATGATCTCATAAGCTGTGATGTCCTACAGGCTACTCAGTTAGACCCAGGGAAAAAACATTATCATTTGAATTGAGCACCCAAAAGCCTAGTAGTTTGGTGTATGACACTACTTTCAAACTAACTGCATCTTCTTCATGAAATATTTCTCCATAGTCCATTTCAAATTGTAGTTCAGCAAGGAATTGACCTTTTATTATTTACCTGCTGTGACAATTATATGTGTATGACAAGTATATGAGTCTAATAGCTTCACTCATTTCACAGACATACCAGATCACTCAAAGCCAGAGATGAACAGCCACATAGGATTGATTCAGATCGCCAGTATTTGGACTTTGATAAATAAAGACATACTGGCTTGTCATCATTTAGCCAATCTTGGAAAATAACTTGTTCAAACTAAGTATATTCTACATAAAAATGACAGGTAATAAACAGCATCAGTTACAAGAAAGATGGACAAAAAAGAGCTAAAATTGAATTGTCTCAGCAATGAGAGCATTAAAAAAAAAAATTAACATTGGTATCATACCTCTGGAGCAAACAGATAGGAGAGAAAAAAATGAAGGGAACAAAACTTCCTTACTCTAATCAGCAACTGCTAAAACAAAGTAATATATGGAAATCAATGCAGAAAGAAACAGTTGGCTTTGGCATCACTGAGTTTAATGACCAAACAGAATAAACTTCTTTAAAGGCAGGAGTTCATGCAAATACTTTTATGATCCAGATTCTTGTGAGATCTATGCACAGAAAACCTCTCTGTGCTACGTATTTCCTGAATCTGATGTTCTGCAACTTTTCTGCAGCAAGAAAATCAGAGAAGAAAGTGCTTGAGAGAAGACCGGTAGCCTAACGATTGACCATATTTCTTTAAAATATGTAGTAATGACACCTAAAGGTGTTTGTTCTGATGCCTTAAGCCCCTATTAGCTTCTATTTTCTAATTTTTGTAAGCCTTAAAAGTTTTATAAGTAGTAGAAGTAGAGTTTAAAAGCAGCAGCCCTCACTCCCTTTCCCTGTAGTACAAGTCATTTACGCATTCCTTAACCCTCTTACCCCATTCTATGCTCCCCATATCAAATCTACACCAGAATTCAGTGGCAATGTTTAGTCTCTTGTCAAGGCAAGGCCTATACTGTTTAGAGAACACCCATATCAGGGCCTGAATAACAAAACAGAATCAAGAACTAGGTGACTATGTACCCTTTGTGCTCTGAAGATGATGAAGATGGTGAAGAGGTGGTCCCTAAAAGCCCCCAGACTCAATCTAAGGGGCTGGACCCGGGGCAGTCCAGAGCAAAGGCTACGGGGTGGACACACTTGGGATTGGACAGATAATATTATAAAATGTAACATCTCGGGCACAGAGGGTTGCGCATCTTGTAACATCTACTGCCTTGGTACAATTAAACCCTTCCCTTATCTCACCCCTAATTAACTGCTCCTGAGTTATTTTTTAGCACCAACATTCCACGGCATCATTCTAGTTTTGTCGTAAGAAAGTAAATGACCAGCAATTTACAACTATGGTGTTCTCTGATGCCTTCAGTCTGACTATGTTTTTGCAGTGCCAAAAGACAACTTTATTCAATGGGACTGAATATTCTGAAAAAAAAAAATAAAATCTAGGAAACAAAGTTGTTTCAATTATTATTATAGTTTAACATGTTTGTACCTTCTGATATTTTTTGTTTCATTAGACAGACTATAAGATTCTTAAATTAATTTGAGAAATTTAACTTAAATGAAAAAATGAGGAAATGCTTCCTTAATCTCAGTGTGGGCCCTGGCTGCATCTCAGCTGCACACTGAGGAGATATGGGAACCTTCAACTCAGAGTTTGTCTAAAGAAAAATAGAGTGAGCAGCTCACTAGTGACTCGCTTTAAGGGATATTTACTTCATGGAAGAGGGGATAACATACTGTGGGAAGTAAAAAAGCAACTGTGCACAGCAATTTTTTTGAAAAGAATGTAATACAACTTCTTTTAACTTCTTCATCTTCTGAAAGTAACATATCAGAAACACACATCTGCAGGCTTCAGCAAATATTTGCATTTAATATCTGAAGTCCATAAGTAAAACTAAATCAGCAGAATTCGATGGTGCTCTACCCTCAGTGCATCTTCATCTCTCTCCTCTTAAGCTGCACAAACCAGGAGAAAGAGACAACCATCATCATTATTCTTTTGTAAACAGAATTATGGTACAGTAATGCCTGTATTGATATTTCTCACTTTGGATTTTGAAAACAAACAAATTTTCTCTACATATTTTATTAATGATGCAACAGGACAAGAAACCGCCATTTTTTGGACTGGTATATTGGATTTTTTTTCGTATTTTTGCACACTAACAAAACAAATATGTGACTTGTTCATCTAAGTCACAGTCTCATGAGATTTTGAACACATTTTCTTTATGATGTGAATGCCTCCACCTCACAGAACTGAGCTTTTGGAGAGTACAAGCTGAGAAGAGGCAGGATTCCTTTTCTACAGGTATTCAAAGAGCTCCCTATTTGCCTTTTTAAACAAGTCTTACAATTAAACACTGTGTAGAAGTAGCATTATTTTGACAGATTTTTGGATCTGAAAATTAGAACAAATCCAAATGCTGGGAAGAGGCATAAAAAAACTGAGAGTAGCCCTTAAATTCCAGTTTCTCACATCTTGTTCATTCTGTCATAGCAACTGTTTGCTTTCAAACAGTGTAAAATTTGAAAGCTTTTACATTACATTTTCCTTATTGTTATATCTTCATTAATGACTTGGATGCAGGACTTGAAGGAATACTTTATTAAGTTTAATGACGACTTTAAATTGGGAGGAGCTGCTGACTCCTTCAAAGGCAGGGAGGCCCTGCAAAGAGACCTCAACAAATTAGAGGGCTGGGCAATCACCAACCATGTGAATTTTAAAAGGGAAAGCACTGTATTCTGCACCCAGGATGGGACAACCATAGGTGTACTTACAGACTGGGGAATGAGATGCTGGAAAGCAGTGCTATGGAAAGAGACCAGGGGTCTCGGTCAATGGCAAGCTGAATATGAGTCAGCAGTGCCCTGGCAGCCAGGACAGCCAACCGTGTCCTGGGGGGTGTTGCCTAAAGATCTGGAGAAAAAAACTCACAAGGCAAATTTAGTATAGATAAGATAGAGAACAGGTCTTAAATGAAGGCCGCCTGGCGCAAGGAGTACAAAGATGTGCGCCCTTGTCCTATGGTTCTACAATTTTATAGTATTATCCACCCAATCCGAGAACTATCCATCCCCAAATCTGACCCCCGGCATGCCTCCCCTGAATTGAGTTGGAGGTCCTAAGAGCCTTTCTTCCTTATCTTCCTCTTCTTCATGGCATATACTGTCTTTGGACCTTCTCCAAGGTTCTAGTCTTGAAGGTTGCTTTGACTATGGTGGTATTTTTTTGTTCAGGCCTGGGGTGTAAGTGTTCTTAAACAGAAGGTGTTTACTCTAGTCCTGCCTTGAAAGGAGCCTAAACAAGCCTAAGGAATTTAGAAAATTTGATATGAAATAGGGGAATAGGATTTGGTGAGTGTTAACTACTATTCTAAAGTGTGACAGACTATACAGCTATACTAAAATCCATATTTAGTACACAACTATATTAGAATCTACAAAAAGCTAAAAATCCTAACAATCCTTAGACATCAGGGACATCAGGCAAAGCATCACCAGCCAGTTGAGGGAGGGGATCGTCCCACTCTGCTCTGCACTGCTGTGGCCTCACTTGGAATATTGTGTGCAATTTTGGGTACTACAATATAAAAAAAATATTCAGCTATTAGAAAGCATCCAAAGAAGGGTCATGAGGAGGGTGAAGGACCTTGAGGAAAAGCCATATGAGGAGTGGCTGAGGTCACTTAGTCTGTTCAGCCTGGAGAAGAGGAGACTGAGGGGAGACCTCATTGCAGTCTTCAACATCTTCACAAGGGGAAGTGGAGAGGCCGGTACCAATCTCTTCACTCTTGTGATCAGTGACAAGACTCAAGGAAATGGCATGGAGCTGAGTCAGAGGAGGTTTAGGTTGGATACCAGGAAAAAGCTTTTCACAAAGAGCTTGTTAAAGCACTGGAACAGGCTCCCTAGGGAAGTGGTCACAGCACCAAACCTGTCAGAGTTCAAGAAGCATTTGGACAATGCTCTCAGGCACATGGTGTGATTCTTGGGGTGTCCTGCATAGGACCAGGAGTTGGACTCAATCCCAATGTATTCCTTCCAATTCAGCATATTCTATGTTTCTGTATTATATCATGTCAGTTTTGCTCAGAGGTACGATGACACTAGGACTGTGACTCTTTTCAGCCGCTTCCCTTCCTTGAAAACCTCTTCTGCTCTGGAATCTAGTCTGGAAGACACAGAGTTTTATAAAAGGATTCAGGCATCTCATCTTGCGTACCTTGATCTCGGTAGTTTACTCAGGAATGTAAGAAAACTCAGGCTCCTTTTTCTTCCTTCACGTGGGGTCATATAGTGTGTGTTACAGTCCAGTCCTTGTAGAACTGAGAGATCAGAATGTGTAGCTCAAATCAAAGGAATTAAAATTAGTAATATACCAGGGTCAGATCACTAATGGGCATATCCATATTTTATGTATGGATATGAGTGAGCACAGATAAATATGTGTGTAGTCTTTTAGTGGAATGGATGAGAGAGTAGGAAATGAAAATATTTTAATATAAAATTGTATTTCAATATATTGTGTTTTCACAGTAATAGGAACATAATAAAGGGGAAATGTTAAAACAAACAAAAACAGCTCCTCTTCCTAACTTTAATTGCCTAACTTTAGGAGAATTGTCAAGTCAACCAAAAAGCTGGGGTGTCAAAATGAGTTAGTGGGATCCTGAAGACCTGCACTAGTTGCTGAACCCACAGTATTACATCATTGTAAGCACAGGTGCTAAGCTTCATTAGTACAACTCATTTTTATTTACTCATTTTTATTCTCTCTTTCCACTAAAGCCAGCATTTTATCTCTCCTCTTGTCTGGATGACTGTTTTCAAGCCAACTAGGGAATTACTGCATTTAATTTTGCAGAAGCAATTGGAATGATGATTATCAAAGGTTATCTGGGAAAGGAAACATTATGAAATAGATTTCTGCCAACTCCTACACTTTTTTGCAGGTGCAGAGGGATGTGACTAGTTCCCTAAAGCAGACCTCAGTGCTGCTCTGAGCTGTCACCAATTCCTTCTATCTCTGAGACTTCTTGACTGAGTGAGACACCTAAGAAGAGGTTGACTGGAAGGAAGGTAACAAGAACGGCTTCATCTTTTATATTTGCATCTGTCAAATTGCTGAGGAGAGAAGCATACTCAATTGAAGAGAGATGAGCTAATCTCCCAATATATTCTTTTTATCTTTTGGATGGCTATGAGTATATGACTCATATATGACTATTTTAATGCAGACAGCAATCAGACATTGGCCAGCTTTATTCAGGCTGCTATTCATTTCTTAACTTCTCTAGGTTTAAGCCGAGTCCAGAAGTCAGATTTAGAGCCTGATTAAGGCATCTACCTACAGATTAATACAACTGCTAACTGTAATGCAAGGTATCTCACAATATAGTTAATAAAGTCAGTGCAGAAAGCAGAGATGAGAGAGCAATTCAGCTCACCTTAAAGTGAAATTAAACACCTCCTTTATGAGATTTAGCTGCCTGAAAACAAGATTATGGAGTCACTTTATATGCTTTGAGTTTCCCCAACCTACACAGATTCCAGCTTCCAACCGAGACTTTTTGAAGGTAAACCCCTGTGCCACTATGGACATTCGCTTGTCTACGGGTGATATTCATCATACACTGTGTACAGACACAGTGTATAAAACTGGGCATCTGAAAAGCTGCTAAACTTTTGTGTTTAGATGGTTCCTGCCCACTTAGCTGAAAAACTCCCTAAGTTTAGTAGGTGCTAAATCTCTGTAGGTTATAATGGGAATTTTAGAAGCATGACCTTATCTTAGCTGAATACTATAATGGTATTCGGTATCATTTGAGAAGCCCTAGAACATCTTAAACACAAGTAAAATCTGCAGATGTGACAAAGACTTGTCAAAGATGTGCTCTTTTCAGGCCAAGCAGAAAGTCTCAAATGTCTAAGTGGACAGTAAAGGCCTACATGCAGACAACAAAATCAAGCTCTCATTCATGTGTACACATCTGCATATGGTCTCCTTTTGTTCAAATGCCTTAGGGTAGAGTCCACTGTCTGGCTCCATTGAATAGAAAGATTTTCAGATTGAAGATCCCATTACCTAGCCTTCAAAGTTTAGTCCATTTCCTATGTGATAGACTATGTCCTAAAATCTGCATGAATTTAAGTAGCATTTTGTCATTTATGACATCCAAATGTCTCTCCATTACAAAGAAACCCTGTCAGTCTCACTATTATCATTGATTCGTGTTAGACAGAGTCAGTTCCTTTGAAGAGGTCCTAGAAAGGAGACAATTCTGACTGCGTGTTTCCTGCCTCAGCTAAAGAGTAGTGCTTTGTTGGTTTCCCTTGCTGTCCTACTGTGATATCACAATGTAATCTTCAGCCAAGTGAAGACATTGGCTGAATGTTTTTTTGAAAAATCATCACTGTCCTCATAAACAGCTACTGATTGTTCATCTTCCTGAACATGTTAGTTCTTTCACAGTTTCAGTGACAAGTCTTCCCTAAATAATACTGTAAGGTCATCAACTTACTTAAGAACTTGAAACCTATTAAATAATATTTTCCCTGTAATTGTCTCCCTTTTTGTTTTATGATGGGAAGGAGAAAATGCATCTTTCAAAGCTCAAACTGCAAATTAAATTTCTGCTGCTACATACCTAGAGAGAGGATGCCTACAATACTTATAGTTTCAAAAGTGTAAAACATACAATAGTTGAGCTGTTAATGTAAATTTGATATTCCAGCCTAGTGAGAGAAATTTTTGCAATACTAAAAGGCCTCAAACTGGGGTATCATGCCTGTAGCCCACAGAGGCACCATAATCATTTTTGGCTTCATTAAACATTTTTGATATGTGTGGGCAAACAAATTAAATTATGACATATAATGCATATATTTGCAACTCCATAAAGTTTATTGTTTCATTAGCAGGTGATTCAAAGGGTTATTTCACAAATCCAGCCAAAATACAGAGAAGTAATCCAACAAAGTCTCAAAAAGGCTGCTTCTCAGACAAAAAGCGAAAGAAGGTTGTGATACATATAAGCAGCTCTTGGGAAATACTTCCAAAGACAATCTACTCACATGCTAATTTTTTTTTCAAAACACAGCTGTTGGTGAGGGGAATCTGTGAAGAGGTGGACTGATAGGAGTTATAGTTTGAGATGAGTGTGTTTATTCCCAACAAACACAGAATAAGTGCAAATGCGTGTGGACGAGTCCTGTCTCCCTGAGGATGCACTTCCACGGCTGAGGGTCAGACAAGAGATGCTGCTGTGCCTTGCTGCCAGCCAGACCAGGGGCAGGGTCCCCAGGAGCTTTCTGCAGCAATGCCACCCACACCACCTTCAGTTTGACGCTTTCTCCAGAGTTAAAATGGAGGAGGAAACAACTCAGTCTGGTCAAACTTAAATTAAAGATCCTTCATAGGATCAGACAGGCTCACAGGTTCCCCTTATTGTCTACAGATAATTATTTGTTCTGTTGCTCTGATTTTCATTTTCCTGCTCTCTCAGAGAAATAATCAGATTCTCTCACTGGACACAGGTGTTAGCTAAATACTGATTTAATTTTCACAAGATTGGCTACTGTTCTTTCTTCCTCTGCTGCTCTGTTATACACTGTGGGAAGGAGGAAAAGGAGAGTTAAACCTACTGTTCTCAGTCTGAAGGAGGGGACCTTACCCTGATGCCCTCTCCAGAAAATAATCTGAGAACAAGTAATCCTAGAAAATAAAGCTACTGTCATGCAACCTCCATGCAATTCACAGAGAGGGTCTCAGGTTGCTGCTGGAGTGATGAGGCCAGGTATAAGGGTCAAGCTTAGTCCCACCTTTAAACTGGGATACTGCTATGTCTTAGTCACACATTATAAGATTGGGCCTCTGACAAATGCAGGAGTAGGTTTTTTAATAAAAAAAAAAAAAAAAACAGACAGAAACTGAGCTACAGGTAACTACATTTAAAATTATATTGAGTACCATATAATATTCAGTAATTAAAACATTCATCCAGGCTAGATGCCAGGCACCCACCAAAGCTATTCTATCACTCCTCTCTGAAACTGGACAGAGGAGAGAAAATATAACAACGGGTTCACGGGTTGAGATAGGGTCTGGGAGCAATCATTCACCAAATACTGTGATGGGCAAAACAGACTCAAATTGGGGATATTAATTGAATCTATTACTAAAAAATCAGAGCAGGATAATGAGGAATTAAATTAATCCAAAAAAACCCTTCCTCCCACCCCTCTCTCCTTCCCAAGCTCTAACTCTTCCTCCCCAAGTGGTACAGGGAGATGGGGAGTGGGGGTTATGATCAGATCATCACAGGTTGTTTCTGATGCTTCTCAGGGAGAGAAGTCCTTCCCCCACTCCAGTGTGGGGTCCCTCTCACATGCAGCAGTGCCTCTGCTGGAAATGGAGAAAGCTTTCAGCAGCTTCTCACAGAAGCTGCCACTGTACCCCCGCCCATAACCTGGGAGCTAAAGATATGAATTACATTTCCTCACCATCTTTAGAAGTTCAGATGCATAGCTCTTCAGCATGAAACACTGAAATGTACTTCACAGAGAATGACCTGGAAATTTCTATTTTAGTTGAGTGTGAAATACTCACTTTTCATCATACAGAATCTTGAATCACAAAAACAAATGTAATGGTTCTCTATGCAGAGGATAAGGCAGAGACCAATATGTTCTGTGGGCAACAAATACCTTGTCATGCGTCTCCATTTGTAAATATTACTTCATTAATGCCTTTGTCTCCAAGACAGAAATTCATCTTGTTTAACTTTACCCTTCTAAAAATTGTTTACTCTGTGTAGTCAATCAGAGGCAATGGCATTTACAAAGAGTGATCAATCTACTTACTGATTCTGTAGGTGTTCTATTCTTCCTTTTGACTACATAGTTCAACACCATCCTTGGACTGGCCATGCAGAGATGGGATTCAGTGGCTTAAAAAAAAGCATGTGATTCCACTTGTGACTCCTAAAGCATTGTAGGAACTTGTGCCCAGCTGAAAGATACCACACAAGATGTAAGAGAGATAGCAGAGAGAGGGAGATCAGGTGAGATGCTCCACCTGAAACTAGATGCCCAGCTGAGCAACTTAGACCCATTTCTAATTTCTAGACACCTAAAGATGGTTGAATCAAACCCAACTCTAAAGATCTAAATTATTTTCACAACACTATACCAACAAGAAGTTAACTTTACCTGTCTACAGTACCATCAGCAAGGCAAGAGTTCTAAATAAAAACTGTGTTCTCATCCAAGAACAGAGTTTAATGAAAATTTTCTTCAAAGATGTAAGTTCAAAGATCCTGTGTCATTCCGGCTACTCACATTGTTTTTGTAGCCTGACCTGCCCCTCAATGCCTCCCATTCATGGTGGAAGCAGGCAGGATTGTACTCTTAACTTTCCGTGTGGTATGTTCTGTCCAAGTCGAATACCACAAGCACTGCAAACAGTCATGCAGAAATTCAGGAGTTAGTTAGGCCCACTGACTTTCTGGTTTTGGGTTACCTAATGGAGTTTCTAACATTTCCAGATGTATGCTTTGTATGAGGAGTAGTGTTTTTTCTGTGGTGGTATTGGTTAATTATCTAAAATAAAATAAATTTATTTTATTTTCTAAGAATGACTAGTGCACTAGAAGAGCTTCTGCTACATAACCTGCTACTGAACCTCAACAGGCAATTTAGAGATAACTAAAACCAGCCAGAAATAATTCTACAGGTCTTAAATGTGATTCTGACTATTGAACTGCTTTCCTTCAACATGATCACTTCAGCCTCTTATCCATGCTACTATTCATACTTTGACATTTAGGCATGTGCTTTTTTTTTTTTTTAACAGGAAATTGATGAATCCATCTACCTGTTGTTGGATTTGTTGCCCACCAATTCTGAACAGTAAATTTCATTGCCTACCCACTAAAAATTCAAATAATAAGATGCATCACATGCTTTTTGTAAAACTAAGGCAAATTTTTTGCAGGTATTCTTCAAAAGTCAAATCAACAAAACTGCAGCATAGCAATAAAATAGCATATCTATAGTTTGCAATGTAGAAGGAAAACAGCCTCCCAAAGATATGTAGCATAATAAAAAGTACAAAGTAATAAATATATAAAGACTATAAAAACTAGTGAAATGTTAGTGTGATGTTACGTAACAGCTCGTAGTAAGTAAAATCAAAAATGACCACAGTAATAGGAGTCACATTTTTAGAGTTTTCTATGAGATTAATCCATAGCCATATTCTTCAGTCTTTTCTCATCTTAGGACTCATGAATTCCAGTTGGGAGTACACCTTAATCAAGACTAAACAATACTGCCATAATATTTTAGAATTATCACAGACAAATCCTATAGACATAATTGGTCTTTGTAAGGCAAGAGGAGAGGCATTCAAAGTCCTTATCAGAACTGCTTTTCTACAATTCTCTGAGTTCAGATATTAAAAAGACTAGCTTTTGCCAATTAACTGGAAATACAGTGATTTCCAATATTCTGATATGAATCTTACATTAGGCAGGACTTTTTCTAAGACAGTCAAGAGTTTGCACACTTCATTTCCCAAAAGATAGTGTGTTTGCACAAGAGATATGATGAACTATGGCAACATAAAGATATATAAAACTAGAAACTGGGAGTATGTCACAGCCTTTTGTAATGTATGCATTTCAGACATCCTTATCACATTTACATGAGCTAGAAATGAGATACTGAAGACAAGGCTTTTTAAACATTTTTTTTACTTATTTATTTTTATTCTAAGCTTCTTCAGTTGTTACCTCTTACAGAGAGCGAATTTTGAATATATCTTTAAGAAGGAAGCTAACAAAATGTGTAATTATATATCGCAAATTGACTTGTGATGGTAAATTTAAAGAATATGAATCTTCTGGGAATAATTTTGCCTGAGTAATTTATCTGGTAGTCCAGTGCTCACTTTCATTGGTAGAGATCACCAGTGAGACATTGAAGATTATTATGTGGACTGCTTTGCCATGAGATGCTCCTGCAATAAAATAAAACAATTTTAAGAGGAATAATGTTGATTTAGAATCCAACTGAGGCAAGCATCCCCAGATCTCACATGTTGCAGGCCCACAAATGTATCAGGGTGTCCTTTGTAAATAACGTGTTAGCATGTTTGGCATACTTGTGAATTTATAACCTGTTAAATCAAGCTGTAAAGCCTGTGCCTGTTCTCAGCAGCAGATTTGACAATGAATGCAATGTATCTGAAAGGGAAAAGAATGAATTCCCTTTACCCTGGCTGTTGAAGCTGCACAAGAACACTGGATATTTGCGTGGGCGTGGCTGAAGGATCAGGAAGCAAAGCCTTGCATAGAAATGAATGTTTTGATTTACCAAAATATTCCCTTTGCCTTCAGTAAGGAGTTCACTACCTTGCAAAAGAAGGGGAGGGCAGCATTTAACTGTCAAAACCTCACCTTTTAAGTTTAATGTGCCTGTTAGGTGACTGAATTAGCTGACCTTCAAATCTTTCCCTATACATAGATATTTGAGTCACCTTGGATCTATCCTGTAGATACTTATGATAACAACCATAAAATCTCACACAGGAAGAAACAACATCTTAGATTTCCACCCATTATTCTTCATTCACATCTGTCATCCTCAGTCTCTCAGCCTTTAGGATATCACTATCCATCTATGCACTTCTCAGGATACTTTTTTTGGGTGATGAATTAAGCTCTCTGACCAGAAGGGTACAGTGTCATGTTGCTGTTTAAAATAAAGATTGTCTTGATGAGGTGTAGTTTGTCTCAGAGACAGAAAGAAATCACTGTTCAATTTCATAGAAGGGCACTATGCCAGTGGGAATATCTTTAGGGAAGGTGAAAGTATGTGTCTTTCAGCTTTCTAAATCCAAGCCACTAGTTATTGCTGCTGGATTGGTTAAACAGGTCATGAAACCAAGTGTCCTTGCCTGTAACAAGCAGGCATGGTAAATGTTTTACAGGTTCATGCACCTTCACTTGTTATGAACTTTTATTTCTTTATCTTTGACAATTACACAAAGTTTTGGTTTACTAAATAACAAGAAAAAAACCTGCCGGAAACATCTTCAATTTCTTTTTTCTTTAACTGTCTCAAAAATCCCAAAAATAGTTTTTGCATTTGAATCAAGTTTCTTGACAGACATATGGTCATAACAGAGAAATCATTCTAGTCAGTAAAGCCCTAAGCTAAGCCAAAAATAATTTGATCATTTGTAAATCATTGTCACTCAAGTGTTTTCTCAATATGGCTTAATTATAATTCAACACAATGTTAAGCTTCTGGGAAAAGACCTCCATTAAAAGGTACTTCCTGGGAAAAGCGGGAAATTGAGAGCTCTCAGCTAGCATTGCACTTTATTATTCACGTATAATTCTTCTGCACCACTGAACATCTGCTAATAAATTTGATTCAAGTTTCCATGATAGCTTTTGCCCTCATCATTCAATCTCTGCATGAGCTCGTATCTGATGAGAATTGATGTTATTTACTTATTGCTGAGAATTCTTATCCTATTAAAAATTTATCCCATAAATTCATCAGGTAAATTAAAGTGTTTATAAAGAGCCCCCATCCCCAATTCTAAAAATAAAATAATAATCTTGATTTAGAACAGAATTTCTGTATATCCCTGAAGCTAACTGACAGATGGTCACCTTGGCTGTATGCTGCTGTAGTGCAACCTTATATTTATTAAGTGTTTCTGATGCAGAAGGTGATCAAGAGCATCAGAAGCTATTACTTCTAACTCCAAGTTTTGTCAATCTCCTTTTCCTTTGTGCCTCCACATTTATAGATAAGCTAAATCCAGATCAAATATAAAAGTTCTTTTGAACAAGTACAGATCTGTCATATTGATTTGGTGTATGACTTTGTTCCACATGCTATAGCTATTTTCCATACGGTTGGACCACGGAATTGTGGGTTCAGGTTTCCTAAGTTCATTCTGAGATCTTCCTCTGAATCACTGTTTGGCCTTTAAAGGAGTCATTAGGCTTATCGAAAATGCTTACCAATGTTTCTATTTAAGCCAAGCATTTATTATTGAAGAATAATAATCATAGAGCCTTAATCATAGAATCATAGAATATGCAGAGTTTGAAGGGGCCCACATGGATTATTGAGTCCAACTCCAGGCTCTATGCAGGACACCCTAAGAATCACCAGGTGCTTGAGAGTGTTGTCTAAATGCTTCTTGTACTCTGTCAGGCTTGGTGCTATGACCACTTCCCTGGAGAGCCTGTTCCAGTGCCCAACCATCCTCTGGGTGACAAACATTCTCCTGATATCTAACCTAAACCTCCCCCAACTTGACTTCATGCCATTTTCTTGAGTCCTGTCACTAGTTATGAGAGCGGCGAGATCAGTACTTTCCCCTCTGCTTCCCCTCAAGAGGAAGTTGTAAACTGCAAAGAGGCCTCCCCTCAGTCTCCTTTTTTCCAGGCTGAACAAACCAAGTGACCTCAGCTGCTCCTCATAAGCCTTTCCCTCCAGACCCTTCTTGCATTCTTCTTCTCATAAATGCAGTAAAACTAACTCATTCTGTGTAGTTATGTGACATAAAACTTTTGAATCTCTCAGAAAGGCTTAGTAGAAAGGTCTGAATATAAAATCAGACTTCCAGGACTGTACACGATAAAAGGGACTATTACTAAACCTAAACTAAACAACTAAAATAGTCAACTAACAGCAAATGCTAAATTTTTCCACAAATATTTATTGTACAGAACTCCAGCATACATAGGAAAGGGTAGACAGTGTCAACTGTGTTCTGCTTACCCAAAAGTGCATCAGGAACAGTTAGGCATGGATACTACAGGGCTAGCTGAAGTGGTCACACACCGACCAGTGACTCAGCCAGAACAAAAATTCCAAGCCAAGAAGAGAGGGGATGTTTTCATCCTCTTTGCAGCTTCTCTTCCCTTTCCCAAGGTAAACAAAATTGTGCAAGAATCACAAACAGCCCTTTCCTTTCATCCTGACCAATTTATTTTATGGATACTCTAGCTTTCATTATAAGACCATTCAACAACCTGGAATATATTACCTAAAATAATCACGTAACATTGCTGGAGCTACAGTACTTACTGTGTCATGAGGAAGGAAAGGTTAATTATTGGCCTGCACCATTGTCACAAATTTTGCTATCTGAAGCAGTACTGAAAAGGTAGTGCATGAATTGCAGTGTGATTTAGCATATTTCATTTTGGGGCTTATTAAGTTTCTTTTTCTATTTTCATTTTCAGTTGCTTAGGCTTTCTTTTGCACACCTCTTTTATTCTCTTTTTAGATTATTTTGCAACACAGACACTTTTGAAACACATAAAAGAAAAAAGTCCATTGCATTGGTAATTACTCTATCCCCTACTGTCTCTGAGACAGGTCATTTAGCCGTCCTGTCTAGTATACATCTCTACACATGCAATTTTATTTTTTTTTAGTAGCACGTTGCAATAGTTATTGTATTATATCCCTCCTTGGGATTACACTGCTACAGCAGTATTATTAAGTTCATTTGGTTGGTTGACTTGACCCTAAAATTGTTTTACTCTTCAAAATTACTGCTAGGAGAAAAGATCTGCAAACATTTGAGGTTTTGTTTATTGCTGCTGTTTAATTATGTATTTGAGATCAAAGCACATTCTACTCAATAATAACTAGCCAGATCAGAAATTAAGAATCTATCTAACGTGAATCTATATGTACTTTGTGTCCACAGCAACCCCACTGATCCTAGAATCAGCTTTTATGAATAGATTGTAGGCATCATATGACCTTTTGTATAATGTGAGTATTGTTGCAGATATTGCATAAGAGGTCTGGATATAGTCTTTTTATGAAATTTCTTTATTTGCAGTTTAAACTAACTGTTTTATTTTTTGTACCGTGCTATGCCTTTCTGGTACATAAATACCTCACACTGGTTTGATAACCTGTAAATTAAGCATCAATGTAATTAACCAGTCCACAATCAATGCTGGCTCCCTTAGGTTTTACAATTAGAGGATATCCACAGATCTTATTCACGCAATTTTTTTTCCAGATCTGGAGTAATTCATAAGCTGCAGATGAATTCATAAGGTTTCATAGTTGGACTTCACCAAATGAAACTGCATCTAGAAGGACAGATCTCTAATGGGTTTGATTTCCTACTGCCTTACTCCTATAGGCAATTACACTGATGCAAAGCACAAACATTAATAAATCAGAATAATACCATTTTATACCCACTTTGGACTTGGCTACATCTTTATCTATACAAAATAATGAGTATTCAGATTCTTTATTCTTTCTTTGATATAGGTAAAAGAATACAGTGAGAAGACTGATCTTCTTAACAGTAGCTTTATAACATCTTTACAGTTAGTGATGCAATCAATTTATTGGAAAATTAAATTCTGCTGTACTGCATCAAAATGGAAGAAAGGCTGAGGGTCTGCAAATAATTACACCCACATGAAAAAAAAATTCATATATTTAGCATCAGAAGGTTTTCCTCCAAAATATCTATGGTGATGTTCACAGCCAGTTTCTGGCTATTCTGCACTATTTCTGTGGCACAGGGCATTGAAGTGATGGAATACAATTTGTCCTGACTAGTGCAAAGAGTTAAATGCTTTCTAGAATGACCCTTTCCTCAAATGCAGACTGTTTATTTAAATTTGTCAAAAAGTGATAATGGAGGACTTGTGAAGGAACAGTCCCTTTTATTTACATGTCTGGCATTCTGGAAATCAGTTACTAGTAACTACAAGCAATTATGATAAAAATGCCATTTAGGAAAGTTTCTAGCAGTAATGATAATGAAGCAATGAAATAGCTTGTCTGGGGACATTGTGGATTCTCCACCACTGGAGGTCTTTAAGAATAGGTTAGGCAAACATCTGTCTGGAATATCAACACAGACACATCTTTAGCAGGGAAGTAAAATCATAACAAAGTGCCTTTGCTTAAGGTCACAGCCTGCCCCAAAACAAGCAAAAATAGAAGTTGTAATGCCACTGTACAAAATGAGACCAGCTACATGAACTCTCTACAGGTCACTGACAATATCTCCACATGCAACAATTTTTCTCTGACATGTAGAAATGGTTAAGCAATGACAGTAGCTTCATGGGTATGCACTTTATGCAGTGTGTGAAGGTTTTTTTTGCAACATACTGTAGTCCTTGATCTGCACAGGGATCTGGGGAACCACAGTACTGCCACTCAGGCAACAAAGGAGGATGGTTGTGCTCTTACTTCTCTGCCTCTCTTTTGAAGAGCATCCCAGCTTGCTGCCCTGACTGTCACACTGAGTACTGCTTCCAGGTTTTAGTCCTAAAAATGATCATTTTTATAAAATATGCAAGAGCACGTTTACAACGGCAGTAATCCAGCAAAGTATTCATATGAATAATTAAACTGAAACTACAGTTGTCAGAAGCATGAGCAAAGTATATGTTGTTCACTATTACCTATGCATTTTCTGTTCACCTACTGGGCTACTCTAATTTGACAAACCACAGTGGGATCTTGACTCTATCCACTTCTAGGATCAACCCAGAAAAGCCTCCTGGTGCACACTGTGGGCAGACATCATAACACTGACAACATTACTCAGCAGCAAAGAGAGGCTAGGAGTGCTTCCTGAAAGGCTGAGTGTGGTGCTAGTGTGCAGGAGGGGATGTCCTTTTCAACTGCAGACTACAGCCATAAATCTTCTTCTGGACACAAGCTAAATCTTTTTGGGTTTTTTCCTGCTCAACATAAGCCTAGAGAAGGCAACTCAGGGTGGGCAAATTAGGCTCTGGATGGGGAGGAGTCCCCCTCTACTGCCCGCAGAAGATGCCCAAGCAACGTTCAGCCTCATTAAGCCCAAAGTGCTCTGTAGTTTTACAAAGACTTTAGATTTTTTAATAGTCTCTGCTTCACATTTCTGCTTTTGCACCACCATTCCTTTCCTAAGCCATTTCATATTCACATAGGCGCAGGGGGTACCAGGTTAATAGGACAATGCAAATTAAAATTAACTTTTTTATCTAGAGCTGGTCAGTTTTAACAGATCATTATCTGACCACCAAAGATCATAACAAATATTTACTTCATCAAAAGTGGAAATGCCTGTAAAGACCCACTGGCAAAAAGGGGGAGAATGAACTAAAACACCTTTAAAATGTGTGAAGTTACAGCATTTTCCTTCTTGGATCCATTCCCAAAATTCCAGTTACTGTCTCTTATGCACCATATATCTGCTTTCTTCATGCTTTTTAATCCCTAATGAAATTGCCTCGGTCAAATGCCTGTAATTCAGACTCATTGCATCAGACCAAGAAGCTTAATTCTCATAAACCAGTGAATCTCAGTTGCACTGAAATTTCACTGAAGACATTGCAGTTGTAAAAATGATGTGAGAGAAGAATTAAGCTCTTTCCTAAAGTACTGATTTATTTACTGTGTACAAATTTTAAGGCATTTATTATTTATAGATACGGACATGCAAAATATCCTCTTTCTGTCTGTTTTTGCAGAAATTGGGATGATGTTGTTATTTGCTTGTTCAAATATAATCTGTGATTGCTTTCAACAAATAATACAAAAGAGATAACTTAGACATTTTTTCTCTGTTTATTTAACATGAAGAGGCTCATCCCCTTTGACTCATGCTTTGCAAGCATTTTCCCTAATCTTATCTGATACTGTTGATTTAATTGAGAAAAGTCACTCTAAACTAATGACATTTGCATCTTTTGTAAAAAAACCCAAAATAATGTAATTAAGACTATGTAAAGCAAAGAAAAAACAACAACAAAATAATCACAAAAGCAAAACCAGCAGAAAAATTTTTGAACGCCCAAGCAGAACAAAGGTACGTGCAAGTCTACAATTAAAAAATGCCACAGTTAACATATAGGTAGGTGACCTGTAGATGATCTAATTTTAAAGAAATTACGTTATGGTAGCTTGATGGGGGGGATTGTGGAAATAAAGGAAAGAGGGAATGAAAGAAAGGTGTTCTAACTCCCAAAGGTTTATTCATAATGAAATAATTTTACACCACTCTTATCTCAAACATTAAAAATGGGTCATGGGCTTAGTGGAATATCACTGAAGAGGATATAAAATGTACTGCAATCTATTTCTGTATCATTAATGCTACAAATAAGGAAAAAAAAATCACCTTCATATGAAGGTGTTTGCAGCACATTATGATATAAACCAAGGAAAAACTGAGGAGTCAGTGGGGGTCATTCCATTGCCTGTGCTGTCCACAGGCAATGGATCAAGCCTCTAAAGTTGAAGCCACTGACAGCTCTCTGACTTTACTCATCAGCAAAGTTACATCTTTTGAATCGTCAGAGTTAATGCCAACAGTGATTGCTGCTGTGCTGTCACCTGTACAAGCCAGTAGCTCTTCTTGGAGGGAGAAGAAAGAACTCCTACTTAGATTAGATTAAAGTTACCGTGCAAAGGAATTGGTATGAACAGCTTCAAGATACACAAGCCTTTATCTGCCTTTGTAAACTACAGGACTTTTGAATGGCATTAGATTGTTGAATAGTGAGACAGAACACAGACCTACTGGTTTTCTTTTCATGCAAAGACCTAAGAAAAAGCTTTTCCTATCCAAACAGAACCACAAGAAAAGATGCAGAGTAGTTTTTGTGTCATCTATATATAAGATTTGTCCTCCAATCTTCAATATGTTATGAGAAAGGAAATGTGACCTTTTTCTGAGCACAGAGTGAAGATGACAACATGACTTCTCTCAGTTAGAAAACATTTTTTGTTATAATATGGAACTAATACCAACAGTCTAGGCAGCTTATCCCCACTGAAATCCAGGGTACAGTTGTCATCAAGGGACTGAAGGAAAAGAAAAGCATGAAAATATTCTCTTACCTAAAGTAGAATGATAGGAAACAAGGAAGCTCCTTTAATCATCTTATTGTATTTACTCTTTGCAATTAATTTCCCCAGAACCATGTCTGTTGTTGCTAAAAATGGTAACTATGCACAAGAATAGGTAGAAGGAATAATTTAGCTATGTTTAAAAGAAAAATCAGTGAAATTTTCAACTTCAAAATTTCACTTTCAGTTCAATTCCATTTCTAAGAATATGTTATATCCCAAAAAACTTATTTTTTTATTAGTAAGACTCGAACAGTAAACATATTTTGTTTACCTGAGTAGAGCAAGAGTTGAAGTCCCAGCGTGCAAAAATCCTACTCTTTTTATTCATTTTTTGTTGTTATGATGTCCTTATCTCTGTTAAGGACAAAGTCTTAGTCCTTGTGTACCCATGAAAGGGTTAAGGAGACATCAGTGTTTCTACAGTGTGCACATACTGTAGTCCTTTGAAGGTCTGACACCCTTTCATGCCCTAGTACATACTGTAGAGCAGATATAGAGCAAAACGGCAGACATATATACACAGAGAGCAACATGCCCTTAGTCATTTTACTAAGTTGGTTGTTGACAGCAGCAACAGAGACCTAGAAGAAAAACGGCCACATCAAGTGATCATTTTCAGAAACACTTCAATGTGCAGTGATGACTAGTTCTTTGCCTGGATTCTGCCTGATTCCATATATAGGGTCAGGTAGTCACCATATGTTCTGCTAACAAACACTGTGCAATCACTCAGGTAGATTACAGAAGAAAAGAGAAATGGGATCTTTTATAGAGAGAGAAGAATCATCAACAAATTCTCCTAAAGCAAAAAGAAAATATTTCCTTATTTTCTTCACTTATTTATTTCTTCTATCCTGCTTTTAGCCATATTTCTTACCCTTGAAAGAAATACTTTCTCAAATTACTATTCTAAAATGCCAGTAAAAATTGTAGATTTTTCAAACATTAAAAGCTATTACTTTGATTAGGATGCTGCTTTTAGTTATATTCTACTTAGAATGGCAGTTCTAAGAAGCCTTGACTGACAACACAGAGAAAGCTTCCCCATCTAAAAACTGTAGTATATTATTTGTCTTTACAGAATATTGTAAACTTCATTAAAGAATCAGATTTTGCTGTTGCCTAGATTGCAGAGGACCATAGCGATTCAATTGTTTTATTTTATAATCACAGAATGGGTAAGGTTGGAAGGGACCACAGTGGGTCATCTCGTCCAATGTCCCTGCTCAAGCAGGGTCATGCTGGACCACATTACACATGCAATTTGGCATGTTCTCAGAGAAGCAATTAGCCCACTCAAGGGCATTATTAGAAACATGAAACAGAGTCATGCATCATTCCAAGTGGCACATGTTTACCAGTCTTTAAATAGCTTTGCCTGGGAGTAAAGGTTAGACAGTTTCCCTTTTGATTTCTGTTATCATCCGGTTGTGCTGCTCTATCTGATCAAACAGTGCATATCTTTTTAATTTCAAGCTTTAATTTCATAATCCCCTGATATTTCTTCAAAAATCTCGGATAGGCTGCTTCAAAAACTTGTTTTCACAGAAAGTCATATCTGTCCTCTTCTGTTCTTTCTGCATCTATTATTATTACGCCTATGTTCTAAAATGTAGTCCGTTATTGATGAACTCACTTTCCTATGCTGCACTGTTTATCCATGCTATACTGATATTGCTTATGTATCTATGGAACCTTCTAACTTTGTTTAATTTACATGTTTGGGATTTTACATTTGTACTGAATCCTGACCTGGAAACAGAACTGTAACTGGTATCATTACATTTCAGAATACTTAGACCAAAAAGTGCACTAGTGTAGGTGCATGTTAGGTAGCATCTGCAAATAGCATAGCACAGCATGTAATGGACTAATCTGTGGAATGAGATAGTTGTTGACAAAAGCCCAACATCCATACTACGTATGCTCTGTGGCAGGGGGATTACTTCAGATGAGGTCTCATATGGCTAGTATCAGGTGAATGTCCATTTGTGGCTGGAGTGTGTTAACCTGATCCATACCTTCTTCACATCTTTCAGTTTAGCTTCATATGAAAATTAAAAAAAAAAAAAACCACAAGAGTTCATGCCCTCTGAGATCACCCCACAATAAATGGAACTGACTGGAGAACATCCAAATCTTCTTATTTTAGCATTTTTGTTAATTTTAATAGTGGAAGTGAAAATTATTTTAAGACTATTTCATGTGCTACTTCAGAACAACCACATGTATGGTTGTTCTGCAAATGTTGGCAAAGGCACTACCAATTTGTTTCGAAATAATTTTAATGTTGCACAGTCAGGCAAGTTGTTACAAAACCCAGAGAGAGTCCTGTAACAGCCAATTAAAGATTTTTTAAAAATTCTGCCTGCAGCAAAATCATCTTTCTGGCCATTTGAATCTTATTACATCTCATGCATCTAAGTATCTCAAAGGGAAACACTAAAAATAAAGATGATATCAGATTAGTATTAAGAATCAGCAGTGGTCTTTAAGGTCAAGAAGAGTATCATCAGAGATATGAGCAATGAGTATTTTATTTTTTCAAGATTTGTGTCTACATGAATTACCCTATAGAGCTCTGAGCATACTTTTTAACAATTCAGGCCCTCATTCAACAAAAATTTACAGACATATTTCACTCTAAATTTCTGAATATTCCCATAAGGCTCCTTCAGATGATTCACATCACAACTATTTAATATATATTTTTCAAGATAGCTCAATAGATTATTTTTTTAAAATATACCATAATTAAAGCAAAGTATTTTCTAATTGTAGCTGAATAAAGGGTCCCTAATATAGCTAATATCCAGCATTCATCACAAAACAACTATGTGACTGATTACACTGAAAAGCAGACTGCAGCTGCAAGCTGTATGCAGAATATTGGGGGACTTCAGATAGTGTACAGAAAGAGAGTAGGATACAACTCCTGATGACTGTCTCCACCACTTACAGAACCCCCACCAAAAACACTACAGTGAGCTGGTAATTAAATAGGGTAAGTCTGATAATAACTAAAATAAGAACCAGTGAAATATTTTGAATTTTATAATAAAATAATGTAAATAATAAAATGGGCCTAATTTCCAGAAAGTGTTTCAGAGACCTTCTTAATTTGGTATACATCATAGTGAATACTGAGAATCCTTTACCAAATAAAAATGGAAACTTCAACCTTATACCATTTCATTTGCATGGGGGTTATAAACTGTGCTGCTGATGATTCACAATAATCCTGTGACAAGTTTCAATCAGAACAATGTGTTGTGAATAATGCAGCCACAGGTTGATTTGGTGCAAATCCGTGAGTACATTTCAACATGCTTGGACACAAGGAGTTGATGCTTTACGAATCTGTACAACAGTGTCTTGATTTTCTACAAGTTAACCTTATTCAGACAATACTATTCAATGTACACGTACACCCAGCAGTAACATCAGAACATTTAACACCAGTATAAGACTCAAAAATCCTTTTATGACACAAAACTATACAATTTACTGTATTAATATGAGTATTTCTTTATCACCACAGCTGAGAGCAAGCTTGCACACACTGACTGTTTTAATCAGGTCAGAGCACAGTAGTTCATGTAAAAAAATGATGGGTTTGTGTGTGTGCATAAATATACACATATGTGTGTTCATCTGTATTTTATGTACACATATAGTTGCATTTAGAGTAAGATTAGTATTAGTACCGTACACAGTCACTGAGAACAGAGCAAAGGAATGTGTAAAATTTAGGGAAAAAGTGATTTAGAGATTTTTATATGTGGAATTGTTGGCTTTTCATTGAGCCTTTCTTATGATATTTACTGACAAGAAAAAAATCCTTGAGGTAAGATATATATTAAGAAAGAAGGTAAACCATGCAGAATAGAGATTAATTACAAACAAATAATCTCTAAGAGGACAGTCATGCCCCTCAAATATCTGAACAATGGGTTTAAACAATTGTCTAAGGCCAAATGTCTCCAATGTTTGAAAATATAAGAAAACAGCTACGCCCTCCTTCTCTGTCGCAGAGCTGGGGTTATAGGTTAACTCTAGGCTTGTCATACAATTGTAGAATCATTTAGGCAGGAAAACACTTTTATGATCATCAAGTTCAACTGTTAACTCAGCGCTGCCAAGTCCATAACTAAACCATTTCCCTAAGCACTAAAAAAAGCACACATTTGTCTGCTTGAGGTTCTATGATCAAGAGGGCTCAATCTAGAAGAGGACACTGGTTTATCATCAACCAGTTTCCTGGTTTAGGAAAAAAGAAATTAGTTGGTAGAGACTGATAAGTTAGGTCTGCTGGATATGCTCAGTTAAATTCAAGTCTCGGCATGATACTAGTCCAGGATTTGAGCTCAGATTTTCAGAGGCTTTGGATGAGATTTAATTCCTGAAGTGGGGCAGGCACCAGAAGAGCTAGTGAGCTGCATTTAAATCTAGGTCAAATATGATATGATGAGCCATGGTTAGCGTGATCAACAGCAACAGCCTCTGCATTGGGGACTGAGGCCAGCAGGAATGGCTGTACTGTGTTTAAAGCCAGCTAGGATGGGATTTGACCAAGATTATAACATTTTTAATACTGTGTGAAATTTACACTGAAGTGTCTTAATCTGTTAAGGATAAAATTTAATGATTGTAAGGCCTATAGACAGGTTTCTGTAAGTATTAGTCATAGTTTAAATAAGACCTTGGAGAGTTCCGAAATTAGAAATTGAATATTAAAAATACATGAAATCAATTCTTTCCTGTTCTTGTCACAGGGATTATGAAAAAGACGAGATTAAAATCTAATGTTTATTTTCTTATTGTTGTCTGTTTTTCTGTAGGGTTTTCCATTTTGGCTAGGAATGGACCAAAGATTTTTCAAGGTGTAATTCTTCCCCTCTCAAACACACACACACACACATATACACAAAATAATAATTAAAAAGAAAATCCTAAGACATGACATCCTAAAAGAAAAGAGAATGAGGAGGTCAGAAAGCAAATCACTTGCAGAGCTGCAAATAGAATTAATTTTCAAGACTCCCAATTCAGTGTCATGGCCTTCACTTTCTGCTTCTCTTTTACCAGTCCTAGAGGCAAAGGAAGAAAAATTACATAAAGGACCATAGTTACATCTTACCCCCTTGGAAAGTGGAATATTTTAGTTTGCAAATTTTAATTATGTCCCATTTTTTCACATTTGGTCAGCATTCTTGCCTAAAAAAACTTGATTATTTTTAGTACAATAGAAGTTCCATAAGCTTTCTACAACTTTTTTTTCACTGTATATAACAGATCCTTTAAATATTAGATGTACATTTCATCTGGGTAAGTCTATCACCACCAACAAGGTATTAGCATACTTTGTACAATTCATTCCTAGGGCCCAATTCACAAAAATGAGGTCTATTTGCAAGGTGCAAAGTCTGACAAGAAAGCTATGATGATTATTGTTGGTTGTTCTTTGACATATTACTGTTATTAAGACATAGCTGGGTAATATTTTTCAAACATAGATCTGGGGTTCAATTTCTTATAACTTTGCCAAATTTAAACCCATTATGCTGAAATTTGCTGTGGCAGAGCTGTGGCTCGTGGCAGAGCTGTGGCTCATTGCAGACAAGAAAATTCCTCAAATATGAGCAACTAAAGGATGACAACTTATCTCTCTACCTCTGCTATCACTTACTCCATCATTTCAAATTTGATTAATGAATTTTCAATATTTTTTAATTTTTCAGTCCATCCGCTATTCTTTATTTAAAACATAGATACTACTATTCCACAGTATTACAAGAACATGTGAACCTGCAGCTGTCTAGGAAGTCCTAAAATAGCATACTGATGATTACCTCAAGAAAAAGTTCATACGTCTGCACAGATAGAATCTGAGTAAAGGCCACTGATTAATGTACGGTACTCTGAGCACCAGATAAGGAAGAAGTCCCATGGAAAAAGTAGCATGTGATCACTTTAATTACAGTGATAGGAAATTAACAGACCTTAAGAAAAGTTGCAAAGGCAGCCAGCTTTCCTCAATATTGAAGAGTTCGCCTTTGCAAACTTGCCACAAGCTTTTCTCAGTATGAATTCCAGGACAATATATTATCCCTAAATTATTTTACATATAAAACCTGCGATTTGGAAAAATGTATCTCTCTAAGCATCAGTTTATAAATACTTTTTGTGCTATATCAGTTAAAAAGAGTATCCATTTAATTGATTAGCATTCTGCTCTTATGTTCCTTATGTTCTCATCTAGATTCTACAAAAAAGCTTAATCAAACTGGCTGTTCCATGAATTTAAGACCTGTTATCCATGTGCATGCTACATTGGTACATCCCAGCTGAGAGAGTGGAAGAAAAGGTAGGAGAGTGAAATGGAGAAAGTTATTGACTTAATATCAGTCAAGTTATTTGATTTGACTTTCTTCCCATCTTCACTGTGCTCCAGGGATTATGGGTGAAACAATATATGGTCCCCACTTGCTTTTCATCTTTCTTCTCAGAGTAGCTTCTAAAAAGAGTAACAAGAGGAACAAATCATAATCAGAAAGCCCAATTTTAAGAAAAATAGGGCCTTTCTCCAAAGCATAGGTCTTTCTTGTTAAGCAGTTCCCTCCAGGTGTGATGGTCCCTGCAAAGAGAAATGCCGTATATGGATGAAGAACTCCAGAAGATGGAGGGGAAATCTGTTGCTGTGAGTAGTATTTTTGCTGCTTTTTCCCCTTGAACAACACAAAATCAGTGAGTCATCATTACAAAGCAGTGTTTTCCTCTTGCACTCTGACAAAAAGGTGCAGGGATGCCTTGGCAGGGTGCTAAGAAGTGCCCTGATGAGTTCTTCTTCTGTCATGGTTGACTTTACTTCCTGTCATTCTACACTAGAAAGATTTCTTAAACAGACAAGGACAACATCTCAATGAAATGCTCATGATCAGTCATGAGTAATTTCAGAAAATATCTCCAATATAGTATTTGAATAGACATAAATAAGAAACAGTTATGACTGAATTTCAGTCTGAGGTCTCCTCATACTCCTCAGTGTCAGTTTCAGCAGCAGAAAAATGAGATTATGCTGAATTACAGCGTAGCCATTCAGGATTTCCCAGCCGTCAGATCATTCTGTCAAAGTGCAGAACAATGAACCTTCATAACTAATCCAAGCTCACTCCACCAACTGCCAAATACAAACTTTCAACATATGATTCCATCACTAAAAACTAGTCTAACACTATTGCTTGTAACAGCCCCCTGCAACCTGGCACCTTCTGATATAGTCCCACTACTAGTGCCCACAGAAAAGAAGAGTACATCATATAACTGTTTGTGTATGGACTGTGATAAATAATGGGCATTTACTCTTGTGCAAAGCTCAGGATGCCAAATGGATTTTGATTTGAGTTTTTAGAGTAAGATATCACAGTCCAATTGGAAGCAAACAACTTTTTCAGCGTGTCTGAATATAAGACTCTGTACATGTTGCAATTACTTTGTGTTGAACAAAAGCAGACATGAATATTTTTATGAGAATAAGTCAGTACTATTATTGTCTGACATATAACTGTACACTTTGGAAATATAAAAAAATTATAGATTTTTAATGAGACAGTAAAGAACTGAAATGCAATTTAAAAAAAAAAAATCAAAAGCAAAGTGACTGAAGAAAAAACAAGAAGGTATGAAAAATTATACTTTAGAATGAAACAAAACTAAAAATGGAGCAAAAAATATGAAAGGAGTGTGTTCATTATAAGGACAGCAACACCCAAAATAAAAGTTAGATATAGAAATAGGGAGAAAATTCAGGAGGAGATAGTCTTTCAGGCAAGTACATTTGTGTATCTTATGGCATATATAAAAACTAGTGACAGATTTGGATAACTGACCAGCCAGGTCAGTTTGGATAACAGACCACTTTATCATCTTGATAGAAATACTGCCTCTGGCTAACACAGTATGATAATAAGCACTCTGAATTGTAAAGCAAGAAATGGATAAGAATTAGACCAGAATTTCTAGAAATTCTGAACATGCTTCTAGGTAGATTCAAATGGGGAGAAGAGCTGTTCTGATTTCATCTTATAGAATTTTACAAAACTCTGGCCTTTCTTCAGGAAGAACCATATTTTCCATACAGTCATTTATCTTTTTGATATTGTTTCTTATTCATGGTAGATCAGTCAAATGTTTTAAACATAAGAAAAAAAATAAAATAAATAGTAATATATAAAATAGTAGTAGCACTAATATAAAATAGAAATAAAGTTATTTCATAATTAAGAAGACACTATCCATGGTCATGACAGATGAACTAGCTCCTGTGGATGCACAAATGCACTTATATCTGTTTTAGGGAAAGTATCAGAAAAACACAACAGATGTAAAGAAAATAAGATGACTGTGTAAAGAAATATCTGTGTACTGCTGTGTTTTTAATCAACAAGTAAGATATATGTAGCAAAGGAGAGCATTTTGATCTGTTCAGATTATTGTTCCTCTTACCAGAGACAGTTTCTATCATAAGCAACATCTTTAGCGAGTTGATGGGCTTTTTACCTCCATATAGAGTTTTCTCTTTCCCATCTATAAAAAAGCACAGTAAAAATAAAATAAAACACATCAGTTCTGAAGTTGCACACTAAATAACAGGCTAGATGGCTTTAATTTAGGTGACAAATTGGTATAATAATGCAATGTCACCCTCTGAGACTGCCTCACCGAACAACTGACCTCTTGAAAAAGGAGAAGTTATAATCACTTTTTTCTTCAGAAATATCTCAAAACTTGTGTTGAACTTTATTCCTTTTTCTTCTTTGCTCTTAGCATGTTGGTAGAGCAACAATGAACCCTATATCATCTCTCTCACTACTAAGAAATCTTTAACATTGTTTACATCAGTGAAAAAAAGGTTGAATGTGTGAATTTGCTGATGCTTCTGAATCTTAAATGTTTTTTAATATTGTGATGGCAATCAGAAGCAAATGGACTCTGGTGCCCTCCATTCCGATAACTGTTACCTGAATTTTACTGTTGGTACTGGTTTTAATTGCAATTACTTTTTTTTTTAAATCAGTGAATGAGATATACATGAATTAAAAAACAATGTAACGGCTGATCAAATGAACCTGGCTTAACCCAGAACACCTTTCCAAGAAGACTGGGCCAACCACGTCTTTTGTGGCATTTTTAGCAGGCTGTTCTTCCTTTTGGCTGCAGTGGACAAGGTATAATGAGAATAAAGAGTATCCTGTAAAAATGGAAGCAAGATCACATCTGAATTACAAGCTAGTATGTCAAAAGCTAATATCAGGGGCTACTACTTTTCTTTTAAAGGAGTTGAATTTAGGCATTGGTTGGAAATAAAGGCATGCATATTACTTTCAAAATTGGATGTGATGTAATTACATTTTATCCCACTTTCAGTTCCCTGCCATTAGTTTTAGGTAAAAGGTTTTGAATTTCTATTCTTACACTGCTGCTCTTTACCACTGAAATGGTCATGTTTTTAAGTAAATATGGATGCACAGAAAATCAGGAAGAGCTAAAAATAATTTGTCCGGCACTTCAGTACCCTCTGACATACCCATGAAGAAATTCTCTTTGGAGATGAACACTGATGATATCACTATTAATTTTCAAAGGAATTTGACATAACATTGATGTATGTAAATGCTTTTTCATGTCCTTCCTTTCTAGACAGTGTTTTTATCATGAGCCCATGAGGAAAAAGTTTCACCACCAGAGTTGACAGAGTTGCCAGGAAACCTTGAATCCCATGTAGGTGTCTCTCAGCCTCACTTAATCCACAGGAGCTCTGAGATGCCTTATGCTCTCTGACTTGTTCAGAAATTGGTTTTAGGCAGGGAATTTATTGAGATCTGCCTCATTTAGTATCTACAAAGAACTTAGTATCTTGCAAAGAACTATATGCCATGCTATTCTGATTAACTTTGTGCATCACTCTGCTTTTCTTTTTTTTTTTTTTTACACATGAGGATGTGATCTGGTCCATGAAGATTAGCAAAGCTTGCAAGAATAAATCCCAGCTTACCCTATTCTGTTACAAAATCTATGCACATAAACCAGTAGAGGCTGGTCCTCCACATTTTACCCCCTACTGACTGTATCAATGGAGAGTTCACCCCCAGTGTGTAAAAGAAAAATGATGCTATCATTGCAAAAGGCAAATTTATAAGAGGTAAAGACATGTTATTTGCAGACTTTCTGAAACCTTACTTGAGCGCTAGGTGGTTTACAGGTTTTTGAGTTTGGGCTGGTTTGGGGATTTTTTTCATTTTCACTTATGACTTTGAACTAAGAAAGAAAAATCTTCTAAGTAAACGGCAAGAAAAAAATGCTTAAGGCACTGTTTCTCATTGACAAAAATTTTTTTTTTTGTAAATCTTTGTTAGGTGTCTTCCTTGCGAAGAGTGTGTACAAGTCTGCTTTTATAATATAATGGCAAAATCACTAGTTTTCAAGAAAAAAATTAGGATTAGTTTAACTTTAATGTCGGCACTGGGAAAAAAATTAAGAAGTGGGTAGAGATTACCACTTTTAATATGTTTTCCCTTTGGTGTCAATTATTTCAAATCCATGTTTCAGATATTTCTCTAAAAGCGTGGTAGTCATTTAGACCATGAATACCCTTAAAGAGATCAAAGACTACCAGAAGATTGATACATGCTGCAAAAATATATTCTTTTGCTTTCACTTAGTCTTCACAGACTCTTAAAGCAAAAGTGTCAGCAGAGCCCACTACTGGCATAAAAAGTGAATGCTTTTATGTCTTTAACTCTTTGGATTTTAGATTTGAGTAGAATCACTGCAATGTAGAATAAACTACCTACAGGTAAGAAGCCTGACAATATAGATATCCATCCTACTTTTAGAAAAAAAATGTAAACTTAATAATATAGTGAAATTATATTTGGCTCACCAGTGGGGATAAAAGAACTTGTTTAAGCTCTGGGCTCTGATGAGATCTGAGATTTGGTTCTGAGCCTTCAGAAAACCCAAATCCTTGGAGATTAGTCTTCTCATGACAAAAATCCCTCCTGTCTTAGTGCAGAATAAGCACAGCAATGGTCAAAACTCCAGTAAGTATCATTGTCATCAACATTAGCAGTTTTCAGACTGATATATTTTAATTGCGATGCTCAGCATTCTCTGATTCTCAAGTTTACTAATTGTGTGTTTGAATGCTTCAAAAGCAGTAGTCACTTTTAAAGACCTAGTTGCATTTTCTGTGCATCAGCTGCATGCTGACTGCCTACAGCTGATGCTGCACGTGAGTAAAAGTTGTGTCACTATCGAGGACTTTACAGCCCAGTGCATAGATGAAATAGTTTAGGTACATAATATGCAAAATGATGATACATCTGTAGGCTACAGAAATGTTTCAGACAGAGAAGCAGAAAAGAAAGGTAGCATGGTTGAAATGTCCTCATACAGGATTAAAGAGATGAGAATAGGTTGCTTGACAGAGGAAGAAAGAGAACAAATCCAGTAAGCCTCAGATGTACTGCACAGGGAAAAGATACTACTAAATGCTGCAAAAGTAAGAATGTGCAGATCTTAAGAGATCTTTAAATCCTTGTAATCCTGTTTTCTGAGAAAATTTTAAATAGGAGTTATAAACAGCAAAAATTACTGTAAAATATTTCGTTTAATAGCTTAAAATATATTTTATAGATCAGTGGTAGGTAAGTTTCAGGTTTTCTTTTTTTTTAATCTATCACTGCAGTAGTTGAATGGAACAGATGATACTCAATCTTACCCTGAAACTGCCTATTACTTCCAAAGGGGATAATGCAATATATTCTATTTCCTTCTTTCACAAACACCTTTGATACATGTAATTTTTGCTGCAGTTACTGCAAGATTCAAGAATCTGTGTAGTGAGAACAACCTTCATTTCTGATACACTAGACCAGCTGCTGTGTATTGCTGCACCCAGTCTCACAAAATCCTCTTAACCCAGCATTTATGGAAGCCTGATCATACACAGAATTGTTCTTCCACAAGAAATCCCAGCATTTTAAAACATTATCGGATTTAGGAAAGGAAGTTTGTAGAATCACAGAAGATAAGTGATATACTATACTGATAGTCGTATGGCTGTGGAACCAATCAAGGATCACTGGTAATAACAGACAAGGATTGTTGGTAACAATATGCCATGAGAGAGAACAAGATGTGGCTTGTTCTCGTGGCACAAGCACAGGAAGGAGGCTGAGAAGTGGGCAAGGACTGTAGCAGGAATCAAGATCACCAAAGACCCCTGACGCATTTCCAGAAAGGTCTGAAAAAACAGACAGGGCATGATAATTAATTTGCAAAGGAAGTGAGAGCAGGGAAAATCTATCTGTAAAAAGGTACCCCCAACAAGCCCATGTGCACACCCCAGGACCCTGGACATCCTACAACTGGATCTGCGCTGGTGCCAAGACTCTTTTTCTCCCTTTCTCTCTTTCTTTCTTTCTTTCTCTCTTTTAATGCATCTCTTTCTTTCTCTGTTCCTTTTCATCTTACCCCTTTATCCAAAACCCACTGCTGTGTGCTTAAATAGTAGGACTAGCGTACCTATTTCTATGCCAAGTGTGTAATTTACTAATAAAATTTTTAAGATTTTGTGGATCCTCTGTCTTTTATCTTTCCTTTCAACCACAAGCATTTACAAATCTTGGGCCCATTTCCCTTAAGAGTGGGACATTACAACATTTAACTGTGAAATTTCCCAGAATCTCTAGCTATTCAAGGAAAGAGGACAAATAGCATTTTCATAGTCCTTAGTCAATCATGTGAAAACACAGGTAGACTCTGAGTTGACAATGGGATATTCCACACCAAATAATATCATGCTTTAGAGATACTAATGGGGAATGAGAGAATGGGATAGGGGGTAGAAGCAGGGGAGGAGGTTCTTTTGCAAGGTAGTAGTTGCTTGAAGGCTGGATGGGCATCAGTCTGCTTGTGGTAGGCGGCAAGTAATTACCTGTGCATCATGTACTTTTTGTGCGTTGTTTTTTTTCTTTCTTCCCTTCACTAAACTGTCTTTATATTTATTTACCCATGAGTTTTTTGCTTTGGCTTTCCCAATACTTCCTGCAAGGAAGGAAAGTGAGTTAGCAGCTGTGTGCGTGCTTATCTGCTGGTCATTGTCAACCCACACCAATAAGTCACTCAAAGCTAGCATGGTGAAGCTTTTCAGAGGTCCAGTTAACTGAGATTTCCATGATCTAAAGCAAAAAGCTTTATGTTTTATGTGGCTTGCTATATAACACCAAAGTTCCAAAGACTACAACGCACCTACTACTCAATCTGACCCAACTCTAGTGCCTTCCTGGCTGTGCCAAAATTCTTCCAAGCTGAAAGCTAATGCCCAACAAGAACTAAAATAAACTTGACTTCCAGTGTCTGAGATTTATGCACAGGTAATTTAAGGAAGTATTTTCCCCAAAGTAAATTTTCCACAGACACTTTTTCTTTTAAGGACCTTCCTCAACCAACTCAGTTGGAAATATCTGAAATCTTACTTCTATAGCAATGCCGTTGTTCAGATCCTGCTTCTGTTCTTATCTTGAAGCTTTTTGCTGTCACCTTGTGAAAAGACACTCACTAGAGAGTCAGGATATGAGAGCTTTCCAGAGGCTGCAATAGCAACAGGATTAAACCATGATTAACTTCTGTAGGACACAGGTCAAACCTTACATAAAGACTAAGAAATGGACCTGTGTTTGTTCTATAAATCTAACATGCTACAACTCAGCCTTCTTATTGCCATGGACAGAATACTAATTCATATGTCTTATTCTCAGTGAGCTAAAATATTTATGAATCACATGTTAGTATGAACATTCAAACACACTAATACAGATAAAAAGACTACAGCTGCAAGCAGCTACATTATCATGTACCTGTCAACTTCTGAGCAGTCTGTTTCATTAGTTACATATTTTTATATTGTCCTTGTACTGAACGTTCAAAGATATTTTCTCTATTTAAATCTGCACTTGAAAAATGATCTGAAAATGATCAGTTGGAAAGATTACCACCATAACCTGTTATTCCTTAGTCAAATGTATAGACTCAGGTAAATTACTTGCCTCCTTGGATTTGTCACTGTGCCTGACAACTTGCTCATATATCTAGTTGTGATTGTGCATTGATTTAAATGATGAAAAAGCTATATAAATCTAAGATAAGCGTGGAAAATCTTACTGTTTCAACATCCTTCTTTGTAATAAATTGTTATATATCTTATACTTGTTGGATCTGAAATTCTAATGATCAGGACAGGTCAATAGTGCAAAACATGAGTCTAAACAACATGTCTGTTCTCTGAGTACTGAAGAAGACGAGATCTTGAAAAGCACCACGCAGCAGAAGGTAGAGGAATTATTTGTACTAATATTTGCTGTTGGAGCTTATGTAGCCTTTTCCTTTTCCTAAAATGAACATGTTCATTTCTTAATGCCTATGCAGAATACAGCCCACAAACCCACTCCTCAGCATGGCTACTAGGACTAGCTTCTGAACACTGCAATAAAACACATATAAAGAAAGGAGAAGGTCAGTTGGGTGGATAGTTTAAACAAACTATATAGGTGTGTTGGATAGTGGCTTTATTTTCTTTCTTTAATTTTTTTTTTAATTTTAGAGACAGATTTTTTTGGTGTAATACAATAAATTAAGACAAGAAAATTTACATTTTCCTGACTCTGTAGATGTTCCTCAGTGCTGTTATGTCATTCCTATCTTGTTTCTACTCTCTGCAAAAACATAGCTTACCAATTACAAGTAAGTTTGATCAAACTGAAGCTAATGAGCTTCCAACTGACTCTCACATAGCTGGGAAGACTCACTTGAAGCACTGTTTTTGTTGCAGGCAACATGGTAAAAAAAGATAAAACTATCAAATTGATCTTCACTGTTGACATTTTACTTGTGAGATGATTTAAAATATCTATCTAATATTATAAATAGATTGCTAATCTGGAATAATTTAGACTTATATGGACCTAGAAAACAGTTTGCCATCAATGACACCTATGTTCCCAACATTGCTGGTCTGGCAGCTTGTGGCAGCGCATACCATTGCAGTAGACAGGCATAATTATTTAATACATTATTCATTCTTTCTGTGAATCAAAACCAAGAACCTTATCTCTCACTCTCCAAAACACAAGGGACTTTAAAAGAGGCTTATTTAGCAAGTAATATTAGCACTTTCTGTTAGCCAGTCCTTGGAAAGGAATATGTCCAGTCACTTGTACCCACAAAGCACATGTTAAGAAAAACATTAAGAGATCACTTCAGGTACCATATTCAGTCAGCCCTCGATATGTTTAAACTGAAATAGAGTAGGTTTGTATTAGATATTAGGAAGAAATTCTTTACTGTGAGGTTGGTGATGCACTGAAACAGGTTGCCCAGAGAAGTGGCAGCTGCATCCCTGGAAATGTTCAAGGCCAGGCTGGATGGGGTTTTGAGCAACCTGGTCTAGTGGAAGGTGTCCCTGCCCATGGCAAGAGGGTTAGAAGCAGATCATCTTTAAGATCCCTTCCAACCCAAACCATTCTATGATTCCGTGATTCTATGATAATAAGGTTACCAACAAAGGTGCTACAGTGGTGCTCTTTTTTCCTTTTAACAAGTTGAAATGAACCTAAGAAATTATTTGTTGTAGTCACCAAACCACTGGGAGGTGACAATAAAACCTGTCTTCTGAGCAGATGATATACCATGCTTGACAGAGGGATGAAAGTTTCCTACAGTGTTGTTTCCAAGCACAGGGACCACATAATACCGTATTTGTCTCTAAAAAAAATAATAATAAAAAAAAATTAAGCATTTTAGATTTATTTTTGCTGCTATTGAAAATACTAGGGACAACACTGAGGGAGTGACCATCTTACACACCTTCAGCATCTAACTACTATTTTTCTTGCTTTAGATGTAGCAATGGTAAACTTTGCTTCCAAATCTGAAACCTATAAAAAAACAGCAGCCCTGAAAATTCTTTCTTGAGTCCCCAGGCTACACTATCTGATACTAAAGCTGCTTGAAATTGTTTGCCGGAGATGAGAGCTGTAGTTGTGTTGATGATCCCTGCCTTCGAAAGCTTTTCAAGATAACAGTCAAGTTCAACTTTTTCTAAGTCTGTCTGAACTTTGGGTATAATCTCTTTAAAGCTCCAACTAAGCTCACCAAGCTTTGCTGGGTTTTCCTTCCCACAACATTTTTTTCCTCACATGTGAAAATCTTCAACAACCTACCAAGGAGGCTGTGAAGAGCCCTTTTTACTTCAAGTTCTCCTCTGACAGAAGAAAGAGACAGAGAGCTCCACAAACCATTTAAAGAAAAAAAAAGTATGTAAGCTTGAAAAATGCTTTGAACATTTCCCACTGCAAGCTTCAGCTATACCACCTTGGCAGATTTTGCTCAGTTTTGCCATGCATAGGTCTGAATGGACTGATCCATGAGGGCATTGGTATTCCACTTAAACAAGTAAATTCAAACCTAGATCACTGTTTTGAATTGTCTCTGACATCTAGGTCCAGTAGTATGGTTTTAACTCACCTTCATGTTTTAAAATGTAAGCTGAGGTGAAAGAAAGATCTATGTCTTCTCTGTACTGTCATGGTTTTAAAGCATGTTTCTATCCAGGAAAAAAAATCTAACACACATCTGGATACAATATCTGAACAGTGGTAGATAGTTGCTCCCATTTGGGAGTTATGCCAGCCAGTGCTGTAGGCTATGCTTCAGGCCCAGCATAGATTCCCCAAGAACCTCAAAAGTGTGAAGCCTAGTATCAATGTATTCTGGAACCATCACTATTACTTCTCTACTCTGAACTAAGGATAAAGGTATCAATTCAATTTTAAAAGTGGTAAGGTACTGGCAACAGCTGAGGCTCAGGAGAGAGGTTTTACAGTTCATATTAACTGGCCAGGAAAAATATGGAAACTTGGCTTTTCCGTGCTTCTGTCCAAGCCTTAATGGCAATAAGAGTCTGATTTGTTTCCTAATTGAATTAGTGCTTGGAAACTGAAAGAGAAGTCATGTGTAAATGGTACAGGTGACTTCAAGACGTCTCTCTGTGTAACTGGAGTAGAAGAAACAGGTAAAGTCAGAAAATGGTCAGGTATTGAACATGCCTTTGGTATAGAATGAAGTTGAATTGTCATATGTTTGTAATATGGATCCTACAATGGGGTTTTTAAGGGTTTTTTCAGGTTTTTTTTTTCAGTATCCTTGAAGAATTGATGAAAAATGGATGAATGCATTTGGACTTTCTCAGCTACAGGCCCAGTTTTACACTGTTCAGTAGAATTGCCAGGTGTATGTCATGAGTTCCATATGGAAAGCAGATTTTCAGTGATGAAAGCATGACTGAATGTTTAAGTTCTTTCAGTCATGAAACACCTTATACATTTACACTAGAAAAAACATTGCTTCTATTTTTAAAGAACTAACTAGGGCAAAATCTGAATCCTCTTTTAATTTCCATCCCTTTAATTCTCCACACTTTTATATTTTTTGACATGTGGATGAAATAGAAAAATATAAAGACAAAGACAATGAGAAGAAACATCCCTTTGTATCATAAAGAATTCTTGAGCAAGGTATGCACCACACACATCTTACTAGCTGTGCCCGTAATTGCTAAACCAGTCTTAATGCAGTCAATTCTAATTGATATGAAACTCTTTAATAGAACCATTCCATGCCAGATAATATTTGTTTCATTGGACTCAAATAATAAATGGAGGAATGGCACTTCTCTTATCTCCATCACTTTATATTTCTGTATAAATCTCTTCTACTGAAAATCTCTGCTACTCATTGTTTACAAATCTTATAAATACATCCTCAGATAGTGTTCAAACATATATAGCTTTTTTAATTCATAAAGAAATTATGCTTTAAATATACTTTTTTTTTCTGTAGAGTATAACCCTAGCATGTCTCAAACTCACCATTTCATTTGCAGGAGGCCTCAATGCCAGAAAAATAGTACTGTTATCTAGAAGATGTATACAATATTGCAATGTATGCTTGTCTCCCAACTCTTAAGAAAAATTGAACAAACAAAAAGAGCTGTCCTAAGCAAATATTTCTAATGCAATGATAATAGCATTCAGATTTACTCTAGACAACATGGATCATAAAACTGTACTAAAATATTTGCTTTTTAGTAAAAGATTTTTCGCTTGTAATGACATATATTCCTTATACTTGTTTTTTGCATATTAATGTTATGTATTTTTTTAAATGTAAGGAGAGTTTATGATATTCATAAGTGTTCTAGAGGCAAAACAAATGATGCTAAAAAATGCTTTATATGAATTTAAAAAGGATAATAAATTAAAAGTAGCCTTACTTTCCAAGGACCTTCACCTTTACCTTAACAAGGCAATGTCAAAGAAAATTACTAAAATTCAAAAAGGAATTTGAGGGATGTACCCAGTCACAACAAGACAAAAAAAAAAAAAAACCACGGAAAGGGTTTCTGAAGATTTTAACCCACAATGGTTTAAAATTTTATCTTTTTTTCTGGTTTTCTTTTTAGCCATTAACTGTTCACTAAGGCCAGAACCTGAAACAGATTGAGACAAAATGCTAGTTCACTGCTGTGCTGAGAGATAGCCCACTGATTTATGGACATAAGCTGTGAAATTTGACTTTTGAACATGAGAAGAAGACAGCACATATCTATTTTCTTCTGAGGCCCTGTGTTCAATCAAAAAGGATTGTAATTATACTTATGTCAACAGAATTATAGTAACAAACCACTATGCTAGAGACATAGCTTACTTTGGAAATGTTGTTCTTTTGTGGATTGAGCTAGCATAAATTTATTGGGAAATCAATAAACAACCATTAGACACACAAGAAGAATATTTTGATAATAAAACCATATTTATACAGGTGTTTTTACTAGTATGACTATAACAGAAACTAGTAACAGGAAAAAACATATTAAACGATTCTAATATATTAACACATATTAGAAAATCTCTGCTCTAGACCAAGCCTGATGGGACATATTTAATTTTAAACTTTTCTACAAAAGTAAAAAAAACTGTAGTGAGGATAATTTGGGATATCCAAAGAAGCTTACACTGTAACTTGGGAGATAACTCACATTTACAGAAACATGGCTGTGCTAATTCATTATATGACTTCCCCAATTATTTTTACATCTACTGGCAAAAAAGAGGTTTTAATTTTTTGTTTGTTTAATTTCGTCTACCTTAAGATATTTTTTTTAGTCATAAGAAAGCTAATATGACAAATGTTTCCATAACAAAAGAAGACCTTAATTTTTTAAGCAGGGAGTTTTTTATATTGGTTAGAACCTCTATATATGTTAGTGAAATTTATTTTACAACAGCATTTTTCTTTTTTTTTGCATGAGGTAGCATAGTTGTTGTTTCCTTACTAGCATGCTTTTGGTTTGCATTTTTTTAGAAACAAGCAGACAATAATGATTAAATTAGAAATACTGACAGAAATAATGAAGTGAAGAAAAGTAAAGAAAAAGTGCAACCTGGTATATTGCTAATCTCTTAAAAATAGATAATTTTATTTAAGAAAACAAACAAGCAAACAAACAAAGCATCTAGCTGCATTTTAAATTCTAAATATATTACATGATCTGGCCTGAAGGAGACTTTACAATCCAGAAAGGACTCTTTCAGACTCATTTATTGATGCAGGAATCCTGAAACACGTACATTTGTACATAGATGCATATATATAAAAATATTACTTTCTTTTCCAAAATTCTACTTCAGAAAGACTTGTGTGAGATTTTCCATGAATACCAAAGAGGAACATTAAATTAATAAAGTGGAAATGCAAATCTGATTAACAGAATTATCTTTTGTATAACACATTTATATTTTGAAACAGCTTGCTACATGATCAGCAACCCAGCAAAATTCAGGAATAATTTGAATCTTATGTAAATAATAAGAATATCTTCTTCTAAGACACAGTGCTAAAAGGTAGTTGAGAAAAGCCTCTATCAATACTATAATGCAATCTATCTCCCATCTTCAACCTTAAACTGAGACAAATCATATGGAATCTTCCCTAGATTGTATTAGCAAGAGTAGGAAGACTACTAAAGACAATGCACTCAAGGAAGAGAAGATCATACTATAAAAGATTGAACTAAAAAACATCCCTGAAACACACCACACAATTTGCTCAGAGATTGTGGTTAAGGGCTGAGAAGTGCTGGGTGACTGTGGTGGTAATGTGATTATTGATAAAAGTGATTTTGATGCAAAAGGAACTCTAAAAATGATACTGCATAGATTTTCAGATAGTCAAGTCTGTTCATATCCTCCTTTGAAACATCATTTCAGAATTCACAGTAGTGTTTAAATGTTTCCCATTCTCGGCTTTAAGTTTTCATGCAGGGGCAAAAGCATATTCAGCATATTCAGTAGCATTCCAAATTATATTGCTAGCAGAAAACACTTCAGTGAAAGAAACTATATGTCAAAACAGATTATTATGCTGTGGAAACCAGGAAAAAGCTACTGGACCACATCTAGTCATGCCTAACCACAAAATCAACAAAGAAGCAGCAGGACCAAGCATGTGGAAGAAAAGTATCTGGACTTGTTCTAAGATGCATGACTCAAACATAAGGGCTAATTGAATCCAAGAACGACCACTGGAGCTAGGACCAGAGAAAAAGAGAACAATCTTAGGCTTCTCTCCAGAAAATGTCATAAAACAGCCAAAATACATTAATTTTTAATGCTACGGGAATGGCTAATCTGTAATTAAAGATTTACGAAAATTAGGACTGCCTAAACAGAAGAATATGGAGTACGAAAGCCTTGACAAAATAATGCAAGGTCAGAGATTAGTGGTTCTATTAGCACAACAAAAGAGCAAGTATCAAAGCAATCTCTGGAACAATTGCAGCAACTAAGTCGCTAAGTGTCAAAAAGGAACAGCCATGCAAAGCAGAGAAAAAGAGACGAGGTTTATGCCGAAAGGAAAACCCAAAATTTCCCTGTCACACTGCTGATCAGCAACATAGCTGATACATGCTCAGCAACACAAGGGAATTCATTCCTGAAAATAAATGTTCTATTAGTGCTGAATGCATGATGTAAAGGAAAGAAAAAATAAAAAGGACTTCAAAGGCAAATGCCATTCCACAGACCAAATCCATATCTGTCTGTGTATGATATTGATGAAAGCTAAATGGAAATGGGGTGATTTGATATGCCGCTGTTGGGATTAGTTCTGATGGCAACAGTATGCTGTCCTGTAACATTAACTGTGTTGCAGCATGATCCAGCTTCCATGTGGTCTACAAGGATCTTGCCTTTCACTGAAATGGGAAATGCATCATCTTCTTAATCAGAAAGGAAAGATGGGGAGAGATGCCAACCTAAATGGTGAAGGGCATTCATTGCCAGTGCTTTCAGCCTAGACCAGTACACAGAGAAGTTGCATTGCCACAGTATCGAGATGGAAATTGTGACTCAGTGAGTCACAGACTATAACTATCTCCCAGCTTCTTCAAAAAGAACAAGCCTCAGTCTGCACCCAAATCGCTGTATCCCCCTTGCCATATTTCATGTCATGAAGCACTCTAAAGGTGGAAAGACACTTTGTGTATTCCCCACCCCTGCACTCCCCAGTCACCAGAGTGAAGAAATATGTCTCTGTGGAGCCATATCTCTTCTAAATACAGTTGGTTGTGATATGCCATGTCAAAAGGGTATCAGCACAGATCCCAGCAGGCTGAATAAGTCATGGCCTGACCACAAGTCTTACTCTTTTCTCTGTATGCATGTGATAGAGAAATAGCTCTAAGAAAAATATGACAGAAGCAAATCAGTATAATAAAAGCAGTGGCTACCTTCTTAACTAACGTGACCCAGATTCTTTCAAGAAAATAATGATTCACAATAGCTATACCTTTAATTCTTTGATGCTGTTTTCCTGCTGAAAAGGGTTTCAAAGCATTTCATCTGCCTAGTGAAAAAGAGAGGCTGCTGACCTTTCCATTTACAATAACCATTCAGAGCGATTCACCTCACCTAAGCTTGGCCCCATACAGAATAGACCTCTAACTCAGCATATTCATTTTGTATCCTTCTTAGAAAATACTGCCTGTATTGAACATTTATTTCAGGATGTGCTGTGTCATTTCTTCATATTGAAGAACTACATGTATATGTTGTTGGCATAAATCATTCTCCTTATGTCTTTGTGTCCTTTATGAAAAATCCTAATTATAAGATGCTGTCTTAATCCCTTTTTTCTTCCTGAGGCTTAGTGTGTTTTGATTATAATGAAATCCATGTTAATTGACCACTCAAAGACTGGGTCTATACTTCAGTCACAAACTTACACATCTCAGCTATTTTTAAAATAGCTGGTCTGTTGTAGCAGTTTAATCAAGACAGTATGGAGTTTAGTGCAGGATAAGCATTTCTCCTCTGTACAGACAGTACAATTGTTATTCTTACAGTGAAATAACATCTAGAAGCTGTCCTTTAAGGTATGCTATTGTAATTGGAACTCAGAGCTTTTTAAGGACATAGTAAGAATAATATAATACAAAAAGTATGAGAAATATTTCTCAAATTATGTATAAGCTCAGGATGTCACTAAACCTCATAAAATAAAAACTGCAAGATGCCTTTTTTGGAAAGCTGTTAGGAATCCCAATTTATGGTTAATATTTAAACCTATCCGTTTTAGTGATAGTACAGGAAAACACAATTATAGAAGAAAGGAACAAAATTATGTATGGAGGTTTCCTAGTCCATTCCCCCAACTTTAGCAACTATAGTATTTTAGAATGGCAATATTAAAATCCTCAAGATACTTTCTAGTTGTCCCCTCTCTTATGTAGAGGCAATGATGTTCAGCACGAGATCTATTTTCTGTAGTCTAGAAGAAAAGGAAAAATAGCATTTGTCAGATTCCATAAAAACTGTGCTTTATAACATCTGTCCAGTGTAAATACACGTGAAATAACATTTGAATCATTTTCAAATATCTGAGACAGAAATTCTTCAACACATCAAGGTTCTATAAAATACCAAAAATATCCATGGAGATTAAATCTCATTTGTTAGTACCCAGAAGGTCAAACTTCACCCAGTTTCATTTAGCCAAGCCATTGATCTATCTTTCCATTTATTAAATAAAAAGAAAGTTTTCACATTCACTGTATTTTACTGGAGTCTGGTGTATGCATTTACTCAAAATAGAGCTATCTTCATGACTATGCGAAGTGGAGGGCTCCAAAGTATATGTTAATTGGTGTTGGAGTTCAAAGCATTTTAATCAACTTACTAAAGATAGGTCTTACTGTCTCTGGATCTGGTCTAAAGATTAAATACTAGCAATGTGATTTTGCTCTGAAGAGGCTTCTGATGTCCTTTTAAAGCATATGGTCATTTCACATTAGATATTTGCTTCACTGTAATTAATTTTTTTCTTTAATTTGAATAAAGTTTATTAAAAAAAAAAGATTGGAATGAATGATGACAATTTCCATAGCCATTTATTTGCCTACAGCACCACTTTTTAGAATTTTCATAATGCAGAAAATGTGATTAGAATAATTTACTGCTCTTTGTGAATAATAAATTATAGAATAATTTCTTATTCACACATCTCTTACAGAATAAGCTTATTTGGTTGTATTGCATTTCATGATATTATGAAGGTATTAGAACTTTTATGGGTTAAAATAAGGGTCCCTGAAGTTTGCTTCAGTACATTTGGTCACATTTAGTACAAGTTTAGTTTAGTACACAGCTATGTTTAGTGCATGTTTAATTAGCTTGGATCTGGATCCTGCTGGATTCCTGGCAATAGTTCCGATGTCTTCTTGGAGAATCTATTATATGTCTTGTTTCTACTTCCTCAGGTTTTATGTTAATTGTCTTCATTTGTTAATATTTAGTCTTGCATAAGATGCCTTATAGCAAAGGGAAAGTTTATTCTCTTTTGGCACTTAATATTAACCCTACATTCCTAAAATCCATTAAGAACCCAATTTTACTGCCCAAATTGCATATGCTACCAGAAAACCAACCCTTCTCTGTTTGTAAACAGCAGGTCTAGTAGGGCCCCACCCCGGGAAACTTGCTTACCAGCTGTCTAAGGCTATCTTCCATACACTCCAGGAACCTCCTAGACAGCCTCCTGTCTGCTGTATTGTTTCCTGCAGACATCTGGCAGGTTAAGTCTCCCACAAGAAAAAGGGCTGGCGATCTCCCCTAAAACACATTTTTCTTTTGTATGAAATTCTTTTACACTCTTTGCCATGACAAAACTCCCCCCAAAAATATTATTACTTTTTAAACTGTGATTCCCAGTGCAATTACTTTGTGGTACTACATATGATTCAGATATGCTCAGCCATCACAGTTGCAGCAGCCACCAGAGCTCAGCTGCGTGACAGGCAGGATACTGCATGAGTCCATGTAGCCCCTCTAACACCACATTTTGGAGCTTACCTGTTTCGTGATAGACAGTTAAGCAGGTGCCAAAAAGGGACTGGATCTCTAACAATCATATCTGGGAAAGAAGTGCTGCCCCTCATACACAATTTTTTAACTAACTAAATAATCCAAGACAAACCTCAAGTTATAGTTTGGTTGATCTCAAGAGCAGCAGCTCATCACTGAACAAAAAGCTTCAGAAGTAACAGGCAGACTGTGGGCAGATTTGACATTAAAGTTTCATTATACTTCTCATCTAGGATAAAACAGAGAATCTATCTATCAATAATATTTTTTTTCTTAACTCCTTTTTTTTCCCTTTGGAAAATAATTATTGAGGTATTGATATTCCAAGTCTTTAAGCTCCTAAGAATATTTGAGATGAAATGGTCACAAGGTGAATATCAAAACAGTTGTATTCACCTACAGAAGCACACACATATATGTGCTCTGCTTCCATTTCCCCTGTCCTTTATCATTTGAGATAAATGAGCTTCATTTCTCATGGAAAAACCCCAGACCTTCTGCTTCTTCACCCTATTTTTCCACTTCAGGGTTTTCTTTTCATTTTGTATTGCTGCTCACTAACTTAGCAGGACAATTGCCCTTCAGTGCAATATGCACATACTATCCTTTCATTAAGGAGCTGCAGTCAAAGATTAGAATGAGAAAAAACCCACATGACTGTGGAATGGATTATCTGGTATTATACCATTAGTATTTCTCCAATGACATTTGCAGATGGACTTTTTAAGTGAAAATTACATGTTAATTAAAAATGTGTTTTATTCTAATAATAATTTTTAAATGTGATCACATTTTTCCACACCATTTCCGATGTTGCACTTTTTTCAGTCACTTTTATTAGATTTTATAGTTTTTGTTTTCTTCCTTTTTTAATCTCTTTATTGACTTTACACGATTAAATAGATTTGCTTTTAGTGTTCAATCTTGATGACTTATTCAAAATTACATTTTTGTACTGTTTTCACAAATGTTGCAAACCAGCTCCAGCCAAGTCTTTTTCAATTAGCATCCGGATCAGCTTTTCCTTCCCTACATAACTTGATCACACAGTTGATATAAAAGCACAGAGAGAGTGGGGAAGGAGGGATAGGAGAGGTAGCCTCTTTTACAGTGAGTAATTCTGATCACACAGCACTTTGACCTATTTTTATTTAACTTGGTAGGAATTTTGCTACTGATTTCAGTGCCTGTTGGTCCAGAGTCTATTACAGAGATTTTTGGTGGGATTTTTTTTTAAAAGCCTACATTATATTATTTACAATGGAAATCAATCTACCAAGAGAAGTCACTTTTAGAGTAAATAAAATAGTGAGCTGTGGAAATGCACATATTTAACCTTTGAAATATCTTTGAAAACCATTATGCTATTCTCACCAGTATCACCTTCAAAGGGCTTACTGTAATAGGAGTGCTTTCTATTTCTTTTTATTTCATTGAAAATTGAAAAAATCAGTGCCATTAAAAGGGCACTTGAGTTTTGATAGTAAAGGAACTATTGGGATTTCTGCCCATTTGATAAGAGGTTAAATATAAAATGTATACCAAGCCTCAGATTACCACCAGACAATCATTTCTACATGTGACACGGGAATTCTTCAAGTTCTTTTATCCAATATTCTAAATGTTATTAGTTCATATAAAAATCATGAACTGTTTTTCCCTGTATACATCAGTGTAGAATTCAAAGGCACTTAGTCACTAATTCTGCTGCTAAAAAACAAAGCAAAAATGCCCTAACTATATGGCATAACAATTTATGTGAACTAACTGTAGGTGATCTGATTATTGTCTGCACTGTGTATAATACTACAATTGTACAGCATGTGTATATGTTTATCCATGCATGTTCACATGTAGTTTGTCTATGCAGTAGCCATGCACACAGCAGTTTCCACTTACATAGGGATTCACCACCCTGAAAGGACCAAGCACAATTGCAACATCTATTTCAAATCAAATAGCTTCACAAACACTAGGCCCTTGGGCTGCACTACTCGGCAGAGCAGGTGTATAGTCTCACCTTCAGACAGAAAATGTGAAGATGATCCGTCTCCTCAAAGGGTTTTTCATTTTCCCCCCAAATACTGATACACTTTAGGGTTTAACCAAAACAAAACATGTACACCAATGAGGTTACACAGCTTCTACTAAAAAGCCTGATCTCATCACTATGTGTATCATCATACTCTACCATTCCCTATTGGGAGGATGTAGGAAAGATAGAGCCAAAGTCTTTCCAGCAATTCACAGTGAAAGGATGAGAAGCAATAGATACTCGATATAAGGAATAGAATTTACAATGAAGGTGGTCAAACCATGGACCAGAGAGAGGTCTAGATGTTGCAACTTATTGATGTAAAATAACGTAATGATAAAAAGCTGATGCAAATGATAAAGCATTTCTGAAGTTCTTACCATGGTGTGTAAGAAGTGTTGCAAAGAATAATTTCGGAAGTATCTCTGCAGAAGCCTCATATTTTCAAAAATAACTAGGTCCCTGAATTCCTCAGGGATCTAATTCCACCTCCCTTTTACTTCCAGAAGTTCCTTCACTTCCAGGAGTTCTCTGCCAAATTAAGGATAATGTGTCAAGATCGAAGTGCATAACAAACAGCTTGGATTGCACAAGCATTGCCTCTCTTGTTGTCTGATGGAATAACAAGAACATGTCTCTGAGAAATGGGCCATTTCCTTTTGCCCATTTGAACTGAAAAGACACTACGTTGAACTGCACACTGAATCTTCTAATATGCATATCATACATTCAAATGAATTAACCACACACAACTAGATAGATCTAGATTTAGGAGACAGAAAGAGTGGGATGAAGCATAGTTCAGCTCAAGACTTGTGGGCACACTTCTTTGTGACTTTCCTTCAAGGGAATTCTCAGGGCTCAGTCCTGTGGAATGCTGAGTTACCTCACCTACCACTAAGATCAAAGGGATTCAAGGGCACTCAGTGCCTCATGGAGTAGAGCTTCAGCCTGTCGACATGTTTAAACTCCAGACACTTATTTTTTAATAAATAAAATAACATTCCCTTCTATGCTCTTCCCGTTCACTAGCACTTTTCTCCTTTCAGGCCTGATTTAGAAAAGTGCTAAGTAAAGCAAACACTTACTCCTTTCCTTTTCCATCACTAATTATCACTGACAGACGTAGAGCCAAATGGCACAGAGGATTTCTTTGACACATGGGTGGTCGTCAGGGTACAGTTCTGAAACACAGTGCTAAATTCATCACTGTATAACAGCAGTCACAGAAGAAAAGCAGAGGGAGGGCAGAGTTATTTTGTAACATTTTTCTAACATTTTTCAGACTTAGAAGTATGTTTCTGTTCAAGAACTCAACTCCTGCTTTATAAAATGTGACATCTATCTCTGCCAGCAGAATAATGGCCTTAACTTATGCATACTAGTTACTGAACTTCTATGATGGGAGGAAAGCAATATCAGAACTGAATTACTCAACCCCCACTACCACCCAAGCTGGTTGAAATGTCATAGCAAGATTCAATCCAACAAGAAAAGACGTTTGTGACATTTGCAGCTCATGTCTCCTGGCCAAGGAACAGCCTCCTTTCCAAGGAACAATGTAGACAGAGGTTCTTCAAAAGTCAGTATAGACCCTTTCTTTCTGTGGTACTTTAATTTGGATGAAAAGCTCTTGTTTGACAATACAGGACAAAAAGGGATAGTTAGAGCACACCTTACCACTGCAGTGAAGCCTAGCACACCATGTGTCACTTTGTAGTCCATGTGCCAAGTTGGATGAGTAAGTCAAAAGGAAGCACCTAAAATGAGAGCACTGAAAGTGAGCTTCATCTCACCTAATGTGAGACAGACAATACTGTTATAATTCTCTCTACCGTCATTAGGAAGAAATAGGAACTTTTAAGAGTTATTTTTCAGTTGTACCATTTAAAAGGTTTCTTTTAGGATGGGACGAGTTACTTTTTTCCATGGACTATGAAAGTGGCTTTGACAAACAATTAATTAATGAATCCAAGAGTCCTCTGTTGCAGCCCTATGACTTCTCTCCTCTGCATATTGAACAGTGGATTCAATTGCACGCTCTGTTATCTGTGTTCCAGTCCAATAGTGAGATAATTTGGGCCAGGAAATGGCTTCTATGGTGAGTCTGTGCAGAAAAAAAAGGACAGTGGAGCACATATATGTATGTTCTCCTGTTAATAAATACTAATGCTGAGCATCTAGGGAACAGGGCCGTGGTAAACAGTAAATAAAACCAATTTTAGTTTCTGAAATGTTCTTTATTATAAGGGAGAAAAGTTTGTTATTTCGATAAAGATGTCAGCTACTTTGATGGCATTACTTTTTAATAACAACATGTTGCTGGGTACAGCATTACATTAAAATCTATGGTCGTACTAGAATTAGGTAATTGCAAGGACCTGAGTCAATGGAGAAAACAGAGTGTTCTTATGTTGAAAAAGTTCCCTACCACATCACTTGTGCATTAGCAACAGGGTCGGGGGTGGAGGAGCTCATTGCTTGCAGAAGGCTGGAAACAGTTACAACATTCCCACTGCCAGAATACTTTATTAATATTCCTTGTCTTACAGCCTGGCAAGTGAAAAACTAGAGACCTGTCATCAATTAGAATGGTGATGATGAGCCAGCCTAAAATAGGCCAATGAACAGGGTAAGTGCCCCTGTGGTTTGTCAATTACCTGAATCATTTGCAGTAGTTTTAGTGTCATCTGCAATGAATACAAATAAAAAGCACATGATGTCTGGAATGCAGCATGTTTAAGATCAGCTTTGGTGTTAACAGAGGAGGGGAAACAACTGACGTTTTAACAGAAATATTGCAGAAGAGGAGCTCTCATTCACATCTCTCTCCCCACCTTCACACATGTTAAATAGACTCCATTCTCTCTGGTGGCCCTGTGCTTTTTATATAGGGTGAAACTTGGTGGAGAAAAGTGCGGTTCTGCCAACCTTGTAGTCTGTATTACAGTGTCACTGACCAAGGTCACCGACCAAGGTCACTGGTCCTTGTCAGTGACTCACCCAGAATGACCAGGGAAATGGGCCAGCAGGACTGAAGGTGAAGGTCACTTCAGGGGACCTCAGCTCACAAAGGCTTTTCTCTTCCCAAAAAAATTCCATTGTAGACAGAAGATGACAACAAGTAGAAGAAAAGTAAGGCAATACAGAAGAGTAAGGCAATACAGTACTCCTGAATCCAGCAAAATTATAAAGAATAATTAAACAAAAATGAAAAAAGATCAAATAAAAGAGGTTGATCTTTTATTGTGTGTTTGTTCAAAAGCTTCTTAGAAACTTCTGTGGTAAATTCCATGAGAAATATTTTACACTGTCTCAGAAAAGATTATACTCTTGTAACAATGAAATTTTATTCTTTATAGAGAAAACAGCTGGACTACCACTCATTTAGTAAATATGTAGACTGATTGCTGTTTTGTTGTTTTATACTTCTCCTTTTCTTTATGTTCTTCCACCCTTCTCCTTTTCTTTATATCCTTCCCTCCCACCTCTCCTTTAATGGCTTCAGAAATCATTATGAAGTTGCAATGACTTGACATTCATAATTATGTATCTAGCCATATTGACATTTTTTCTTATTTAAAAGAATGCATGACTAGCTATTGGCATCTCTTCTAGTTGTCTGCTGTTCTTAGAAGATATTTTGAAATATGTATTTTATGGGGTTTGATAAGCTTCTGAATTTTCAGTAAAATCACTGAACACAATAAATATTTAGAGTACTACAAAGGGACTTGCAAGTCTAGAATCTCCTCCCTTTCTCTTGGTTTTCATATAACCCTGGAGCCTAATCTACTACAAACATCTAATCTTCATTAAGAAATTAACAGTGTAGATGCCTAGAGTCTGGTCACTTAACATGGCTGGCTTCACCATTGCCTAAGTAGTTAGACTGGGATAGAAGAAATGGTTACCTAATTTTCTTCTACACACTCAGCAAATGCATAGTATGCTCCAGCAAAGTTGGCCTCCTTACAAAAAGTAGCTAATTCAGAAGAATTAACACAGAAGCTCAACTCACCTACAGGAAAAGCACAAACTTCATTAGTCTCTCCAGGGCACGTATCACAAACAACAGGCTAGGAGGTCTTGATCGCTAAAATGAAGCAACTATTAGACCTAAAATGGGAGCAGAGATCATTGTTTTGAAAGGACCACTTTAAGACAGTGCTAAAACATCAATTGACTTTATTCTGTATACCAATAACAGTGACTACATCTTCTATAAAGAAAAAAAATTTTAAATACTTAAGATCTTCCAAATTTCTTACAACTTTAGAATGTACAAAACATTCAAAAGACGTCTACAATCATTGGAAACTATTCCCTAAAAAAAATCTCAGAATCCTTAATTCCTGTATAGACATAATATAGAAACGTGGTGTAGAATTTTGGTTACTTAACTACTTAGTGCACATACTGTCACCATGCTACTAACATTAAATGGGCTGATTCACTTCACAGAATATCCAGTATTGTTACTAAATTCCACAGTGACTGTTTTATTATGCTAATTGATAATCTAGTGTGCTCCAAAGATTAAAGAAAAATGAAATTAAAGCTACAAAATCAAAGGGTAACAACTTTATAATGCCTCTTTAATTTAGTGAGATACAATTAAAGTCACACAGAGATAGAATTGGCTATGAATACCAAAATGAATGTAATCGACAGAGTAAATGTTACAGAGCAGGGCTGCATAAGAGCAAAAAGAAATGGCAATAAACTTCAGTGCCACTGAGCTGTGCCACTGGGCAGGCACACCGAACATCCCAAGTCTTAGAGTTCTTGAGGATATCCAACCACAAAGAAAGCTGTGATGAATGTTTATGAAATCACAAGTAGATAATATTGGAAGGCTCTGATTTTATAGGCATGCAAAAAGCACTAGAAATGCAATGTGGACTCTAATTACAGTGGAAGCTTGACAGTGCACAGGAAAAATGCTCCATTGATTGGAATAATTTGAGTTGAACATACTGCAATTTGTAAAACATTCAGTGCTGGCAAGCTACATTTAAAAAATGGTTTCATTTAGGCTGCAGTCTGTGGAGAAGCTGGCTTAATATCATGTTATGTTTTTGAAGTTGGTAGAGACCTTGTAGTATAACCTTCCAATTCATACTATTGTAGGCCAGTAATTCAATAGTTCTTCTATACCGGGCTACTTATTAAAATAGCATCTTTTCATATAACTGATCCCCTGACATCTTCTTACTGGTTGCATCCTGTCTCCAGAATCTCTGTCTCTATTTAAGCACATATCATAAATTCAAATTAATTTTGTGGACTGCTGGGATCAATAATGCTGTATAAGGCCTTTTCAGTGGAGAATGCTATTGACAATCCAACTCGGATGTTAGAAATTTGAAGGTGTTACCTTCTACTGGCCTTGTGGCTACGGTGATAAATGAACCAGGCATGGTCTATGTCATATATGATATTTATATTTATCACAAAAATCATTAGTCTTTTATTACCCCTAGAAGTAACATTGTATGGATCCAGAAAAAATACCTCTTGGAGTATCTTCAATAAGCTTATTCTATGAAGAGAAAGTAGGAGTCCAGTTCTTCTGGCTGTCAACACAACATATTTTTGAAATTATGAATTCCCAGCCAAAGAACAATTTGTAAAGTTGCCTGTATCTAGCAGCCTGGAGTTTAGACGAGTATAATAATCAGGTTTTACACAGTCACATTTTCACAACCTGATTATTTTCAAATTGCATAGTAAAAAAGTTGATAAACTTGTACAAATTTCTACATATACTAAGCATCAAAACAACCTCTCTAAATGAATGAAAAAATAGTAGTTTCTAGAAGATGATTTGTTCCATCAAAGAAAGATGAATCATGACCAGTACACATCAAAGAAGCTCCAGTGTATCTATCTACACTGTCAGCTTTTGATATTGAGTAAGGCAATACTTTTTTCTCCCAGTCAGGAGAGTAGAGACTATAGTTATGTGTTCTTTAGAAAGTTAGTTCTGTTTGTGAACAAATTAATTAAATAAATTTGTTCACATTCCACCTCAATATGATACCTTTTTTTCATCAAAAATTGGAGGGGGGGGGAGAAGTTCTTTGAAAGGATTCAATAATTATATCCTGCTTCAAACATGGGGATTCCACATTCAAGTCTTCAAGTCCTAGTCTGAATGGGAATCTTTGACTTATTTAAATAAGCTTTGAATCATAACCTGGTATTTTCCCTACTAATAAAAGTTCCTGCAAATATTTCAGTTATTGAGTTTATATTATAGGAAAATTAAAGACTGAATGGTGATATGTACACCAGTAAATTAAGGATTCCCAGACTGGTTTTGACATTGAGATTCACCAGCAAAGAACATCCCAACTCCCTATGACTAAATCTTCATATTCAGCAAAACATAGGGCCTGCAAGCTATCTGCAGGAGTAGCACTTGTTTTAATTTCATTCCTGAACTGTGCCTTGGAATTGTTTGGGACTGCTATTTGATCTGGGTTCAGAATAATGCCAGGTGTTACACTAATAATTTGAGTATAAAATCCAGTTAGACAGTTAAGACAATCGAGGCCAGTGAAGTCCTCAACAAGTTTGGATTTTCTAGTGGAAGCTGCTGTGTTGTAAAATGCCTAATTTGTTTTAGCTTTCATGTGTAAATAAAAATGTTATTTAAAATAGGCAAATCAAAGTCAAAATACAGTGAAGATGCAAGATGAAGTCAATGCCCTAGATGATGGTTTACTGCCCTCTGATGAAATACATCCAATTCCTCTGCAATTTTCAGAAGTCAGTTTATCACTGGTTACTTTTTTTCTTAATATTGGGAAGTCCATAGGCTCTACCAGTCAGTTAAAATAGGTCTATATAAGAATGTGGGTCGACCCCAGTCAGCAGCTAAGCACCAACACAGCTGATCAATCATTCCACAGTCACACCAGAAAGACTGAGGAGAGAACCAGAAGAGTAAAAGCAAGAGTAAACTCTTGGGTCAGGATAAAAACAGTTTCATGACTGAAGGAAAGAGAGGTGAAAACCAAACAAGTGATGTTAAGGCAGTCTCCTTCAACTAAAAGGAGACCATTCCCAGCCAGTCTCAAAGCAAGCATAATTTTGGGAAAGGCTATCCCCTCAGCTTTACTGTTGAGCACAATGTTATATGGCATGAAATATCACTTTAGTCAGTTTAGGTCAGCTGTCCTGGCTGTGTTCCCTATCATCTCCTTATGTAACCCCAGCCTACTAACCAGCAGTCAGAGGGGTACAGAGAGGAAGCCTTGATGCTGCAAAATTACTGTTCAGCAGTAGCCAAAACACTGATGTGCTATCAGAACTGTTTTAGACACAGGTCCATAGAGGTTCCTGTGAAGAAAGTTAACTCCAGCCAAGATAGATCCAGTACAAAGTCACTACCCGAAATGAACCAGAAAATTTTTACCTGTGAAAGAAACTCTTCCAACTGCCAAAACTCCCAGATTATGGGAAAAGCATTTAAATATGTGATTTGTTTATGAAAAGAAGATATTTAGAAAAGTGATGCTCTTATTGCTGGGATTAAACTTTTCCTAAAACAAGAAAATGCAAATATATAAGGATCAGTCCTCTGAAATAATACTTTCTTATTACTCTTCCAAATTTCAGTTCAAATCAGCACTAAAATTTCAAGATTAGTTGAAAGACCTGGGAAAGTGTGTTCCATAAATTTTAGGTTTTCAGAAATAGCCAAACGGTTACTTAAAGTATAGAGAGTAAATTTGTAAAGCCCAGGAATATTAAATGGTACTGATTAATTGAATGATATAGAATAATATAGACATAAACAATAACTTTCTGATCTACAAAGCAACTTGAAATCTAGCCAATTTAAATAATTATGTGCAGACCAAATAAGGGATGAATACTTCAGCTCAGTATAATGCATCCATTAGATAATAAAATAAAGTTTCATATCCTTTGTGGGTAACATCAAAGTCAGGAAAGGAAAAAAATGTTCATTTTCTTAAGCACATGCGCCATTCTGTTTACAGCAGGAGAGAAATTAGGCTCAGAAAGTTTTTACTTAAAGTTATGAAGTTCTGACTCCAGTATGCACAAGGTCAGAACTGCCCAGGGTTCAGCTATGGATTTCTTGGCTAGAAGTGTGGTACATAGAAAATCAACAGTAACAGGGACTAAGAAATAATTTTGTCTGGGAGATAAAGAATCCAAGCGTATCTTATGCTCATCACAGATTCTTTATTAGTCCAATAAGCCAGTAAAGCTCATTTGGGAGCCCTTTGTGAACCGGTAACATCTTTACAATATGAGGGAGAAAACTAATATATGAGTTTCTGTTTTAATCTGTGGGTGGCTAAAATGTCTTTAAAAAACTAATGCAACAGGAAAGCAAAAGGAACATCTATCTAGACAGGGGTAAAACACAGAAGAGCCAAGATACAAGACTGTATAATAAATATGGCTAAGCCCTGCATGAAATCCTGGATGAACACTGCTAACTCAACAGTTGTCCAAGTGTGGGTTCCACTTCAGCAGGAGGAACATTTCATATGCAGTTGCCAGCGGAGGAGATGACAAGTCCCAGGGCTTGCACCAGGACACTGGTCAAGGCAGCACCTTCATAAACATTATGGGAAACCTTTGAGAGAAGATCTGTTACAAGCTGGCAGTTTGAAGTCTCAGATACTTAAAGGAATCTCAAAAATAGGAAAATGACAAAAACTTTTCCAATGATAAGAAAGACAGTTGGATGTAATAACGCACAGGAATGCAATGAAGATTAAAATTTATTTCCCTGACATAAGAGCAAAATGGAGAAAGAGTTATTTATTTTTCCTCTACTTCTTTTGCTGGGATACCTGAAAGTAAGTTTTAAGGTTTTTCCTTCTTCATTTGGAAAAATAAGTTACAGAAAGTCCCATCTTCACTGATAAGTCTGTGAAGACAGAATCATTCTAACATGAACTGGGATGCAAATTCATCTGCTGTGGGCTTCATCACAGGGTGATGATCAAACAGACATTAAGGTTTACTCCTCCCAAACTTTATGAGGGAGCTATGATTTGGAGAGGTGAGCTGCAACTGTATTTTACATGTACTGGAAAGATGTTCCTGTCAAAATTTTTCTCCAAATATTATCAGAAGGTTATTATTTCTTTTTTTTCACTATTTGGCAGCGTGGGGAGGAAGAGGTTCTTCATTTGAGGGATTTAGCTGCTGTGGTGGAGAAAAAAGTGTTTTTTCTCCCTGGAGTTAAAAAAATGGTAACCCCTGAGGGGGTGGTGTCTCTCTTGGTGTTGACCCAATCAGCGCTCCTGCAAAATTTAAACATATCACACCAAATTGGAAAAGAAGGATGATGAGGGAGTTAAGGAGGAGAGTGGCCATGTTGTGAAGCCACGAGGAAGGGACAGGAGCCCTGCTGGGGGGCCATGGCCCCCCAGCCCCTGGCTGGCAGTTGCAGAAACTCAGAAACAGTGTTAAACTGGATCAAGGTCTGTAACTGAGAAGCCGGGAGTCTTTCTCCACTGTGAGCGGGCAGCAGGAATGGCGGTAGAGACAGCAGTGAACGGAGGCTGTGGCAGAAAGCCAAGAGATAAGAAGCAGCAGCAGAAACAAGTATGCAGCTAAGCAGAGAGACAGAGATCTCTAAGAGAGAGAGAGAGAGAGAGAAATAAGCTCTATGGACAGAGTTTTGGGGTAAGAACTGAATCAAAAATCCCCCAAAACCCCTCTGAGACCTCCTAGGGAGGAGGGTGGTGGACTCCCACTTGAGGGGAGACTTGGAATGCAGCGGTACCAGAGAAAAGAGGAGCCAAGAAGCTCAGAGGCGTCCATTTATTACAAGAAGGACACTCTTTATATACTGCTACTACACCCCAACGCGTGATTCTTCTTCCACAGCATTGGGTACATAAAAGAAACATACTTTGTTGTCCAGTGCTAACTGGAGTATTGCAGGAGTCCATATGAGATGAGAAAACGTGTTTACCTCTCTGGACTCCTTAACCTTGGCACTGATCCTCCTTTGTTCTAGCTTCAGAGGCTGAAGCCATGTTAACTATGGAGAAGTTTTTAAAATCTGCATGCAGCCATGCCAAGGCAGGGCCTACAGAAATGCAGAAGAAATTGCTCACTCAATCTCTCTGCTCCGTCCACAAGAGAGACCTTCACTTGGAGTCGAAGGGTCAAGAGGGGCGAGAGGAGACCCCCTCCCTCTTGTGTGTAATGGAAAGAGATCCAGCTACAGCTGCTGCATGGAAGAAGAGAGGCTGCTGCCCTGAACGTGGAAAGGATCTTTCCCTTCTTCCCTTCTGGACTTTTATTGGAGGGAGAAGAGATTTGATCCATTGTAAATACTGCTTTATCATAGGAAATATAATTAGAATTATATATATAATGTATTATAATATTTATTTGTGGAGCGATTGTAATATAATTCCTTTCTCCCCCATATTGAGTTCTGTGTTGTGTCTGGAAAACCCTTCTCACACTGGGGTGAGATGTGGGAGGGGGGCTTGGACTCAGGAATTGGATTTTTGGGGTCTCAAACTACCACAGCTGCACTGTGTCAAGACTTGACAATAACTTAAGAAGTGCAATGGAGGATAATTTTACTGATGTAGTGCAATCTTATCCAGCACAACCACAATATGTTAAAAATTATATTGGTGTATAAGGGCTTTTTATGTCATTATAAAGATAGAAAGGAGTGTCTAACAGCATACTGATGTAAATTTTTCTATTTTTTTTTAGGAATTAAAATCTGAAAATTTCAATTTTACCCTACACGTTTGCTTCACTCTGAGTTGAACCCTTCAGGGATCTGAGCTAAATGACAGAGATTCTTATCCAGATCTGGACTGAATAGCCAGGGCCAATATGTGATCATACACCTGAAAGCTCAGTGGTATAGACAACATTGTTAAGCTTTGGTACCAAAGAAGCAGCCAAATAACTTTGCAGAACATGTAAAGCCTTTCCATGATCTGCACCAAGTGATCTTCAGTCTTCACCCCACAAAACTAAAGATTGCAAATTTAATGGTGAATTAGCACAGAGCAATGCAGGACTGTGAAATGGTAACTAACTTTTGTCCAGAGTGTCTTTCAGCCAAGTTACTTCATAGAAAGGGTTAACATGGCCCTACATATGAATGGTGTAGACAGCAGATATCCCTTGTCAGATCATATGAAAGCTTCCTCTTTCACTTCAAGTTGCATGGTGCATAGATCACTACCTCCTGAGATGAGATGTAGAAACTCCCAGTAACGTATCTCTTCCTTCCTATAACTGACATGGATGATAATGCAAACGTGTGATATATGTCCTGGCAGGTCGGGAGACACAGAAAAATGAGGGCTGCTTTTAGGAAACTCTTAGGCACATGTCTAATACCTTTGACCTCTGCTGTTGGGACCGGTCATGTCCTGGTCTGTCTCTATAGTATTTACATGTTGTAGATACACTACAGAGAACACAAGCTCTAAAATTAAAATTTGGTGTATACAGTATAGTCAGGCTGCCTTTATATACTCAAAACTGGGTTGTATTGTAAATATTTTTTAAGTTTAGTCCATTGTCATTCATTATTGAACTCCAATGGATTTTAAGGACAAGTGAGAGGAAAGTTTGTAAAGATGTTAAATTTTGGCACACTATAATCACTTATGTATTTGATTTTTTCCTTTTTTTTTTCAGAATTTTAGATAGACACGTTCACTCAGTGCATTATACTCAATTAATTAGCTAGAAGAAAAAAAAAAGTAATTTCATGCAAGAGGAAAATTAACAGTGTACGGTCAATATTTCTGAGAATTTATGACTGACACATTTATTTGAGGTTGTTAAGGAACTCCCAGTCTGACTAATAGTCCTTAGAGAGTCATAATGTAAGCCTGATGGATTGATTACAGTAGATAATTCCTTGTTTCCCAAACATTTTGCTAAAAATTCCTTGTGCTCTTCCTACTCAGTTGTTTATAAAATACATTATATTGTTTTAATCTCTGTAAATAAGTTAAACTAAACATGCCTTTATATATGTGTTACATTTTCACGAAATATTGTCGAGAGTAAGTCTCCCATATATACAATTTCCTTTACAGTAATTTTTTACAGAAGTACAAGTGCTGATTTAACTGGCCATAAAAAGAGAACTTTTATTCACATCATCTGTCTTATATGCTATGCTCTGAGTGGCAAATGTTTTTGCTTGAAACAGCATTGGTTCATCTAGACCATCCCCTGCCTGTGTTACTACAGTTTATATTGCACCATTTAATTGAAAACTAAGTAGCCAAATGAATACTATTTTGCAGCATCCAGCATTCCTCCCAAAAGAACAGTGATAAAATACATTGTAGGAACTCCTACAAGATGGCAACAGACATTTAGAAACCACATTTCAAAGAAGAGGGAACTGAAAGGATTTCAATCATGTTATAAACTACAAAACTCATGTTTGCTGTAAGTTCTGATGTCCACATCTCCTTCTTTCCCTGCATCTCTCTCCAACCCCTTCCCTTCCTGCATCACAAACCATTTATTTCCTCAAAGTTTTAATGCCAATTTCAGTATATTGGATTACAGGTGGGATACCTTCATTGCTACAACTGGTAGTGTGAACATCATTATGTTTATGTCTAAGTGTTTTTACAAGCCCAAATTTCAATTTGGTGTATTCCAAAAATGTTTAATTCATGTAGTTAACATAAAAAGGATGCAAACTTGTGTATACTACCTCACATATTTCTAAAAATGTATTCTCTGATCTGTTTTTCACTTAGATAAGTATCAGTATCTTGAAATATGAAAATTAGTGAATAAATTAAACTATTTCTTTTCTTTTTTATATTACATTTTTTTCATTAACATAAATTATTTTTGGACCATACTGAACACTCCTATGTCAGAGAAACTTTAATTTTTAGTTCATTCATAAAAAATTACCCAGATAGTTTAGTTATTTCTTCATTTCCCTTTTGATTTAAACATCACCTAAAAGAATATCTGTCTACATCCTTGAATAGCAGACATAAGCTTTAAAGCACAATAAAACAAAGTTATGTAATCAATACAAATAGCAGTGGTATCCTTTCTCCAAGTGTGATCACACCTCAGGCAAATCAGGAACTGGCAGACTCAACATGGATTATAATTCTCCTCCACACTGCGTTCTACTCTAAATAACACTCCAGCTCCCAAAAGACAAGTTTTGCAGTAAGATCCATAATGAATGATTGGAGACCAGAGGAGAGAAAGAATGCTTTCTCATGAAAGGAACTTGAAATTCATCCTTTTTCATAGCCAGTAAAAAATGCATACAGGAGTCATGTTTCAACCCCCACCTTGGGTTGAGCATCACAACTCTGGTGCAACAAAAAGTGCTAACAGAGAAGAGCAATATAATGTGATCTTCAATAAATCATTAGCCTATAAAACTACTTTTCTCAAGGATCTGAGCAAATAGTTTGATGCTAGAGCAGTCATTTAATAATTTCATATCAGGAAAACAAAATATGCTGCTGATACATGTGTACCTATATATAAGACACAACATAAAGAATACAGACTGAAAAGAATGTTGGTATTTGCAAGGAAGTGACTCAATGGAACATAAAGTCATGGAAAATGAAACATGAGAAATTACTCCAGTATAATAGAAATGGATAATGTACATTTGATGTGGTTCCTCATTTCAGACAAGTTGTGACTGGTAAAGTGAAAATCTACGAAAAAAATCACAGTAAAACTGGACATGTCAAGGATCAATACCTCTGAAAGAAGTCCAATGACATAGGAAAGTCAACTAGGAAAGATGAAATCACAATACAGTAGTGATTCCAAGTCCACATCTGTCACTGCTAATGTCTATGCTCAACATCCTATCACATCAGAGTGCCTATCTTTGAGTTACTGTTCTAGACCTAGAAGAACTTGGATGAAACTATTGTGTACTATATTTATTATCTACTCTATTGTATCTTCATATATCCATTAAGATTATGGCTGGAGAAATGTAGGGGAAATCTGCAAGGATACACTAAAGGAAGACAGAAGAAAATATTTAATGAAATGGTAATCTGTGGATTAAATATATTGCCTAACAAGGATCTTGTAATTTTTATTGTCCCATGCTTAGCAGAAAATGAATTTGTTCATTCTAGATTGAATTTGCAGTCTGTATGTAACAACTCACTTTAACTCTGATTAATGTTACTTAGTTTTCATAAATGATCCTTCTCTTGTTTATATCTTTTTTAAAAAGTTCCATCAACTATAAGTTAAGCAAGACAGAATGTTGCAAGCCAAAGACCAAAAGCCCTCCAAGACAACTGAAAACCAATTACTATATTCTAGGTCTAGAAATAAGGTTTTCATTTAGAAATGAAATTCTTTTATTCATACAATTTGATTTATATCTTTTCCCCCTGAGTTCCATGATAACAGCTGTTATTTGTCAATATGTGCTAAAGTGGTCACCTATAAAGTCAGGTGAAGTATAACTTGAAGCTTACATTTGAAGTCATGGGCCCTTGGTGAATATGATGGATATGAAAGAGCATAGTTTAACAATCTGCACATGCAGCTTTGGAAAATAAAATTCATGGTCTTAATAACTGCCCTGAGACAAGGTTTAGAAAAATATTTTGTTCTCCAAAATTAACCATCTTCCAAAACTATAAAGAGGAATGTTTGCTCCTGCATTTATTCACATAGAAGTATAAAAAATGTGTATTTCTAATGAAACTTTCAGTGTTGGCATATATTTTAGAGGACATGAAGTTCATTGCACACTGCACAGTCACTATTGCAGCAAATGTTTCTGCTGTAGGTCTTAGATGGGAAGGAATGCTGAATGAAGAACACCTTCAGATATCCTGACCTCAGGGATAGACTTGCCAGCTTACCTTCCTTTATAACTCTTCTGTCTCATCCGTCCTCTCTACTTCAGTTCACTTGGTCTTTGAACCTTGCTCTGTAATATATCATGCCACATTTTTCAAACTGCATTATGTGTTAAAAAAAACACAAGAAAACCAGCAGATGATGCTGTCTGGTACTCTGTTCCCAAGGTTTCTCTTCACAGCCTTCCCCCCTCTGCTTTCTTTCATGACTACATTTATTATTTCCACTTCTGCTGTTCTTGTGAAACAGCAGAATAATGCTGTCTGAACCACAAAGAGAGCCAGATTTTCTCCCTGCCCCACTCTCATATATATATATATATATATATATATATATATATATAGGCTTTCAATACATGTTTCAGTCAAAACAGTCACTGACAGCCATTTGTCTACCTCATGAACTACCACAAGGCAGTCAGGACCTTCCAATGAAAAATCTTATAAGAAAACTGTCTATTTATCTACTGATAAAACCTACTTAAATGTTTATATATATGTTGATAGATGGAATAGATGACTAAATGCTGTTATGATCAATGAAGAGATCTCCATTCATCTACTCAATGACTATTTGAGACTAGTCAGCTATTCTGCTGATCCATCAGTGTAAATTCAAGTCAGTTGCTTGCATGGAGGCTTTTGCTGCTGCCTGAGATCTCACAGGTTATCCTGTTAGACAGCCAGCTGTTTCTATACTAACTTGAGTATCCCCTGAAGATACTGTGCAGCATCTGGCAGCTCTGAGCAGAAGTCTTCCTTCTTTGTGGAGTCTCAGATGGCTTAGACACAAGTGCACAGGTGAATACTCCAGGTTTCACTGAACATATGGATAGTGACCATAAGGAAATCTAGAAAACTATCTCATGTGCAGACACTTGAATGTTGAAGTTAGTAGGTTAGGTGATTAAAAGCTCATCTTCACTCACGTAAAGTTGCTCAGAGGTGCAACGGCAGCTGAGTGAACCTGAATAACCAGTCAGAGGAGCAAGCCCCTGATCTATTGCCTCATAAGGCATCGCAGGAGAGTGTCAGCCCCATGAGGAGGGAAGGAGACCAGAGAGCTGGATAGGTTCCCTAGACAACCTTACAGACTAAGGGTAGATACTGCCTTTAGAAGTATGAGATTTCTTATGGCATGCAGGGGAAAAGCATCTTGGGATTGCACATGAATTATAGGATGTTTAAGGGAGGAACCAAAGGCAGGGAGAGAATGGAATAAGGTGGACTGGGGAGGAACAAGGGTGAGAAAACAGAGGGTTAAAGTGATAAACCAGGCAAACAAGCACATAAACAGTTTGGTTAGTACACGTCGGGTCATGCCCTGCATCTGATCTGCAGTCTGTCCTGTCTTCTCATTAAACTGCATTTCTAACTATTTTCTTGAATGAGGGTACTCTCTAATTTGTGCCAGCAATTGGTGCAGGGACCGTGGGTCATAATGTGGTCAGGATGTCAGGAACTGGAGAGACCACAATGTATACACCTGCGTGAGTCTATATGTTGATGTGTCATCACTAGCAAGGATAAAGCTGAACTAGCTGTTGAGTAAGAAGCTTGGTAATCAGAGCAACTGTAAATCTCAGTGAGAAATTGGAGAGACTAAAGAGCCTGAGCACTTCCAACTGAAGGGACCAGGAGGTCCAATTCAGCATCTGTGAAGGATGTAAGGTCTGACAATTGACTACGGGTAGCCAGAAAGCCCTTTTGCATGTGTGTGTCTGTACATGAAACAGCTGGGATACCAAGGGATCCAGTTACCAGCCACTGGTTAAATTTGTAGCATAAGGCCAGCTGCTGGGAGGATCCATAGCGCATGTGTCTGTGCATATGTGTGTAAGCCTGAACTGGAGCTGTGGGTCTTGGGGATTCAGGTATCTACATGCCAGGACCTTGAATGAGAAAGCAAGGATGCAGGGCCAGCTACTGGAAAGATCTGGGAGTATAAGGTCAGCAAATGAACACATGTATACGTATATACATGTTTATATTTCCCACTATCGGACCTTCATCTGGAACAGCAAGCAAGGGCAACAGGATCAGACTATTTGAATTTAGATCCTCAGTCATTGCTGGAAGAGTGATTTTATTCTTGATCTCAGTAGGTGGTGTTCAGAGCTGAAACTGACTGCAACTCCTTTCAGTAAAAGCCATTTTCTTTCCTTAAAATTGACAAACATAGTTTCTGTTAACCAAGTGAGTTTCTGTATCATTGAAGGACTCTGAAAACATAATGTCCCCTATGTCTTCAAAGTCATGGATGTTTCCTAGCTTAGCTACATTCTTCTGCATGAATCTTATAAAATTTCTTAGATGAAAGCTTTCAATACACCTACAACAATGCCCCTTTGACCCTTGACAGGCAAAGTTCACATAGCTTCCCAATGATAGCCATATTTTCAAGGCATTCTTGGATGGTCCTTGCAACTGCAGGAAAAAGATCAGGAGTCTGGTTTTCTGTTTATAATTCAGGTACTATCATGTTCACATGCATGTTAATCCCACAGTTAACTTACATTTCTCAAACTTCTCCTTAAAAACTTGTATTTGTACCAACTTGCTCACATGCTACTTTTACAAAAGCTTCTTCATAGAAACAGTGCCAAAAAACTTGGAGTAGGAAAGGGAGACCTAGCTAGGGACCCTCTGCCCCCTACAAGATACCAGTGTGATACATTGTCCACCTTAAGCAGTCAGTCTCTAGCTTCCAGAAAATATCTCCTTTTCTGTTAAATCCCTTGAGTTATGGGACTGACCCTTTCTTTACATTTAAGAGTGGTCAAAATAATAATTGAAAATTCTACCACTTTGTAACTTTGATTATTCATATAAATCCAAAAGAAAACGGATACATAATGCTATGGAACTCTTTCTTAACATATTCGAGTTATTTAATTTTCCTGTATCCTACCTAAAGCAAAGGCTATAACACTGACCTTATGAGCTTTCAGAAATCTGTCCATATCTTTTATCTGACAGTTCAAGCTTCACCATTCAACATTATGGTACCAGATACCAAGAATTTCATATAAGGTAGTAAAGGATATTCAACTTCCTCACAATAGAAATACACTATCTTCCATCTCCTACAGCAGACGGAAGCTTTCTTACTAGAAGATTTCAGTTGAATGATCAGTCTTTCTGATAATCTGAGGCAAGAGTTTTGAAAATAAAAGCCTAAAGTAAGCCACATAAATCCATATTTAGGTCTCTACTTGATTTCTTTCAGATTGTTTCAGAATCAAAGATGGCATCGGCTGGAGAGCCAGTGAGCATCCAGCACTACTGAAAGCCAGGCAGGTGTCTGAATAGGACCTTATATTTATCTGTTCCTGAAATTTTATTTTTGAAGGGTTTGGCCCACCATTCAAGTTGTTTCTTTGTGAGGAAAGAAGTAGGAGGAGATTGGAATTAAAAAAAAAAAAAAGAAGATCTCTTAATTTCTGAAAGTTTTTGGCTAGCCTTTCTGGTGCATGACTCATTGCTGGCCGGGAAGGGAATGAGCTTGTATAATGAATAATAAACTCCGCTAAAGCTCAGATCTGTTATGCAAATAAACATATTAAGTGAATGCATTTTCCATGCAGCATAGCTTCTGCCAGGAGATTTGTTGAAAACATTGTTTTGCCATTGACAAAGGCAATGTGCCAAATTCAAGCCTGGTGTGAGTGGGCGCAAGTCTACTGGTTTCAGTGGCACTGTGCCCACTCACACCAATTACAGACACACAATAGGTCTGTAATTGGCCTATTGTGCTTCAAAGGCTTTTATTATGCAAGATGTGCCAAAGTGCAGATAAACAAATTCTCTAACTATAGAAGAGCTTTTTCAGGGTCAACACTAATTTTCAGTTCACTTAGCAGCAGGCATAAACTCCATCTGGTTGAGTTCACTCTGTGACTGTACCAAATTTCTAACCTACAGAATGAAAATTCTTGGGTACCCTCAACTCCCTCTCTGCAGAACTGTTAAAATGAGCCAGCCTTGAAGGCACCAGCTTCAGAAATTGTATCTCAGGAAAGGATGAATTCAATAAAAATTGCCCTGACCTTACTGTTCTGACTTCATCCCAGGCAAAAATCTCTTTCAAGTTTCAGAAATATTTTATTTACTCTTTCTCTCCACAAGTTATGTCAAATGTCAAACAAAAAAAGCTAAGCATACGAAAGAGTATAAATTGGATTGTTTTTGTGAGATCTTTAACCTTGGTTTATGGTTACAAATTATGTAAATAACTATCTCAATTTTGTGTGATCTGCACACAGATTGTCATACCTCAGAATCTTTTAAAGTATGCCCATGCAATTTCAGAGAGAAGATGTTTCTGAACTCAAAATTTCTTTTATTTCAAATACACCAAGTACTAAGGACTATCTGATAACAGGCACATAAAGACATGATAACAAACATCAAATTTGGCAAAGAGTTACTAAGGTGAGCAATACAATATTTGTCCTGAGATAGTCCTAACAACTCAGTGATGTTCTGTGATCATTAGAACAATCTGGGTATCTAAATGATTAAAATTAACAGTGAGTAAGAGATTTAGATTCCAGAGAGAGAGAACCAAAGATTAATGTGAGAATTAACAGAACTGCATGCAGTTTAAGAAAGAAATCAGATATGATACAATTTCTTATTCAAGCTGACTTTAACATTTCTGGAACATAAACATGAACATGACTGCATAAGATCAGGTCACCTACTACCTGGGGAAAACAGATCGAATTTTATTGCCTTGATTTTAAAAGATTTAAATTCTGATCTGTCTTCATTCAGGCATAAGAAATCCTGGGGCATTTATTCTCACATACAAATTACTGACTTTCATTAACATTTTCATCATAATTTGAGTTTGCTTTCCTATTGCAGCTACCTTTTTTTACATTAGAAGTGCATCTGTTATATATATGAGCAGCTTCTATGGCACAAACCTTAAAAATCAGGTTCTTGCTGTACAAGTACGTCATAACAGCAAATAGTGCAATTAAATCAAAGCTGCAATAATCTGCAGCTCCACTGACAGATATCTACACATAACTTCAGTGTGACTTATGTGCAAAGATAATGAATTCTATAATGCAAATTTACACATGGGGTCAAATAAGGAACTTCTCTGTATTTGACAGTACATTGGATATTAGGTATTTGTCACAAAATAAATAATTCATCTCGCATAGCTACTTGCTATGTAAATGATAGTCTATGTATATTAAAGCATTTAGCACTTAGAATAAAATGGACAGCTGGGGCCAAATGAATATCTCTCAGGACACATTACCATTAGAGCTCCCCTGTGAGTTTTTAACTCTTTTCATTTCTGAGTGCTGTCATGAGAATATTAATTGAATAAGGCACAGAATTCATTCTAATGCAGGCAGAACCACACACACAAAAATTAGTGGAAAATAATGTAAAGGAGTACCTTAATTTCAGATTCTACTTTTTACCACTTTTAATGTTTCTCAAATCCCTGGTGTAATTTGGATCTGATTCAATTTAGGAAAAAACAAAGGTTAAATATTTTCAAAATATCAAGCAGATGACAACCAAAAAATAATTTAAATATGTTTAACACTAGCTGGGATTTGGGTAGAATTTGAAGCCCAAAACTACCTCTAAATTCCACATGAATTTAGGACTATCATTGAACACATCCTCTCATTCCAGTCCTCTGATAGATTCTTCTCCTATTGACTCAGACCCAAAGCGAACTGAGATTCCTTTCCTGTTTACTCAATCCAAAGTGAACTTTAAACAGAAGACTCACCAAAGAGTGTCCATGCAAGTGGACGGGTTAAGGGTAATCCTCCATACCCTATGGAGAGGGTAAATTGGAGTCCTACTCAGTATTGCACAAATCTCCTCTAAAGAAAAAAGAGACAGAGCCTGTTTTAACTTTCTGTGCCCTGTTAGAAACACCACAAAAATCAAACTGTCTCTCAGACCTGTAGCTGTGAATCCAAGGAAACTCCACTGAACTCACTACAGTTGCTTGAGACTTATATCCTGGTTTAATCTCAGCATCTCCACTCCACTGGACCTGATTCACTGATTTAGCTGTTACATACATTTCAATTATCTTTTCCTCAATGGTTTTTAAGATGATTATATGATAACCCTGCCAACAACCTACCTTTCTCTAGGGCTAATTTACTGGTTATAGATCAGATTATATAGAAATATGATCTAATGTACAGAGAAGTCATTTAAAAAATAATCATAGCATCTGTGATCATCACTGCTGTATCAGTGCATAATCTAAGCTACAGTCAAATAGATTATAAACCTGAATAGTGAAGAAAGACAGATAAAATATTATGATGTTTTAATCATTCAATAAATATGTCTACTCCCAAATTGGACTCCTAAACCCCAAGCCAGCACAAACTGCTACTTTTTAATACTGCATACCAACATTTATTTCAACTTCAGTTTATTTTATAATGATATCAGTTATCATAAAATGAGTTCCCTGTTGAATTCAGCTTTGAATTAAAGTAATGAAATTGTAAGAGTTAGACCTGTACGTGGCCTGGATTTTCAGTATCCTGGTTCAATACAAAATATGTTAACATAACCAACGTTTGATTTCAACAAATTCACATCCAATTCTGTAGCACAAAAGAAAGTTGAAGATACTATTAGCTTTGCAAAGATATGGTTTTTTATTTTTCTAAACGAGAAATTGCAGGTTCTGATATAAATACAAAGAAAAATCAATACCCTTCAAAGTCCTGGCCATTTGAGCTTCTTCGCATAGATCGAAGACACCAAGGCAGCAATACTCTAATTGATAAATACATCCAGTATAGTGTAAACTTTGACAAAATGGAGTTTGGACCTCGGGTAGCACCCAGGGAAAATGCTGGGCAGCATAAGGCTCGGTCCAAGAATCTGGTTTTATTCAGGTCAGGCAAAAACCAAGTGAGCTGTTTCTGGGGCACTCTTCATTCTGCAGCCAACACAGGTGGATGCCCTTAGCTACTGGCTGGTTTGCTTTATTCAGGACTGTAAATAGTTTGCCACATTTTAAGGCAGAAAGGAAAGCTACGAATGTCTGTGAGGGTGGAGAGTATGAAGATTCTCTTTGGGTCTGGTTGGGGCCATCTAAACATAAATGTACTTGATCATTTCAATATCATAGACTTCCTCACTGCTTTAAAAATGTCTGTCTACAACCTGATAATGCCTCCACAGTCAGCAGTGTAAAAAGAAGACCTTAAACCTTTTCTGCAATAACTCTAGTCCTGGTGGATTCAAACTCTCATTGGTTTTGCTCTCAAAGTCACATTTGTAATATGGTGACAGCTGGCTCAGTGCTTTTTCATGTCATTAAAATCCAATATCTTAAAAGAGTATGTTTTGCAAAGCCAAGACACCATTTCAAGCACAGCAAAAAAAAATAGTGTACTAAAATCTCATTTAGAGGGCTTTTCTCTCTGAAATAATGTTTCTTTCACAGCAGTAACTGAAGGACACTAGTATGTGGCATGAAGTGGGTATGTTGTTACATTGTGCAAGACAGTTTGAACCACCGGCTGTGGAAGTTGGTAAAGAAGGTGAGAATATTTTTTAGCACAGTGAAGGTGAAGTTTTGTTTAAATTGATGGAGCACAAAGGGGATTGAGAATCCCCCTTTGAGACCACCAGCTGTAGCATACAAATGCGGTACCCATTCCAGTGGCATGTGCATCACATGCAATGACTCTCCTTGCAGATGAGGGCTGGTTTTGGCTCTCTTGGTGGCATGAGAACCGAGACAGTTGTCAAGAATGCCTTGTCCACTGGGTTAGTGGGAGATTGGTCTAATGCTGATATTTCTCTCTCTCCTGTGCTTCTTCATTAGCAGAATTCACAACTTGTTTGCAGATAGAAAGCTACATCATCTCACTCATGAGCTACTATCTCCCCTGCGTCTCCCTCTGAGATTGCCCTTTCTCTGTGTGCTCGTCATATCCTCAAGGTCAAAAAGTGTGAAAGAAACATAATGTTTTTCCAGCTGTTTTTCCCAAAAAGTTTATTCTCTGAAGATGCCATTGTTAAAGACTGCACAATAATAGTGGTTACATGCACAGGATGAGTATTTCATGCACCATACTGAGTTTTCAAATCTTTATTTCAACTTTGGACAGAGATATTGGTTTGAGAAGGAAAATTCTGAAATTAATAAATGGAAACTGATTTTTATCAATCAAAAAATTCCACTTTTATAAAATTATTCCTGCAATATTATTTTGAATTTTCTCATAATACAATGGAATAATAATACATGTAATAATAGAACAGAAGCTTAATCATCTCAAAGGAGAAAATAAGCAATCTTGCTTTAAGAAAGTCAAAACGCAGGTTTTCTTTTTTCCAGAGTAAAATAGCAATGGGATGTGCATACACCTACTAACCATTTCAATTTCAGAGAAACGGTATTTGCAAGTGGAAATTTCTTCCATCTTTTCTCCTGACCACTGGTTAAACAGATATCACTTTCACAGCACAGGGGAAGGAAACTAAACAGCACAAAATTAATATGTGATTTGCATTTGTTTTACTTGTGTACATTTTATCTATTCCTGGTCCAAAGGCCATTGAATTTAATAGAGGGGTTCCCTTGAACTCTTTGTACACCTTTAATTTTTGAGCAAATGTTGACACAAGCACAAAACAGTCTATGTGTTTATGTGCTTCCCCATATCACACTCCTTCTGTGAACCTGCATGCTAATCGACAAGTCAGCCATTCTGAGGTCTCTGCTGAAGAACAACTAGCGTATTGTGACGTGCAAAACTTTGACAAAAATATTCCGTAACCCATTTTTGCCTATGCAAGGAATTTGAGTTGCTGACCCCAAGAGCGTGTACCATCAATCTGCTTCTTGTATAATACACTCTTTTCCTTTCCTTCTTGTTTTGATTACTTCTGAAGTCTAGTTTGTTATTGTTCATTATTTATAATTGTTTTATTATTTGTTATTCATTTCTTAGTTTGCTCTTGTTATTTGTCTTTCTTCTTTGCTATTGCTTTATTTGTTTGCATTCTGTTTCTGCAATATTTTTCCTTTTGCTATTTTTTTTCTTTATTAGTTGGAGTGAAATCTTATCTCTGCTTATCATGTAGCTTGTTTTTATTTCATTATTTCCTGTGTTTGTGTTACACAGCCACCACTGCTCAGCCTCACAAAGTCTTCTAAAGGCAACTCTTATCAATACAGCACCACTGAACCTCACAGATAATGCTTTATTAAATGTTATGCTGAAGCTGAAATCTTACACACTAGGTATCATAAAATCATTACCAGCTTGAATATTTTTGAGGATCAAGATGATAATGATAAGAGCAATGTCCCAACAGGGGACTTGCCACTTATTACTTAATCCACAAGCCCCCTACAGGTGTGTTTTGGTGTCACTGAATGCCCACCCAAGGGTTGTATGAAAGCCCAAAGCTAAGACACATCAATGGTTCTGTAAAGGTCTTGTAACACAGTCTAAGCTGTATAGGATTTTTTAAGGGACTTTATGTTATTAATAAAAAGTTAATGGGAAGTAAAAGCATTGCGTGAAAAATGTGTGCATAAAAGCCTTACTTTCTTTATGACACTCTCATGTAAAACTGCCCAGGAAGTAACATCCCATACTGTTTTCTCTTTTTAAAAAGTATATGTGAGTGATCTCTCATCTCTTCTTTATCTTTGGAATATTTAGATACGTAATATAAAAAGGATTTGTAAAACAAATAGTTGTCCCCACACTCTGGATTTCTTCAATCAGAGCAAATACAATGTTATTCATTTAATAATCTGAACTATATTTCAGATATGAAAGGCTAAAGTAAGTTAATATTTTCCTTAGCAAAGCTATCAAGCAGACAAACACCATAAAAATATTATATGGTCTTTCCTTCTCCTTGTGTTAGTGTAGGTCTTTGATCCTCAGATCCAGTTTTAGAGCCTTAAAGGACTGAAAAGATCTACCATTTCTTTAATTATATTGGGCATTTTCATGAACTGGGTAATGTCTCTACTGAGATGTCAAGATTTTCAGGAAGATTATGTCTCCCTTTTGAATTATTAATAATGTTTTGAAGGTCTGTGTTCTACTACAAGTCTGCATTTCCCTCCAAAGTTCTTAGGGATTATTTACTGGAACAGCTGGGAGATGGTTTTTCCTATTTTGTATTTTCTTCTTTTTTTTTTTCTCACCATTTGGATCCTAGCATAAACAGGCCAAGTCCAGCACTCTCTAATCAGATTAGTGTTACAGGAACAAGGATTTAGTATGTTATATCTGCGGTTCAGGGAAGAGAGAGATCCCCACTGTGAATCTAATGTTTATTAAATAGTGGGGGAATAGTAGGGATCTTCATTGTCTGTCATTCTTACCATGGACATGCAAATGACAAAGCCCTCAAGTCAACACTGCATTACATCACCTAAAGAAGCAGAGGTTGAATCCTAGCACTGACTGAATTCCCACAAATAACAGTAGGACCAGGCGTTTAGCCACTACCATACGGAAGGTGTTACATTCCAGGGACTGAAATTGCTCAGATGATGTACCTTTGCACCGGGTAACTGCATTACACCATTCTGTAAACTGGATTTAGAATCATAAAGGCCTTACTTCAGATACTTCGGACGCTGTGAATTAGTGTGTCTGATAGGACCAAATCTCTAAATTTGAGGTATCTCTCCCCTCCAATACAAATAAACTTTAGAGTCTGCAGCAAGAAGCTTCATCAAGTCAGGTGTTTTACAGAACCTTCCCTCTAGCTCAGTTTGCCTAAATGAGGTAAAAATTCTCTTTACGGTACCCACAGGCAAATACATCAAGTACACATTATAAAATAATTGTGCTTAATAACTTCACTGACACTGAAGCAAAGAGAACTATATTGACAACACAGACTAATAGGGAGATCTCACTAGTTTCAGATTACACTTCTGTGACCGTTTCTCTATGTAATTGCTTTTATTTTTCACTCTCTTTAATGTTAAATTCTGCAGGCTTTGCAAATGGTCAAATATTACCCACCCCCATTGCTGTAAAACCAATGCAAAAAGGATTCTATTATTTTTAGCTAAATAATTTAATTTTAAAAATTATATACTCACATACATCATATGCCACAGAAAATTGAGAGAGGAAGTAGTAGATACACAAACCCTTCTCTTTCCTTCCAGTAGCATGAGGTAAATTGCACGATAAATCAATTTTTATGGGTGCTGTTGACTTGCAACATTTGCTGCTTTTAAAAATTAATATCTGAAATAATGAACATCCTCAAAAACTCTCTAAACAGTCAGCTTGATTAATTCCCTGAAATGAAAAGCTGTTGACAAGTGCAATATTCTCAGCTGAACTTTTCTGTAGCCTGATCAGACTACAATCTAAACCAATTCCAGTAACACAAGTTTGCTTGCTTTGGTTTTAATTTGTGAAAAACAAACAAACTTAAGTCCCATATTGTGCTTTGCCTAGACATGCATACACACAGATCTATAAAATATTCCATCCTGTAAAATAAAATGAAATTTAATTTTTGTGCAAATATTATTGTGAAGGCATAATAGCACTACACAGTGCAACTGGCATCACTTCATATTAATATTGCATTATTGTCAAACTGATAAGAAATTCCTAGATATAAGGAAATGTGCACTGCATCTTGAGCATTTTTTATCATGTCAAGGTGATGTAATCAGAAATACCTCCTTCAGATGAAACACAGATACACAGCTTCACATGACTGTTTCCATTTACCCCCCTCTCTGGGTCTCACTATTCACAGTCCTTTAACATAGGAGTTAATCAGGAAAAAGTGATAACCATTTCTCTTTCTTTATTCTTAGAACTGGAATTAAATAATGCTGTTGTCTACAATAGGAAATATTTGTGATATATTTTTGGTTAGGATAAAAAAAATAAGAAATCAACAATGGGTTGGTTAAGTATGAGGGCATTTGTTTAAATTTTAAAATGTCATCATCATGGCTGGGCTTCGCGAATGAAGATTTGGGAAGGGCTCTACCCACATTTGTTACAAGCACGCTGGTGGCTAAAAAGGCCAATACAAGATCGACAAGTCTGGTTGCAAAAGGCACAGCAGAAGGACTCTTTAGGGGGTATATTCTGCAAGACATGATTCTTTCTGCGCTGTCTTTTCTCCTCAAGAGTGATCCTGTGTGTGTTTGTGCTGGTTTAAAGGTAAACTGGCAGGGGAAATGAACCCAACTCAAAAGAGAGATTATAAATCAGAATAACAATTTAATAAAATAATACAATAAGTACGATTATACAGACAAACAATTGCTTTTAACCCACAAAACCCAAATGTATAACCCAGTACCCTGGGGCATGAACAGAGTGGTGTTCGTTGGGCCCCCTGAGTCCAACGTAAAAGGAGAGGGGAAAACCTGTTGGTGAGAGTGCTGTTGCAGTCTGGTCAAGAGTGGTGGTTGCAGTATGGTTGAAAAGTGGTGGTTTCAGTCCAGTCGAGAGTGGTGGTCTGCAGTCTGGTTGAGAGTGGTGGTCTGCAGTCCTCCTCTGGATCCCACAAGTGGTTAAAAAAGTCCCAAGATTATATATTCTCCAGTTCAGGCAGGAATGCCCAGTACCTCCCTCAGGGCGGGGAGTTCCACAATGGGTATGAGGACAGGAGTATCTTCGTATCTCACAGGCCTCTTAACACCCAGTTTATAGCCTGAGGAGTCAGGCCTGCTCTGGGAAGATGGTGTAAATGGTCTATTGATAACAGTTTCTGGGAAATGGCATGGAAGGCTATAGAATACACAGTTTTGGGTTACACCCATATAGTGATGAATTGGTCCCAGCTGTTCCAACTAGGACAGTGTTCTCAAAGGAAGCAGCAGTGTTATAGATAGTGTGTCTCCAAACTTCCCAACTGGAGGCCAGAATAGACCAGTTATGTTGATCAATATGGCCAAGGCTGAGATGTTGTTTCAGGGAGTCCTTGTATCTTCTCTTCAGGGCTCCTCTCTTGCGGCAGCCGGTGGAAAGTTCTCCATAGAGCCTGATCTTAGGGAGGTGGTGGTCCTTCATCCTGGAGATGTGTCCTGCCTAAGGCAGCTGTGTTCTCAGCAACATGGCCTCAATACTTGTAACTATTGCTTGTTCTAGAACAGACGTATTAGTCACGTAATCTGACCAGTGGATGTTTAGGATTGTACGGAGACAGTGTTTATGGAAGCATTCTAGGAGTCGCAGGTGGTGGCAGTAAATGACCCATGATTCGGATCCATATAAGACAGCACTATGGCTCTGTAAACACTGATCTTTGTACTTTTTCTTCAATAATCAAGACAGATGCTACCTTAGATATTCAGATGATCCAGGTGACTCCATCCTGCATCACACAGAATGGACATAGAATCTTCATGTTCAATGAATAAATGTCATAGTTGTTCATCCATATACAATCTCTGATACCTAAAGATCCTTTAACATCAGTATTTGTGAGAAACTTCTGCATGAAAAATAAGCAAAACGTATTTTCCATCTGAATGTAATCAATTTGATGTTCCTTCTTATTTTTCATGACATAAAGGTCTCTCCCTATACACTTATGGAAGTTTTTTCTCCTTTATTGAAGAGTATTCTCTGCTGATTAACAATTTCATTGTTACTGTGAGAGGAAACTGTGGAGGCGTGTCCTGTTCAGATATTGAAGTAAATAAAACTACATATGAATGTGTGAAGACTGAGGGAAACCTTCGTAAAAATTTCAGTTGGCAGATGGGGACATCATCTATGTTGCTGTTGAAGACTTCCAAGAAAATAAATATTACTTTCTTGATAATCGTGTTAGATAACTTCTCTATCAGAGCTCTTGCAACTGTTAAGTGTCTGGGGGGTTTATAGATTAACAAGATGTCAAGGCTGGTCTTTACAGTAGTCTTACAAAATAAAGGGAAACACTCAAGGGAGTCTGCTTCAACTGAATTCATTAAATTTCTCAAATATGCAGTGGAATCACAGAGAGTTATTTAATAAAACCACACAATCTGTTTGTCAGATATGTCAAAAATAAATTAATTTACAAAAAGTAGACATTTCCACTACAACATGCAGACCATTTTTAGAATAAGACTTCCAAAGGCACACACAGTCCATGACAATAAGGTATCAGAGGACAAAGCAGTAAGTAGCAGGGTGAGATGGGCTTAGAAATACGATTCTGGAAAAAAAATCATAAGCTCATCAGGAATAAAGAAGCACAAAAACAAACTTTACATAACAGTGTAGACAAAGTGAGAAATATGAAAGTTTGCTCTTAGCTCAGCTCTAATCAAGTATACCTCACTGTTCAAATAAAATTACATTGTGTCCCCAGAGGACTAAGACATCTTGCTGAATGATGAGGAACATCAAGGTCTTTAGCACGTGTCAAGATATTCTTGATAAGTGCTAAATTCTGGCTCTGTTTAGTCCAAGATGAAGACTGAGGGTTTATCAAGTTCTCAGAGACATCCTGCTTACAAACCAGCAAAAGGCTTCACAGAGTAGTGTGCTTGTCAGTGCTTCTGGCCTTAACTGGAGAAAGGAATAGCTTATGTCACGCATGGTAACTTCCTGTCAGATGTAAACTAATTAGAATAGTAGAGATTGAACCCCTAGTACATAGCTGGTCTCATCCTCCTCTCAGGAACCTCTGCAGTCATGATTGTTCTCTTCTTTTATATCTCCATTGTGCCTGAGTAACACAGCCAAAACTTAGTCTGATGCTATATGTACATATGTAAAGGCTATGTAAACACCTTCTCTTAAGCTCACCAAAGCTGTATTAAATATGTGCATTTACAACTCAGAATTAGTCTGAGCATTTGCTTAGGTTATGAAACATTGATTTTCAGGGTCCAGGGAGGGGAGCAGGGAAAACTGAGATCTCAAAATCAGACCAAAAGGCAAAGCATTGAAATTGGCATTGTATAAATTAAGGTACATGAGTAGCAGTGCCAGGAAAGTATGTCACTGAGCAGAATAATAGCGTATTACAAAGTCAAATAATAATGCCAATAGGAAGGCAAGAGACAAGAGTCAAATAAGAAACATCTACTTTTTCACAATTCAGTCTTAAAATTTTGTTTCCTGACTCAGAATAAGCAGCCATAAAACATTAAATCCAGAATTATTGATAACTAAAGATGGATGGGCACTTCATCTTTTCATGATTAATTATGGACAGATCTGAGCACCAGGATACAGCTCTGAGAAGCTGTTTGGGCCATGAGGGAAGAAAATATACCCAAAAATACCCAGCTGTCAGCTTCGCTGGAGGCATTTCTCTCAGGGAACCAACTTAAGGTAAAGCAACATGAGGATGCAAGCAACACTAAAGAGGCTAAAAGACTGTCTGCTTCACATCTTAATTGCTTGAGCTATTAAACAAACACATCTGGTGTTGATGTCTCTGGAATACTGTATTTTTGTGTATCACATATGCCTCTGTGTTAATGCTTTTATGAGCTGCTCGCTTTGGGCTTGGAGAGTTAGGCTGCTAGCTTTTTTTTTTTTTTTATCTTCTAATGAAAAACTTATTTGCACTTATCTGGTGATTTCATTATTTTTTTTTACTCTTGGCCTTTTGGGGTTTGCCAACTGCATGGTCTATCCATTCGTCTTCCACCACATCTGTTTCCCCTGTTTGTTCAAGAGAAATTAGCAAAATTAAATAAAGACAAATTCCACTCTGGCAAGCATGAATTTGTTAGAGTGAGTTAAAGGAGACAAGTTTGCGCAATTTCTTTACTAAGTCAAGTAATTGTTAAAAGAAATGCTTCTTCTTATTTGCTCAATAATGCTTTTATACCTTTTGAGCTTTAAGAAGGATTGATTTGATAAAAGTATCCTCAGAGGATTGTGACCTTGAGTTGCCTTTTGTGGAAAAATTTGCTGGGTCTAACAAAAAAAATGCAAATGGAGACTATGGAGAATTCGTATTTGCAAGGGGAAAAATTTGCGCAGACAGAGAGAATAAGCATTATTAATAATTTTTTTTCAAAGTGTTAGAGGCTATGAAAAGCATTTCCACTTGGATTCCTGAAAATTTCCTACACTCCCTAACCTCTAAAGATGTAAAGTAACTTTTAAAATTACACGTACCATATAGGGAGTGAGATTGATAATTACTTTGAGGTCAAGTATAGAGGTAAAGTCACAATACTATGTTGCTATTTGATAACATAAAAATGCCAAATTGCAGAAGGTATCTTGTCTAATACTTTGGTCACTTTCTGCGAAATAACCCATAAGGACCATAAGGACTGCGGGAACCCAGTTCTCTCAAGAATGGCCTAGTTGTTTATTCCATGTGAATGGGAAACATTTCTTGCTTTCCCATGAAAATATGTTGTGTTATCCTGATGTTTTGTCAACAATAGAGCCAGCAATGTTTTCTCTGAATACAGAACGTTTTCCTGAGTAAACGTGTCTATAAATAACATACGAATCTTTTGTTCCACTTTGCAGTGATACGGTTAAAATAGTAACTCAAGATTCTTGAAAGTCAATATTATATGTTTCTGTACTCTCAATATATTTCTTGTAAATATTTTAGTGGGTTTATTTAGTTATTTTTCCTTCTGCAAAGTCACTATAAAAGTAACTTACATAAGAAGGTTATTGTAGTTTTAAGGTTTTTCGTGGATTGTTTATTTCTAATATAGTTAAAGTACGAATTATTTATTATGGGATTAATCATTAGATTCAAACTAACAATCTAATTTTGGGGTACTGAGTTTTCAGAGTGGAGTGATTTACCTCAACTACCATCTGAGCTTTCCTGCTCTTTATTCTACACTGACAACATTTGCAACGTTCAAGGTTTCGCTGCATTTGTATCTATGAAAATTTCATTTTCGCCTTGTTTAAATGGAAAACAAAGTTCAGCTGGCAATGAATATAATTTACACTGCCAGATTATTCTATCATATTCATTCATGCAGTGGCATTTGATAACATTTGCATTATTCGCAAGGGGGTTATGTCAGTGCTAATGAAAGGCAAAAGCAAATATTTAGTCCTTTATTAGTTTGAAAGCTAACATACAGCATAAAATTCTAAGTCTAAATTTCTAGACTCATTCTATAACAAGGTAATTTTTCAGCTATCCCTGTCCCGAGGACTCCCAAGGAGAGTGCCTGGTATAATTGTACTTCTTGTTTACAGAAAGGAGCAAGTGAAAACTAAGATAAAATAGTTACAATAACAAACAGTTATTATCACTACAGTTTTTGCCTGTACAAACACAGCAGTCTAACAGAATCTGTAATGTCATCTACCTGAGTCAACTCTTTTCAGTATCTGGAGATATGTAAATACATGGAATTAGCAGCTACCTTTTTTGGGTTTATCCTATGAACACCTGCCTTAATGAACTCAGTATCTCTGATGCCCAGTTATGAGAATTAGCTAAAAGTACGCTGTTTGGATTTGGATACTCACCCTTGTATTTTAACACCATTTGCAGAATACTTCATTTTGGCAAGGCTTACTGTAAACTGCATGTGTCTTCTCCAAATCGGTGTCATTCTTCATGGTTTTCCTCTAAAATCTACACAACTGGTGAAAAAGTCTTCAATGTTTATAAAATTAATGTAAGTCAACCACTTAAAAACTTCTCTGCTACAGGTCTTCTGAAGGCTAACAAAAAGATATCTATTTCTTCCTTTGTACTAGTTTTCATTTGTGGAAAGAATTAAGAAAGTATTGAATTGTGAAAGTGAAAATAAAGAGAGAAATTATGAACATGAATAATTTTGGCCATTATATCTTGCATAACTAAAAATCAACAAATACCTACTCACACAATCAATTCCAGTGGCAGTGAGATAGTCTTTTTAAATGAAAAACTCTTTAGTTCAGATTAATTATATACCATGGACAAAAAAAGTAATAGAAAATATTGCTGATACGTGGTATTTTGAGATAATTAGAAATTTGTTTGTGAGGTGTCCAAAATTCTTGTAATATAATGATGTGTTAATTTTAACAGTAAGTGAATTGAAAGAAAAAATAACACAAAATAGCATATTCCAAGAATATTTTCTATCATTTTACAGCAGTACACACATGGATGAAATGCGGTCATGGGAAATACAAGAGGACTGACAAACTCAGGAAAAAACGTAGTTCATCAATTTCTTCTGCAGTAGAATCAAAACTATATTTAGCCAGTTTTCAAGAACAAGTTGTGAGAAGGATTGCTACCTTCTGCATAGAACCCTTATCGGGAGATCACTTACATACAGCAACAGGCCACTCTTGTTTTTATCACCACTTTCAATATATTTGAAGGTATCTTTCTTCTCTCTACAAGAGATATGATCTTTCCTTTCAACTATTTCTCAAAGAATATATTTTTAAGTCTCTGTTCATTCTGATGGCTGGGTTTTGTTTGAGTTTTGGGGGTGTTTTTAAGAGCTTCTGTTTTACTGATATTACTTTCTTAAATTATAATATCCAAAGTAGAATAGAAAATAAAACAGACTGAATAAGCATTAAAGGAAATATAAAAATTACCTTATATGTATTATATATTACACTTTGGTAAACAAATATCTAGATGAAGTTTATCTATTTTTGCAACAAGGTCATAACATCAACTGTCTATGTATTTCATTGCACTGTACATTTTTTTGTAGGTTAATTTTGCAGTTTTACAATAGAAATATGGCTCTTAATGGCACTACCTCACACTGGTCTTCAGGTAATTGCTTTTGATATACTTTGGGTGGTTCTGTTTTCATTAGGACCATCTCCAATTTCATTTCCATTCTTAGAAGTCCCTACTTTATACAATGTTCATCTAAATGCAGTTATTTGGGATCCACAAAGAAATATATTCCCTACTTTGCTGACCTAGTTGGTAAACAAAAGTACTGGATAGCATCACATTGAAATAGCCTCCTACAAAGAATATTCTGTTCTATTTCAGCAACAAATCATTTACTAATTTCTTCTGAATTATATTTTCTTTCTTTCAATATTAGAATATTTTGACCATGTCAAAAATCTTACTAATATACTACATATGTGTCCATCTCACTCTTCAGGAGTGAATGTAGTGGGGTTTGAGCACATTTGTTCCTAGGAAAATCAAGTCTGCCTTCTCTGGGCTTCCACAAAATGATTGTTTAAAAATGTATCATATCTTTGTTGGTGGCAAATTTAGACTTACTTGTCTATAGCTCAACATTTTTAGTTTCTCTCTAATTTTTCCTTTTTTTTTCTTTATAAAATAGTACTGTATTTGTCCTTCTCCAGTCTTGTAGGTGTCTGTTTGTCCTAGAATTCTAGAACATAATTATTAGTGGTTCAAAGGCAGTTCTTTCATCACATCCTGACAACTTGGCCACATCTAAGTTATTTAATATTCTTTAACCTGTCCTTTCTGTGTTCTACCTATTCCCCTACCTTTTGTTAAAATTAATAGTGTTTAAAATTAGCCGTTATAATTTAAGATGTAAAAATCACCTCTGTGTTCATATAAAAGGAAGCTAGACTTTGGGGCTTTAAGGTAATTTAATTCAACAAAAAGGTCATACTGACAGCTGCAACAACCAAAAACCAATCCCGATACAGATACAGGTAGTGTAAGCTTCCTTATTCACCTATTAGATCAATATACAGTGAGAGGACGAGCTAAAAGGGCCATTCAGTCTTACAGGTCTGCAAAAGCTTTGATTTCTCCAAAATGTTGTTAAAGTGCACTAGAGGAGTTATTGCTTTTTTCAGCATGGACATTCTGTCCTGAAAAACTGGTTTAAAATTATCAATTTCTGTGATATTTGCATCCCAAAGTAGTAACAAATATTAACTGCCACCGAGGGCTGTGTTTCAAATGGCACTTTTGATATAAAAATCATTTTAGAGCAATGAACTATTTGCCAGGAATATATTAATCTTCTCTATCATCTTCTTACAGAAATACTCAAAATAAATGCAGTTGTGTTGCTTTATCTCTCTTTTTTAATCTTTCAGTTATCATGTGGCCTCTGATGTCTGACTGTAAAGTACCACGCAGCCAGAGGAAGCCAACGTGATTTGTCCTTTTATTATAGTCTTTTATGTAAGTTATTACTTTGCTTTTTAAAGGAGGAGCATCACTCCTCTAATGAACCCAGCAGTACACTGCAACCTAACTCCAAACCTGCCAGTATGTATACTCAGAGGTTCTTCCATGAAATCCTACTGTTAAAAGTTAATCTTAACTATTAAGAGACTCAACCACCATACAGTAGGTAATTTTCTTTGTAGTTTACTCTGAGGAGGACATAATCAACAGCATCAGAAGTAAATGCCACTGGACAACACACGCAACAATCTGTAATTTTGGGGGTAAGAAAGGACCTAATGCATCCTTTGATCTAGTTCTTCTCTGGAGGGGGGGGAGTCTCTGAAAAAGTTGATGGGATTCGTGCTTTATCTTTGCAGGTCATCTTCAATTTATCACTATCAAATAAAATCTTTTGGGAGCACCATCATTAACCTCCACTAGGTTAGGTACATCCATCAAGTCCTCATTCCGTTTATCATTATTATCAGGGAAGTCATCACTCTTCAAACCACTGAAACTACTAACTTCCTACACATTAGGACATAAACCCCAAATTATCCATAAAAATCAGAAAAGATTCAACATCCTGTCTGCACAGAGGATATAGATGAGTAGCTTGTGACTTTACATTGTTTTGAAATATCATCTGTACTAGTATATTTAGTATGTCTAGATAAGAAATCTACACTGGAAAAATGCCAAACTTCCCTTGAATAAAAATACTAGCTTCTCTTCCTTTTCTTAACTCTCCCCTTTAAAGAATGCTTTAATGAAATTTCATGCATTTGAAAGACTTTATGAGTAACAGCAGCCATGTCATCTATTCTCCACTCAGGAGTGCCAATAACTCCTTTTAATGTCAGGGAATGTTATGTGCATGCATTTATAATAGAAAGTACTCCCATAGATAAATTAAAGGATTTCATAGAAACTGCAGGTCTATATACACTTTTTCTGTAATTAATATTCCTTAAGATAGAAAACAAACAGCCTGGGTGTCAACAACTACTGGGAACAGAGTAGACTCAGCCAAACAAAAAATAAAAATACTATCATCTTTTGACCAAATTACTGAATCTCATTTCTCCCATATTTCAGCATTCACATTAATTTATTTTCAAACAATGAATACTACTTAAGGGTCAAGAATTTCCATGTCATACAATCTGTTACACCATTGCAATTCTCTAATTTAAACATTGTAGGTATAATGGCATAGCAGTTTAGTATTAGGTGCAAAGAATGACTATAGCCTACAGATGAGAACAAAGCACTCAAAAACATAAATGAGGCAAAGTTTAGGGTATTCGTGATTGGAACCACATAGATCCAGTCATGGAATTAATTTATTTTCCTATTATGGTTTGAGACTATCTATGTGCTCCTTTCCCTGGGGATGCTTTATAACTGTCTGCCCCAGTAGAGAGTTTGGTGATAGCTTAACATTCATTCACAGGAGGGAAGGAGGAGTATTCGCCCCATACAATGTATTTTGAAAAACACAAGAGGCACAAGCTGTTGAAAACCACATCAAGAAAGCAGAGACTGGGAACAGGAGAAGGTGTGCCAGGAGGGCGTTGAGAAGATCCAAAAACCTTTGAGGTGAGCAACATCACAGTTTTTTGAGGGGTAGACACACAGTAAATTGGGGACTGCTTCTCAGGAGACCAGTAAGGGTTCTTCCTGTAGAGAGGATGTTCTGATCAATCTGTGCACTTTATTAGGTTGCTATTATTTTCACACCAGTGGTCAGTGTCAAAAGTGTAAGAATGTAAAAATCCTTTATAGTGGAAAAGTTAATGTGTTTGCAACTCCATTACACTATATTTATAGTGGGAAAGGAAAGTAATATGTGGAAATGGAATCTGGAAAAAATGATTCATCATTTATTCAGGGGCTTCTTCAAGACTCCAAACAGTCTGCCTCAAGTGGATTTGAGAGAAGACGAACTCCTAGACTGGCTCAGAGATACAACCTTTCCCTGACTCATTCACTCACTTAATTGACAGGACATAGCCATGTGTACTTCAGTAGAGGTACTAAAGACAGAAAGAAAAGAGCGTACACTTCTTCATATCAGCACTAAGTGGTGAGTAAAGTCAGCCTCTGTGGACTTGAAAGCCCTGGGGACTTCCATTTCCCAACCTGTGAGCTGGTGTTCCCCATTTCAAGGTCCGGCTAGTGGCAGGGTTTAGTTCATGTACCAAAGATTCAAATACACACACAAAGAATATAAAAACACACAGCAAGACAAGTAGAAGTGCAAGGTCTTTCCCGTCACCCCCATTGACACAATCAGCACTTATACAATGGAGAACACCACAGAAAGCCTCACCTTACTCCTCTATTCCAGACAATGGAGATTAAAGCTCATGAGGGCAACAAGCTTCTTTCACATATACTCAGTATATGTCCATATAGACAACCTTGAAAAGAGAGAGGAAAATTCTGTGGGAAAGATTTTTCTGTGTTTGATTCTATGAGATTTTCAATATCACCTTAATAAAAATTGCCCTCCAGAACAGTGGGGTTTAGCCCAATGCACCAACATGATTACTCACAGTCCTACATTCCTTATTCAGCAAAAAATATAAACAACACAAAGACTAATATTTCACAGATCATTTCTTTGTTTCCTTCACCTTATGCATCTTTCTTCTTGTCCCAGCCTCTGTCCTAGTATTTCAGTTCTTGGTAATGCTACTGACTCTGCAGGCTACCACAACCTGTGTTATTTCAAATATCATTCCCCTCACTTTCTCTCACTCCTATTTATTTTTTCATCTTTTCTCTCTGGAAAAGGTGATTTGTTTAAGACACTCTCTTTTGATTTTACTGAAACAAATTGAAACCACATTAAATATAAGGAAAAATATTTTATTTAGAAATATCTTGAAAGAAAATATTCCCTTCCACATGTACAGTTCAATAGTCACTAACTTTGGTTGAAATATTTTTGATTTCTAAAAAAACAACTCATGGTTGTTTACTTGAAATTTACTTTAATTTGAAATGTAATTTTAACTGAAATAACATTTCTTTCCATTTTTGTTTGTTTGTTTGTTTGTTTGCTTGGGGTTTTTTTGCTTGTTTGTTTGATTGATTTTGGTGTTGGGTTTTTTGTTTGGGTTTTTTTTTTGCAAAGTGTCCATCTCCATATACAACAAAAAAAAAAAAGCATTTTCACTATTATGTGTTAGGTATTAATTCTTTTAAAATCTCATAGGCTATAACAAATTTGGATAACTCAGTTCTGAAAGTGTAGTATTATGCTGTTTCCTAATGGGAAATTCTTGAAAAACACAAATTGCAGCATATCTGTGACTAGCTAATATTTCTCAAGAAAACAGTTTCTACACAAGCTTTAAAAAAATTTAACCCTTTACAACACTAGATAAGTCAACATTTATTTTCATGGTAAGATTGTATTGAAGTAAGATTGCAATGAGTATACATTACTTTCCATTTTTTCTGTTTTGACATAATATATTTTTATTAAAGAGTTAAATATGAGGACAAATAAATTACTATCAATTACTTGTTGTCACTTCCATTCCTATTAATGGATTATATCGTTAACTTCTGTTATATCCTATCAAGTTGCTTTGATTTTAAATGTATCACATTTCCCACAGTGATATAAGTAGCAATTAATGAAATAAAGTGTCTCTACATGTTTCCATTTCAAGAAAAAAATCTATAAAAACCTTTAAAAAAAAAGAAAAGAATGTTCACAAATACAAAATCGAAGGTCTTGTCTCGTTTTCCTCTCCACAGCATGCAAAGAAGTTCAGGAAGGAAATGTGGGTTTCCAGAGAGGAGGGAACTTTCTTCTAATGCAGTAAGAGAAAGAGATAATCACTTGGGGGTGAGTTAAAACTCATGTCAGGGAAAGATGGGGTAGGAAGAAAGGAACATCTCAGCTGTCATTAACATTTCTAGCGCTCTCCTGGAACAAGCTGGTCCCCTCTCAGTTTGATTTTTCCTTTGCCTAGGAGAGTTATGCCCCTTGTTCTGCCACTGAAGCAAAATTTAATTTTGTCTTCCTCACTACACAGCAAAGAAGGCTTGAGACAGCTCTTACTCCTTTAGCAGCACTTAGGCAGCCCCTATTAACTTAAATTTCCAGTAGAAGAGTTTCAGAAAGTTTGTTCTTGAAATTATGACCAACTCTTCTAGCATGATGGATCATCCACCATGAAGTCCATCATAAAGAATCTATGGTTTTTCTCCATTACTATGAAATGGCTTATGGCAATTATTGCTGGTTCCAAGGGCCATAATAATTATTAGTCAACAATAAACTACTGTCTTATTCGCTAAGCACTCAAACTCTTTTAGAGATGTATATCTAGACTTGCTGATGAGATGTTACCAACCTAATCACTACTGTCGTCACTGTCTAGTTAAAGACATTATTTCACCAAATAAAGGCGAAAAATAAAGAACATTTTTTTAAGGTCTAGGTCACGATCAGTCTGCCTACTCATGACCTAATGGTCTAATTCTGTAGGCTGTGGGTACATGTACACTCTGTAGTCTGCTTTTGTTCATTCCAAATATATGACATAAAATAATCCCAAAACACTGAAAGACTAAGTATATAAAACTGACTACTCTTCTTTATGATAGACTGGAAATAAATGTGGAACTTATAGTTTGGCTCTTTTGAAGTGTCTCACTCTGTTTTTCTCACCTACTTGTTCTGCAGATCAACTCTGGATTCAAGATCATAAAACTGATGAGTTTCTATTAGTTAATAAAGGAACAAATAAACTTTAGATGAAAATATTTGTAAGGGAAGAGAAGAATCTCTATCCAGATCAGGATGTTAGCATTATCTCAAAGTGTTTAATTTCAGCCCAAACCTAAATTTAAGGAGCTCATTTCACTTCCAGTTATACTCAGAATGCTGAAAGTGAGCTGTCTAGTGGCAGAGACTGTAGCAAAACATACCTTATTCTGGAAAAGCCAGTTCTTTACAGTCAACCAGTGTTTTGAACTCATTGTGTAAAAGGCACTGAAACTACAGTCAAATTACTCAGATAAAATGACATGGTGAAATATTTAAATATGAAGATTATCCTGCCCTTATTTCATATAATGCTTGGTAGACTGCATTCAAATTAAAATGGGGTGAAATGGGCATGAAGCCATAAGAATTTGAATTACTGCCTTGCAAAAGGTATTGTATAACCATTAAGACTAACTGGTTTAAATAACCAAATTGACAAGGTAAGGTTAGAGGACTGGCCTTTTTCGCAAAGGCTTTCTTAAAAGTGGGCAGATTGGAAGGTCAGCACTTAAACATTATAGTAATGGATATCAGGGAAAAACTAAAATTTAAAAACTAAAAGTTTTTGAAATGATAAGAGATGGATTGACCTGGAATGCAGATGGTGAAAGGTAACAGTGTTATCACACTATATATATATATATATATATATATATATATATATATATGTGTGTGTGTGTGTGTGTGTGTATAACTTATCACGCTAGTGTTGATGGACAAACCACATGCAGTTAGAGTTTTCAATTTCCTTTGTGTGCAATGTTATGCTATATTAAGTGATACAAGATTTTTTTACTCTTAAATAAAGATTTATTCTTTAGACTTTGGGCTGTGATCCAAGAATTTGGCAAATTCAACTCATGAGATATTGTACTGGTGTAAGTTTCCAATTATATAAATGTAATTTTCTAGTTGCAGCCAGCTATGTTCATGACATTTTGTACTGAAACAGTTTGCCTTTACCTTTCTCTATCCCAAAATGCACACCTTTGCAGTTTACAAAAAGCAAAAGTGGAGAGTCCCTAACTTTTAAATTTTGTATTTGTAGTTACAAAATTGCTATACTAAACTGAAAATATGAAAACAATAAAACCAAAAAGCCCTATCAATCTTACTACTGATATTGTTTGCCATACAAAACCAGAATCTCTGTTGCATTGAGTTTTCCAGGTAAAGTTACTCAAAAATAATTGCATCTTATTTATAGAGCTGTGTCTTCCTGAATGCCAGCCTAGTTCCAGCACCATGATATGTATTTTTTAGGCATATATATTTGGTTATAGATTCCAAAGCTTCTAAGTCCTCCAGGCAAGTCCTACTCATCAGAGCCCAAAGCCGTGATTTCTATGGGACTCTCCAGTGTTGGAGAACCCCTCCAGCTAACCAAGTCCAGCTGCTTTTTATCCCTTTTGCATCACTCATGAAAAATAAAGATATCAGAACATTTGAAATCTGATTTTTGTCCAGTTGCTGCTAACTGTCTTGGCTTCCATGTTGACCTGTGCCAATGAATTTCGTTAGCTGCATATTATGAAACTATGTTATATTTCAGCATTTCTCTTGCTGTTCTATCTGCAGCTGTTCTATCTCTCTTCTTGTTCTTGTCTACAGCTGGGACTACATTCACTTTCTCGGGTTGTTGGTGAGTTTTACAACAAAGCAAACCACAGTATTGTCCCTCCTCTCTTCTTTTGCTTTGACTTTCCAGTTTGGTATTTTACTTCAGGTCTTAGTTTGCTATAAAGCCTTTGGTAAGTGTTTCAGCAGATGTAGCTAAAGGGTGGCATGTAGTGTATGTGTCCTGTCACCACCAATAGATTTGTATTCCTGGTGTTAAGGAAACAAAAAATATTTAGAAATGCTTTCATTCTGTGAGTATTATATTTTCTGAACAGAAGTGAACTTTTAGGTCAGCTAACACAGATAAATATCCTTCTGTTACTGAAATACAAACACATAATCCATTTGATTATTGGGAATCAGTACCAAAAACTATCAGGTATTAGTAACTCTTGATTACAACTGAACCAGGGTAGATTGAGATCTCTAAGTCACTGTCAAAAACCTCTCAACCATAATGTTGCCTTTGACCTAAGTATTGAAGCCTTCCAGAACGTGTCCACCACCTCACTTAAAAGAAGAAAAAAACAAACAAACAAACAAGCTAACAAACCAATTTTTTTTTGCACATAAAGTTTCTCAATAAAAACCTGATCTAATAATACCATGTAGCAGATTCCACAGCCCATAAGCAGTCCTGTTGATGAGGTCCAAATATGAGGTTTACACATGACTGCTTACACATAATCAAAAGCCAAGCCTGCCTTGGAAGGTGGGGAGGATGACATTTTGATTGTATGAGGGCTCTAATTTTTCATAAACTTGACAGATAGGAAAAGAGAGATATGAAAAATGGAAGTTAGGCTGATATGGCAACATCTGGAATACAGAGAGAGTTAGCAGCCTTTGGATGAGATTTCCACCTCAAATAAAAGTAAGAGAGCTGAATAAATCAAATACACACTGTTTAAAACTAGCAGGGGCACAGTAATCTTTTCCTTCCACAGCTTACTTGTCCTTTATGTATGTGAATTAAACAACCTAAGGCGATATGAAGAAACTGTGAGATAACCACCAAAAAATCCCCTAATCTTTCCAGATTCAGTAAGGTAGTTTTTGATAAGGGGTCTCCAGCTAGATATATATAAACAAGTAGCAAATATTGCCTCCAGCACTACATAATTGTTCTGACTAGTTGTACACTTACTCATTCCTCACAACTCCAGGGGCTTCTTTTATATGTGAAATTTAGTACAACAAGCATTAGTGCTGTTTTACACTTCGGGAATCAAGGAGCAAATTTTTCTAATCAAAGAATTATGCCTCCAAGCTGAGGTCAAGAGTCTATGGGAGGAGTGCAAATGAATAAAAGTTTACTGATACCATGGGCAGTATTAACTACTCTGGCTGCTTGGGCATGGAAGTCAGAAGTCAGTAATTTTATACAAATCTCAATCACCTAAACATAGCTAAGGTAAAATATCTCAAAAGAACAGTGATCTCAAAATCATTTCACCATATCAGCACAGTTGTCTCAGTTGTGTAGCCTTTCCATCCTTTTTCCTTAAAACACTTGCATGGAGGACTGCTCTAAAAAGTAGATAAGTAATCACAACCTCCCTAACTTTTTCACAGTCAGTATTAGCAACATTCCACAGTAATTAAAAAGGTAAAAGCTGGTGCAGGATCTATTTTTTTTTTTTTTTGGCAGGTCTCTACATCATAGTCCCACATGAGGTGTTGAGGTCCCCAGGTAGCAAAGACCAATGTACAGCCTGGAATCTATTCATGTGGACTCCCCATCTCATATTTGAAGCAGTACAGTTGCCTCTGGGCAAGGCTTACTCCTTCAAGCACACCATCACTGTCATTTTTAGCTTCTGGTGTTGCACTTTGGAATATTTTACTTACTAGCATAAATGAAAATGGTTCATATCTGTTTGCAGCTGAAATTTGTATCTAAATGTAAATATGTCCTAAACCTAGCCGGTATCCATAGAGATTAAAATGCAGAAGGAACTGTTTTGTCAGCTAGTCTGGTAAACCCTTGTATTTCATCCAGTTACCCTTTGCATATCTGAGGGTTGGTAGATAATCCATACTGTCAGGAAACATAGTGCAGCTAAACTGATTATGTGCATACTTGCCTGCATTTATATGCACTACACAGTGGAATCAGACAGAAACAGAAGAACTAGGTAGTGGTTTTGCAAATCCCTTTTTTTCTGATATGAATTTACTTTAAATTGTCATATGAAAATTTCATTAAAACTATTATTTCTCACACACTGAAAATATGGTAGATCATGTATTCTCATGGTGACAATCATCATCAAAAAAGCTGGGACTCTTTGGCCTGATTGGCAAAACAATTACTCAGCCTCTAGAGGAAGCAGAACACAGTAGGGCACCCTAATGTTCCTATTGTTCTTAGATACATTCTTTGCTCAATCTCTTTCCTGATGAGACACAGTTTAATCCAGTATGAGCATTTGAATTAGCTGTAGGGTTAATGCATTTTTGCAGTAGTAGTATTTTAATGGTAGCATCTGGTACCTTATAATGAAGAATATTTTGTGATTTTTCTTTAGATTTATATAATTCCAGAATTATTCTTTTCACTTGGCAGAAAAGCTCCAGATATGTTTTCATCTAACTGCCAATAAAAAATTAAAAATCTGAAAGGATAAAGTTTGCTTTCTTCTCATTTACACAGAAGAATCGATCAAATAAAGGCCAGGTGCTTCTTGTGTTGACCAAGAAAAAATAGATTCTTTATTTTGTACGTATATGTGGAACTGGGGATCCAGGGGTGACTGTAACTGAAATGTTTCACATCATTAGTCAATATTGTGCACTTTTGCCTTTAGGGATCCTTGGAAAAAATTAAATCAAACGAATTATTTCATTCAGAAAATCACCTGCTGTGCCAAAAAATACTTTTCATCAAATATTTATTAATGAAGTACCTAGTCGTTGCAGTCCTATTGGCATGATACATACGATAGCTCCAGAGGCAAATGCGTTGGTTACAGCTTAACGTGTCAGAATTCTTCATGGTAGAAAACACCTATGGAGGCTTCAACATGAAAGCAAAAGTCCTGGGGGGATGCTCAGGGGATTGTTAATGGGCTATAATACTTCTGCCGTTCATACTGCGTTTTTAAACCAGCCTAAGGTGATAATCACAGAAAGGTGTTGCCACCTACTGACTGCTCAATAGGGTGCATGAAAAGAATTTGGTCCGCCCAGCGCAGTTTCAGCTGTGTGGCTACCTCTGTAGCAGCCAGGAACCAGGGCACCCACAGCTACCTGCAAAGTGTCAGAAAGGCCAAGATCTGCATGGCAGTCTGTGGTCACTCCAGAACAGGCAGCACATCAGTGGGCTGTTAGAATGTCCCTACTGTGGCTGCTTAAGCTAACCTCCCCACTGTCAGAGCAAAATTTCTCCATCTATCTTTGTAAAAGTTGATCAGCATTCATGCCAGGAAGGAATGAAGAAAAGAAAGAAGGGAGGAGTAAACAAAAATCACTAATGAAAACAGGGATGTTACATTTGAAGTTTGTCCAGAACACTAAATGAAGAAATGATAGGGCAGTCTTAGGCACCAAGACTTACTTATCTGTATCATTAAATTGCAGAACAGATTCTGGTATACTTTTGCTGGTAGGAAGGAGCTTTCTCTCACTAGGCAATGTTCAGGCGTTAAATGTGATCCAAAGCCCACAACAGTTCGATATGAACACCTGATTTTATGTTCTGAGGAAGTATTTATTGATATTGACACATGAAACCTATTTCTTTGGGTGTAAGCACAAGAATATGCCATGGTACTCTCTAACCTTGTAGGACAGTAATACTCTTTTAATCTCCATACATATTAGCAATGACATAATTAATACCTACAGCAAATAAGTGTAAATTTCTGTACATTCTTTTCTATCAATCTTACATAATGCTATGCAGACTAAAGTTTTCAAATGTGTTTAAGTGATAGTAACAGTTCTGAAGGTGTTTGCCTGATCTTCTGGATAAGGATAAGGAGTGTGTGCTGTGAAAGCTTTCAAAATATCCATGCTAGACAAGCTTTGTTTAAAAAAAATGACCCAGAAAGAATTGATCATATTTCATGTTTTTCTCTTTTTCTGAATGTTTATTTTCTACACATGCTCACATAAAATAAAATTCAAAAGTATATTTATTATGAAACTTAAAGTTTAATTCTTCATTAATTTCCCCAGAGGAATACCTGCATACTTATTTCACACAAAGAAAAAAAATTATTAAATCACCTTTCAGGGGGTAGAAGGGATAAATACAGAAAGCTAAAAAAGATAAAGTAGGGTGGAGGGAATCTAAAAAAAAGTCAGAGAACAAATATGTATTTATAGATACCTCAAAGGGTTGTAATGTGAGCAGAAAAATGAAACCATAATCTTAAATTACTTAATTCACTGCATGTCACTGCCATGTCTCTAACAAATAGTACTTAAACATTCATTGAGTATAACTTTGCTATAGTTCTCTGAGTACTCTTTAAAATAACTCTAACAGAATTAGACTAACAATTGAGGAAAAAAAGTGTTCATTTGCCCTGACACTATCAAAAGCATTCAGCTCTGAATATCCAAATCAAATTTAACTTGAATATTATTCGTATATGTACTGGATTAGCTAAATGGAGAGAACATGGTGAAATTACCAGGCATGCACCCTTTGCTCACTTCAGGAATTGGAGCTTAATCAGTGTGACTAATTAAGACCTCGGTGTTTTGCATACACTACATAATGGAATTTTCCTTCCAACTGTAATTTGAAAATAAACATTATCTCCTTAATAGTGATCTCATCTTCAGTTAGGAAAGAATCATAGGAACACTGACTTGTGATGTAACACCTTGTAGTCCCCAGAGAAATAGGTGTTATCAGAGGCAAATTTACCTTAAGACAGGATGACCTTTAATGCTTGTTGAATTGTTTACTATCTGTCCCCATTCGATCACAGAAACAGAGACTCTTAGGCTGTATTCACTTACCCAATGCAGACATCTGAGAACACAGCTGACTTAGGCAGGACACATCTCCAGGATGAAGGACCACTGCCTCCCTAAGATTTTGCTTTATGGTGAACTTGCCACCGGCTGCAGCATGAGAGGAGCCCCGAAGAGAAGATACAAGGACTCCCTGAAACAACATCTCAGCCTTGGCCATATTGATCAACATAACTGGTCTACTCTGGCCTCCAATCGGGAGATCTGGAGACACACCATCTATAACACTGCTGATACCTTTGAGAACACACGCAGGATCACTCTCGAGGAGAAAAGACAATGCAGAAAGAATTGTGCCTTGCAGAATATACCACCTAAGGAGTCTTTCTGCTGTGCCTTTTGCAACTGGACGTGCCTATCTCATATTGGCCTTTTTAGCCACCAACGAGCTTGAAACAAACGTGGGTAAAGCCCTTCCCAAATCTTCGTTCATGAAGCCTAGCCATGAATGAATGTAGACATCTAGAGCACAAACCAGTTGCTCACTCACATCTGGTATCTAGAGCAATTGCACTGCAAGAGTCCTATTTGATCCAGTCTCTAACTGCTCCCCAGGAAGGGCACAGATGTGCAACAGGTTCTATATCATATGTGACAGCCCTGCAGTGACATCCTAGATATCCAGAAACATTTTCAGATGACACTAGAAGTTGGTGTGTACACAAAGACCTACTCAATTCAGCTGATTAAATGGCTCTTAATACTTTCAGATGAGCTGAAAAGCTTTCTGGAACTACAGACTAGATCATGGACTTGCTTCACTACCCTAAACTTAGACTTTAATCTCCTCAAGTATTCTAATGCTGACAAGGCATCTGAACATGTTCATTCTTCCTTTGCATTCATTCCAACCTCTTAGATAAAGCAAACACTACCTGTTAACCTCCTCAGGACACCATGTTTACAGGGTAATATTGGGGTCTTCTGAACATTTTTTAAGAGCAGCTGTATGTTCCCAGGCTCTCAGAAGGATTCCAGCTCCTCGGCACTGGCTGGGCTGAGGGACATCTCAGGCTATCATAATCAGATGTCAGAGGCTGCAGACAGAAATATCTCTGTGCTTAATGCTTCACGTGCGCCAACTCCCCAAGTCAGTATACAGATCTCTGAGCCACTATTCCAAACGTCTCTCAAACTGTACAGCAAGCCTGAGAATCTAGCTCTGGGATCTGGATTCCTCTCTAGGACACTGGCAGTCTGAATGCCTTGTAGGTAGGCATCTTACTTCTAGATTAGAATAGAAGAGGCAGCTTCCTGATTTATTTATTTTTAACTGCAGAAGAATGTAGGAAGTAAGCATTAATTTTTCTTGCCAAAAAAATAGAACTATAAATGCAATACCAGATGTACTTTTTTCACAATTTTGCAGTCACTAGAATAAAGGATAAATTTATGCAATGTCTACAAGTTCGGCAACCCTTGATCTGTAACCAGCAAATATTCCTGAATGCATGACTGATTAAAACTTTATTGTCACAATATCCTCTGCATGTTTTCACCAATGTGAATAATTTTTTTCCCCTCAAGTACTAAGTGGACTTCTAAGAAATCAAGTGGGTCTAATACACTGTTAAAAAGGGATGCAGTGATGTATTGGACTATCTGAAGTACCAAAAACAGTTAGATAAATAACATTAAAATCTCAAGCACGATTTACTTTCTCTTGTTTGGGTTCTTCTCACAGATATTTTTATGTTTTCAAGAGTAGAAACGTTGTAGAACCAAACAATTTGTTTAATAAAGACAGTGCTGAAAATTATTTAACTTTTGGGGAAATCTGAAGAAGTCAGGTCTCCATAACAAGACAGATTAGTCATTGCATGACAAAAAAGAAATTTTATTTTTCTTCTTTTGATTCTGAAGTGACTGTACATTGACCCAATGCCTCACACTTGGTTTTCAGTATATTTCCCCATTATTCCTTCAGTCAGGGAATAACTGGAAAAATGAGCAAAACTTACTAGAATCAGCATATTATTGAAGTATTAATGTTGAAGTTTTAGTGCTACTTTTAATTTATTTTTTTTTCTAAAGCAGGATGATCTGGCAGATATTAAGTATACTGATGCAACTGTTCTGATCTATATGCTGTAGCTCTCTAAGGATCATGCCACTCCTGACATCATCAGATGTCTTTGCCACATAGTCTTTGTGTCTATAATGTTACATAAAATGTAACAGTGCATCCAGGTGACATGCTACAGCTCACATCCATACGGCTAAACACTTCTGACTTTGCAAGATATCTGGCCACGTATAACTTGCTTACTGAGATCAACTGTGGCCCATGGTTAATCTCAGTAGCCTATAATTTAACAGTATGGATATTTTAGTCCTAGAACACAGGTATCAGAGCCTGGTACTGTTTAATTTACTGGGACAGGTATATCCAGAGGACCAGTGGGAACTGGAGTAAGAAGTGCCTTTGCTGCATCAGTGTGAACTGTGAGCCCAGTATTACTTTTCTACCACTGGTAGCAGGAAGTATTACAGAACAGCCTTGACCACTTTCTATAGCCTAAATCCCTTGTATTCTTCAGTATCCAAAATTGTTTTATTGGCTTTTATTACAATTTTTGAGCAGCTTTGAGACTGTTTGTAGACATTTTCCTTTTCAGAACACTGCTCTCCAATCTAGTTTTTGTTTGTTTTTATTAATTCCCTCATTTTTACATTGTTCCATGTCTTAAATATTCAATAATCATGTCAATATTTTGTGCTAGATTTATTTGGTACACTCTCTCCTAAGACAATTTTGAACCAAATTCCTTAGTGATCACTACAATGGAGCTGTTCTTCCATTTATTCTTCTTGAATCAGGTCCTGCGATTTAAGATACAGAACTGTACCTTTTCTTGTGTCTGAATCAGGATGTTTCAGAAAGCAGTAATTTATTGCATTCATCTTGTCCTGATGAGGCATTGATCCAGTCAATATGCAGGTTGTTTAAATGACCACCTATGCTAAAGCTGCAGCTACTGTAACCTTATTTAACATATACTGATCACTATCAAGCTGCAGTACAAGAACAGCACTATGTTTTTACTGTTGGAATATGGGATTTCCATCTGCCAGTATTTTCCTATAGTCCTATAATATTTTATGCTGTAACACCTTATATTATCTTTCTTGTACTGTATCCATACCTCTCAGTCTGTCATCCCTGGAAAGTTAGCATCAACATCTCCTACAAAGTTCCACAAAGTCCCTGAGACATTTAAATCACTATTGTCATTTGATGCCAAGCATTTATTTCCTCATCTTATTCTTAGGATTCCAGACTGGTGTAGAAGCACTTACAAGTTTTGCCCTTCCACTGTCACTCAATACCACACATGCCAGTCAACTGGCACTGAAGGAGGTCTCATTTGCCTTGATGTTTGCTATGATTGTGCTGTTTATTTCCCTCCTCATCCTTTCAGAGACACATTGAACATTATTGTGTCCCCCCATCCCTGTTTTACTAAAATAAAAACAAAAAAACTGCACCTTGAACTGTGCATTTCTACATAGACTTTTTTACACTGAATTTAAAGAATTTGTACTTTAGATAGTACAGAGCACTGTAGATTGGGTGTTGTTTTAAAATCCTTAATAAAAACTTTCACAGAAAGCACTTTAGTTCAATGTTACTTTTATGTCTTGAATTACACCTATAAAAAAAAAGAAAACTATTTTGTTCAGCTTCAATTGAATTTGAATAGCAAGAGAACAGTAAGAATGACTAAGGCCTGAATTCTGCCACTCCTGTTGAATGAGCTTTTCTATTTATTATTCATATTAAAATCAGTGAGTCTACTCCCCTGACTCCTTACCCCCTCCCACAAAAAAAATACACCTCAAATTCAACATATATTTTTAATTTAATCTTGCACCAGACAGGAAAAATTAAAAATATGAGCTGAAGGGTGAAAATTTCAATAAAAACTACACAATTCAATGAAAGGCAGTATAGTTCTTCAAGGAGAATCTCCCCTTTTTTAAAAAAAAAACTATTTCCCAAACCCTCCAGCATATAAAGTACACTGGTCTTGGAACCTACTAAAATTTTGAGTACTGATCTCTAATAAGTGATGTGTTGGGAGTTGAAACTGAGCTATTTCATGTTCAAAGACCTGAGAGAACTGACACGGATGAACATTAGTTCTTGCACACACACAAATACTTACAATTTCTTTGTTCTTACTATTTTCCATACTGACAGACATTTAGCCCTTGGGGTCCACTATTATGTGCAGAGTGAGCGGTTTAGCTTTGTTTCCATTAGTATGAGAGACAAGAGAGTGACACTGTGCAGAAAAGCAAGGCAATACTGAGGTGGATGTTCAAAATAAATCCAATTTCAAAAGCCTGTGCTGCTGAAATGGAAAAGTCTCTGTATGTGTGTGTGCTGGCAAGTGTGTGTTCCCTTGCAGTATGAGGTAAAAGGCATTTCAAGTGCTCCCTGAATGACAATGAAGTATTGGAAAGCAATGACATTCTAATCATTGCTGCAAATGTCAGTTCAAGAAGCCCGTGGGTTGTGGGTCTCCAGTGCACAAGTTAACAGCTTTACAGTAAAATCACCAGGGATCAATTAAAAGAAAACTGTTACTAACCTTCATGCATCCTATTGCCGAAATGTCTGGGAAAAAAAGGTCTAATTATAGTCCTAACCTTTCCCAATGGGCCATGAATGAGCTTCCCAATAGGCCATGAATGAGCTTCCAAATATGGCATGGAATAAGAAGTTAAAAAAAAGCATGGTGTGCTATTTTCACATGTTTACAGTTTCTTATGCAAGGCACTCAATAACACAGCCAGTAACCAAATAAACTGGGCTTAAATTAATGAATACACTGCGATACTATTGAGTTAGTAAGAGCTTAAAAATAAAAATAAAACCAAAAAGGGAGTGCAATAGGAATTCAGGTTTGCTAAGAGATGAAAATCAAAGTCAACCTAAAAAGTAAGAATAAGTATTAGATGCAAAAGCACAAATTGCAGGGAACTATTGTGCTAATAACTTTTGTGGGACTTTTTGAATATCAGTTTTACTCAGTCTCATGTTTCATTTTAGCAACATTTTGAGCCAATGTGAAAAAAGGAGGAGGGAAGTGATTGAAGACTTTTCCAGCAAATGAGGACATTACAAGATTTTTACACAGTAGACGTCTGAAGAAGTGTGGGGGAGGAGGGGGGAAAAAGGGGGAAGGTGGGGCCAAAAATCCCTGATTTGCTTTCAGCTGTTGGCAACCTCACAAAAAAAAAAAAAAAAAAAAATGGCAGCCAGGAAAGATCACAGAAAAGGAAGGACATGCTCTTCCTCTGGCCAAGCATTTTGGAGCTGATTTTCATCCAGACTAAGCTTTTCCCATTCCAGAGGGATAAATGTGGCTGGATCTCTCAGCCTTGCACAACCATGTGCAAATGGACTGATGGAAAACAGACACAGTAATAAAATGCATAATGACAATAAACCACTACATACTGTTACCATACAAGACCTACTTTAATTGTCCTTCAGGCATGTCTCTTTCCTTGCCTTGACCGGCCTCTGTGGTATCTCTCTTTCACCTGAGCAGCAAGAAGAACTAATGGAGGGCTACAAGAGGGACACTTTTCCAATTCTCTGGTCCAGGAAGGTTGGGAGTTGAGAAGAGCAGCTTCCATATGTAGGTTTAAGCTCCAGTCCTTCTCTATTAACTTCACAAGACAAAGTTCAGTTCTGAGAGGAGAAAAAAAAAAAGGAGGGAAAAAAAAGAATAAAAAGACTATATCCTCTTGGGATCTCAAAGACTTTTACCTCAGGTGCTGGCAGACTGACTTGTTTTTGTGAAGCTATGAGTTTATTCTTAAACAGTATTGACAGGAAACAGCAGATGGCCAAATTGCTTGCAAATGCTTTTATATTACGATTTATATTCACGAAGACACTTCCACACTGACATGAGCAATGTCATTTTCTAGTAATGTTTAGAATTAGTCCCTTGGGTCACCAATTCCCAGGCATTACCAGATGATAACTCTGAAACTGTGATTACTTAAATATTTTTCAAATCCTGGAGTACTCTTATAAGGATACAATTTGCAGCCATGGGAGCCTTGTTACAGTGTTGCTATCCATACAAATATCACTAGAGTTGTGGGTTTTGTCTCCATCATATACCCCCTGGTAAAAGAGTTGATAACTGGAATGGAAAAAATTGCTTTAGGCTGAAGCATATTTTATAAGATCTTCATCAAATGTGGTTTCTCATTTCCCTTTAAAAGAAAAAGACATTATTAAAAGAAAACAGGTATATTTAAACTAAAGCACATAATTCTGAATTTCTTATCAATTGCTTTAGAATATTTTGACCTTGCAAAACAGAAGAATACACCCTTTGACACTACACAAGTATCAAAATATATATAAGGTAATTATATTATTCAATTGTCTCCCGCTCCTCCATAAAACTTCACTGCTGCTAATACCACAGATTGTAAAGATTCACACTGAGTATTCTATTTACAAATCAGAAACTCTTTTCGCTCATCTTCGTATGTAATTCTTAACTAAATCTGAATATTATCCTATTCATACTTGTCTGAAAATATATAACTTCAGTAAGTCCTAAATATGCAAGGCAACATGCAAATAAAACCCCACAAGTATATATTTATTTGTAAGATATTGCCTTAAACTTTTTACATTAATAATAGCATTTTCCAATATTAATTCTGCAGGTTTTGTGACTTCATCTTTAGCGGTTATCTTGAAATCTATTCAGTAAACTTCTGGAAATCCTAATTACTTCAGTGCTTTAGACTTAACATGCACAGAGTAATACAGGTACTGAATCAAGGCCCAAATCAGAATGTTTCATGTAACCAAAAGAAAGAGAAATGTGTTGACAAAAAGAATCATATATTAAATAAGCTGCTTGTAACCAGTAACAGCATGAATAGTGATATCAGAATATTTGATAGAATATATAGGACACCATAAAGTCAAAGTCTGAACATGGACAATATCTATAAACAAAAATTGAAACTATTAAAAAATCTTACAATGCACCTTTATAAAACAACAACGAAAAAAATATAAGCAGAAAGAATGGCATCACTGAAAGAGGTAAAGTATTTCTAGCTTTCTGCTATAAAATTGTGATGTATTGCCAACAGCTATATAAGTAAACTAGCTGATATATCGAATAACATCTAGATATTAACCAGGAGTAGCCATTCATCGCATCTTCTGTAGAAACAACAATGCTGATACATATTAAAAGGTTCTAGTTTCAAATGTTAATAACACTCTGAGAGTTTATCAGCTTAATTCCAAATAAATGAAATTTTGTCACAACACTTCATTTTACCAAAGCTGAAACACTATGCTGGACATATGTTTTTCAACAACCATCTCACTGAGATTTTTTTTTTTAGGTTTTGATACCTACATTTTATTTAGTCTGAATGTTGGTTTGGTTTGGGGTTTTTTTGGTAGGTTGGTTGTTTTTTGGGTTTGGGGCTTTTTATTTGCATGCCCTAGGATGTCTTGGCATTTCCTTCAAACTCCGGAAAACAGCAGCAATATGGAAGTGTCATCTCCCAGAGAGGTCTGGCTCCCATTTTCAAATTTATATTTGAAAGGCGGGCTTGAGAAGGCTTTCTCACAAACTTTGCCTGAACTAAAAACATGTAGATACCACAAAATAACATTGTTTCTATAAATTGCATTGTTTCTATAAATTGCAGCCCAAATCTCTTCAAGCTGATTGTTTAAACAAGATATGCTCATTTTGATGATTGCCTAAAGGACGCTTACTACAACTTTACAACTCTCTTCTACTCTACAACTCTTTTCATCCCTTCCAGGGAGCTGAAGCCCTTTACACTTTTTTTTTGACCATGTCTTCCATGGCAGGTGTAAGAATAAGATGCCTGAGCTGTGTTTCATACCTGCATCAGCCTCCGTACCATGGTATACAATATAAACAACCCATAATCTATGGGGAAGGACTTAGCTAAATATCATTAAACTTAGAAGAAATGTCACCTCAACTCACTCCTGATACAGGATGTCCTTGACTGTATTTATCTGTTCCGGAAATAAGCAGTACAGAAAATAATTCATTAAAAAGTGATAAACCGGATTATCCTTCAGCAGTTGATAAATGCTATGACTCCCGGCTGATTGTGGAATATCTATAATGGAGTGTGGGGGTGTGGGATGTGAATATCTTAGTTATTCATTTTAAGGTTTATAAAATGCCTACAGTCACAATAGTGAGGCTTTATATACAAAAATTAAAGGCATAAATTTCATACACAGCCCACAGTGGGATGCGCTACGTAAAATGACTGCTGCTGCTGCTGCTGCTAGAAATTCATTGACAATCCAAGCAGGGGTGTAATGTAAGATGGACAGGGACCAATTGACGGAAAAACAGAATCAAGTATCTAAATTTCCTCTCAAAAGGAATTATCCACGGTAGCATAGTTGTGATTCTTCACTGGGCTCTGGAGCTGGTTGAACTGAATTCCTGGTTTAGAATGATAGAGGTAGATTAGGGTGACTAAATGTTGCTCAAGATGGTTTTTTGCATGGGATGTTTACACTGATTATACTCCACAACTGATCAATTGCTGTATCACTTGAAACACTACTCCATTTTCTCAACAGTTTCTACTATCAAAGAATAGAGCAGACACACATGGAGGCCTCAGGCAATGATGAGTCAAGAAGGAAAATGGGACAGCCAGGAGTACAAAATGTTACAAGCAACAAGAACATCCATAAAAAGTGAACCTTGTAAAATGTGTGGGAGAAGTGAGGCAGGACACAATATGAAACTGAGTGTCAAATAAAATAAAGAAGAGAGACAGATGGGAAATGGGTGGCATAAACACACTGACTGCTGAGCAAACTTGGGAGATGGAGAGTCGAAAACAAATGTAGTGGAAGAAGAGGATGGAAATGGAGAGACACTAAGATGTCCTGTGGATGTAAGGCATGGAGTGGGAGAAGTAGGTATCAAAAAGAGGAATTTCCTCCTCCTTTTGACGGTGAGGGAAGTTTTCAGGAGAGACCTCTAGAAAATGTCAGAATCTATATATATAAAAGGCCTAATATCCCATAAATGTTTCATGAACAATATGCAAGGCATTTCATCTGTGTGAATTTTATTTTAAATTCTTATCCTGATATTTTGAGGAGTCTAAAGGCAACTTCAGCCAACTAATAACCTCATTTGAGAAACTGAACCTACTTATGGAAAATGGAAAACTACAAAGACACCAAAGAAATCTGGTACAGTGCTGCAAACAATTTAGTTTTCCTTAGATGAACATTTTCATGGAAATGTAATAACTCCTGCACATTATTTATTTAGGAGACTTACCTTACCAGAACCTTTACAAGATCTACCCAAAGTCTCTTGTGTTCAAACTAAGCTATAAGGTCTTAATGCTAAAAAGTAAAAGGAGAAAAAAGTGACAGCCTTAGGCATGAGCTCTTGGCAAAAACTCATGCCTTGATAAGACTAATATGTCTACTGTATTCCTACCTGCCTGTCACCTGAGTCAAAGTGAGCAATTGGCAGTATCCCTTCAAAACCAGAAAGTAACATTTAAAGCTAAAGAATTCACATCCTTCTTTACAGAAAATAAATTATTTAACAACTATCCAAACTTAAATGTGGTATAAAATGAATTGCCTGTGAACCAAGGAATCAATGGAACCACATTTCCAACTGATCTCTGTCATACATTTCATGTGTCATCTACTCCTTATTGCAATACCACATCCTATGTCAACAACCTTAGTGCATTATTTCCAGATCCTTCTCATATCAACAGACAATATCTTCTGTTATTTCCCATAACCCCCAAGAACTCCTTTCCCTGTTTCCTCCCACGTGCACTACCTATGTTTTGTCTTCTATGTAGACAAGAGAAAACATCCACTATGGCTAACGAGGTGCGATGAGTATCCCAAGTGACCATCTAATGTATACATAATAACTGACAAGGGATTTGCTGAGGTATAATGGACAATTGTTGAATTCACCCTATCTTTCCCACAGAGACGTATATTAAAAGGACATAACATTTTTTCAGGTACTTAACACAGGATTCAGTGTCATAAAAAGACATCAAAATTTAGATATTCACATTTAGGTATCTAAAGTAACATTATATCTCTCAGTTCTAATTTTAGTAAATGGAGACCTTGTCTATCTAGTGAGCTGAGCCTAGAGAATGATTCAGCTGATAAATCTCTGAGGACATCAGCCCTCTCCTGGACTTCATTAACTGAACTGCCTCAGAACACGATTCTGTGGTCAGGTGTCCATCGCTATTTGAGAAGCACATGGTCACCTATGAGAGAACTACCTGTTCTGTAGTGGCAGGAAGAAACCATGTTGGGTATATAAGTTTATCACAAATGGCACTGGACAGTTGTGCAGGCAATTGAATTGAGACTAGGTCTCCACTGACTGCATCAGGAAATTAGACAACTACTCTCTGCAAATACCAACTATCCTAAGATACTTACATTTACATACTTAACCTCTAACTGAGTGTCACCTTTAACGTCCTTGAAAATTTGCCAGGTTTGGCTAAAATTGGTGAAAGGGAGAAAAAGTCCTTTTGAAAAATGTCTGATGACATAAACCAGTCTAAAGCTTTGGTTTCCAAGGCCTGCAAAACAATCTGCATAGAAAGCACTCAAAATCAGAAAATGTCAGAATTCGAGTTGCCTTAATCTGTCTCCCTCATGTGAATACATGATGGTATATTTTTTAATTATACAGTCACATTTTTTTTCCCAGAGGACCTCTACTTCATTCAGTGAGCAGAAGAAACAGTGCTCATTTAATAAGTGGCAGTTCAGTACTTTGTTTTCTCCTTATTCTTCACTGTGCAGCTCTAGGCCTTATTTATTGCACACAATTACAGCACTGCTCAGAAGACAGAGTTATTAATTTCCTCATGGGCTTTTCTGAGTAACTAATCACTATCATACATTCGTTTTCACAGCACTCTTTTGAAACATTTCCTCCAGTCACAACTGAGATGCTATGCTTGGAGAGATTATAAAGGCCACAGTATCCATAGATTTGAAGTGGCCAATTTAAGTCACTGATGAAATTATTTTTTTTTCCAAGGACTTAATATTGCTTCACATTTATAAGCTCTGTACACACCCCTGTTGGTATCATTCTTGCACCAAGTGCTCATCATTCCTGCAAATCAGATGCCAGGAGCTAGCTAGGTACTACTTGCAAAACAAAAAAAAAATCTATAAACCATCATAAAAAATTTGGCTTATGTGCCTTGTTTAGCACTAAAGTCTTCTTGACAAACCTGTCTCAATTTTCCATTGATCTTCTTCACCTACGTGCTTAGTCTCTGTCCCAGCTTCCTCATTGAATTAATCACAGTTTTCCTCCTGACTTTTCATTCAAATTTAGTCTTCCAACCTGTATTTAGTCTGTTAAAGGAAACACACTGCATCAGAATTCACTAAAGACTTTTAAAAGTCTTGGTAAAGCTCAGTTTTACCTTGCTCAATGCCTAAATAAAGGGTAATTGAGTGGCAGAACTGGGACACGGAGACAGAAAAGTTCTCAGAGATAAAGTGTTTCTAGTGCAGTTTCTGGGATGCTGAAGGAGGCAGTGTGTGTGTGTGTATGTGCACACATATAGAGATGAAGGACTACTAGCTTTTCTCTCATCTTTAGCACTTCATCCCTATGAGGTGCCATAGGAATTTGGCAAAGCAAAGAGGATGACAGTGACTGCTTTGCTGTCTCCAGCTGTCTAATTCCCTGAACAAATGTGTATTTTGTCTATGCATGTAGACGGTCTTGAGTAGCCCTATCCAACCCTTACTCTCTTCAGTTCTCCCACTTCTTTTTGTCTTTTCCACCCTCCTCACTTACAGAACGATAGCTTTATTGTTGTCACCACGGCAACCAAACACAAGACCTGGCTCTGTTCAGCACAGTCAACATCTATCATGTGCCTCCCATGACATTTCAACTGAGTGATATTTAAACGATGCTAAGAAATCAAGAACCATTTGGTGTCATTCCCATGAAGCTGGTGTAAAAGGATATTGATTTTGCAATTTGATACTGATAACCCTCAGCACTTTCCATCCCTACCAGCCATGGTTATCTGCCCCGCATCTCAAACAGCTGCCTCTTGTTTCAGGCTCCCTCACAAAGAACTGTCTGTTTCCTTTGGCACCACCCTCTCTCCAGATTTGGCAACATCCCTAAGTATGGAGTTTAATATTATGAACATAGCAATGATCCATATCAAATGGCAGCTCACTAAGGCCTCCTTCAAAAAACAGAGATATCCTCAAAAAACACAAATCCTAACATTCTACAGAGTATCTCTAGGGACAATTACAAACAGCCGAGCAATGGACAAATTTTATTCAAGGGGAAAAAATAAAGTTCTTTTAGAGAGACAATGCTGACAGGATTACAAACATAGAACTTTAGTAACGTAGAAAATATTGTAAATGTATAATATGAAATGAGATAATATTAGAAGTGAAAGTGATTAACAGTTTCCAAGACTCTATGCCTAAAGACTAAAGCCTGGTAGATAAAGTCTCAGAAATAAAAACCCTCAAATTGAGAGGATGTTGAAAGGAAACTAAAAACAGCGGCTTCACGTAGTGAATATAAATAATGAATGCAGATTAATGAACATGCTAAAAAAATAATGAGCAAAGGTAAGAGAAGACATCAGTTATATCAAAGACAATAAGAAACAATTAATTTAAATGTTTAGAGGCTTATGCAATCAGTACAAAAGGTTCCAGCATGAGAGTTAAACAAAAGTTCTGGAAGAATAAATAACTGTTGACACAGCAGTTACTGGGTTCATTTCATCCTGCTGGTGTTCAGCTGTGTTAATACCTTGTGAGAACAGATTCCTTGTGAGTTTTTCCTGGAAAAATGAGAAAAGCCTGACTGGGTAAATAACTGAAAGATAATGTCTATGATCAAAAAAAAAAAAAGTGGGGGAGAGGAGGGGAAAAAGGGAAGGGAAGGCAAAAGGTAGTGAAGGAGAAAAGGAAAAAGAAGGGGAAAGAAGGAAAGAGAATTGAACTATCAAAATATATTTTGCAAAGAAAAACATTGTAACAGCAAAAGCAACAAATGACATCCAGTCCAATAATCATTTAAATCAGCAGAAAAACTTTCATATCTTGTCATAGGCTTTGGATCAGGCCTGAGGAGAACAGCTCAAAGAGCTACAACACACCAGAAATAAAGGTCACATGGAAGGGAATTGGAAAGCAACTGAATTACACTTGGTGGAATAGGACTTCTAAAGCATTTCTGAGTTGGGTGTCCATTATTTATTTAAAGGGTTGAGATTCCATAAATGAAATATTTGCAGACAAGGAAACAAATCCTCTGGGCTTTGTGACCAGTCTCCCAAATCTGAACCACCACAGGGCTATTTTCTCTCTCAGCTGTGTAAAGCGTCAACATGATGCAGTCTTCTAGTTCTGATTACACCAGCTCAGTCTTTTGTGAGATGCAGGGATTGTTTTCTAATCGGTCTGCATCAACTTTTCAAAACAACCAGAAGTCAATGAATTGCCCATTACAACTGAATAAAGGAATTTTAATGCCTCCCACAAATTGCCTTATACAAACTGAAAAATACTGACACTGAAACTGAATTGTGTGGCTGGCTACCAAGCATCTTCACTGTTGATAACAGCAAAGACATGGTTACCTTCTCTATATTTTATTTTGCCTGCACTTTGAAAGCATTTTGACCTTGATTGATCCTCTGCTCCTGTTGGAAAAAGGTACTCCAGTTTGATCATTAATCTCGTAATGCCAATTTTCAAGCAGCACTGAAATTTTTTCTTAATTTGCATAATGTTTTTAGTGTGCTGGACAAAGAAGATAATTTAAGAGGGTGTATTTAAAAATGCCACCACTTTACCCAGCTGCCATAAAATGCATCAGCTTAGCAATCAAGTTAGGGAGTAGTTGGCCCTTCTACGTGTTCCGGAACATAATTATTGTGCCGTTGATGGCACACATGGTAGGACAGAAGTGTTAAGGAGAGGCAGATCAGTTGGGATAAATTGCAAGCTTGTCTGCTACTTGTGCCTTTAAAAGTGTCTAAAATCTATTGGACAAAAAGACAAATCAAATAACTTTGTTTCACCATAAACAATGTGTTCCACTGGGAAATCCAGTGGAACCCAGAATGGATATAATAATGTACAATAATGATATCTCATACCTCATATGAATTCTGTTGTGCTTGAAGGTATTCAATACCTCCAAGGTTGTCACACTCTATAGTGTTTCTGGACCATAATATCATAATCTCATATATCTGATTAAAGTATTGGTCATTTATCACTATGCTTTGTGCCCTCTGGAATTAGAAAAGTACTAACTAGCCAAGTATGACCTGACCCCCCACCTTGGCAACAAAGGTGAAGATGTCCTGAGTTCTGACATGGATTCTTGGTGTGGCCTTGGATATTTCATTTCCTTTTGTTTCCTCATGTTCAGATTTTCATGATTTAAGAAAAACAATATTTAATCAACTCTCCCTTCAGGGTATGTTAGTGCTTAAGCAGTCAACTACTGAAGCACTATATTTTCCAGAGCTCTTGCAAGTATGCTCATTATCCTGCTGATGAAGAACCTCTGTCCTCATGATACCATGAATCTTTAGCCTTTTCACTGATTTTAAAAGGAAAAGGACATGGAACTGTCACAGATTCGGTCATACCAACTGAATGTACCTGATCTTGTCTTGAATTTAAGTACTCAAGGGCCAGCTTAGCACTTGGATGCAAAAACACTCAAAAATCTCACAGGTACAACTCAATGAGCCATGTTAAACTACAGAAACTGAATTAGTTCAAAGATTCTATTAGGTTCTGCCTTCATGACTGAACTGTTGAAAAACAGGAGGAGGAGAGTGGTTGGATGACTAACTATCATCTTTGCCTTTGAAAAACTGCTGATATTTAAATCTTTCTCTGTCCTGTTCTCATTTCCTTTTCTATTCTTTCCTTTCCATCACCAATTCACTGATTCTTTCCAGCCTGTGAGGACCTGTCCTTGCTCTGAGAAGGGGCAGGAGATAATCAGCATCAGTCTCTGTGTCTGCCACACAAGGAAAGGAGCTCTTACTGTCCTGCTACTCAGCCCAGCAAAATGTTCCTAAGTCTGTAATATTACCAAGCAAGCTGGAAATTTTAAAACACCAGGCAGGTTAGTGGAAGGAGCCCCTGGGAGCAAAAATAAGATGAATGGTGGCTTTCTGTCTACATTTTCTTGCTTCACAGCAACTAAAAAACTAAGCATTGGTTTTCTTAAGGGGCATTGCTTCATATCTCACTTTAAAATCATGTTTAAATGTTCCTGTAAAATTCTTTGTCTTTCAGCAGTTCCCTCTCATGATACCATATTACTGATGGATTTTGGCAGTGACAAATGACAAAGCATGCCTGTCTCTGAAATCATTCTCATTTGCATTCTTTCCAACTCCTTATCTATTCTGTTGGAAGAAAAAATTAAAATTAAATGATAATATTTCTGAGAATAATATCTAAGTAACATAAACTGCAGCAGTGTTAGCACAGCATTAAATTCCGTACAAGGTACCTTCTGATTCTTCTGGACAGACAGATATCTGGTTCAGACGTAGCTGAAAGTGTTTTTGATTAAAACTGTTTCTTTCTCTGAAGAAAAGATTTTTTTAAGACAAACGTTGTTGCCTAGAAAATATGAAAACTTCTGATGATGTTCTCATTTAATTTTTTGGCTTTTTTTGAATGATTTTATTTTTTGATATAAATGTAATAACTATAGTATTTTACGAGAAAAAATATATGAAAAAATGGAGTACTGATTTAATTAAACTCTTAAACATGTTTGAGTCAAACTCTTCAGTAGAACATACAAGCATTCTAAATGGTTGGTTTGATTTACCAACTTGAGGCCTGTTTTTTTTGATTTACTCACATAAGAGGTAAGATAGCAAGAAATCACTCTTTTTAGAGCTTTGACTTAGGAACAGATATCAAAAACATTTCCTTTATTCTTGTATATTTAATTACATACAAAATACTAGCAATGATATTTATGCAGCAGAAATTGTATATTTCCTGAACATTTTGTGAGAATAAAGCATTTTTTTATTTCACTTTATTTAAGTATTTTTTTAAATTCAAAAGATTTTTCTGAATAGCTTCTACCTGACTATTGTCCTTAACAAACTCTTTTCATGTTCTTCTATTCACCCTTTCTCAATGGGCTGTCTGTGATTCTTTGCTTACATTGAAGCCCTGTTAATGTTTACATGGTCACACCTATGCATGTACCTGTGAACTGAAACTAGCCATAAGTATGGCACTGTACATGGCAGATTGCTTAGGAAAGATTAAGCAAAACCCTGCTTTAACAAAGGAGAACTGAATGGTGCTGTTGACATACCTGAAGGATGGGATGTCATCTAGAAGGCTCTTGTCAAGCTTGAGGAGTGGGCCCATGGGAATCTCATGCAGTTTAAAGATACCAAGTGCAAGGTGCTGCACCTGAGTTGGGGCAATCCCTGGTACCAGTATAGGCTGGGGGATGAACAGGTTGAGAGCAACTCTGCTGAGAAGGACTAGAGAAAAGAAAGATTCAGGTTGACCTAATTGCAGCCTTCCAGTACCTGAAGGGAGCCTACAAGAAAGGTGGAGAGGGACTTTTTACAGGGGCATTGTAGTGGGTTTTCTGTGGCTGGGTTTTGGTAGTGGGGGGAGGGGGGAGCTACAGGAGTGGCTTCTGTTAGAAGCTGCTAATTGGTTCCCTGTCCTGTGGAGCCAATGCCAGCCAGCTCCAGGATGGACTTCCTGCTGCTGGCCAAGGCTGAGCCAATTAGGAGCAATGGCAATGCCTCTGTGAAAACATATTTAAGAACAGAAGATTGTTGTGCAGAAGAAAAATTCCAGCCAGGGAAGAGCAGAGTGAGAACATGGGAACAACAAAGTAGACACCAAGGTCAGTGCAGGAGGGGCAGGAGGTGCTCCAGGTGCCAGAGTTGAGGCCCCTGCAGCCCGTAGTGCAGACCATGGTGGAGCAGCTGTGCCCCTGCAGCCCATGGAGGACCATCGGGGTGCAGAGACCCACCTGCAGCCCATGGAGGAGCCCATGGTGGAGCAGGTGGATGCATGAAGGAGGCTCTGACCCCGTGGGAGGCCCAGGATGGGGCAAGGTCCTGCTGGAGACCTGTGGCCCATGGAGAGGGAAGCCCACGCTGGAGCAGGTTTTTCCCAGATAGGACTTGTGGCTCCTGTGGGGGACCCACACCAGTACAGCTCATTCATGAAGGACTGCACCCCATGGAGGAGTGACCCACGGGACAGCAGTTTCATGAAGAACTGTTGCCTGTGGGATGGACTCACACCAGAGAGGTTCATGGAGGACTGTCTTTCATGGGAGGGATCCCACAAGGAGCAGGGTAAGGATTCCTCTCCCTGAGCAGTGGCAGAAACAACAACTGACTGTAACCCCCATTCCCCGTCCCCCTGCACTGCTGGGGGGGAGGAGGGAGAACATGGAAGGAAAGAGGGGGGGGGGGGAAGGTGTTTTTAAGACTGTTTTGTTTCTCACTCTTTGGCTCTTATCCTGTTAGTAATAAATATAAGTACTATCCCCACTTTGAGTCTGTTTTACCCGCGATGGTAATCAGTAACTGACCTCTCACAGCTCTTATCTCTACTCATGATTACTTAGCTGTTTTTTTCTTTTCTCTCGCCTCTGTCCAGTTGCAGAGGGGAGAGTGAGAGAGAAACTTTAGTGGGTACCTGGTATCTGGGCAGGGTCAACTACAGGTATGTAGTGACAGGTCAAGGGGGAATGTCTCTAAACTGAGAGAGAGTAGGTTTAGATTAGATTAGATATTAGGAAGAAATTTTTTACTATGCAGCAGTGGCACAGGTTGTCCAGAGAAGTTGTGGATGCCCTATCACTTGAAGTGTTCAAGGCCAGATTGGATGGGTCTCTGAGCAACATGGTCTAGTGAAAGGTGTCCCTGTCCACATTAGGGAGGTTAGAAGTAGATGAGCTTTGAGGTCCCTTCCACCCCAGGCCATTCTGTGATGTTTTTTCAAATATGTGTGCACAGTGATCCATAAAGAATGCAAGAGTAAGAATGAAGACGGTTTTTCCAACAATGAAATTCAAATAAAATATGGAAGTACATGATGAGATTTGGGCAGGGCCTCATGGCCAAAGTCTGGGAGCAGCACAAGAAGTTTAATATGTGTGGGTGAGAAATGTTTTCTAAGGCAGGGTGTATAGTTACTGCAGAAGCCTTGAAAAAAATGAATACATTTCTAGGAGCACAGAGAGCTATAGCTACAGTAATTAAGAGAAGGCCTTTGCTGGTGAAAATTAAGAGAAAACAGAATAGCTGAAGGTCATTCTGTGAGAAAAAAATGACAGCACTGACCAACAGCATTAGAGAACAGGAAATGGAAAAAAAAAAGGGAGTTGGTTATGTGGAAAAGTATGGAAAGTTCAAAAGAAAGCTGTGAAATACAAGTGTTCATGGATGGAACTAGATATGGAGTATGAGGAGATTCAGAAAGCCACTATTGATAGTTGAACTGATGTGATTTTGTCAGGTATGAAACAGAAAGGTTTAAAGAACTGCAGTGAAATACGGGAAGGGAGAAGACGTAATTACTATCACTAGTTGCACAAAAGATCTCAGATACCAGTGGTGTTGAAGCTGAAGTAAAATATATTCTAGACTGGAAATCACTGTCAGTGACAGCAGACTGTGGAAAGGAAGGTGGTGAAGAAGACATGTAAGTTGGCCGAGGCAACGTAAGTAGTGATTTTGTCAAGGACAGATCAGGAACACAGCAGATGAGATGTTAACAATAAAGGGTGAAGAAAAGATAAAGAAACTGCTGAATATAGTGAGACTGCATTCTCTGGGAAAGGTCACTTTAGACAGAAATAATCTACTCTTTTTTTTTTTTTTCTTAAAGTGATTTTCTACATTCAAAAATTCTTACATTTTCTTTACTAAGAGTAGTTTAAGTAGAAAAGTATTCTTTCAACAGGTATGTGTGAGAGAATAGAAAAAGGCTTTTATATGTTTTATATGTTCCATAGCAACTTACTGTTATTTATTCTGAACAACAAAACCCATATATAGTCGAGACACCAGCAAGAAAGAATGTTTGATTTCAAATATTTTTAAAACAGTGTACTTAGGGGTCATGGAAACGTATTATGCAGAGGAATATGTAGATGAAAAAGAAAACAAGACACCATCCTATCAACAGTAAGCTATATTAAAGTGTTGAAAAGTCTTCTACAGGAAGTATAGAAGCCCCACCCTTTGAGGCTTTAAAATTTGGCATAATAAATCAATAGAAAACTACAGAGTGTGATATAATCTTGCAGTGCTAGTAGGATAATCTAATTGATCTCTTCTGGCTAAAATTTTTACAAGTCAAAATCCGTGGCTTGCGTGTTTTGCTGTCTCAGCTCACTGTGGGAATACAGTGATTGTGGGTTTGAAAGAGTGGTCAGCAGGAAAAGAGAAAAAGAGTTAATGAAAGCAGAAAAAAAAGTGCCTCCCACTAGAGAGGTAACCAGCAGTGCTAACAAATATCTCAGCTAGTCTGATTTCCCATGAGGCTGTCTCTGATAGCTAGACCCAGGCAGCCAAACCTGAATGGAAGGCAATAATAATTAGATTCTGATGAGCAAAGAACTCACAGGAGGACCAACTTTGCAGGAGTTAATGAAAGGAGAAGGAAATACTCACGTTTTCCAAAATATCTAAAAGGTAATTTTATTATGGAATAGTCTTTTAAGTAGTTAATGTTCCTTACTAACCTATGGATATGCATTTATGTAAGGAAAGAGAACGCAGAGAAAATAGCTGGCACCTTAACAAAATTGATCACAGCTGGGGGGTGCTATGAGTGCATTTCCAGTACAGTAAGATCCAGGGTCACCCATAGCTGTTATTCAAAGTCAGTATCAGACCATTTAATTTTCTGCTTCAGTTCCTTTCCTGTTCCTCTCTCCAACCTGAGTGCTATGACCATTCAGCATCATCTCTTCTGCTATTCTTCCTCCCATTTGCTTGTGCTCTCAATGGTGTTTTAGGAGGAAAAAGTTGCCCAGATAATATCCATCTTCTTGAACTAATCTGAATGTGGAGCAAGTGCTAATAGCTCAATAAGCATTTTCTGACCTATCTCCATGAACAAGACTTGAACCACAGATGTGAATATATTCACTGGTCAAAGCTGCTGAACACTGAGCAGGATTAATATTTGTGCTGCTGGTGTAGTGCCCTTTGTTTTGGAACTGAGTCGCCAAGCGAACCTTCAGAGAAACACCCAACACTCATTTCAAGGGAGGAAATACATCAAGTTACTGTTATCTTCCAGAGACTGCCCTGTTTCTGGAAAGATGCTCATCCATTGAAACAAAATGGTTCACTTATTTAAGAACTCACATTTTCAGTCCATGTAGTTTCTTTCTGTACTTCTTTATATCACCAAGCTTTATTTAACAATCACCAAAAAAACTTGTATTTTATTCATACATACCCTGAAAACTACTCTCTCTCATATTTCAGATCCTGAATGTGAGTTTGTTCCCAGGCTCTGCCTATGAATCCACAGGTATCAGTGTTGTACTAACCAGTGGTATTCCAGTAATACACTATTATACTGCTGTACTGCTACTGCCAGAACCAACAACTGGCTGATCACTCCTTTGTCCCAGGAATGGTGGTATTTTCCCTCAAAGAAGCAGAGCTCATAGATTTGAATAGTGAAGGTAATTCACAATATTAAGAGGATGATAAAACTGCTGCTCCAATATGAGGAAGACATTCTTCCTTAAAATATTACCTTCATCAAGAGAACATCCTTTAGTTTATCAAGTAAAAGCTATTTGTGCAGTTTCTTAGCACTGTACTACATGAGTTCAGTATCAGGACGACTGATAAATTAGTTGCATGCATGATAGTTGCAGTAACACATTTCCAAAATTCGCAATTCTGGAAAATAAGGCTTCACACTAATACTTAATGTGGCATTTCTGTTTGTTGGTGATGGAATATAGCTCATATAACAGAAATTATAACATGTTGTAATGTGTCAACATGCTGACTCCAAACATTAAAACAAATTGATATTTATTGCAAGTTCACACAAATAGGGTGGAATTATCTTCTTTGGCATCTGAGTCACAGTTACTTTATAACCTCCTACATCACTGACCATACTCCTGACTGCTCATGCTCTTCCCCTCTTTCACAGTACCCATTGGCAGAGCTGTTGCCTACTATTCAAGTACAGAGAATTCAATCTCTTGATAGATGAACTAGCTACCCGCTCTTAATGTTATATTCCCACTGTAGAGGATACAAAATCAACTAGTACTTCCCATTATCCCCTGAAAACTAAATTGGGCTGGTACCCTGTGTTTAAGGGGTTGGTTCTGAAGTCTTTCTGCCTGATCCCCCACTTCTGCTGTTAGAAGTTTATCTTCCTTCCCCCTATGAACTTTGCTGCTCATCTTAATCTGTATATGATTTGATGAAGACTTCCAGTTCTTATTGTAATTCATACACTAAGTCAGTCTTTGCACTGATCAGTCCACAAATAAGTGGCTTTGTTGTATGTTTCTTTATTTTGAAGTTGAACTCTATGCAAAAGCTTCTGTGATGTACAGAATCCAGCATCAGGGCTTACAAATCTGATTTTGCTTGTGAGTTATTTTATTTCCACAAGAGCAGTGAGGTAATAAAATGTCAGACATCACACCTGTAGGATAAAAAAACTGTTTATAGCCTTAGACAACCTCATAGTCAAATCCATATAATTTATGATGCATTTACAATGCTGTAAAGGCCATATTTGTTCTTCATATGTCATAAGTCTCATTTCTTGGCTCCCAGGACTGTGAAGGGATTTATTGTGTCATCTCAAGTGTATTTACCTAGGAAGAATGAACAGTTCAAGCCACTAGATTTGCCATTTACATCTGTCCTGCATGGAGCTGCTATACAAACTGTAATATCACACTGAGATTGACAAGATACTACAACAAGCTGCTACTTCTACATGGTAAAAGCAACATCAGTGCCTTTACTATAGATTTAACTTAGAAACACAGAACTTGATTTAAATCTTGGAGTGGCCAGGTGTAGATCAACAGAAATGCAGAAATGAGAGCTTCATTCAGAAATATTAATTGAGCCCATTTCCTGGTAGTAGAGAACATATTTTGACCCTTTTTTTTTTTTTCGTACTGTTGGATGTTCATGTTTTCCCACTGAGATTTAATTCCCACTTTTTATCATAAAATCTTTACATTCATATTAAATACTAGCTTTTTAATGATATAGGGCTATTTTAAGGCTCTTAACAAGGTTATTCGTGAAAAAACCAGGAGTTTGGAAATATCCTTGAGCAGAACTAGTTGTGTCATTGTGCAAGCACATGAAGCAGGATATAAAGGCTTGAAATGAGGGAACTGTTTAAAGCAGTTTAAGAACGATAATAATTTTTTTGGATATAATTTGTAAGACAGGATTGGATTCAGGCCATCACAACATAGGTATCCAGAAGTTAAGGATGCAATTCAGTTGCAAAAGGATAGACAACTAAATGTCCTAGAATATCTTGCCTGATCTCCAGTTGCACATGTATCATGTATCCTGGGGCATTTCAGGTGTCAGTAGTTCCATATATTTGGGTAGCTGAACACCACCTCTAAGTCTGTAGCCTAAGAAAGTCCTCTAGGTTCTCTCTGTCAGCAGTGATGAAAGAAAAAAGTGTCCAAGGAGTTACTTATTCCAATAATCTTTAAAGTCTATATTATTTACTGTCCTCTGCAGATACTTCCCTGTTCATGTATCAGAAGGAATTTAAACAACAAACTAAATTAGATACCTAACAAAAGGTAGCTAGGATGAGACTTGGTCTGATTAAGACACCTGGTACACATTTCTTCATGACTATGCACTGGAGAGAAAGACTCAGGAATCATCCTTACCTGCTAAAAGGATCCTTTGCAGCCACGTTTTACTCACTGCTGTATAGAGGAGACTGCCAGACTAAGACTGTACTTTTCCAAAGAGGAACCCTCATAAACCACATAAGAATGATTTAAAAGTTTAGCCTAATGTTCAGTTATGTATACACATGAATGAGTATATTATTCTCTTCAAAAAGGATTTACAGATTTTCTCAGAAATCTCATCAAATTCTAAGGGCATTTTTTTCTCTCTGGTTTAGATATTTCCTAAACAGTTACTTATACCGTGAGTCGGTCGCTTTGAACCCCTGCCAATTGTCCCTACTTACAAAGCTTAGCCATTCAGAGTTTCTTTCAATGAGTGTAATATTTCAGTAGCCTTTATCTCAAATAACTGCAATGTCAAAACCAGGCAATATTAAGTGTGAGAGATTTGGGTCTTGGATATTTGGTCCGCATTTATTAGAGACAACTGGAAGGAGGGCACAAATCAAATGGCAGCAAACTTAACTCTTGACATGTCTGCAGAGTGCTACGTGATGAGACCAGAGCACTAGGACTACTGGAATTTTCACTTTAACGATACAAAAACTGTTCTGGTTTTGCCTCTACAAGGCAACTGGGAGAAGAGTTTACAGGTGGTGACGAGCTTATGTACTAGAAATATCACAATTAAATCAATAAATGTTTTTTATTAAGTGCTTTCTGAAGAAACTGCTAAATGAAATGGGCCCCAAAAGTGCAGTAGAGTTAGTAATGTCATTTATATCAGAAAGGAGGAATGTAAATCTTGTAGTAGTTTACAGATGTTTTCATTTAATATCTCTAATCCAAAAGATCTGACAAGATGAGGCCACCCCAGTGTTCTTCGATGGCAAAGCCCCTAGGGCTTCTACACTCCACAACAAGTAGGAAATCCTTATTAATCCCTTTAGCATTTGTTGTAATGACATTAATCGGGATGAACTGTTCCAGTATTAATTCAGATGTCATATATAATTCCACAATAATCCCACTGAAATTTGAACAGAGCAAACGTCACCTAATCAGAGTAGGAAACATAGAATAACTCAGTGTTCCAATTTTACTGAAAATAACTAATCAGAGCTCCTTCTAAAGCCTAGCCAAGTTAAGTGAATCTGTTAGCCCTTGGAATAGCATTGATTATATTCAGTTTATTTGTGGACCATATTTTGCCTTGCAATTCAGCTACTGTTAGTGGATTCCAGGAAAAGGAACTGTGGCAGCCAACCAAAAGCAATGAGTCCTGTTCTGGAGAACAGGAATTCTTCAGTGAGGAAGAAACAAGGAAAGATTTGTTCTTCCTTAATTTATCACTCAAGCCACAATATAGCTTTTACAGAATGATCTTGAACTGCTGGTCTCTAATCAAAGCATTGTCGTTTGCTTCAGTAGATGCTGAGTAGACCAGAGCTCTTTCTTGCAAGACAAAATTACTAAAATGTATTTTTTTTTGTAACATAAGAGCATGTATTTTGGTATTTGAAAATAACACTTAATGGGTCCTGAATATTTTAGCACAACATTTAACATAATAAAATTGCTTTTTATTGATATAACAAGAAAAGAATGTTAGGCTAATGGTTAGGTTCAATGGGTTTTCCACTCTACTGTAAAGTTGTAATCTTGGGCAAACAATTCATAACTATGTGCTTTGAGATATTTAATGCATTAGAGTGCAGAGCATAAGGGTTTATCACTTCGGGATGTGACTGCTGGAGTCAAGAGGATCCCCGCACATAACCACTGCAGAATAGCTCTTTGGAAACTAAATAAATGAGGTTGCAACAAAAACCAGGAACGAAATGCATGAAAAAGATGTGGGAAGTATGTGTGTAAGTAGGGACCTGATCATACTCAGGTTCTCTGGCAAGAAAGTAATCTGTACTTCAGTAAATTCTGATATAATCCTTATACTGTCATTAGGAGAAAAGATCTTCATTTCTCAAAAAAAGAGGAAAGAGAGACATACACCATAATACTTAGGGAAGCATTCTCACTTGAGAGAGAAAAATTAGGGCATTAATCTGGGTTATAGAGAGCTCAGATTTATGTTCCTGCTCTGCTTGTTTCAGCACAAGAAAAGGCTGCTCTTCCTTGTGTGAGGAAAGTGACCATACACCAACGTAGCGCACTGCCTCCTGCGAATTACTGCCAAGCTGCCCAGCAAGAGCTACTCTGTTTTGCATTCAAAATTAAAGTCTTTGAGTCAGTGTAAAAGACTGATTATAAAGGGCTCTGTTTATTATAACATGTGGAATGAGGGAAAATGAACTACATGTCTTCGCTGCTTGGTTATTTATTCAAGGTGTACAACCTCCTATAGAGGAAGCTAGAGAGAACCACACACACACATTCTATAGTTCCTGGGTAGGCCCAATGTTTATGCTCTGAGAAACTCGCTTTATTCCTTTAAACCAAGCTCAGAAAATTAGTCTAGCTTCTTGAAATCAGGCAAGCAGTTACCTCCTGTTTAAATGAGGAATGCAGATACACATTTAATTTCATGTGTTTCAAGGTTTCAGATTTGCTGAATTTGTTAATCTGAAGGTCCACAAAAAAGACCCATTTTTTAGATACTGCAGACTGCTCTTACCTCTGCATTATTAAAGGTATTACTAAAGGTATGCGATCATCTAATTTCCTCGGTTTGTTTTATTTTTTACAGATTAAAAGATTATTGTGTCTGACTTCCAAGAACTCTGTCTCTTTCCTAAACACTTTGGTGGAGGTATAGTTCTGTTTTCAAAACTGTATAGCTTCTAGTAAGCCTGGATAAAATGAGCAAGCAAACAAATAAAAAACCAACAAAAAACTAAACAAAAAACCTCCACAGAATGTACAGAAAAAAACTTTCAATAAAGTAGCCTTCCTTCATGTCAGATGAAAACAGTCAATTGGTATGATGAAGAATGACAGAATATTTCAGCCCAAAGAGTCCCCACAACTATGACATGAAACTATGAATGAAACTGTCTTAAATTTGTATCATCAGTCTTACTTTGCAGTCATACATCTAATATTATGGTTTCTCAAGTAAACTAGTGGATTTTAGAGCATTAGGAATAAAATAAGTATAAGCATATGGGGGGTTTTATAGGTACTCACATGGATGTAGACCAGGACCTCATGACTGAGAAGTTAAAAGCTTACTGTAAGTGACAGTATCACCCAAAGAGCACATTTGCACAGACCTCCCAGGCTCTGGGCATCCTGTTGCATTCTCTTGTGTTCCTCCACAAAAATTTCTTGTCCAGGCTTTGTCTCATGCCTACATGTGTGTCCTAACCTCCTCCCTTATGTAACTTTCACATTGTGCCTTTCTTTCCTCCTTTTGTCTATCAGACTCCAGGCTTCATGATATGGAAAGTTCCAGATAAAACACCTAATGCAACACAGTCCTTGGGCAACCTAACATATAAGATGGATGGTGCTTCAAATCTCGTGTGTAAAATACAACCTTTCAAAGATTTGGATGTTTTAAGAAAAATTGCAGAGAGGCTAGTATGATTTCAGTTTGTTCTGATTTATTAGGAAGGATTTTCCTGACGCCTTTTCTCCATAGTTGGGCAGTCTGGTACCGAAGTGCTGAGAACTGCTGGCAGGTATAAATTTGGGCTTCTAGTGCCATATCATCACTGATATCTTATGCTACTTTGGGTTGTCATCCAAACAATCACCTGAGTTTTCAGGTACCCACTGCTCAGTACTTTTGACCTGATTTACAAAACTGTCATTCTCCCACAGTTCATTCTGTCTTCTTATTGTTAATGGAAGTAGTAGCAGTGCAGTATGAATCACTTCACAATAATCAGATGAAAAACTCTTAAAAACCTACTTCTCATTTGCACTAAGAGCCTTTACATTGCTGTGGAAGTATGAGGGATATTTAATGTGGGTGTAAGTGACATTTTTACTTAACTGCAAATCCCTTTTTCACTATCAGTGTTTTGGATAAATGAAAAATATTTGTACATGTAGAATAACACCTCTTTTTATTAGTACATAGTGTCCTTTGTATAATTGCATTATTCCTATTAATAATCTTTCTCAGTTCATTTCTTGTTCGTGAAGAAAGCCTGCAATAATCATGGATCATAGGCACAATGACATCTTCAGCAAAATTATTAAAGAGATCATATTGCTCAGGATTAATCTTTTGTCTTCCCTTTCTCACCATGTAACATACTGAGAAGGAGTAATTTCCACTTAGTTTGTACAACTGTAAAGCTAGTTGACTGGATTAGCCTTTCTTCCTCACCAGCCCACAGAAAGAACATGGGTAATTCCAAAAGGAGATTCTGACTGTGTTAAGATAGTTGGGATAAATTGCTTCCTAAAAATTTGTAGCTTAAGCAACTAGATAAAACTGCTGTTTACATATAACAGCAAAGGCTATTAATCTGCAGTTCATACAATATGGACAAAAAGGTATTTTTGGAGGCAGACACTGACAAAGTTCTTTTCTATACTTTTACAGATTTAATGAACTAGCTTCAGGGAAAAAATGGCATTTTTCTCTTAAAAACTTTGAGAAATGCTTTTTTTGCTTTACAAGCAAAGTTTGACACAGAACTTTGACTGGTAAGTTATTGACAGCAAAGATAGGTACTTATGAGTGAAACTAATTGTAAACCTTGCCAAGAAAGGCTTCACTTTGAACACTGTGAGACTTTTGATTGGAAGGAAAGGAATTACAATTAAAAAAATTAACTTCTTCCTCCTTCCATGAAATAGAAGAGATGGAAAAAATTAAAACTGACAATTATAAAATCTTTACCACAAAGAATTCTATCAGGATTTTCTTACATGGATTATAGAATGATAGATATAAATGGAAATAGAAGAACAACAGAAAATGTATGAAGAAAGATTACTGCTGCAAGTATGACTTAACTAAAGAAGCAAATTCTATTCTAAGTCTGAAATAGTGATATGATTGTATAATTTTGATATGCTACATACTCAGAGAACAGGCTGAGCATCTAAATGAAAAAGTTTAGTATCTGGCAAACAAATCTAGGAATTTCATCATCTTCCAGGACTCTAGAACATTTTTTGAAAATAATGGTGTTTGCAAGTTCTTATACTTTATAGAAGCTTTACAGATTCCTTTTCTGAATCTAAGCTTTCAGAAAGTTATTTTCCGCTCTGTTGGTTACAGACAGTTCAACAGACAAAAATAGAAAAAAATTATAAATACATCAGAAAGAACTTTTATAAAATAGCAGTTCCTCATGGCTGCTTTGCCAGTGTTATTCATTACAAATATACCTGCACGGTATTTGGTTATTTCATATTTAACAGTTTCACAAAAGCAATCATAGGAACTCAGAAACATAATGTATCAGAGCTGGAGATGCTCTGAAGGTAGAATTCCCTGAAATAAAAGTTTCTGAGATTCTACTAGAACTTGAGAAAATCTGCTTTATAATCATTTCTATCATTTCCTGTGAAACAAGATCTAAGCACATATTGCATTTCTCACTGAGTCAGTATACTATTTGGTACTCTATTGATAGGCAATATCTAACTCAAGATAGTTTCAAAGTAGTGGACCATGTCCTATAGATGTCATTTTGCAGTCCTTCAGTATCTTAAGCCTCTCACTTTACCAATTTCATTCTTTTAAAATAAAGCAATATGAAGGACCAGAATGGGCAACTGTAACATTTACATAATTTACAAGGTAGATAAAGCAGTATTTTGCAAAGTATATGTATTTTCTGTTTGCAGCAGTAGATATATACGTTCTTACAGGAAAAATGTTTTTAAATGCAGTTCTGTACACTCTGTCCTGTACAAGGAACACCTAAAATAGAAGTGCTTAATAGTTTATGTTACAATTCACGAAGCAATTTATTTTGCATATGAAATGTTATGTGCAATCATCCAAAGACTATGCTTCTAATTAATTCATTTTTTTATTATGATCTTAGCAAAATCAGGTGACGAGTAAAGGAAGGAGAAGGCAATGTTGACATTGTTAATTTTAGACAATTAGAAGCATGGGAAATGATGAACCTGTACTCTGTAAACAATCAGTGGGGAATGATAGGAGGTCTGATGTTATGCAGAGTTGGACAGTTAGACTGTTCATGCCCTGTAGACTCTCAATGTCCTTTGCAATTCTGTAAGGAGCAGTTGTTTCCAAGTTTGTGAAATATTAAATGGAAGTGCTTATTCAGCCTTACTTTGCATATGCACTTTGATGAAACATCAAGACTATACTTTAACTATACAGTATTTCCACAGACACAGTAAATAAAAAAATAATTTTGTAATTTTCTTTAAAACTCTCTAGACCTTTTTGATTGAGATAGACAACATAATGGCTGAGTAAGCTTTAATTTGTACTCTCTTAGCATCCTAAGTGCGTGTTTCACATTGTTAAGTAGAATGCTTGGCATTCTGTAGGAAGCATGATTTCTTGCTTGTTTCATTTTTTGCTTTTTTTCTCCACAATCAGCCACTGGGAAATTATTGTGAGTCTTAAGACAAATTCTTAATGACTGCTGGCTAGGAAAATAAAATTTCTTTCTTGGTCTCTTTTTCATGTCTCTCTCTTTTGGGAGCTGGATAAATTCTCATAAGATATACATGCCATAAGATGATGAGCAGATATTGTATAGATTATTTTCTCCCTCTTAGGACATGTAGCAGCACTATCTAGTGGGGAATGACTGAATGCATTTCAGGAATGGTGTGGGGTAGAATAAGAGTTTTGAAAGCAAAATAAACACTTGAGGAAACAAGAGTATGTGGAAGAAAGATCTGGCTGCACAAATGAGAAGTGGAGAGGAGACTTAAATAAAATGAAGGGATGAGAAAGATAAAAAAAGAATGGAAATGAAAAATCAGGCCAGAAAATTAAGATAGAGACTGTTAAATAAATGAACAATGGGAAATTCTAAGAATATACTGAGGTTTATTTGTTTCCACTTCTAGATTATTTTTTTTCTTTTTCAGTATCAAGAGACATAAAATACCTGCTTAGTAATAATTTCTAGGGTTCTCTGTTCACTGGGGATGAGCTAGAGTCAAGATATTGCATCCAAACAAAAGCCTAGATTACAAAAATATTCAGTGTAATTCATCTGACCTACCTGAACAGATCAGTATATCTGATACTGTCATGTCTTAACCCAATGGGATTTTCAAATTTGCTTTAGGCTTTGGAAATCTCATCAAGCTTTCATTATATCTTTAAGTCCCTAAGTATTACAGAAAAAATAAACACTACTTCTCCCTATGCTACTATGCTACCAAAATTATTCTTCTTTTGATGTAACTGTTGCTTAGTCCATTCTATTATGAAACAAAAGTTGAGACCACCAATGCTCCTCAAAGACATCAGGTCACTGTATAGCCTCTTGAGACTAACCCATTCTATTTACCAGCCATTGACATTATGACTTAACAAATAAGGTACTCCAGTTCTATCACAATATCCTGCTTTTCAAAGCACAGAGAACTGTCTTAATTCTAAATTCCCTACACTATATTTCAGCTGGCAGAATCCAGCTGGGGACTCTCTTGAAAAGTCACTGATTTCTCCTATCCCAGGACCCAAAGCAGGTGACTTCTGGATGTTTAAATCCACTCAGTGGGATTACTGTAACGAACCCTGGCTTTGACTTGTTGGATTGTAAAAAAGAATTAACTTCAGGAGTTATTACAGCATATAGCAAAGTCATTTATATTAAACTAATATATAAAATATATCTATATTCAAATATAAAGACACACTAGGCAAACATATAGACATGCAAGCACACACATATATATATAAAAATCACAAAAATTTCCTCTGAAAATAACACACATGCTACGTATACCCTCTACCATTTAATCTTTGTTTGGGGTGAATTGTTGTTTAGAAAGCTGATTTATGGCATAAAATTGCTCTTATTCCTGAATACATGGCCTGTTAAATGGCTTCTAGATGAGTGAGAGACATATGTCAAAAAGAAAAGCTTGTGATTCATTTTTCTTACCTGTATGTTGTTGCCAGGTTCATAGCAGGTGAAATGTGCTTTAAATAGTTTGCCTTAAGCACTGGCATATGAGCTAGCATGAAAGATTACCATCCAAAAGGCAAATTCATTTATTACTAACCCTGGTAGTATTTGTCACTTTATTCACTTGGGTAGCAAATATACGTCACCCAGACTTTCATGGGGAATTAAACCATTGTGCAACCTGACAATAACAAAAATATTTTTAGCGACTCTGACAGGTATCAGGTATTTCTGTGTCTACACATTCTTAGTCACAATTTCCTTAACAGGTATTTTGAAAATAATCCCTTGTTACACCTCCATCCTTCTGTCCACCTTCTGCTTGATGGACAAACAGTTCTACACAGTGAGAGCTGCACACCTCTCTACTGTTCCTGTTATGTCACTATAGCATTATAGCAAATCGCTGCAGCAAATTGTTAAAATAACTTGCCATAAAGAAGAGCACTCTACAGTAACCTACTCATACAGTGACAAACTGTACTGTACTGTACTGTGTGGTTCCTTCCATATATGAAAGAAAGTGTTGAAACTTCTTGGTCAAATGTAAGTAATGGAAAAGGGTTCTCTGTCATGATTACAGAGGACCTATAGATTCAATAACTGACTAAATTTTGGGTTTAAGTAATACAAGAGAAGGGAAAATCTGCAAGCAATATTCACATCTGTATTTCTTTTTCACAGAGTACTACTTTGAACTTCTCAGGGTTAGTAGTGCAAATAACTGAACTTTCAGTTCTTCTGTGCTAAAAGAACAAAAGCAACCACTTTTAACATTTTAAAAAACAGACTACGTAAAGCCAGAAACATTGGGCAAAAAATGAAAACTTTTCTTTCATGAAAAATATCTGAAAATTAATTTACACTTAACCATTTTTTCAAATACACCTTTCATAAGGGAAATTTCTCAGGTTTTTTTAAATATCTGGAGTTTTCCAGAATTCATCCCTTCTTATAAACACTGATGGTATTGGCCTCTATATTAGCCATTACCTTCAGGTGACATAAGGTGAAATTTATTATTTGCTTCTCCTATCCACCTGCTAGAGCATCCTCAAGTTTTGGCAGGGACTCTAAAGAGGGATACCTGTACTGCACCTGGTGTTTTGGGATATGTATGCCACAGAAATTATATGCACAGCAGCTTCTGCCTATTCCCGTGGCAATGTCACCTGACAAGTGCTGAGCAGGCAGAACAGGCATATATCTTAGCATAGCTTCCACATGAACTAAATTGAGGGCAAAAAGACGGGAGTTCAAGCTGCCTATAAAGTAAATGTGTAGCTCTAGGCCTTTCAAGAACTAAGGGTTTCAGGACACTCTTGGGATCTCAGAATCCCAATAAGTGATACATTAGAGAGCAAAGAAGCTTGAAACAGTCCCAAGCAAATGCATAAGTATTAATGAAGACCTAAACTAAGAGAGACAGAAAGGCATATGCCAATCATAGACTGCAGACAGAGCTGCCTTTTAGAGAAAGGAAGGGGGCAAAGATCTTACGAACCTACAAGCAGGGTCTTATTGAGTGAGTACCTTGGTGTCCTCGAGATAAAGACGAACTGAACCAATGTTAAAGGTCTCTAATTTTAGTAATATCCTAAGGCTAAAAGTGTCAATGTCAGCTAATGATCCAACAACATTGACATGGATATGTGAATGTTACCTTCCACAGAGGATCAGAGCAATTAGTACAGTGCCTACATCAAATTCAGAACAGTGGAAAATCAAAGTTACCTCTGGACTTCAGGAAATTTTAAAACTGCATTAAATATCTCTTCTCTGTGACCTTGTAACAGAAGGGATACTAAAACGTTTGAGGTCTGAGACCCTGGGTGTCAATTGATGCACATAGATTTGCATCCCTTACAGAGCTAAGCTTTTTTCAGAAGAAAATACAGTGCTTCTGTTCCCTTCTATCCACAAGTTGCATGGCACTTTGAATAAATTAATGAAATATGAAACACCACAAAACTCATACAACATAAGGACACACTATCTGTTTTCTCTCTTCCCAGAGAGAAAACTTGCTATTACGAGTTTATGGAAAAGGCAGTCTGTAAGGGGATTGCAGTTGATTTCCTCAAGTTAGCTAGCCTTGCTAAAGCAGCACAGAGTTCAGGGCAGGCTAACATGTAATATTTAGCCCAGCTTTGCAGGAGGATTTTGCAGCCCACAGTAAGTTCCAGGCTGTTGCCAATACACTGCTGCTAGTAAAATGAGAAAGTTACGCTAACATGGTGTGTACCTACACCTTGATCTGTGCTGCAGGTGTATTACTGTGCTCCTAGACTCAAAACCCAGTGTCAGTAACGTCAATAGGCTTTTTTACTTCAGAGTTCATATTTGATGTGGCTATAGATTTCATGGTCAGAATCCAAATCCAACTGCTTCAAGGAGACTTAAGGTTGTTCTTAGCTTTTGATGTGTATAAGTTCATCTTCAGAACCTCAATCAGCCACTTCAGTCAATAAGGCGTCTCCAGAGGGCATCTTCTCTTATCCTTCTCCTAGACTGAAAGTAATTGGCCTCTTCATGTTCTTGTTTATTGGACCAAAAAAAAAAAGGAATCCTAAGGTTATCAGTTTAGGCTTACAAAACCATTTAAATAGTCAAGCTGGGTGAAATTAATTCTGACCCACAGGTATAGGTGCTTGAGAAGGATTTAAGGCACATATGTCTGGCACAAAAACAGACTGCTCAAAAACAATGCCTCACATATCTCAGACATGAGCATTTTTTGGACAAGAATGAGAGACACCTGAAGAGACAGCAATGTCTGAAGGAAGTCAGTCTATTCAGCCTGCATGGATGAAAAACAGGGTGGTCTAATGTTACTTGGAAGCTCCTCATTAACCTCAGCAGGTTTCACAAATTGAGCTGACCAAGGTAATTCTCTCCAGAAGCCACCTTTTCAGTGCATAGAAAGTTGTGTAAAGAGGCACTTAGGCACTTATCTCTTCCTACATCTTACAGAGTACTGTGGTTTGAATGGGAACCTACATATCAGCAAACCAAGTTTTTCAATTCATAAAGTTTCTATTGCAAAATTATCTTTTGGCACTTAAATCACTTTTGAACATGGATATTAACTCATGAGTAACACTGATCCTTTAGAAATCCAGATGTTTTTAAGGACTGTACTTAGAATGAAAAGGAAGTAAAATACAGTAGAACTAGATATTGTGAGGCATTCGGTGCCTTCTGTATTTATAAGTATTAACTGTATACTATCCATAAGAACTGATGAGGCACATACACACAAGGAATATCTATGCTTGCAAGATGAAGGTGACATTTTCTAAGCTAAACTACTGTAATAAATTAGAGCTTCCAGAATTTATAAAATTGCTTCAAAATGGAGAATGGGCATCTCTTCTCAAGATATTGGCCTTATTCAAGGAAACAGTAGGTTTATTCACTGTGCTTGTGACTACACTGTGGTAAGCAGGTATAATACCATCAGAAAATTAGATCTTGACATTCCCCTTCAAAATCGACCCAATATTTTCTCTGATGGATTTGTAACTAAGTGCTCAGTACATTGCTGAATCATGTCCAGCCTGGGATTTCATTTTGAGTAGGCTATGAATAACTGTTTTTAATGCGGTCCTGTCCCACATAATGTCCCACTGGGGTTTTTTGGACACAGGGCTTTTCTTCTGGTATACTGACAAAGTCTGACCAGCAATCAAGCCATTTTTTAGAGTATGCCAGTGTTTCTGCATTTTGCCTCACTTCCATTTGGCCGAGGTCAGAGTAAAAGCGCTTTTCTATCTACAACTGCTCTTAAACTATAGGCACAGGCTTGATTTAATTTGCCACCAGTGCTGCTTCATAGCTCCATAAATGTTAAAATCTGACCATATTTCTCATTGTAAACAGAGGCAGCAAATTGACACACAAACACACAGCTTTGAATGAAATTTTTGCAATGTTTAGTTGCCTTTTCAAACTCTGAAGATATATTATCCTTTCGGGAAATATTAGGAGACTAACAACACTGGACATAACATGCAACCTTTAGAAAGAAAACAAAATAAGCAACAATCTCAAAATGGAATTAACATGCAAATAATTCCTAATGCATTTTTAGTGATTGAGTACCTAGAGTATTTCTTAAAATAAAAATTAAAAACAAACAAACAAACAATTGTGACCTTTACACAAAGCAACCATGTCTTTAGGCAATAAAGGTTAGAATATCGTTATCTGAGGTTATTCTGCTAAAGTACTAAATAGCATATGCATTTTCTGAAATTTGTATCCTCTTATTGTGTGGTGGTATTTAGTCATTCTTAAAGTATCCATGCAAATATCCACTGCACCTCTGAATATCAAAAATGTATGCATGGGTGTGGCTACTCTGAGAATCATGCGCACAAAGCAATATGCATATTTATGTTCACTAGTTAATTTACAGTGAACCAAGTATTCAACTCCACAAATTACACTCCAAGATATCATTGAATGAAAGCCTGCTTTTCTATAAGTGTTTTACATGGTACTTAGAATGTACAGGAGGTATATTAAAGTAATCTGCCCAGTAAAAAAGATATGGATATGACTACTAAAATTTTTTATGTCTTTATTTCAACATCCATGTAATGAAAAATAAGTTATTCACTTTCTCTGGTAAGAAAGCAGATGAATGGTTGTTTTCATAGAAGATCTGATATATTAACATTAAAATTTAATTCTGCTTTAATTCTTTTGAATACCATGCCTATGTATTTAACAGGTCTTTCGGGGATTGCTGAAAAGTATTCCAGGTCATTCTTGCCTTTTACAGGGACCACTTTCTTACTTGCCGATTTAGTAGAGAACAGACGTGACATAGTGAGAAAACAAAAAAAAATAAACAAACAACAAAAAAATCTCAAACCTCTAACAACATAATTCAGTGTTTTATCGAGAAAGTATTGCCAAGAGGTTATAGAATCCTTTTCCACTATTACAGAGGTGTAATACAAAAACACAAGAACACAGTTTTCATGCAAAGATCAGAAAAAGCAATTGAAAAAGGGAACAGTGACAAAACCAGCAGCAGCAGCCAAATAAACCAGAAATGCCAGCCAAATGAGTTACAGTCAGGTACAATGATTTCACTTTGCAAGTGTAACAAGACACAACCTACATTTTTTTTCCCTAAGTGGTTCAAGAAAGGCAATATATTTTTTTATTCTCTCTCCCATCATCCCTTGAAATCAGAAGAGCCCTGACCTAAAACACAGATTAAAATGTTTTCAAACCAAATCACCGTTCCATCTAAGCATGTTTCACGACTCCTTAACTTGCTAGTACATTTCTGTAGTGACTTGGAACATCCTTTCATGTATCAATCTCCTTAAAGTAGTCCTTAGGGCTTAAAAGTGGCACCTAGGGCCAGCTACAATGTGTTCAAGCAAGACTTGGTTAAAAAGAGTTTATTCGGAAAGTAAGAGAAAGCAGCAATTGAACTGTAATGTACCGAAGAGCAGGCGAACTGCCAAATGTCACTATATACCAAGGTCCTTCCCTCCTTCCCAGATAAGAACAGATAAATGTAGTTAGACAGGTTATAGTGAATGGTTGAAAAATACACTAAAAATATTAATGTTCTATTCTTCTCACTGGCAATACATTTGCCCCAAAGTAGGGACAGGAGGCTAAAGTCCACCTTACAAATTACAAGGAGGAAAGGGGTTGTTTTGTTGTAAGTTTGAACAGTTTAGCATGACCCTAGGTGAAACAGAAGACAGTTTTCACCTCTCAAAGAAAATCAATTGCATTTACCAAGGCACAGCAGATCATGAATAGGACTTTAACTGTTATGCAGTATGACCTTTCCCCAAAACAGAAGAGAATCATGTTGCTTAAGGAAATCTGCAAAGAGCAGAGACCAAAGATATCGGCTTTCAAGCATATCTTTGGCTAAAAAAAAAAAGAACATTTGCAAGATGAATATTGTGCTAAATGATGTAGTATAGAGTGGTTCTAGAAACTAGGCTCAAAAATCTCAGGCTTGTGCAGTTTAAGGACTACAGAAGATTCCTACCATATTTAGTAGTCCAAATCAGCAACTCCCAGGGTTTCTTTAGTTCAAAAGATTTATGAGTAGGAAACAGTGAAGGACAGGATGATGAGTGATGAAAGATGGGGGAGAGAAAAGATGGGAACACAACAGGAAGGTTTCCTAACCTAATATTTGAGGAAATCTTTACACCTAGAAATGGAAACAAAGAAGGAGCATTGCTCAGAAAGGGTGAGTATTAAATATAAACTCTGTCTAACGGGGTATCCACTAACAAGCTGCTCTTCTTGTTAGTATCATGAAAATGTGCCACAGACAAAGTTTTTAACAGGACCTTTTAACTTGAAACATATACCACAGTTATTTTTGCATAGCTAGGCAGTTGCACTTCTTTTTCCTCCTTTTTTTTTCTTTTTATTTCTTTTCTGTGCTTCCCCCAAGCTGCATTTTTTCTCACAAGCATCTCACAACCTGTTTATGCAGTGAGGCTTATGGAGCTTGATATTCACACTATAACAAAGCAAGGGCATCAGCACTGTCACACACAATAACAGTTCAGCAGTATCCTCAGCTTCTGCCTCCTCCTCATGTCTTTCTGTTGCATCTCTGCAACCCACTATGTAAGTCAAGCAGTCAGTTCTTTAAAACAAGTACGTCACCTACAGAGGTAAAAACATGAAAAAGTCCTATATGGAAAAGAAGTGCATTAGCCCCAGAGCCATTATAGCCAAACAAGTAACAGTGCAGAAGTAGTAACTTAAGTCAATAAGTGTCTTTGGACCTTTAGTTCTTAGTGCAGGAGAGTACTTAAATGGAAGTCAAACCTTTCTGTGGAGGAAAGTAGACAGGTATGGCTGCTGTCCATGGATAGAGAGATACAGGGTCAGCAGAGACCTTACAGAGCTTAGCTGTCACCCATTTACTGGGTCTGTTGGACAAAGACAAGATTCCTATGGAAGAGCCTTGCTCTTGATGATTTAAAATTTCGGGTTTGTTCTCATTTAGTGGTAATCTACACGACTAGTAGTGTGTGGTGTATTTTTGTTAAGAAGGCTTTCTCTGTGAGTTTGTGGCAGTCGCTGTTTCCTTTTTGTCCCTATCAAGTTATAATTTCCATTTCTTCAAGCTCACCCAAACCTACAATTAAGCTAGCACATACGATTTATGTGTGTATAGCATATCTGAACTCAATAGAAGGACATGTAGGTCAGTTTTAACAGTAGCATCAAATCATGGCTAGGCTTCACGAACGAAGATTTGGGAAGGGCTCTACCCATATTTGCTACAAGCGCGCTGGTGGCTAAGGAGGCCAATGAGAGATAGACAAGCCCAGTTGCAAAAGGCAGAGCAGAAAGACTCCTTGGATGGTATCAGCAAGACAAGATTCTTTCTGCGTTGTCTTTTCTCTTTGATGGTGATCCTGCGTGCATTCTCAAAAGAAGCAGCAGTGTTATAGATAGTGTGTCTCCAGACCTCCCAACTGGAGGTCAGAGTAGACCAGCAATGAAGATCAATATGGCCAAGGCTGAGATGTTGCTTCAGGGAGTCCTTGTATCTCCTCTTTGGGGCTCCTCTCTTGCGGCAGCCGGTGGCAATTTCTCCATAGAGCATGATCTCAGGAAGGTGGTGGTCCTCCATCCTGGAGATGTGTCCTGCCCAACGCAGCTGTGTTCTCAGCAACATGGCCTCAATACTTGTGACTGCTGCTTGTTCTAGAAGAGACGTATTAGTTACATAATCTGACCAATGGATGTTTAGGATTGTACGAAGACAGCACTGATAGAAGCGTTCTAGGAGTCACAGGTGGTGGCGGTAAATGACCCATGATTGCATCAAATATATGCTAATTAATAACATTTGAGAATGACAATTCATTTTTCAGTTGTTCCTTTTGGCCTTCTTTTCTCTTCAGTCCCACAGCCTGAAAGATAGCCTCTAACCCAGGAATGAACATTTTGCAACATGCAACACAGTCATCATGATGTTTATGCAAATAACAATAGTATGAGGTGTCAGAGAGAAGTATGAGGAGACATGAAGAGATAAGAAAAGGACAAGGACTCACTTTGTTTCACTTCATGCTAGAAACTTTTTGTTTTCTGCTTTTGAGATTTCTCTCAAGGTGGATATGTACCAGCAATTATTACTCTTAAATATTAATAAACAATACCAGTATAGAGATTATGAAAAATAACTATATTTTAGTTATCTATGAAGAAACTGCAGAAATAGAACAAGGTAAGTCCCTCACTTGTTTCAGTGTGAGCAACTTGCCAGACAACATATCCATGACTAAAACTTATCTTTTTTAGTGCATCATGTTAGCGCAATATTTTACCAGAGTCTAAAAAAAGTCTGGGTTTGATATATTTAGTTAAAGGCCATATTCAGTGTACTTCTCCCTCTAGTGATAACTTCTGTCTAATACATATACCTTATTTTTATTATCTTCTTCTATTGTTAGGATAAATACCAGCTTGTCCACTGACTAAAACTGACCGTGTGAACTCTCACTCTCTGTATATCTCAATTAATTTCGCTGCTGGCAAAATGTACTTTAATCCTTATCTTTCTGCAGCCAGCAGTTCCTCATTTTTTTCCATATATCTTGGTGGCTCTTTTGTGATTGTTTTTTCATTGGAAGGAAACAAAAATTTATTGATTTCTGGAGGAGAGGATACAACAGTTTTTGTATGCATTAGGGACACCTACACAGACACATACAACTCCTCCTTTTATAATACCCAATTTCCCCTTTTTAAGATCTCAGATGGCAGAAAAAACCATGAGCTATTATTTTTATTTCTGAATGTTTCAGAGGCACTCACTCACTGCAATGCTGAGAACTACTTAAGTACCTAGGCATGGAGATGATCCCATCAGCCTCTCCAACAATTCAAGCCTCTCCCTCACCGATGAATAATAACCCCAGTTAAGTACAGTACATGAAAATGAGATTTATTCCTTCCTCTATATTCATGATTAAAGTCACAGGATATTTTTTTCTAAGACTATTAGTTGTATCCTTTTGCCTGCAAGTCACATCTCTGAGGCAGTTACTTATCGACATGTAAGTCTAAATCCTAAGTATACCTTCTATTCATACCCTCTGTGACCCTCCAATAGCCTGCAGACTGCTGCTGTGTACTAAGAAACTCCAAGTCTGAACAGAGGAAGTAACTAAGTTCCTCTATTCTTTATCCTCTGTCCAACAGTGTTTTTCTCTCTGTTAAAAGGTCTCTCTAACACCCCAAAGTTGCATTCCTCATCCATCTGAAAAGGATTCATTTTCCTTTAAGAAGGTTCATTAAATACCTAGGTAACTTTATTTTAAGTTTTGCCTTTTGTCTTTTTTTTTTAATAAAATGCTTATGTACAGATTTTTAATTTTTTTTTTCCTGGAAGTGAAATTACCCAGGACCACAAAGTGTACAGAAGAAAGCAAGCTACAAACCAAAAGGGTTTCAAAGACATAACCTAGCATCCCACCTAAGTGAGAAAACGTCCCAAAGGACCTGCAGGTGTTCCCACAGCTACATAAAAACTGAAGATGTTTAAGAAAGAAGGCAAATTCTGAAATACTGCAGAAAGTACTCGTCTTCTCTAGATCCTCTCTTGATCTTCTGTACAAAAGCCACTGAAAGTTTGGGACAGGATCCAAAGGGTGGTGTTACCCTGAGGGAGATGGCACATCAGCATTTCTACAAAAAGAATTGCTTTATTGAGTCAAAAATTGCTAGCTCTCACATGAGTTGAAAAAAAAAAAAGTGTTCCCAATCATGTTTTAGACAAAATGTTCAGAAGAGCAATGAATATGCACAACATCTCAGAGGAAATGGCTGAGCTAGCAAACACTAGCTACACCGCTTCACGGTAAATGGGTTCCAGAGACTGCCGTGCTTTTTGCATTCATTCGGTGACAGATCAGTCTAGAGAATGGTAGCATCTGGATGAGGGCAGATGGCTAAACTGTCAAATAATGACATTTTATAAAATTTCAGCAGTCTAAGCGCAATATGGTTCCAATCCCAAAGGCAGACAGGTAAACAATGGTGCAGAAGTTATAGCACTAGCACATAAGATTATTGATTATAATTATTCTAGGGGAAAGAATTCTTCTCAGAAGATTAGGCTGACAGGAAGATTGAGAGCTCACTCAAAAAGAATTAGTTGACATCTCCCTGGTTTTGTTCAGGCATCTATTTCGCTACATTTTCACCTCAAATGAGTTTGTTGTGGTGCCCTAAAAAAACATAAACCTTTCAGGGTAAAGATGTTCAAATCCACCATTTTTCTGCAATTCATCTTTCACTGCAAAATTTTTTATTGGGTTTCAGAAACTCACCACTGAGCCAGGGATAGCTGCAAACAGAAACCTTTGTCCTTACAGCCTTACAACTCGGAAGCCAAAAAATCTTATCACCTCTATAGTTCAGAGGAGCAAATTCATTCACAAAGATACCAAAAATTAGTAGTTGATTCTATGGAGAGAAACTAAAACATTGTTCCACTCAGTTGAACTTACATAGAGGCAAAATTTAGAATTTTGAATAGTCACTCTGAAAGCTATGTAAAATCAAACTTCTGTAAAGAACAATGATTTTTTTCTTTTTTTTTTTTTTTTGTGGTAACTAGCATGTGTTTTGGAAATGAAGTCACAAAATAGACAAGTTGTGAGAGGATACTTCCACTTTATGTAAGAATTCCTGTTCCTTTTGTACAATTGTCCCAGCAAGGTATCTTAGCAATGAAAAGTGAACAGTAAACTACAGTTCATAGTGTCATTCTTGAAGGGAAAGTGAATTTCTTATATCTGTCAACACTGACACCATTAGCTATGTAGTTACGTGAGTGACAGTGAAGCCTTACAGAAGTGACTGAGGGATTCTTTCTCTTTGGTCCCCTCTCCTGGTGTCATTGTGCACTTATTCCCTAACCCATTATATATGGGTATGCACAGCTTTGCAGATTGCCAGGCTGTTACCTGCCCTGTTAAACATATGGCTACCATGCTCATACAAGCACTTCCCCAGAGAATGGGCAGACAGACCTGAGAAAGGCAGACAGGTGGGCAGACAGACAGGCCTATCAAAAGAGAAAGGGGTAGAGGGGTCAGGGGAGGGGAAGAAAAGAGATATTCTTCTGGAAATTTTAACTCTCGTACATAAAATGCTGTACTTTACAGTGCTTGACAGGTACGCTAATATTACATGAATGGTGTGAATTAGATGATATACAATCTAAATAAAACCAAAGTAATACTGATTGGCAAGATAAAGACCTTAAAAGACTAAGGAGCAAGGGAATCTTTTTTTTTTTAATTGTATCTTATTGTTGGTATGGCTCTTAATGTGCATTTTTTATTAGCTTCACTTTTTTTTTCCTGAGTTCATACTTGGCAACAGTAACTCAGAAGCTATTGCTATTCCTCTGATACTTCTTTTACCATTTTTATTGACACAGTGATAATACTGAGGATATCTTTAGGAAATATCATTCTGCTTGGATATATCACAGCAATATCCATAGCTTTGTCATCTGCAGAACACAAATGTCTAACCTTGGTGTACGTTGACCACTATAGCTGAATGATGTCAATGCATGTACTAGTAATTATGTAATAGTTTACAGCCAGAGTGCTAGTTGTGAATTAAGTCACATTAAACAGTGTAGAATCTTTTCTCCCCTCCATAGTTGTGTTCTCACTCTTGACAAACAGAAACAACTTCCAACGTTAGAGCCACAGTTTTCTCAAGAAAACCTTATTCCTTAGGAATTTCATTTTCTCAGTAGAATCACTATTGTCTAAAATGGAACTTGAACTTTCAGATTTACTCTGATAGTATGGATAATCACAAGGCAGATTCTTACGTGATATAACTCTACCACAGCTGTGTATAATTGAGTGAATCCCAAATTGTTTCTTTTGTGGTTTTATGTTTGGGGGTTTTTTTGTTGTGGGGGTTTTTTGTAAGAGAGAATCGAGTTTATTTTTCAGGTACACAAGTTCAGATTTAGCTATCTATAAATGATTGATTTTTCTGTTTATTCAAAATAATTAGGATAAGATTCTACAGCACATATCCAGCATATACCCACATATGACTTTGCTCATATCAAAAAGAAGTCATTTGGTGTGCATAGTATTTATGGCATAGAGTACATGAGGTTCTTAACTATGATAGTAAGGACAACATAATCTGCTTTGTACAGTCTCATGGATTTTGAAAAGAGTTGTACTGACTACTCATGGAAAAGTCATTAAATACTGCTGTTAGACATGTTGATAGTGTGCTTGTTCTCATAAAAAATTTTATTATAGATTACAGAATTTTTTGTTCTCCTGTGCTCAGTGCTAGAATTTCAAAACAATCATCCCAAGCCTAAATACAAAAGTAAGACTGATCATGGTTTATATGTTCTGTGTATAATCACACTCATAAGGTAATGTTATAGCTTGTTTCACATTTTACTGATCTTCCTATTCTAAAATTTCTATATTTTGTTTCTTATTTCTAAATTAATTTACACTCTCCACTTGGGGGAGGTAAATAAGCAATTTCTTTCATACAGTCTAAAAGAAAATAAGACTGAAAAAGAAACCAAAGAGTGATTCAATACATCTCCTTGCCAAAAAGAGAGTAAACTATAGCTGAAATACTCCACACAAACATTTGTCTAACCTTTTTTTAAAGCCTTGCATAATAGAAATTCCACAACCTGCCTTAGGTAATATGTTTCTACAATCAACTACCCTTACTGCGTTTACCTGTTCTAAATGTCACTAGCTGCAATTTAAGCCCTCATGGACCTCTTACTTCAATTAGAAGTGGGATTCAACTATCTCTATCGATAGACCTAAAACTAAACTTCTTGAATCAGCTTTAAAATTCTTTCCAGACTACAAAGAAATTGAAAATAAAAATGTATGCATACAATGGATAAAGGTACTGCTTTTCATGGTTTCACGCAGCAAACCTGGGACAAACACCATTGTAGGCAATAGCAGAGTAACTTATTTTCTATGTTACTTTTCCTTAGAATAGGAAAAGATTAAGCTGTTCGTGTATAAATATTTAAGTAAATAAACTGTCATCAACTCAGCAATCGAACTGAGAAAATGTGAAGGTGGGATGAATCCAAAACTACATTGCCATAAGCTAATTCATATTCATAATCTAAAACTCTTCATATTCAAAGGAATTCAGAATATATAAATGTCCCAGGAAAAAAAATAAAAGAGAAATATATGCTCAATAAGGATATCAGTCTGTAACATTGCAGCAACTAACTGACTAATGGAAGCATATATTTTGGGGGATTTCAATGAAGTAGGTAAGTTAGTTATACATGGTACTGAATAATGATATGCCCGTATTTTGATGAAAAAAATCAGAAACCTCATAAGATCTGGTTTCTTTGTATCATCCACAGTACACAAGGGATCAAATCAAGTTGCTGTTGCACATTCAAATTTGAAAATTCTCCTAGCAAAGGAGTATTAGCTCTGTGTGTGAATTTATGGCTTCTCTCTTCAAGTGTAATAGATTGCGAGAGAGATCTGACATATTAAAATGTTACTAGAGACTTGCTTAAGCTTCCAAATTTCACTTGAGGTATCTAGTTCAGAGTAAGTTGAATTGCACTCTGTGTTTCAGTGATCAAACTGCATAGTTTTCCATTGTGTGTAAAGATGGTTCAAGTATCTGTGAGCGCATACAGACCCCTGTGTATAAATCCCTAACTACTGCGCTTTAATCAGGAGCTGAAAGTCTCCCCAGTATGGGATCAAGTTGCCTCTAAAGTGCCATCAAGTGCCTTTTCACATACCATGGTGTATCTCACCCAGCTTCCAGGATATTCTATAGGTAATTTCTGCCAGCTTCATAAAGATGTCAGATATATTAGCTCATTTGAAATGATATTAGAAACTTGTATTTAGATTACTAAACATTTCTAGAGATATCCAAAGATTAGTTGTCTAAGACTAAGCTAGCCCCTCTTGATTCCTTGTATATTCATTGAGAAAGAACAGGTAACCAACTAGAGCAATTAATTTAATTTATGAAACAAGATAAAAAATGCCTACTGGACATGGTTATTTTTTCTTCAACAACTATAAAGGGAATGAAGACTGTCTCACTTAGGATAAAGAAAATTCATTTTTAAATATCTAAACTGTGACCTAAAGAGTCATCACAAAGAATCATGTAATCAGTTCATGTCTTGGTGGAATTCAGTTACTTATGCATGGGTCCCTAGAGCCTTGTTAGAGAACCTGGGGTGTCATACCTTGTTTCCAGGGCACAAGTCTCCTGTTCACAAGCCTCACATCTATGCATATGTCTCAGGTATTGCAAGAGGCATAGGCAAGAGACACCAATGTTTAGGCACCTGAAACCTGCTTTGTTGATTTATGGATATGGATGTAGGAATGGAGGTAGAGATGTATGAACACAGATGGCAAAAATCTGTCATGTTCATTTGAGCACCAAGAGGTTCTAATTGTCCTGACCAAACAGTAACCCTTTTTTGTCTGTAACCACACCCTGGTTGAGCTTTGTGGTACTCCAGCTTGCTGACCCACACCTGCTGTACAGTGGAAAGGGAAGCCAAGGTGACTCCTGAAATCTGGAAAGACTACCAGCACCACTGATGACCTTGATTTTTCATCATGCTCAGTGCTAAGAACTTGATCCCCCTCCTGCACCTTGTCAACAATGCTGGGGTACACTGTGCCCCCTACAAACTGCATCACATCTGTGTGCATGTCCTTATAGATATTCACACCACGCTTCAGAATGGAGATGAAGATATTTTTGTGGATAATATAGGGACTAAGACGAGAAGAAAGCTTATAAAGAAAGATTACAGAAAAGAAGCTTAGAGACTGGTCAGGGCAACTAGAGCCTGAAGGTGCACTCAGGGCTCTGAGAAAGTCAGAGTATATTAGTTAGGAATATCACAGAGAGAGAGCTACCCAAAATATGCAGGCTAAGTATAGGTACAGTTCATCCTCACTTCCTTTTTTACCCTGAAGCATATAAAGAAAAAGCTGTCAATCAATGTCCAGTGAATATGGACGTAGTAAAACAAATATACAAATATAAAATAAAAACTATTTAATATATTTCGGAATCATCTACTGAAATTTACTGGCACAGAAAGTCATCACCAAATACAGCGGTTGGAGTCTTCAAAGGGCTGAGTAATTCTACCAGCAGTTAAAGCCCTTGTTGCTATAAAAAGCTAAGGACAGGTAAACACTGCAAGAGTAGTTGATTGTAGAAATATATTACCTAAGGCAGGTTGTGGAACTTCTATCATGCAAGGCTTTAAAAAAAGGTTAGACAAATGTTTGTGTGGAGTATTTCAGCTATAGCTTACTCTCTTTTTGGCAAGGAGATACATCTAGATCTCATGCCTCGGGGCACAGAAGCGGATCACCAGTCATAAGGATGGGTTTTTTCCCACAGCGTATGTCACTATGAGGTCAGCAGTAAATTGTAGTGAATTTTACTTGCCCCAATCATTTAGTGGACAGTTGCTAGAGCTGTGAGGTTTGTTTGGAAGGAACAGTGGTCCATACAACAGCTGTAAGGAATATATTACGTGAAAAAGTCCATTTGAAATATCAAGTAAAGAATTATTTGTTTACCAAGTATATAATATATGATAAAACAAATAGAACTTATGTTCGTTATCAAAAAACCCTAACAGCAAATCTAATTCCTTCACTTGACTTATTGAATGAGTAATACCAAAGCCTGGGTCACCAAAGAAGTCTGAACTGTTAGAGGAGGAACAAGAAGTTGTTACTAATTTAGCCTGAGCACTGTGCAGAACCTATATGAAGATGTGAATTAAGGACCATGCTTATTTACTCTCATTCAGTATCTTTGCAAGAATGAGAGCCAAAGGAATTTATGCATTTCAGTAATATGTTAAGAGAATTTAAAGGGGAGCAAAAATGTTAAATACTTTATGTGGGTGGGAACGGCTTAAAGCTGCTGAGTTTGATGCTTAGAGTAACCGCAGACTACTTATAAATAAAAAAAAAAAGACTTTTAAAAGAGGATAAAAAAACTGACAGAAAAAAAGATGAACAAAGGAGACAGCAGAATTTAAAAGACAACCTATATAAAAAAAGTCTAAATGAGGAAAATAGGGGGCACAAAGGAGCACAAAATTTGGAAAGTTAAATTTAAAACCACAGTAGTCAAGAAAAAATAATGGGAAATTCCAGGTAGAGGCATAAAACGTATAATAAATATTTTCTTTAAACATTTTTAAAACAGAAATCTTGTCAGTAAGATGACAGATGGGGTCAAGGTGCAAAAAGAGTCCCCAAGGAAGGCAAAGTTGTAGCAGAAATACTAAATAAATTTCTAGTACTTGTCTTTATACTGAAGGAGTAACCTATATTTTGGCAGAATACTATATTAATCTAAAATGTCAATAGGAAAAGTTTTAGAAGAGAGTAATAAAATAAACAGTAGCAAATCTCTCAGACCCAGCACTATTAACTCAAGTTCTAAAAGAATACTATATTGGTGAATTATAAACTCTGCTTTGCAAGTTAAAATTTAAACTAACTTGCTACCAAAGGAATAAAAAATGGCATACAAATGAATGTAAGAATCTTCATACCAGTCTGAATTCTTCAGTTAGCAAATTCTTTGAAATTGATGGGAAGAATAAAAGGAGTAGTCGTATGGATAAATGCTATATAACTGTGAACAGGGAGTACAGCTCCTGAAGTAGTGAAGCCATGCCTCACAAGTTATTAAAAAATGTGAACAATCACATGGAGAAGGATGCCCCAATACTTTAGAACAGAACTGCCAGAGATCCAACCCTAAGACAGATAAACCACAGGGCTCCATATTAGGCTCAGTGCTCTTCAACATCTTAATAAATGACTTGGGCACAGGACTGGAAGGGATACTAAGCAAATTTGCAGATGATATAAAACTAGGAGAAGCTGTTAATGCCCTCAAAGGCAGGGAGGCCCTGCAGAGAGGTCCAGACACATTAAGAGGACTGGGTAATCACCAACCATGCGAAGTTCAACAAAGGGAAGTGCTGGATTCTGCACCTCGGATGGGGCAAGTCTGGGTGTACATACAGACTGGGGAATGAGATGCTGGAAAGCAGTGCCTGGGAGTCCTGGTCGATGGCAAGTTGAACATGAGTCAGCAGCACCCTGGCAGCCAGGAGGGCCAACCGTGTCCTGGGAACATCAGGCAAAGCATCGCCAGCCGGTTGAGGGAGGTGTTTGTCCTGCTCTGCTCTGCAGTGGTGTGGCCTCATCTTGAATATTGTGTGCAGTTTTGGGCACCACAACAAAAGACAGATATTAAGCTATTAGAAAGCATCCAAAGGTGGACAATGAAGATGGTGAAGGGTCTTGAGGGACCCTTAGTAATCTTGACACAGCCATATGAGGAGCAGCTGAGATCACTTGGTCTGTTCAGTTTGGAGAAGAGGAGACTGAGGGGAAACCTCATTGCAGGCTACAACTTCCTCATGAGAGGAAGAGGAGGGGCAGGCACTGATCTCTTCTCTGTGGTGACCAGTGACAGGAGGAAAGGGAATGGCATGAAGTTGTGTCAGGGGAGGTTTAGGTTGGATATCAGGAAAAGGTTCTTCACCCAGAGGGTGCTTGTGTACAGAAACAGACTCCCCAGGGAAAGTCACCAAGCCTGACAGAGTTCAAGAAGCATTTGGATGATACACTCAGGCACGTAGTGTAACTCTTGGGGATGGTCCTGTGCAGGGCTAAGGGTTGGACTCAATGATCCTTGTAGGTTACTTCCAATTCAGCATATTCTGTGATTCTGTGAAACCTGAGTAGATGGCTGAGTTCGGCAGTTGGCAGATATGAAATTGCCTTTCAGAAGTACAAATTAGTCCAAGTGCAGAGCCATGTTAATGCACCTGTAGAGCTTCATAATTGGGCAAGAAGCTATTCAGCAAAAGCTTGAAGTACTCAGCATCATATTTCATTGCCCATTTTAAAAAAGGTATCTGTGAAATCAGGACAACTGTGAGAAAATACAGCAAAGCACTATGAATACCTCCTGTTTGGGGACCTATGCACAGGCAAACTGATGCTCACACTTAGAAGACCTAAGCTGTATAAAGTCCATGTAAACCATGCAAGCAATCTTAACCACTTGACCCAATCACAGTGGCAGGATGTAGCCTCCGAGACACACTTTGCAAGACATCCTTGCAAGAAACACACTATCATTATAGACAAGTGTGTTATGGGCTACATCAATCCTGCCAGGCTGAGTTAACGCAAGAAATTTGGGAGATCAGAAGATTACCATACTAGAACAACAACAGAGAGCAAGAGGGAGTCCAGTGGCTCATCTCTTCATCAACTAATAAACCAGTTTGTTTTTCCAAAAGTCAAACCGGTTTTCCACTTCTGTCATGAACAAAGGCAGGCTGCTCAGCAGGGTGTGCAAAGACCCACCACGCAACCCCAAAGCCTCCATGGACCAGATCTAGAGGAGGTTTCAGAAATTCAATTTATCTGGTGAATAAACAGCTCAGAGTAAGCAGAAAGATACCTGCTCCATAAAAAAAAAAAAAAAAAAAAAAAAAAAAAAAAAAAAAAAAACCTAGACTTCCATTATGTTTGTTTCCTGTCTTCTGGAGTGCTTGGTAAACCTCTGTCTATTAAATTGGCAAAGCAAAGAAAAATTGTGATGATACACCAGTGATCAACAAGCCATCCTTTAAAGAAAAACACTGCTGATAAGATAAACAACTTGTGATGTACTTAATTACAATATTTCATACTCATTTAGCCATCTCCACATCACAGCACTAACAAAGTGGATTTCAAACATGAAAAAAGGCTCCTTCCCACAAGCCCAGAGGGCTAATTATAAAATAGCAACCTACTTTTTTTGGTAGTGAGCAAATTTTTTTTTCCACTAGAATTTATTGAGCTCATTACCAAGCTGCTTATGAAGTGATTTGAAATGAGGCAACATTAAAGCATTCTGAAAATCCCTTGTACTTAGTCATCTTGACACTTTGTTTGAACTTGAAGCATTAATATGAAATAACTGCAGCAGTCCCATATTTCTGATTCTATTGTTTGACAGCGTATTTAAAAGCTAAAAGATGATATGATCAAGCATTTATAATCAGCACAGTAATTTGTAGGAGTGTCTCAAGTATTCATAACTTTGAAAAGACCAAAGGGACACGCCTGCAAGAAACAAGACAGGTACAGTGTATGTCAGCCTAGAATAACACAGCAGTGTGAAACCAGGAGTACAAGCACTGCTGGAACTGAGTGGGGTTTTATTGCTTATTACAGGCAAGACCGAAAATTGAAAGATACACATCAAAGCCACTAAAGAACTCCACACATTGTACCTTCTTAGCCTGGTTTTACCCTCTGTAATCACATTATATAATATGCATCACCAGATTAACCTGCTTGGGGTCAGCAGAGGGGCCATCATAAATATATTTGAAGTAAAGCCTGTGAAGGTTTTCAAAGTGGTTAAAAAAAAAGTTATAAAGAGCAGTAGTAAAACCCATGGAAAACTATAGCATATTAAAGGTAAGTCTGTGAATAGCTTTGCTTTTCATTGTTCCCCAAACACACCCTCATGCATTAGTATTTGAACTAATAATTAGAGCCAATGGAAATGCTTCTGTCAAAAAAAAGAGTTTAAGATCATCCTTCACTCCAACTGCATTCTAATGTTCTGCCTACCTTATTACAAAGCCTTTAAAGGAAAGGGGAAATCATTTGTAAGAGAACAAATGAGCACTAGTAGTACAAACACTGAATGTATCACAAGTGTGGTTTCTCTCCCAAAAAGGGGAAGCATCCAGAAATGTGTTTTACAGCAAAGAGAGGGCAGATTTCAGCCAAATCTGTACATCAAGAGCACAAGAAGCTCCCTCTTCCCTCCAGCACTTTTGGGTGTCGGAGACAGAGTGATTCAAACCCTTTGTTGGGTGCACTCTGAAATGAGATCTCAGCAGAGCAGCTTGGAACCTGCAGTCCTCAGCAGCCCTCTTAGTATGCTTGACGGCTTCTTATGCACAGCCTTAAACTAATAAGGAAACACTGAGATAGATGTGTTGGGCTGTAATCTGGAAAGAATTCATTAGCTAAGTAAGGTCTAACCCAGTCATCACTTATGAGACACCCCTCCAAAGGAATTCCCATGTAGTTTATAGAAACAGTGTAAGGACCCTGTTTTCCAAACCTGCACAGTTCTTCTTAATAGAAGTTGATGCCTGGGGAAAAAAGCATAGTCCCTAAAAAGCCAATACACTGAAACAAAAAAAAAAAAAAAAGACAAATAAAGTTAAGAGGAAAGGAATAGGAAACAAGGCTGTCCAGCTGCAACATTTGTGTCTCCCTAGCTGTTTGGTTGCTACAGGGCTGGAGAATTCAGCTCTTATGGAAGGTGACTAGAAAAGGAATTTCAAGAATAATGAGGTGTTACTTTTTCCATCATAATTCCAAGTTTTGAAGACGTTTCCACCAACTGGAAGAGTAGCTTCCCCCTCTATATTTCTTACAGTAATAGTATGCTATCATGTAGATGAACGTACAATGGCATTTGCTGTCTTAATGAGCATTTTGATGAAACTCTGAAACATCAATGGGATGTCAGAGTATGGGTTGCATTTTTAAAGTTGTTTCCTGCTTTCTTGAGAGAAAAGAGATCTCTATGTTGTGTTAAAGGAAAAAGCATATAGAAAAAGAAACATAGAGAGACCAGAAGATCTCAAGAAAATGTGTATTTTGTATTGCACATTAATTCTTTGTGAGAGTACATAGAATATAGATGATAAATTCATATCTTTTCACTAAAATTCCTTTAATTTGCATCCATGTGAAGTTCCATACAAACATGATTAAAAGCTGTGAGCATTGTGAGAACAGTTTTGCCAGGTTTCTTCTCATGTCAGTTATAGAATGGTGGTACAGTATCAGAAGACCTACATTGTTGCCAAATATACCCTTCTGTATTATGGTATAACAAAGATGTTCATAAATATTTTGTTGTCAGTTCATCTTCTTTTGTTCTTCTGAACAGTATTTAAAAATACAGATTTTTATTTCATAATTCAGGAAAAACATTACCTTAACTTCAAGGCCTATTATATTCCTTTTGCCCTCAAAGCAAATATCTGTTTGTTTAGTAGTCAATATGACTCATTTTTGTATTTGTTTTCTGCTTTTAAAGCAGAAAATGTAAAAATGAATAAAGTTACCTATTACACATCTATTCACTTGTAGGAAGGTTAAAATACTTCCGCAACTTACACAACACAAAGAAATATTTTTATGTTATGGCATAATTCTAATTGGCTGGTTTCATTTTGAAAGTTACAGTTGGTTTTATTTGTGTGTGTTTTCCGCACTTCAACATTATATTTAGGACATATTTAGCTCTTTAATTCCATTTCTTAAGGGGAGAGCTAGAGCAGTTCTCATCACTCACACATCCCAAGGAGGAACATGAATTAAATAAAAAGTCATCTTCTAGATTAGAGGAGTTGTGTCTCCTGATCTTACAAGGGAAGTTTTTTTTCAAAGTTTCTGTTTCAGTTATCTACAACACTGCTATTGCGGAAAAACCTTTTTCTTTTTTTTTTTTTCCAAATGAGATGTTGCCCAAGTCTAACTCAGTGTGGCAATCTTTATGCTTCGTTCATTGCTTATTTGACACAGTAAAAGCTTAACTTTCTCTTTGATCTGGCTACTAAGTTTAACCTGCTGAACTGGTTGAAAACATAACACTGGAGTTTATATAGAGGTGAAGTGACAGTGAGTTTCCTGTGAGCATCGCAAGCAAATTCTCTGGAGTGCAAAGTACAAGCAGAAGCAGAGCTATAGACAGCATGGACCAAGACCTGATCCCACTCCAGTGTTCCTCTGACAGACATGTCAAATGGGGATAAAAGCACAACCCCAGCTGCTGCCAGTCAAGATGAGAAGCTGCTAGGGAGAGGATGCATCTGAAAAGTTCATGCTCTCCAAAAAAATTTAGGGGTTTTGGCAGTTGGAAAGATTGCAAATGTGACCAACCAGTGAGAAAGGAGGGAGGTCAAAGTTTCACTATGGTTGCAGATGGAAGTATAATCTCAAATAGCTAATGTTTGAGAATATGTAATAATAACCTGTACTATCTTTTCATTTTTCAGATCAATGAGACCTAGCATTTTTGCCCCAGCCTCATGATCATCTGTTTTCACTTCTGACTTTTATGAACTATGGCTCAGACATTTTAATGAAATTTAGTCATGGCTGTGCTCAGCCTTTGACAACTGACTGACTGGGGAGCCAAGACTCTTTTTTTAAGAGAATCATCTCAAGCCAACAGTAAAACTGGATCTCCTGCCCCCTGAGTAAATGCTCCAGATGCATAGATCCTACATAAAAGCGGGTCAACAGCACCACCACCAGCCTGCGAGGTTTGGGGAGAAGCAAATGCTGTTAGCCTGCATTCTAGAATGCTGTTATATTGCCCAGCAGGCAGCTTCAAAGGAAGCCCTAGAGAACACCTTTTCTGAGGGCTACTATCCAAAGATATGCACACAAATGCATATCTTAGTTAAATAGCAGTACACCCCTCTATGCACAGTAGTAGCAGTTCTGTCATTTAATGTAGTTTTCAACTCAATTGTCACTGCCTACAGTTTTGCAAATGCATGAGTAGATTGAAGACAGTTTTCATGTAGCATTTTTTCTGTCTTATGAGCCCATCTTCAACATTCAGGCAAGTGTACTTTTTAGGATATTAGCCAAGGTGCTTTGGAAAGTCCCTAAATCAATGCATGCTCCCAAATACCATTTTAAATCTTAACCACAGTTCAAGTAGCAGTCTGAGATCTTAAGAAATTTTATCCCTCATTTACTCATTTACCTTGAAGAATCTGGGCCTTAAAACACTTTTTTTTAAATTGAAAGGATTTTACCAACAAAAGGGTACTACCATTGCTGTGATGGCCAAATGGGAAGAGATGAATTTATTAGTGAAATAGTTAAAGCATTCATGGAGGGTAAAAGACACTACAGTGGCACAAAAGCTTTTAATTTTTGCTTGTTTGAAATTTTAAATCTGTGTTGACACTATCCTCTTTCCTGCATATCTTCAGCTGTGAAGAATCACAGAATATTCTGAGTTGGAAGGGAACCACAAGTCCAACGCATAACTGAATGGCCCATATAGGGATCAAACCCACAACCTTGGCATT